>NC_079189.1:51371287-51971287 GCF_029499605.1 Hyla sarda
CAACCCGTGAAGACGAAAAATGTGTACAAAAAATTGTTTAGCCAACTGAGGCGCAGAAGGAAGACCAGGAAGAGGGATGAAATGTGCCATTTTGGAGAATCGATCAACGACCACCCAAATAACAGTGTTGCCACGGGAAGGGGGTAAATCAGTAATAAAATCCATACCAATCAGAGACCAAGGCTGTTCGGGGACAGGCAGGGGATGAAGAAAACCAGCGGGCTTCTGGCGAGGAGTCTTATCCCGGGCACAGATAGTGCAGGCTCGCACAAAGTCCACAACATCCGTCTCCAGAGTCGGCCACCAATAGAAGCGGGAGATGAGTTGCACAGATTTCTTGATGCCCGCATGACCTGCGAGATGGGAGGAGTGACCCCATTTGAGGATTCCGAGGCGTCGGCGTGGAGAAACAAAGGTCTTTCCTGGAGGAGTTTGCCTGATGGAGGCAGGAGAAGTGGAGATCAGGCAGTCAGGTGGAATGATGTGTTGCGGAGAGAGTTCAACTTCTGAGGCATCCGAGGAACGAGAGAGAGCATCGGCCCTAATGTTCTTATCGGCAGGACGAAAGTGAATCTCAAAATTAAATCGGGCAAAGAACAGAGACCACCGGGCCTGGCGAGGATTCAGCCGTTGGGCAGACTGGAGGTAGGAGAGGTTCTTGTGGTCGGTGTAGATAATAACAGGAAAACTTGATCCCTCCAGCAGATGCCTCCATTCCTCAAGTGCTAATTTAATGGCTAGAAGCTCTCGATCCCCGATGGAGTAGTTCCTCTCCGCTGGAGAGAAGGTCCTAGAGAAAAAACCACAAGTGACAGCATGCCCGGAAGAATTTTTTTGTAGAAGAACAGCTCCAGCTCCCACTGAGGAGGCATCAACCTCCAATAGGAAGGGTTTGGAAGGGTCAGGTCTGGAGAGCACGGGAGCCGAAGAAAAGGCAGACTTGAGTCGTTTAAAGGCGTCTTCTGCTTGAGGAGGCCAAGACTTGGGATCAGCATTTTTTTTGGTTAAAGCCACGATAGGAGCCACAACGGTAGAAAAATGTGGAATAAATTGCCTGTAATAATTGGCGAACCCCAAAAAGCGTTGGATAGCACGGAGTCCGGAGGGGCGTGGCCAATCTAAGACGGCAGAGAGTTTGTCTGGATCCATCTGTAGTCCCTGGCCAGAGACCAAATATCCTAGAAAAGGAAGAGATTGGCATTCAAACAGACATTTCTCAATTTTGGCATAGAGTTGATTGTCACGAAGTCTCTGAAGAACCATACGGACATGCTGGCGGTGTTCTTCTAGATTGGCAGAAAAAATTAGGATATCGTCCAGATATACAACAACACAGGAGTATAACAGATCACGAAAAATTTCATTAACAAAGTCTTGGAAGACGGCAGGGGCGTTGCACAGGCCAAAGGGCATGACCAGATACTCAAAGTGTCCATCTCTGGTGTTAAATGCCGTTTTCCACTCATCCCCCTCTCTGATGCGGATGAGGTTATAGGCGCCTCTTAAGTCCAATTTAGTAAAGATGTGGGCACCTTGGAGGCGATCAAAGAGTTCAGAGATGAGGGGTAAGGGGTAGCGGTTCTTAACCGTGATTTTATTAAGACCGCGGTAGTCAATGCAAGGACGTAGGGAGCCATCTTTTTTGGACACAAAGAAAAATCCGGCTCCGGCAGGAGAGGAGGATTTACGGATAAAGCCCTTTTTTAGATTCTCCTGGACGTATTCAGACATGGCAAGAGTCTCTGGGGCAGAGAGAGGATAAATTCTGCCCCGGGGTGGAGTAGTGCCCGGGAGGAGGTCGATAGGACAATCATAAGGCCTGTGAGGAGGTAGAGTCTCAGCTTGTTTTTTGCAGAAAACATCCGCGAAGTCCATATAGGCCTTAGGGAGACCGGTTACTGGAGGAACCACAGAGTTACGGCAAGGGTTACTGGGAACCGGTTTTAGACAGTTCTTGGAACAAGAGGACCCCCAACTCTTGATCTCCCCAGTGGACCAATCCAGGGTTGGGGAATGAAGTTGAAGCCAGGGAAGTCCAAGGAGAATTTCCGAGGTGCAATTGGGGAGGACCAAAAGTTCAATCCTCTCGTGATGAGATCCGATGCTCATAAGAAGGGGCTCCGTGCGGAAACGTATGGTACAGTCCAATCTTTCATTGTTTACACAATTGATGTAAAGGGGTCTGGCGAGACTGGTCACTGGGATGTTGAACTTGTTGACGAGAGAGGCCAAAATAAAATTTCCTGCAGATCCAGAGTCCAAGAAGGCCACAGTAGAGAAGGAGAAGGCAGAGGCAGACATCCGCACAGGCACAGTAAGACGTGGAGAAGCAGAGTAGACATCAAGGACTGTCTCACCTTTGTGCGGAGTCAGCGTACGTCTTTCCAGGCGGGGAGGACGGACAGGACAATCCCTCAGGAAGTGTTCGGTACTAGCACAGTACAGGCAGAGGTTCTCCATACGGCGTTGTGTCCTCTCTTGAGGTGTCAGGCGAGACCGGTCGACCTGCATAGCCTCCACGGCGGGAGGCACAGGAACAGATTGCAGGGGACCAGAGGAGAGAGGAGCCGAGGAGAAGAAACGCCTCGTGCGAACAGAGTCCATATCTTGGCGGAGTTCCTGACGCCTTTCGGAAAAACGCATGTCAATGCGAGTGGCTAGGTGAATAAGTTCATGTAGATTAGCAGGAATTTCTCGTGCGGCCAGAACATCTTTAATGTTGCTGGATAGGCCTTTTTTAAAGGTCGCGCAGAGGGCCTCATTATTCCAGGATAATTCTGAAGCAAGAGTACGGAATTGTACGGCATACTCGCCAACGGAAGAATTACCCTGGACCAGGTTCAACAGGGCAGTCTCAGCAGAAGAGGCTCGGGCAGGTTCCTCAAAGACACTTCGGATTTCCGAGAAGAAGGAGTGTACAGAGGCAGTGACGGGGTCATTGCGGTCCCAGAGCGGTGTGGCCCAAGACAGGGCTTTTCCAGACAGAAGGCTGACTACGAAAGCCACCTTAGACCTTTCAGTGGGAAACAGGTCCGACATCATCTCCAGATGCAGGGAACATTGGGAAAGAAAGCCACGGCAAAACTTAGAGTCCCCATCAAATTTATCCGGCAAGGATAGGCGTAGACCAGGAGCGGCCACTCGCTGCGGAGGAGGTGCAGGAGCCGGTGGAGGAGATGACTGCTGAAGCTGTGGTAGTAACTGCTGTAGCATAACGGTCAGTTGAGACAGCTGTTGGCCTTGTTGCGCTATCTGTTGTGACTGCTGGGCGACCACCGTGGTAAGGTCAGCGACAACTGGCAGAGGAACTTCAGCGGGATCCATGGCCGGATCTACTGTCACGATGCCGGCTGGCAGGTAGTGGATCCTCTGTGCCAGAGAGGGATTGGCGTGGACCGTGCTAGTGGATCGGTTCTAAGCCACTACTGGTTTTCACCAGAGCCCGCCGCAAAGCGGGATGGTCTTGCTGCGGCGGTAGTGACCAGGTCGTATCCACTAGCAACGGCTCAACCTCTCTGGCTGCTGAAGATAGGCGCGGTACAAGGGAGTAGACAGAAGCAAGGTCGGACGTAGCAGAAGGTCGGGGCAGGCAGCAAGGATCGTAGTCAGGGGCAACGGCAGGAGGTCTGGAACACAGGCTAGGAACACACAAGGAACGCTTTCACTGGCACAATGGCAACAAGATCCGGCCAGGAAGTGCAGGGGAAGTGAGGTGATATAGGGAAGTGCACAGGTGAAGACACTAATTGGAATCACTGCGCCAATCAGCGGCGCAGTGGCCCTTTAAATCGCAAAGACCCGGCGCGTGCGCGCCCTAGGGAGCGGGGCCGCGCGCGCCGGGACAGGACCGAGGGAGAGCGAGTCAGGTACGGGAGCCGGGGTGCGCATCGCGAGCGGGCGCTAACCGCATCGCGAATCGCATCCCGGCTGGCAGCGGAATCGCAGCGCCCCGGGTCAGTGGATCTGACCGGAGCGCTGCAGCGGGGAGAGTGAAGCGAGCGCTCCGGGGAGGAGCGGGGACCCGGAGCGCTCGGCGTAACACCACTCAGCCCTGTATTTTTAACTATTCAACAAGGCCCAGGCCTAGGGAGGCACTTTATCAGAGGGTGGTAGGGACAATATTATCTTTTACTGTATTTATGTATACAGTAACCCCCCGACCTACGATGGCCCCGACATATGATAAAATCGACATACGATGGCCTCTCAGAGGCCATCGCATGTCGATGTCAGCATCGACATACGATGCCTTTATATGTCGGGGCCATCGCATTAACTGCTATCCGACAGTGCAAAATGCTTAAGCTGCTGTCGGATAGCAGTTTAAGCATCCCTGGCAGGTTCACTTACCTATTCCCGCTGCTCCGGGTCCACTTCGCGATCCTCTGGTGTCTTGCGCATCTTCTCCGGGGTCCGGGCCTCGCTTTCCGGCGTCGTTATTACGTCACTACGCACGCCGCGCCGGCGCAGCAGCATAATAACGTCACCAGAAAGCGAGGCCCGGACCCTGCAGAAGATGTGCAAGACACCGGAGGATCGCAGAGAAGACACCGGAGCAGCGGGACAGCATCGGGAGCCCCTGGAACAGCAGCGGAAGCAGTGAGGACCTGGTCCGGAGCGGCGGGGACAGGTGAGTACAGCTTCCTATACTTTACATTGCACGGATCCCTCAACATACGATGGATTCGACAAACGATGGGTCGTTTGGAACGAATTACCATCGTATGTTGAGGGACCACTGTATATGTTTATTTAAAATGTTTGACCGCTGCTATAAACTACAGACAAGATTCTCCCTGGAGGAAGGGGGTGGGGGGACTACTGACACTGTGACAGTCAAACTTCCATGGGTGAGGACAGCTGCCATACCCTCACACACCCTCACACATAGGAAGGATATGTAACAAGATGAGCATTGCTCAAAGGGGTGAAGTTTACAGATGAAGTGGTGTGTCTTAAACAGGAAAAGGTGTGGTCTTGATGAGAAGGGATGGGCAAATAAACATTATGGGGGTGTATATGCTACGTTAGTCCTAGGGCAGCACATAACCTAAATACACAACTGGTACCAAATCTTTAGTTGCATGTCTGCTTGCTCATTTTGGGTTCACATTTGGTTGGGTTAGACATAACCCTTCCTTCGCCTCTGGTGTCCTGTTCTAACAGCAGTTTCTGGTGAAGAGTGACATCCCCAGCTGAACCTACCTGTTCCATTCTAAAAAACAGTATTTCCCATCTACTACACAACTACAATAGCCATCATGACAGAACAGGTAAAGGCTACTATTGTGTTAGTCACTGAAAGCCACTTGTGCAACCCTATTAAGAAAGAGAGTAAGGGCTGATTATAATGATATTTCCAACAGATGTCCACCGCCTGAATTTGGCCAAAAAGAAAAGGGCCTCTGGTCTATTGCACTAGTGTTCAGAATTTAAAGTGCTAAAACTATATATGTACCAAATGGCTTTATCTTTTATTTAGCCTGAGCTGAAGACAGCTACACAAAATTCTATACAATCCTCTATTTGTATGCATAACAAGGGTGACCAATTCATTTCTTTGAGCACTGTGTAATTCTTACTCTCCCCTATGGTGGTGCTGCAGGGGAATTGAACACTTGCTGCCAAGATGCCCTAGAGGTTGCAGATGATGGTTTAGGGTCCAAGCAACAGGGCAACCTACCACTTCATTCTCAAGAGTGCAGGAGAATCTCAGTGAAAGCAATGAAACTCCGCTGCAACAGAATTTTCAAACTAAATTTTTCCACCAGATTCCACTCGGAAATTCTGTTGTGTGAACATGGCCTTAGACTCAGACATGCTAGACAAGTCAATAAGAAAAATACTACAGGGATGATCTATCAAAAACTTGAAAAGTGAAGTAGTTGCCTATGGGAGCCAATTAGATTGCTGCTTTCATTTTTCAGAGGCCCTTTGAGAAGGTTAAAGCAGTGATCTGATGCTTATGTACCTTAAAAAGGGATTTACAAATAACTGTATAAAAATATATAGGCTACTATATAGGTACTATTGGAAACAAAAATAGAAACCCATCAACCAAGACTACCTGCGAAACAAAATGAAAGTGCTTAAATCCCAAAGTTTTGAGCCCTGTAGACACGATTCATAATATAACAAAATTAAATCAGAAAAATAAAAAATAAACCTGTACTATAACTGTTCAGTCAAGGGTGTATTACCTAAAAAGCGCTCTCATCTCCTCAGTCATAAGACTCCAGCACTAAATAACTCTTATGATTGCCATATAACTTTTTCATTAAATAAGGCTTTAAAGTGTATCCATGCTTTTCTTGGCGTATTATGTTCCTTTTTAATGTCAGGACTTTATTGGATGTATTATATAAGTTGTTTGTACTGTTTTATGCCATCAAAAGTATCATTTGATTGGATTTTTTGTAGTAAGTACCACATCAGTGTAACAAAATCCAGACACTGGAGCCTAGAACGAAAAATGGATGTTAAAGCAACACTCCCAGCAAAACTGATATTCTGTGCTATGCCTAATGCAGTGGTGGTGCATGATAAAGAGATTATCTCAAAATTTGTCACCAGTTTTGTGCCCTAAAAATGGGTGATATCATTATACAGAGGTTGGGTAAGGGAGCGAAATAATGACTGCTGTATACAAGTTTTATGGCCATCTCTGCCATGAGGGGAAATGAATCTCACCTTAGGCGGCAGATTGCAGTTTCCCTGAGCGGTGAAAATAATACTGTCTAGTATCTACTGCTACACACCATTGGCTCCATTGACCCCATTAACCTCCAAATGACAGCTGGGCACAAATGTAGATAGAGGTATTGCCATTCTTGCCTGAAAGGCAGCCAGAATCAGGAATACATTTATTATTTGGTAACTGTTTGACTATTATATAGAGGTATACAGTACACTTTTCTGGCACTGTTATGTGCTAAAAAAATTTGTGCATGCAAACCTTTCTTACTTGCATGATCTTGCATGACCTAAATATTTACTGTATTTTTGTTCACTAACAGTAATTGATATATACAGCAATTGGCAATCATATATGAATGTGAACTGCAATTTGTATACATCAATATATAAATGTATGTATGCATGTTCCGGCTTAACTACTGGTTACCCTTGATCGTGTTGTCTGGGATCAGGTTTTAATATGCTGTTGTCTGACTACTTCTTTATGTTCTTTTTTTTATCATTCCTGTACCCCTGTATCTTATTATGTCTGGGAATTCTTCCAGCTCATGTTTATTTGTAAAATGTTATAAAATCTAATAAATTGTTTATACAAAAAAAAATTAAGTCGGGATATGAGGATGAGATATGAGGCTGGGATATGAGGAAGGAATATGAGGAAGGAATATGAGAACGAGATATGAGGATGAGATATGAGGATGGGGCATGAGGATGGGACATGAGGACGGGATATGAGGACGAGATATGAGGACGAGATATGAGGACGAGATATGAAAATGGGATATGAGGATGGGATATGAGGATGGGATATGAGGATGGGATATGAGGATGGATCCCATCGGCACAGGATATGAGGTCCGAATATGAGGATGGTATATGAGGACTAGTGATGTCGCGAGCATAAAATTTTTGGTACGCGAACCGCGATCGCGAACTTCCGCAAAAGTTCGCGAACCGGGCAAACCGCCATTGACTTCAATGAGCAGGCGGATTTTAAAACCCACAGGGACTCTTTCTGGCCACAATAGTGATTTAAAAGTTGTTTCAACTATTACCTGGACTGTGGCGTACCGGAGTGGGATCCATGGCAAAACTCCCATGGAAAATTACATAGTTGATGCAGAGTCTGATTTTAATCCATAAAGGGCATAAATCACCTATTATTCTTAAATGGTTTGGAATAACTGTGCTTTAGCCCCTTTTAGGCATCACATAGTTAGATCCCCCCTTTAGGCATCACATAGATTCCCCCATGTTAGGCAGCACATAAGATTTCTCCATATTAGGCAGCACATAGTGGGATTTGAACCCAAGGCCCCAGCGCCGCAAGGCAGCACTGCTAACCTCTGAGCCACCATGCTACTCTTAGCATACATCTAATATCCACGGTTGCTAAAATGGACAGAGATGTCAGCAGAGAGTACCAGAAAAATTAGGCATGTACACATGCCTGAAAAATTTGGTATTGTTGCAGCCGCTTTTGTAGCAGCGGCTAGAAAAATTGCAGCACCATAACAAGTGCAGCAGCAGAGGCCAGAAAAATTAGGCATGTACACATGGATGAAAAATTTGGTATTGTCACAGCCGCATCTGTAGCAGCAGCCAGAAAAATTGCAGTACCAGAAAAAGTGCAGCAGCAGAGGCCAGAACTCCTCTGCAGAGCCACGCATTCCATGCTTGGCAGCCGTCACCAGGTTTACCCAATGCGCAGTGTAGGTGATATACCTGCCCTTACCATGCTTTGCAGACCAGGTATCAGTGGTCAGATGGACCCTTGCCCCTACACTGTGTGCCAGACATGCCATAATTTCCTTTTGCACAATGGAGTAAAGGTTTTGGATTGCCTTTTGTGCAAAAAAATTTTGCACGGGTACCTTCCACTGCGGTGTCCCAATGGCTACAAATTTTTTAAAGGCCTCAGACTCCACCAGCTTGTAAGGTAAAAGCTGACGGGCTAGCAGTTCCGACAAGCCAGCTTTCAGACGCCGGGCTAGGGGGTGACTTTGAGACATTGTCGTCTTGCGCTCAAACATCTCCTTGACAGACACCTGACTGTGGGCAGATGAGCAGGAACTGCTCAAGGCGAGAGACGGAGAGGCAGATGGTTGAGAGGGGGCAAGGAGGGCAGCAGTGGTTGACCTGGCTGAAGATGCTGGACCAGGAGGAGGATGGCGGCTTTGACTTTGTGTGCTGCTTGTACTGACGTGTTGATCCCATAGGCGTTTGTGATGTGACATCATGTGCCTTTGCAAAGCAGTTGTGCCTAGGTGGGTGTTGGACTTCCCACGACTCAGTTTCTTCTGGCACAGGTTGCAAATGGCCTCGCTGTTGTCAGAGGCAGACGCACAAAAAAAAAATGCCACACTGCTGAGCTCTGCGATGACGGCATTCTGGTGGTGGCAACAGCATGCGTTGATTGGCGTCCCGTCTGGCTGACCCCGGATGCCGATGCATGCTCTCTGACTGTGCCACTAGCTCCTTGCGATGACCTCCCCCTGCTTCCAACTCATCTCCTCCTCCTCTCCTTCTCCCCATCTGAACTTTCCCCCTCTTCTTCTCTTCTAGCGGGCACCCACGTGGCATCTACGGACACATCGTCATCATCAACACCTTCACCGCTATCTGATACCTCAAGAAAGGAAGCAGCAGTGGGTACAACATCATCATCACACCGTACGTCCATGTGTGTAATGCTGCCTGACTGAGACATATCCCTGTTAACTACATCCTCTGGCGATAATGGTTGCGCATCACTCATGTCATCACACCCCGGAAGAAGCCTTCATTGGTGAAACGTTGGGTGGCGGGTGGCTGTAGCGCTGTACTCCTTGCTCCACTTGGTAAAGTATTTTGTTATTTCTGCCTAGTTCAGGCTCTGCCCCACTCCTAATGTGTTATTGATACCTTGAGGCTTTTTTGTCTGCTCTGGGACTTTTTTTGTACTTACTCGCGATCCGAGCATATTTGCCGGATCCGACTCCAATATTTAATCCACAATCTATGAGCAGTAGCCTCCCTCACTAATCCACGGGAGTCAATACTTATTGTGTACCAACTATTTAACCCTTCCGCTGGCAGACAAGCATAGCCCCCGTTTCTCTCTCAGCACTTTTTGGATTTTTGTTTATTACTATATATGTATTCTTTTAAATCATTTTAAATGTTTTGTCATTTTGGATTCATGTTAATAAAGTATACTTTGTGATATTTATGTCCTGTTTGATGCCTCTTTCTTTATGAACTTAATCACTCATGTCTTCAAACTCATGTGTAAATAACTCCTCTGACGGATCAAGTAAAGCTGCTGTGGTGCTAGTGTTGGTGGTGGCGGCAGGCGGGCAAGTGGTAGCAAGAGAGGTGCCCTAAGCTAAACTAGAGGAGGAGAAGGACGGTGCGTCAAGGTTCCGAGCGGAAGCTGTAGTAGATTGGGTATCTTGTGATAGCCAGTCAACTAAGTCCTCAGAACTTTGGGGGTTCAGGGTACGTGGCCTCTGAACACTGGCCATTCTAGGGCCAAAGGGAATCCCAGCACCACGACGGCCCCTGCGGGGTGGCCTTCCTCTGCCTGTCATTTTTTTGGTTAAATTTGCGCAACTGTCACACCTAATGTGATTTGCACTAGAGTGACACAATTTGCCCTGCAGGCAAAAAAAAGGCAACTGTGACGTGAACTGACAGTGACAACTGATTTTATTTAACAGGCAAAAAAATTTTTTTTTTTTAAATTTGCACAACTATCACACCTAATGTGATTTGCACTAGGGTGACACAATTTGCCCTGCAGGCAAAAAAAATGGCAACTGTGACGTGAACTGACAGTGATGACTAATTTTATTTAACAGACAAAAAAGGTATTTTTTTATTTTTATTTGCACAACTATCACACTAAATGTGATTTGCACTAGGGTGACACAATTTGCCTTGCAGGCAAAAAAAACTGACAACTGTGACGTGAACTGACAGCGATATCTTATTTTATTTAACAGCCAAAAAAGGTATTTTTTTTAATTTGCACAACTGTAACACCTAATGTGATTTACAATAGGGTGACACAATTTGCCCTGCAGGCAAAAAAAAAAAATGGCAACTGTGACGTGAACTGACAGTGACAACTGATTTTATTTAACAGCCAAAAAATTTTTTTTTTTTTTTGCACAACTATCACACCTAATGTGATTTGCACTAGTGTGACAATGAGCAAAAAAGCTTGCCAGCGGAGTTCCCCTTTTAAGCAGTGGTCCCCAATCAGGGTGCCTCCAGCTGTTGCAAAACACACAGACTGATATATTTCAGCCCTTTGAATACTGTAGTAGTTAGTTGCTTTAAAGAAAAAAAGCTTGCCAGCGGAGTTCCCCTTTTATGCAGTGGTCCCCAACCAAGGTGCCTCCAGCTGTTGCAAAACACATGGACTGATATATTTCAGCCCTTTGAATACTGTAGTAGTTAGTTGCTTGAAGGAACTTAAGTTTTATTCTGGAGTATCCCTTTTAACCATCAGTTCCCTCCCAACCAGGGTGCCTCCAGCTGTTGCAAGACACACGGACTGATATCTTTCAGCCCTTTGAATACTGTAGTAGTTAGTTGCTTGAAGGAACTTAACCCCTTAAGGACGCAGGACGTACTCAAACGGCCCCTTTTCCGAGTCCTCATTTGAGTACGTCCTGTCCTTTCCCGGCCCCCCGCCGCTAGCTGGAGGGGAGCCGGTGCCCGATGCCTGCTGAAATCGTTCAGCAGGCATCGGGGCATATCGCCGAGGGGGGTCATTATGCCCCCCCATGTCGGCGATGGCCGCAGATCGCTGGACAATTCAGTCCAGCGATCTGCGGCAGATTCCGGGTCAATCGGGTCTCCAGTCTCCGACGGCCCCGAACAGCCAGAGCCTGCAGGGGTGAGGTGGCACTGGTGCCACCTCACGATCGCCCTGATTCGTCGGCCGGATTACCGGACGACCAATCAGGGCGCCTGCTGCAGGTGTTACTCCCGCAACCCGCTCCGCCCCTCTTCCGGAGGACGTGAGCGGGTGCGGGACGTGCACCCCGGGTGCTGGGGACCCCGATCCCCGGCGCTCCTGTTGGGATCGGGGCCCCAGAAGCGACGGCCGCGGCGGAGACGACGAGGGACTGACCTGTGCGGCGAGGATCGTTGGAGGTGAGTGACAGCCTCCTGCTATTGCTTAGCAACAGCTCCCAGCATGCAAAAAGGGCATGCTGGGAGCTGTAGTTATGCAACAGCAGGAGGCAGACCACCACAACTCCCAGCATGCCCTTATGGGCATGCTGGGACTTGTAGTTTTGCAACAGCTGGAGGCACATTTTTTCTATGGAAAAGTGTACCTTCAGCTGTTGTGTAACTACAACTCCCAGCTTGCACCAACAGCTAAAGTGCATGCTGGGAGTTGTAGTGGTGCATCTGCTGGTTGCATAACTACAACTCCCAGCATTCCCGTTGGCTGTCGGTGACTGCTGGGAGTTGTAGTTTTGCAACAGCTGAAGGCACACTGAGTTATGTAGCAAACCAGTGTGTCTCCAGCTGTTGCATAACTACAGTCCCCAGCATCCCCAGCCAAAGTAGTATGCCTCCAGCTGTTGCATAACTACAAGACCCAGCATGCCCTTCCGCTGTCCGTACATGCTGGGGGTTGTAGCTTTTGCAACAGCTGAAGGCACACTGGTTGCAAAACACTGAGTTTGTTACCAAACTCTGTGTTTCACAACCAGTGTGCCTCCAGCTGTTGCAAAACTACAACTCCCAGCATGCACTGATAGACCGTACATGCTGGGAGTTGTAGTTTTGCAACAGCTGGATGTCCCCCCCCCCAATGTGAACGTACAGGGTACACTCACAAGGGCGGAGGATTACAGCAAGTATCCGGCTGCAAGTTTGAGCTGCGGCAAATTTTCTGTCGCAGCTCAAACTGCCAGCGAGAAACTACTGTGAACCCCCCGCCCGTGCGACTGTACCCTAAAAACACTACACTAACACACAATAAAAAGTAAAAAACACTACGTATACACATACCCCTATACAACCCCCTTCCCCAATAAAAATGAAAAACGTCTGGTACGCCACTGTTTCCAAAACGGAGCCTCCAGCGGTTGCAAAACTACAACTCCCAGCATGCACTGATAGACCGTACATGCTGGGAGTTATAGTTTTGCAACAGCTGGATGTTCCCCCCCCCCCCCCCAATGTGAACGTACAGGGTACACTCACATGGGCGGAGGATTACAGTAAGAATCCGGCTGCAAGTTTGAGCTGCGGCTCAAACTGCCAGCGTGAAACTACTGTGAACCCCCGCCCATGTGACTGTACCCTAAAAACACTACACTACACTAACACACAATAAAATAAAAAGTAAAAATCACTACAAATACACATACCCCTACACAGCCCCCCTCCCCAATAAAAATGAAAAACGTCTGGTACGCCACTGTTTCCAAAACGGAGCCTCCAGCTGTTGCAAAACAACTACTCCCAGTATTACCAGATAGCCACTGACTGTCCAGGCATGCTGGGAGTTTTAAAACAGCTGGAGGCACCCTGTTTGGGAATCACTGGCGTAGAATACCCCTATATCCACCCCTATGCAAGTCCCTAATTTAGGCCTCAAATGCGCATGGCGCTCTCACTTTGGAGCCCTGTCGTATTTCAAGGCAACAGTTTAGGGTCACATATGGGGTATCGCCGTACTCGGGAGAAATTGTGTTACAAATTTTGGGGGGTATTTTCTGCTTTTACCCTTTTTAAAAATGTAAAATTTTTGGGAAAAAAGGCATTTTAGGTAAAAAAAAATTGTTTTTTTTACATATGCAAAAGTCGTGAAACACCTGTGGGGTATTAAGGTTCACTTAACCCCTTGTTACGTTCCCCGAGGGGTCTAGTTTCCAAAATGGTATGCCATGTTTTTTTTTTTTGCTGTCCTGGCACCATAGGGGCTTCCTAAATGCGGCATGCCCCCAGAGCAAAATTTGCTTTCAAAAAGCCAAATGTGACTCCTTCTCTTCTGAGACCTGTAGTGCGCCAGCAGAGTACTTTTCACCCCCATATGGGGCGTTTTCTCTGAATCGGGAGAAATTGGGCTTCAAATTTTGGGGGGTATTTTCTGCTTTAACCCTTTCTAAAAATGTTAATTTTTTGGGAAACCAAGCATTTTAGGTAAATTTTTTTTTTTTTTTACATATGCAAAAGTTGTGAAACCCCTGTGGGGTATTAAGGTTCACTTTACCCCTTGTTACGTTCCCCAAGGGGTCTAGTTTCCAAAATGTTATGCCATGTGTTTTTTTTTGCTGTCCTGGCACCATAGGGGCTTCCTAAATGCGGCATGCCCCCAGAGCAAAATTTCCTTCAAAAAAGCCAAATGTGACTCCTTCTCTTCTGAGACCTGTAGTGCGCCAGCAGAGCACTTTTCACCCCCCATTTGGGGTGTTTTCTGAATCGGGAGAAATTGGGCTTCAAATTTTGGGGGGTATTTTCTGCTTTAACCCTTTGTAAAAATGTAAATTTTTTGGGAAACCAAGCATTTTAGGTAAATTTTTTTTTTTTACATATGCAAAAGTTGTGAAACCCCTTTGGGGTATTAAGGTTCACTTTACCCCTTTTTACATTCCCCAAGGGGTCTAGTTTGCAAAATGGTATGCCATGTGGTTTTTTTTGCTGTCCTGGCACCATAGGGGCTTCCTAAATGCGGCATGCCCCCAGAGCAAAATTTCCTTCAAAAAAGCCAAATGTGACTCCTTCTCTTCTGAGACCTGTAGTGCGCCAGCAGAGCACTTTTCACCCCCATATGGGGTGTTTTCTGAATCGGGAGAAATTGGGCTTCAAATTTTGGGGGGTATTTTCTGCTATTACCCTTTTTAAAAATGTAAAACTTTTGGGAAACCAAGTATTTTAGGGAATTTTTTTTTTTTTTTACGTATGCAAAAGTTGTGAATCACCTGTGGGGTATTAAGGTTTACTTTACCCCTTGTTACGTTCCCCGAGGGGTCTAGTTTCCAAAATGGTATGCCATGTGTTTTTTTTTGCTGTTCTGGCACCATAGGGGCTTCATAAATGTGACATGCCCCCCAAAAACCATTTGTCGCTCCTTCCTTTCTGAGCCCTCTACTGCGCCCGCCGAACAATTAACATAGACATATGAGGTATGTGCTTACTCGAGAGAAATTGGGTTTCAAATACAAGTAAAAATTTTCTCCTTTTTACCCCTTGCAAAAATTCAAAAATTGGGTCTACCAAAACATGCGAGTGTAAAAAATGAAGATTGTGAATTTTCTCCTTCACTTTGCTGCTATTCCTGTGAAACACCTAAAGGGTTAAAACGCTGACTGAATGTCATTTTGAATACTTTGGGGGGTGCAGTTTTTATAATGGGGTCTTTTATGGGGTATTTCTAATATGAAGGCCCTTCAAATCCACTTCAAACCTGAACTGGTCCCTGAAAAAAAGCGAGTTTCAAAATTTTTGGAAAAATTGGAAAATTGCTGCGGAACTTTGAAGCCCTCTGGTGTCTTCCAAAAGTAAAAACTCATAAATTTTATGATGCAAACATAAAGTAGACATATTGTATATGTGAATAAAAAAATTATTTTGAATATCCATTTTCCTTACAAGCAGAGAGCTTCAAAGTTAGAAAAATGCAAAATTTTCAAATTTTTCATCAAATTTTGGGATTTTTCACCAAGAAAGGATGCATGTTACCACAAAATTTTACCACTAAGTTAAAGTAGAATATGTCACAAAAAAACAATCTCGGAATCAGATTGATAACTAAAAGCATTCCAGAGTTATTAATGTTTAAAGTGACAGTGGTCAGAATTGCAAAAAATGGCTGAGTCCTTAAGGTGAAAAAGGGCTCAGTCCTTAAGGGGTTAAGTTTGATTCTGGAGTACCCCTTTTAACCAGTGGTTCCCTCTCAACCCCAACTGATATCTTTCAGCCCTAAAAAGGGCTTTTATGGATGTTGTCCTTAAAGCAGATGTTACACAAGTGCTTTAGAAGTAAACTGGACCCTGAATACACCACCTAGCAGCAACCTAGCTATTGCTTTCCCTATACAGCAGTAGCAGCTTCTCTGACCCTCCACTTCCTAAGCCTGCAACATGCTGAATGAGGCTATAATGGCGTCCGTGCAAGAGGTAGGAGGGTCTGGAAGGGAGGGACTGCTGCTGATTGGCTGTAATGTGTCTGCTGACTCTGACTCACAGGGTAAAAATTTACTGTAATGTTAAAGTATAGGGGGCGGATCAAACTTCACATATGTTCGCCCTGCGATGCGAATGCGAACATGCTAAATTCGCGGGGAACTGTTCGCCGGTGAACAATTCGCGACATCTCTAATGAGGACAGGCTGTAAGGACGGGATATGAGGTCGAGATATGAGGACGGGATATGAGGTCAGGATATGAGCATGAGAAATGAGGACGGGATATGAGGATGGGATATGAGATGGGGATATGACGAAGAGATATGAGAATGGGATATGAGGATGGGATATGAGGACAGGATATAAGCACGGGATATGAGGACAGGATTTGAGGATAGGGTATGAGGACGGAATATAAGATTTGGATATGATGACAGGGTATGAGGATGGGATATAAGGACAGGATTTGAGGACCGTATATGAGGATGGAATATGAGGATGGGATATGAGGACAGCATATAAGGACAGAATATGAGAACGGAATATAAGGAGGGGATATGAGGATGGGATATGAGGACAGAAAATGGTTTTGTTACATTAACGCTTGTCGGTTGCCATAGGCTAACCATAGAGGAAGAAGTGGATTGAAGATCACTATGTCATCAGCAAGCCAACAGATTTTCCCAGAAATTCCTTGGCCAACTCTACTGTCCGCCTGCATTTACACTCAATTACAATGTGGCTTAATTTCTGTCACTGTATTACCAGATTAGATAAGCCTAACACACTATTTAATGCTTCCATAAAATATAATTATCACAACTTAGCATGTGGACGTTCTGGAGAGCTGCCCAGCTGAACGGAATAATTATGCAGAAAAAATGTTCTCACCGTCAGAAATAAATTGCTGCAAAAATACGACAGACGTTTCAACTTTCTTTATAAAACTAAGGCAAATCTAAACTTTTGATTGACTTGGATTACGCTGACTAATACTGCATGTTAGAATGTATTACAGGATGCTGGATATTTTTGGTGGTTATCTGTTTTTAGTAGCTTTGAGGGGAATTTATTAAGATCATAATTTCATAAGCTAATCTTGCTGGGAACTGATCTGAAGTAAGATGAGGCATTGATATCAGATGAGATCAGATGATATTCCATAACTACTCCTAACACCCCTCCTGCCCTTTTTCCGAGCTCTAAAAAGCTCTGTATCATACAGTTCCCTTTGCTCATATTGTGTGAGCTCCCGGCAGGAGAAAGTGGGCATTCCCCAGCAGGGACTACGTCACTGAAGCCTGCGAAAGCTGTGCCTCACCATGCCTGGCATGCACTTCCTGTGTTTGGACTTCTGCAAGTCCAGGTGGAGACCAAACTAACTGTTTGACTTGCACAGGGAACCGAACAGGGCCAAAAAGTGGCCGTTTTTTCAATCACATTAAAAACATATAAAGATTGAGAATTTTAACAGCAAGTAAATAGCAAAGTGTCTTATAATAACAGAAGGAAAGGTCAGCTTCTCCTAATCCAAGCGCGCGGCAATCTCCACAAATAACAAGCAAGGAAAGTCAGGAACCAGCGCTGTAGAATTTTCAGATTTATTGGAGGCTAAAACACAGAGCAGGATAAGAACACATACCAACACGCGGAAATAACAGTGGTGCGTTTCAGGTCACGTGACCTGAAACGCGTCACTGCTATTTCTGCGTGTCGGTATGTGCCCTTATCCTGCTCTGTGTTTTAACCTCCGATAAATCTGAAGATTCTACAGCGCTGGTTCCTGACTTTCCTTGCCTGTCTTATAATAACGTAAAAAAACAATACATTAAAAGTTTAGTTTGGTGACAGGTATTCTTTAAGTCAAAGGGGTATCTTAAGGTTCATCTTGAGAGCACCTTAACGGTATGTGGAGAGTTTTAAGCTAATCAGCACTCTATGGGAATTCTTGGAAAATAATATGTAAAGCAGCTCACCCCTTCCCTCTAGACCCACCTACTTTTGGGAAAATGGTGTGAGCAAAGCAGAATTGGAATAACTGTCATTTTTATTTTCAAACAAGGCAAAATTTTTTTACTTTTATACACAAGAAAACTGGTGTACAGAGTTCCATAAAGCACATACATACACTTAGTGTTTTTGGTTCCATTATGCTTTAAAAATAAAGGTGGTTATCCCCAAAAAAAGTATCATACCTGTCCTCAGATTGTGTGTGGTGTGTGGTCTGAGTTTTTTTTTTATTAGTATTTGTCAGGCCCGTCACTACTGGACCGGCAAACCAAGCAATTGCATGGGGCCCCGAGCTGGCTGGGGGTTTCCGAGCAGAGCCGGTGCTTGCCCGTCCTGTAGCGACGGGGCACTTCGGGGGGCCCGCACATTTCAATTAAATTACCTTTTTGTAGGGCGTGGGCCCCTTAAGAAACAAAGCAGGGCCGGCACCGGACAGATCAGGGGCTGATGGGAGTAGAGACGTCACGTGCCCCTCGCAGGCACGCACGTCTATGCCAATCACCTGACCTGTCTCTGCCTACGTCCCCACGCGAACCTCCAGCATCCTCCGTGCAGTGACAGGAGCAGCAGCAGACTCACGCCGCTGCAACGATCCCCGACAGGGTAAGTAAACTGGCGCGCGGGGGGGGGGGGGGGGTATTGTATGGTGGTTAGGGGACTGCAATGGTGAGGAGAGGTGTGAGTGTGTGTGGTGGGTGTTATGGGGGTCATGAGAGATGCAGGGGTGTTATGGGGGTCATGAGAGATGCAGGGGTGTTATGGGGGTCATGAGAGATGCAGAGGGGTGTTATGGGGGTTATAAGAGATGCAGGGGAGTTATGGGGGTCATGAGAGATGCAGGGGTGTTATGGGGGTCATGAGAGATGCAGGGGTGTTATGTGGGTCATGAGAGATGCAGGGGGGTGTTATGGGGGTCATGAGAGATGCAGGGGTGTTATGGGGGTCATGAGAGATGCAGGGGTGTTATGGGGGTCATGAGAGATGCAGGGGTGTTATGGGGGTCATGAGAGATGCAGAGGGGTGTTATGGGGGTCATAAGAGATGCAGGGGAGTTATGGGGGTCATGAGAGATGCAGGGGTGTTATGGGGGTCATGAGAGATGCAGGGGTGTTATGTGGGTCATGAGAGATGCAGGGGGTGTTATGGGGGTCATGAGAGATGCAGGGGTGTTATGGGGGTCATGAGAGATGCAGGGGTGTTATGGGGGTCATGAGAGATGCAGGGGTGTTATGGGGGTCATGAGAGATGCAGAGGGGTGTTATGGGGGTCATAAGAGATGCAGGGGAGTTATGGGGGTCATGAGAGATGCAGGGGTGTTATGGGGGTCATGAGAGATGCAGGGGTGTTATGTGGGTCATGAGAGATGCAGGGGGGTGTTATGGGGGTCATGAGAGATGCAGGGGTGTTATGGGGGTCATGAGAGATGCAGGGGTGTTATGGGGGTCATGAGAGATGCAGGGGTGTTATGGGGGTCTTGAGAGATGTAGGGGTGTTATAGGGGTCATGAGAGATGCAGGGGGTGTGTTATGGGGGTCATGAGAGATACAGGGGGGGTGTTATGGGGGTGATGAGAGGTGCCCCCCCTGCACCTCTCCTCATCACCCCCCCATAACCCCCCCCTGGTTATAATAGTGATGAGGAGAGGTGGGGGGGCAGTTATAATAACTATGAGGGGCGGGGGGTTATGGGGGTGATGAGGACACAGAGGATAAGAGGGGGTGTATATGTATATAGGATGTGTATGCTTGTGTGGCAGTATTGTATTCAGTGGATACAGTGTGGAGCAGCATTATATTCAGGGTACAGTGTGTGGCAGTATTACATTCAGGGTACAGTGTGTGGCAGTATTATATTCAGGGTACAGTGTGTGGCAGTATTATATTCAGGGGTAGAGTGTGTGGCAGGATTATATTCAGAGTACAGTGTGGGGCAGTATTATATTCAGGGTACAGTGTGGGGCAGTATTATATTTAGTGGGTACAGCGTATAGCAGTATTTTATTCAGGGTACAGTGTATGGCAGTATTTTATTTAGGGTACAGTGTGGGGCAGTATTTTATTTAGGATACAGTGTGGGGCAGTATTCTATTTAGGGTACAGTGTGGGGCAATATTTTATTTAGGGTACAGCGTGGGGCAGTATTCTATTTAGGGTACAGTGTGGGGCAGTATTTTATTTAGGGTACAGTGTATAGCAGTATTATATTTAGTGTGTACAGTGAATAGCAGGATTATATTTAGTGGGTACAGTGTATGGCAGTATTATATTCAGTGGGTACAGTGTGTGGTAGTATTATATTTAGTGGGTACTGTGTATAGCAGTATTATATTTAGGGTACAGTGTGTGGCAGGATTATATTCAGGGTACAGTGTATAGCAGTATTATATTCAGGGTACAGTGTGTGGCAGGATTATATTTAGTGGGTACAGTGCATAGCAGTATTATACTCAGGGTACAGTGTGGGGCAGTATTTTATTTAGGGTACACTTTCTGGCAAGGTTATAATGATTACTATCTTCATGCAGAGGATGAGGATCTTCTGACAAAGTGAGGAGCCAATAATGTCTGGATGTCAGACTCTGCATAGAAGATGGAGCTGGAGGAAGACCTGGTCTCTGGACCAGATGAAGAAGAAAAGATAACAGAGAAGATATCACTCAAGTCAGAAGACGTCACTCAGGTCACTGATATCATTGTGTATTCTCCTGACTGTCCCATCAGAGCTGTAGTTACTTGTAAGTTCTGCAGTGATGATGGGTAAAACTGTGTCCAATCTGTGTCTTTCCAGCTGTTACAAAACTACAACTCCCTTCGCCAGAGGCTCTTCAGACATGATGGGAGTTTTAGCTTTCCAACAGCTGAAGAACCACTTTAACCGAGGTGATCGGTGGGGGTCTCAGCAGTCAAACCCCCACCAAAAATGGCCCTGAGGGGGGGGGGGGTCTGGACAGGGGGGGTATGGGTAGGGAACACTGCTGCACCTAATGTGGGGGGAACACTGCTGCACCTAATGTGGGGGGAACACTGCCTACCTAATGTGGGGGGAAACTGCTGCACCTAATGTGGGGGGAACACTGCTGCACCTAATGTATGTCGTATCGACGTTCGCTCACGTTGCGCTCCTAGAATTCAAGGGCCGGCGTTACTATGTCCTGACGCCTGCCCTAGAGCGTGGCGTGCGTGAACATCAAAGTTGGGGGGGGGGCCTCCATGTCCATTTTGCTTGGGGCCCCAAAAATTCCTTCAAACGGCCCTGGGTATTGTTTCTAGAAGAAAGCAGCAATGTGGCAAGTGAACACCTCTAGTTGTTAGTGCAGATATCCTATTATAAAGATTAGCGATGATCAGTGGGCTTACCTCAGACCTTCTTTCAATGGCAGCTCTGTGTCCAGTTAGCGCTCCACAAATCCCAGCCAGCTATCACATTACAAGCAGAGCAAAGTATCAGTAGGCTGACCTCAGACAGTGATCTCCTGTCACCTACAGTACTGTGTCCAGTTGTTGCACAGCAAATCCCTGCCAACAGTGAACAAAGCAGTGGGCTGACCTGTATTTAAACTTAAAAACATATTAAAAGCCTTTTGAACATGGAATTCGCATTTTAGGCCAAGTTACGTGCATTTTGTAGGTGTGGTAGCTTGGGGGGTGTAGGGTATGGGGAGTGTAGCTACGCAGGTAATAAAGGGTGCTTGTTAACCCTTGCTATTCGTGACACCAGGGTGAGGGCTCCTCAATAAAGCTTTTCCTACCGCCGCCCTTCCCAGGAACAATAGGGAGATAGATGATACTGAGTTTAAGTAGATAGTAATAATGGATTATCCACAACCGGAAAGCTTCTGTAAACAGCGTTAACTTTACTGAAGATTTTCTGTATACTTCAACAACATAACTGTTACGCCGAGCGCTCCGGGTCCCCGCTCCTCCCCGGAGCGCTCGCAACATCCTCGCTACTGCAGCGCCCCGGTCAGATCCACTGACCGGGTGCGCTGCGATACCGCCTCCAGCCGGGATGCGATTCGCGATGCGGGTGGCGCCCGCTCGCGATGCGCACCCCAGCTCCCGTACCTGACTCGCTCTCCGTCGGTCCTGTCCCGGCGCGCGCGGCCCCGCTCCCTAGGGCGCGCGCGCGCCGGGTCTCTGCGATTTAAAGGGCCACTGCGCCACTGATTGGCGCAGTTGTTCTAATTAGTGTGTTCACCTGTGCACTCCCTATGTATACCTCACTTCCCCTGCACTCCCTCGCCGGATCTTGTTGCCATTGTGCCAGTGAAAGCGTTTCCTTGTGTGTTCCTAGCCTGTTTTCCAGACCTCCTGCCGTTGCCCCTGACTACGATCCTTGCTGCCCCGACCTTCTGCTACGTCCGACCTTGCTCTTGTCTACTCCCTTGTACCGCGCCTATCTTCAGCAGTCTGAGAGGTTGAGCCGTTGCTAGTGGATACGACCTGGTTACTACCGCCGCTGCAAGACCATCCCGCTTTGCGGCGGGCTCTGGTGAATACCAGTAGTAACTTAGAACCGGTCCACTAGCACGGTCCACGCCAATCCCTCTCTGGCACAGAGGATCCACCTCCTGCCAGCCGAATCGTGACAATAACAGTTTCTCATCAATACAGCTTCCTTTTGGATATTGACAATGGTTGGACTTTAGCTTTAAGAGTCTCTAGACTATTGCGCTGCTCCACTGGATTTGGAGAATTAGTTGCGGTCCAGTAGTCAGTGTCACGATGCCGGCTGGCAGGAGGTGGATCCTCTGTGCCAGAGAGGGATTGGCGTGGACCGTGCTAGTGGACCGGTTCTAAGTCACTACTGGTTTTCACCAGAGCCCGCCGCAAAGCGGGATGGTCTTGCTGCGGCGGTAGTGACCAGGTCGTATCCACTAGCAACGGCTCAACCTCTCTGGCTGCTGAAGATAGGCGCGGTACAAGGGAGTAGACAGAAGCAAGGTCGGACGTAGCAGAAGGTCGGGGCAGGCAGCAAGGATCGTAGTCAGGGGCAACGGCAGGAGGTCTGGAACACAGGCTAGGAACACACAAGGAAACGCTTTCACTGGCACAATGGCAACAAGATCCGGCGAAAGGGAAGTGAGGTATAAATAGGGAGTGCACAGGTGAACACACTAATTGGAACCACTGCGCCAATCAGCGGCGCAGTGGCCCTTTAAATCGCAGAGACCCGGCGCGCGCGCGCCCTAGGGAGCGGGGCCGCGCGCGCCGGGACAGGACAGACGGAGAGCGAGTCAGGTACAGGAGCCGGGATGCGCATCGCGAGCGGGCGCCACCCGCATCGCGAATCGCATCCCGGCTGGAGACGGTATCGCAGAGCACCGGGTCAGTGGAGCTGCCCGGAGCGCTGCGGTAGCGAGAGTGAAGCGAGCGCTCCGGGGAGGAGCGGGGACCCGGAGCGCTCGGCGTAACAGTACCCCCCCCCTTGGGTCTCCCCCTCTTCTTAGAGCCTGAGAACCTGAGGAGCAGACTTTTGTCTAGGATATTGTCCTCAGGTTCCCAGGATCTCTCTTCAGGACCACAACCCTCCCAATCGACCAGAAAAAAGGTTTTCCCTCTGACCTTCTTGGAGGCCAGTATCTCTTTAACGGAGAAGATGTCTGAGGAGCCGGAAACAGGAGTGGGAGAAACAAACTTGGGAGAGAAACGGTTGATGATAAGTGGTTTAAGAAGAGAAACGTGAAAGGCATTAGGAATTCGAAGAGAAGGAGGAAGAAGAAGTTTATAAGAGACAGGATTAATCTGGCACAAGATTTTGAAAGGACCAAGATAGCGTGGTCCCAATTTGTAGCTAGGGACACGGAAGCGGACATATTTAGCGGAGAGCCATACCTTGTCTCCAGGAGAAAAAATGGGGGGAGCTCTTCTTTTTCTATCAGCAAACTTCTTCATGCGTGATGAAGCCTGTAAAAGAGAATTTTGGGTCTCTTTCCATATGGTGGAAAGATCACGAGATATTTCATCCACAGCGGGCAAACCAGAGGGCAAGGGAGTAGGGAGGGGGGGAAGAGGGTGACGGCCGTACACCACAAAAAATGGGGATTTGGAGGAAGATTCAGAGACTCTGAAGTTATACGAGAATTCGGCCCATGGTAGAAGATCTGCCCAGTCATCCTGGCGGGAGGAAACAAAATGGCGTAAATAATCACCCAGGACCTGGTTAATTCTTTCTACTTGCCCATTGGATTGAGGATGATATGCAGAGGAAAAGTTTAATTTAATCTTGAGTTGTTTACAGAGAGCCCTCCAGAATTTTGACATGAATTGGACGCCTCTATCCGAGACGATCTGCGTGGGCAACCCGTGAAGACGAAAAATGTGTACAAAAAATTGTTTTGCCAACTGAGGCGCTGAAGGAAGACCAGGAAGAGGGATGAAATGTGCCATCTTGGAGAATCGATCAACGACCACCCAAACAACTGTGTTGCCACGGGATGGGGGTAAGTCTGTAATAAAGTCCATACCAATCAGAGACCAAGGCTGTTCGGGGACAGGCAGAGGATGAAGAAGACCAGCGGGCTTCTGGCGAGGAGTCTTATCCCGGGCACAAACAGTGCAGGCACGTACAAAATCCACAACATCCGTCTCCAGAGTCGGCCACCAATAGAAACGAGAGATGAGTTGCACGGATTTTTTGATACCCGCATGACCTGCGAGATGGGAGGAGTGACCCCATTTGAGGATTCCGAGGCGTTGGCGTGGAGAAACGAAGGTCTTCCCTGGAGGAGTTTGCCTGATGGAGGCTGGAGAAGTGGAGATCAGGCAGTCGGGGGGAATGATGTGTTGCGGAGAGAGCTCTACTTCCGAGGCATCCGAGGAACGAGAGAGAGCATCGGCCCTAATGTTCTTGTCGGCAGGCCGAAAGTGAATTTCAAAATTAAATCGGGCAAAGAACAGAGACCACCTGGCCTGGCGAGGATTCAGCCGTTGGGCAGACTGGAGATAGGAGAGGTTCTTGTGATCGGTGTAAATAATAACTGGAAATCTTGATCCCTCCAACAGATGCCTCCATTCCTCAAGTGCTAATTTAATGGCTAGAAGCTCTCGGTCCCCCATGGAGTAGTTCCTCTCAGCCGGAGAGAAGGTCCTAGAAAAAAAACCACAAGTAACAGCATGCCCGGAAGAATTTTTCTGTAGAAGGACCGCTCCAGCTCCTACAGAGGAGGCATCAACCTCCAATAGGAAGGGTTTAGATGGGTCAGGTCTGGAGAGCACGGGAGCCGAAGAAAAGGCAGACTTGAGCTGTTTAAAGGCGTCTTCCGCTTGAGGGGGCCATGACTTAGGATTGGCATTCTTTTTGGTTAAAGCCACGATAGGAGCCACAATGGTGGAAAAATGTGGAATGAATTGTCTGTAATAATTGGCGAACCCCAAAAAACGTTGGATAGCATGAAGTCCGGAGGGGCGTGGCCAATCTAAGACGGCAGAGAGTTTGTCTGGATCCATTTGTAGTCCCTGGCCAGAGACCAAGTATCCTAGGAAAGGAAGAGATTGACATTCAAACAGACATTTCTCCATTTTGGCATAAAGTTGATTGTCACGAAGTCTCTGAAGAACCATGCGGACATGCTGGCGGTGTTCTTCTAGGTTGGCAGAAAAAATCAGGATATCGTCCAGATATACAACAACACAGGAATATAAGAGATCACGAAAGATTTCATTAACAAAGTCTTGGAAGACGGCAGGGGCGTTGCACAGGCCAAAGGGCATGACCAGACACTCAAAGTGTCCATCTCTAGTGTTAAATGCCGTTTTCCATTCATCCCCCTCTCTGATGCGGATGAGATTATAGGCACCTCTTAAGTCCAGTTTGGTAAAGATGTGGGCACCTTGGAGGCGATCAAAGAGTTCAGAGATGAGAGGTAGGGGGTAGCGGTTTTTTACAGTGATTTTATTAAGACCGCGGTAGTCAATGCAAGGACGTAGAGAGCCATCTTTTTTGGACACAAAGAAAAATCCGGCTCCGGCAGGAGAGGAAGATTTGCGGATAAAGCCCTTCTTTAAATTTTCCTGAATATACTCAGACATAGCAAGAGTCTCTGGGACAGAGAGAGGATAAATTCTGCCCCGGGGTGGAGTAGTACCCGGGAGGAGGTCAATGGGACAGTCATAAGGCCTGTGAGGAGGTAAAGTCTCAGCTTGTTTTTTGCAAAAAACATCCGCAAAGTCCATATAGGCCTTAGGGAGACCGGTTACAGGAGGCACCACAGGGTTACGGCAGGGAGTACTGGGAACCGGATTAAGACAGTCCTTGGAACAAGAGGGGCCCCAACTCTTGATCTCCCCAGTGGACCAATCCAGGGTAGGGGAGTGGTGTTGAAGCCAGGGTAGTCCAAGGAGAATTTCGGAAGTGCAATTGGGGAGGACCAAAAACTCAATTTTTTCATGGTGAGGTCCGATGCACATTAGGAGGGGCTCCGTGCGGAAACGTATGGTACAGTCCAATCTTTCATTGTTAACACAATTGATGTAGAGAGGTCTGGCGAGACTGGTCAGCGGGATGTTGAACCTGTTGATGAGAGAGGCCAAAATAAAATTTCCTGCAGATCCGGAATCCAAGAAGGCCATAGTAGAGAAGGAGAAGGTAGAGGCAGATACCCGCACAGGCACAGTAAGACGCGGAGAAGCAGAGTTGACATCAAGGGCTGTCTCACCTATGTGCGGGGTCAGCGTACGTCTTTCCAGGCGGGGAGGACGGATAGGACAATCCTTCAGGAAGTGTTCGGTACCGGCACAGTACAGGCAGAGATTCTCCATGCGGCGTCGTGTCCTCTCTTGAGGTGTCAGGCGAGACCGGTCAATCTGCATAGCCTCCACGGCGGGAGGCACAGGAACGGATTGCAGGGGACCAGAGGAGAGAGGAGCCGGGGAGAAAAAACGCCTTGTGCGAACAAAGTCCATATCCTGGCGGAGCTCCTGACGCCTTTCGGAAAAACGCATGTCAATGCGAGTGGCTAGATGAATGAGTTCATGTAGGTTAGCAGGGATTTCTCGTGCGGCCAGAACATCTTTAATGTTGCTGGATAGGCCTTTTTTAAAGGTCGCGCAGAGGGCCTCATTATTCCAGGATAGTTCTGAAGCAAGAGTACGGAATTGTACGGCGTACTCGCCAACGGAAGAATTACCCTGGACCAGGTTCAACAGGGCAGTCTCAGCAGAAGAGGCTCGGGCAGGTTCCTCAAAGACACTTCGAATTTCCGAGAAGAAGGAGTGTACAGAGGCAGTGACGGGGTCATTGCGGTCCCAGAGCGGTGTAGCCCATGACAGAGCTTTTCCAGACAGAAGGCTGACTACGAAAGCCACCTTAGACCTTTCAGTAGGAAACTGGTCCGACATCATCTCCAAGTGCAGGGAACATTGAGAAAGGAAGCCACGGCAAAATTTAGAGTCCCCATCAAATTTATCCGGCAAGGATAGTCGTAGGCCTGAAGCGGCCACTCGCTGCGGAGGAGGTGCAGGAGCTGGCGGAGGAGATGATTGCTGAAGCTGTGGTAGTAGCTGCTGTAGCATCACGGTCAGTTGAGACAGCTGGTGGCCTTGTTGCGCTATCTGTTGCGACTGCTGGGCGACCACCGTGGTGAGGTCGGCGACAACTGGCAGAGGAACTTCAGCGGGATCCATGGCCGGATCTACTGTCACGATGCCGGCTGGCAGGAGGTGGATCCTCTGTGCCAGAGAGGGATTGGCGTGGACCGTGCTAGTGGACCGGTTCTAAGTCACTACTGGTTTTCACCAGAGCCCGCCGCAAAGCGGGATGGTCTTGCTGCGGCGGTAGTGACCAGGTCGTATCCACTAGCAACGGCTCAACCTCTCTGGCTGCTGAAGATAGGCGCGGTACAAGGAAGTAGACAGAAGCAAGGTCGGACGTAGCAGAAGGTCGGGGCAGGCAGCAAGGATCGTAGTCAGGGGCAACGGCAGGAGGTCTGGAACACAGGCTAGGAACACACAAGGAAACGCTTTCACTGGCACAATGGCAACAAGATCCGGCGAGGGAGTGAAAGGGAAGTGAGGTATAAATAGGGAGTGCACAGGTGAACACACTAATTGGAACCACTGCGCCAATCAGCGGCGCAGTGGCCCTTTAAATCGCAGAGACCCGGCGCGCGCGCGCCCTAGGGAGCGGGGCCGCGCGCGCCGGGACAGGACAGACGGAGAGCGAGTCAGGTACGGGAGCCGGGATGCGCATCGCGAGCGGGCGCCACCCGCATCGCGAATCGCATCCCGGCTGGAGACGGCATCGCAGCGCACCGGGTCAGTGGAGCTGCCCGGAGCGCTGCGGTAGCGAGAGTGAAGCGAGCGCTCCGGGGAGGAGCGGGGACCCGGAGCGCTCGGCGTAACAGTCAGGCTAGTATTAGCAGGAATTAGTATAAGACTCACTATTTTTGATTCTGCTGAGGACGCAGGTTTTGAGGTTTTGAAAGTTGCGTACCACACTGTCCTGCTAGTCCGGCATCCACGAGAGCAGCAACCCAAGAGGGCGACAATTTTACGTAGCTCCCTTATACGGGCAGGGGCTGGACTAAAGTTAATTGGTCCATACGGATGTCAATCACCATTACAGAAAATGCTGGGTAACACGTGACCCAAGGACCTCCCAAGGCCCTGAAACATACCATAGAGGTTACTATCTTGGTCACATGACCGAATGTCCTGCGACGCTCTACAAGGTAAGTACTATACATTACTATACAATTATAGATACAATTATTAATATATACATTTATGAACATGAAAGTTAGAATTAAGGAGAGGTGAATAGGGGCTGTCCCACCTGAGGAACCCTACCTGAATGTAGTTACTCTGACTTACTCTGCACTGAATGTAGTTACTCTGCACTAGGTACTGGATGCAATACGGTACCGGGACACCACATAGGTTTAATCGAACGCACAGTATTTCTATCTGGGCTGAACATAACTACACATTTAAAAGTTTGAAGAGTGAACACATAATAATAGCCATCTCAAGACAAGTTAGGACAAATTTATTTAAAAAAATAAAATAAAAATAAAACATAAATAAACATTTCTATTGTTGAGAGTTATAGTTGACTAGTAAATGAGTGACAAATTACCCCCAAAATAATAAATTAATCTCCAAATCCAAAAAATGTATGGTAAAGGAATTATTGGATGGGGCAGAAGACAGAGCAACCCCTGTCATGTCCTTTGCCAGAGGTAAGTACTATACATTACTATACAATTATAGATACAATTACTAATATATACATTTATGAACATGAAAGTTAAAATTAAGGAGAGGTGAATAGGGGCTGTCCCACCTGAGGAACCCTACCTGAATGTAGTTACTCTCACTTTGGGGACCTCTGCACTAGGTACTGGATGCAATACGGTACCGAGACACCACATGGGTTTAATCGAACGTCGTACAGTATTTCTATCTGGGCTGAACATAACTACACATTTAAAAGTTTGAAGAGTGAACACATAATAATAGCCATCTCAGGACAAGTTACATGAGTTTATTTAAAAAAAAAAAAAGAAATAAAACATAAATAAACATTTCTATTGTTGAGAGTGATAGTTGACTAGTTGACTAGTAAATGAGTGACAAATTACCCCCAAAATAATAAATTAATCTCCAAATCCAAAAAATGTATGGTAAAGGAATTATTGGATGGGGCAGAAGACAGAGCAACCCCTGTCATGTCCTTTGCCAGAGGATTCCTCATTGTCTACAGTTGCATGGTGTGGTTAAAATGTCTGTCCAAGATGGGCTGTTCCATCATCTCTGTCTCTGTTTCTCCCTTCTACTGCTAAGCAAAAGGATAGCATTAGCCACGAGGAAGTGTGGTAGGTGTGGTGGTGAGATTGTCAGGGATCATGGTGGATATGCTGAAGGGGAGCAAGGAGCCTATGGTCAGACATCAGAAGTTCATACTGAGAGGAGTGGTGGGGACGGGGAGAATAAGTTTGATGATCATAGTGTCATTAGGTCTGTTGGTCTGATTAGCTCAGGTGCAAATGATGGTGACATTGTTGCATCTGCAAGCTTAAGAAGAAAGGCTTACAGAGGAGGGGCACAGTGGGGTGGTCTGTACCTATATCTTTACGGTATCCTGCCATGTGGAATTTTTTTTCTATCTTACCAGATGCAGAAAGATGCCAACTCTGCAAAAAGAAAGTAAGGCATAGCCAGAATCCAAGTTTAGGAATTTGGGCTCTACATAAGCACATGGTGCGGCAACACCAGGCCTGGCTAGAAGTATCACTAGTCCACCACTGCTGCTGGCTACTACTAAAACTAGTCTACCACTGTCTGCTATATGCCGGCTTCTACCACTCCCACCAGTTCACCACAGCCTGCTGTCCACTGGCTAATACCACTTCCACCAGTCCACCAATGCCTTCTGTATGTTGGCTACTACAACTCCCAACGGTCCACCACTGCGTGCTGTCCTGTCTGCCGGCTACTACAACTTTTGAAAAGTTTGCTCAACTCCAGTCAGCATCTAACATCTAACATTTCTAAATCCAGATCCCTTTACTTTGGGGGATTCCTTTGGGGGGTCGTGAAGGAATGTCTGATCTTTTAAGAGGAAACTCTGGTTTGGCTAATATGAGAGAGTTTTCTTCTTCTCGAAGAGGATGGATTAGAATACCTTTTTCTAATGAAGCATTGCCTGAAAAGAAGTCTCTATAGGTCTTTAAAGGGGTTCTCCCTTGTTTATACCGTTTTTTGTTATTATGTTTGTGTGTTATGTGTGTATAAGTATGTGTTTTTTTAATGTGTGTTGTGATTATGTATATATATGTATTTTCTTACCTTTTGTGAAGATCCGGAAGCTGGCCCCTTTTTCTTCCAGCGGCTTGCTGTGTAACCTCGGCTTCCGCCATGTTGTGTTCAGTAAGTGGGATGTCGGGGGGTCTGAATCTGCGCAGGTAGTTTTTTTTTTTTTTTACCAATAAAGTTTTTTTTGTCTAATTGACAAACTGTCTGCGCTTGCGCAAAGCTACGCTATTAGCGTAGACCTAACGTATGCTACGCTGTTAGCGTAGCACTTGCGTACTCGCGCATGCGCAGACGGTTTGTCAATTAGACAAAAAAAACTTTATTAGTAAAAAAAACGAAACTACCTGTGCATGCGCCGGAAGAGGCCGCAGATTCGTCGCTGAGCCACGGAAGAAACAGGAAGAAAAGATTTGCCTTGGACGTCAGAAGATAGGAAGGACAGAAGCAAGAACACACCCCCCGACATCCCACTTACCGAACACAACATGGCGGAGGCCGAGGTTACACAGCAAGCCGCTGGAAGAAAAAGGGGCCAGCTTCCGGATCTTCACAAAAGGTAAGAAAATACATATATACATAATCACAACACACATAAAAAAACACATACTTATACACACATAACACACAAACATAATAACAAAAAAAACAGTATAAACAAGGGAGAACCCCTTAAATGAAGATTACAGGACAAATAGAATAGAAAAGTTTAAGAACATTGGGGGACATTTACTAAACTAGTCTATTCTGGGTATGCCTATAGACCAGCGTATGTGGTAGTCTCCTGTCTATTGTGCTCCTAATTTATCAAAGGTCTCACAGCCCTTGATAAATTCTGTGCTCAGACTTCAGGGTCTACAGCTTAAACTGCATTTAGACCTGCTCCAACATGGTCTGACATTTCAGCGTATTTTGGGCAGATGCGACTTGTCGCACAAAAGCCGCACTTGATAAATTCAGCACCAATGCATTTTCCAATGCATTTCTGTCTAAAATAGACTTGCATGCATCATGTTCTAAAAATCCTCTAGAGCAAAAGTCGCTGAAAAGTCGCACATATTTAGACTGCGACTTTCTGTGAGACAAATTTAGACAGGAAATACCAGTCTAAATCCTTTGATAAATCTCCCCCATTGTGTCACAATGTAATGCTTTGTACTTTCAGTACACATCACAATACATTACAGGGCATGCAACCACTATATTGTCAAAATGTTTATTAAAATACCCCTCATAATATATATTACAAAACAAAAACTCTAAATTGGAATATTGTCCTTGAGGCTTTTTTTTTTTCTTTGTTGCCTAAAAAAATAGGCACTTAAAAAAAATCTCATTCTTCAAAAGCCAAGTGATCGCGGTAGGACACGGCACAGGGTCTTGATAGCGTGACTGCACTTCAGAAACATTTACAATAGAGAGAAATTGCTCAGGGTTTCAAGCATGAAGCTTGCGCTGTGAAGTCAAAGACATAAATGACATGTTTACTTGAAAATCCACGGGTTTTCAATTGAATAGAATGTGGCGGACAATGGTAAAGGAAAATAATGGACACTTTCATTGTGCATAGAACAAAGTCACATTGAAATAGATACTGGATTTTGTGTTAACCTCCCATTTATATTATATCAGGAATTAGTAGAATTATCAGATAACACTATCTGCTCTGTTGCCATGGCTTCCATGCCTAATGGATCAATGACCGGCATGACTGATCACTTACAAATAGAATCCAACAAATATGGATTTATATACCATTGATTTATATTGGGAAAAAGGGGTTGGAGTTTATTTTTATATGCCCCAAAATGCATTTGGTGTAAGAGGAATGGACAATTTATTAACCCCTGTTCATAAAAGGCATTTGCCGTGCGATTATTGCACGATCCCTACGTGATATTTGACATTTATACCCAGCAAATATTATGCTTCTACAGAACCAGCTCATAAGGAGTTAAAGACAAGGACACTAAAGATATCTTGTTAACTATTAACATTCACTCTAAAGTAAGAGTCAACTTTAAATCCACCAGCAATAGTACATTAAATCCTATAGAAGCCAGCGAGCGCAAACCCTTCAGCAGCTCTGTGGGTCAGCTGACCTAGATCATGGAACTCCAGATGCCATCTGAAGCTCTCTGGTGAGGGCAGCCACACCAGACGTGAGATGGAAACCGCCGCCAGCATGAGCATGCAACGGGGACCCGGCATGTTGTGGAGCGGTGAGTGGCACTCAATGCCAATAGCAATCATCCTTCTCCCAAAGGTCAGCACACATAGTCATGGGGGACAGAGCACCATAAACACCCGGCATTCTGTTGTTCCATTTGGTCTAAAGCTGTATGTAAGAACTTTTGGACAGCGCTACTGTGAGACTCTGTTGGGCATTGGATATATATGACAGGTGGTGTATACTGGATCCATTAAATACAAGCTTTTCTGCTGGGTATTTCTCCACAATTGACTATATATCAGTATTGGAGATATTAATATTGATTTATGGGAACATTTACATTGGAGGATATATCCCCAGACACGTCTAGGATGTGAAATAGAATTTTTATTGAGAGATTTTTTGAGATCTTATATAAGCGCTATATAGCAATTTAATGTGAACAGAGGCAGGATAATATATAACCGTAAGGGCCCTACAGGTATTATATATGCAGGCGAGGGTTACAGTAAGTTTCTCGCTGCAAGTTTGATATGCAGCAAATGTTCCGCCACAGCTCAAACTCCAAGCGGGAAACTCGCTGTGAACCCCCGTCCGTGTGCATGTACCCTAAAAATACACTACACTACACCTACACAAAATAAAAAGTAAAACACTACATATACACATACCCCAACACATTTACCCACCTCCCCCCAAATAAAAATGAGAAGCGTCTGGTACGGCACGGTTTCTAAAATGGAGCCTCCAGCTGTTGCAAAACAACAACTCCCAGTGTTGCCGGACCGCCATTGACTGTCCAGGCATGCTGGGAGTTTTGCAACAGCTGGAGGCCCCTTGTTTGGGAAACACTGCCGTAGGATATTTTGGTATTGGAGGCAAGTGTAATTCTTGCATCTGGGTCCGTCCCTATGCAAATCCCTAATTTAGGACTCAAATGCACATGGCGCTCTCTCACTTCAGAGCCCTGTGGTATTTCAAGGCAACAGTTTAGGGTCACATATTGGGTATTTCTGTACTCGGGATGAAATTGCCTAACAAATTTTTGGGGGGCTTTTTCTCCTTTTACCCCTTATGAAAAGGTAAAGTTGGGGTCTACTCCAGAATGTTATTGTAAATTTTTTTTTTTTTTTTTTTACACTAACATGCTGGTGTTGCCCCATACTTTTCATTTTCAGAAGTAAAAGGAAAAAAAGACCCCCAAAATTTGTAACGCAATTTCTTCTGAGTACGGAAATACCCCATATGTGGACGTAAAATGGTCTGCGGGCGCACAACAAGGCTCAGGAGTTAGAGCGCGATGTACATTTGAGGTGATTTGCACAGGGGCGACTGATCGTTAAAGCGGTTCTGACATAAACGCAAAAAAAAAAAATAACACCCACATGTGACCCCATTTTGGAAACTACACCCCTCACAGAACAGAACAAGGGTTATAGTGAGCCTTAACACCCCACAGGGGTTTGAAGAATTTTCATTAAAGTTGGACGTGAAAATGAATTTTTTCAATTTTTTTTCACTAAAATGCTGGTGTTATCCCAAATTTTTCATTTTCACAAGGGGTAATAAGAACAAAGCCCCCCAAAATTTGTAACCACCGCCCTACTGGTGTCTGACAGATTTTTTGAACAGTGGTCCGTGAAAATGAAAAATGTAATTTTTAATTTGCACAGCCCACTGTTCTAAAGATCTGTCAAACGCCAGTGGGGTGTAAATGCTCACTGCACCCCTTATTAAAGTCTGTGAGGGGTGTAGTTTCCAAAATGGTACCACATGTGGGGTTTTTTGCTGTTCTGGCATCATGGGAGGTTTGTAAATGCACATGGCCCCCGACTTCAATTTCAGCAAAATTCTCTCTTCAAAATTTCAATGGAGCTCCTTCTGTTCTGAGACCTGTAGTGCGCAAGCAGAGCACTTAACGTCCACATATGTGGCGTTTTCTTAATTGGGAGAAATTGGGCGTCACATTTTGGGATCCATTTCCTCCTATTACCCCTTGTGAAAAATAATATTTGGGGTAACACCATCATTTTAGTTTTAAAAATCAAATTTTTCATTTTCACGTCCAACTTCAACGCAAATTCGTCAAACACCTGTGAGGTATTAAGGCTCACTGTACCCCTTGTTACGTTCCTTGAGGGGTGTAGTTTCCAAAATTTATGGGGTATTTCTCACAGAAAGGCCCCTCAAATCCACTTCAAACTTAACTGGTCCCTGAAAAATTCAGATTTTGAAATTTTCTTGAAAATTTAGAAAATTGCTGCTATATTTTGAAGCCCTCTAATGTCTTTAAAAAGTAAAAATATGTCAACTTTATGATGCTAACATAAAGTAGACATATTTCATTTGGGAATCAATTTAACATTTATTTGGAATATCCATTTTCCTTACAAGCAGAGAGTTTCAGAGTTATAAAAATGCTAAATTTTCAAAATTTTCATGAAATTTGGGGATTTTTCACCAAGAAAGGATGCAAGTAACAATGAAAATTTACCACTATGTGAAAGTAGAATATGTTACAAAAAAAAAAATCTCAGAATCAGAATAAATGGTAAAAGCAACGCTGAGTTATTAATGCAGTTATTATTAAACTAACAGTGGTCAGAATTGCAAAAAAATCCTTAAGGGGTTAAACCACATGGTCAATGGTGTACGCGTAAAAAAAATTCCAAAGTCCAAAATAGCGTATTTTTGGTCACTTTTCATATAATGAAAAAATCAACAAAAAGCGGTCAAAAAGTCCGATCAATACAAAAAGGTACCCCTAAAAACTTCAGATCACGATCACATTTTTTTACATATTAATTTTCCTGCATGTAGTTGTGATTTTTTCTAGAAGTAAGACAAAATCAAACCTATATAAGTAGGGTATCATTTTAATTGTATGGACCTACAGAATAAAGATAAGGTGTCATTTTTATCGAAAAATGTACTGCGTAGAAAGGAAGCCCCGAAAACCTACAAAATTGTGTTTTTTCTTCAATTTTGTTCCACAATTATATTTTTGGGGGTTTTGCCATAGATTTTTGGATAAAATCATTGATGTCATTGCAAAGTAGAATTGGTGGCGCACAAAATAAGCCATCATATGGATTTTTTGGTGCAAAATTGAAAGGATTATGATTTTTAAAATATGAGGAAAAAATGAAAGTGCAAAAATGGAAAAACACTCGGTCCTTAAAGGGGTATTCCGCCCCTAGACATCTTATCCCCTATCCAAAGGATAGGGGATAAGATGTCAGATCGCCGCGGTCCCACTGCTGGGGACCCCTGGGATCCCCGCTGCGGCACCGCGCTATCATTACAGCACAGAGCGAGTTTGCTCTGTGCGTAATGACGGGCGATACGGGGGACGGAGCAGCGTGACGTCATGGCGCCGCCCCTCGTGACATCACGGCCTGTCCCCTTAATGCAAGTTTATGGGAGGGGGCGTGACGACTGCCACGCCCCCTCCCATAGACTTGTATTGAAAGGGGCGGGCCGTGACATCACGAGGGGCGGAGCCGTGACGTAACGATGCTTCGGCCACTGTACCGCCCATCATTACGTGCAGAGCGAACTCGCTCTGCGCAGTAATGATAGCGCGGTGCCGCAGCGGGGATCCCAGGGGTCCCCAGCAGCGGGACTGTGGCAATCTGACATCTTATTCCCTATACTTTGGATAGGGGATAAGATGTCTAGGAGCGGAATACCCCTTTACGAGGTTAAAAATGTCAAATTCATATGTAAAAACAGCAACCTCCCACATCCACAGAAACAAACACTACACACCAGGGGAGAAAAGTCAATAATAAGGCAAAAGTGACCTAAATTGACATAGATGCTAGTGTTGGGCGCGAATATTTTCGCTATATATTCGAAAGTACAAATATTAGCTTTTTTCGCATACGCGCATATTCGAAATATCGCAAATTCGAATATGGCCAATGCCGCTCATCACTAATAGATGCCAATTCTGTCTATAATAGGGTAAAAAATGCATAGAAGGAAGTACAAAGATGCATGATAGCCAGTTTACACATAGTGACAATAATGCACTCAACCGACCATGCAGCCCAAAATAGAAAGAAAAGAAACAAGCCTATCAACTAAACCAGGTCAGTCAAAGTATCTGTAATATAAAAGGTTCTCACCCAGGGGTGCATGTGGACCCCAAAGCAGGTTTCACTTTCCTGAGGCTCGTCAGGAGGCTTGGCTACCAATGGGTCCAGACCCTACCTCCAATCACAAGCATGCAAAATGAACTGACAAGCAGATAAAAACCTATAGTACACCTGGTAATCAAATGTAAATTGTATGCATAGTGGGGGAGATTTATCAAAACTTGTGCAAAGGAAACCTTGCCCAGTTGCCCATAGCAACCAAACAAATCACTTTTTTCGTTTTACACAGGCCCTTTTAAAAATGAAAGAAGCTATCTGATTGGTTACTATGGGCAACTGGGCAACTTTGTACTTGCTTCCATGCATTTTTTACCCTATCATAGGCAGCATTGGCGTCAATTTAAGGCACTGTTGCCTCATTATTGACTTTTCTCCCCTGGTGTGTAGTGTTTGTTTCTGTGGAGGTGGGAGGTTGCTGTTTTGAAAGTAACTAAAGCTCTTTAGACCACATCATATAAAAAACCCAAAAGACAATGGTAGGATGGAAAATTGTGACAATTGTGGGATACTTAGTAGAAGCATTATCTACAATAGTAGATAATCACGATAAAAACATTGGGGACGATATAACAGAACCTTTTATATAGCAGTCCTTAGTGGTTTGTGAGCTGGGGCAACCATGGTCACAAAAATGAAGGGTCACCAATTGAGCCATTCTGCCTCTTATGAAGCATTGCGGTGGTCCAAAGCAGCTTCTCCCTCCCCACCAGCCTCCATTGATTGCTCTTTTTTAGATGCATTCTACTGATTTTGGCAACATCTACTAAGAGTATTGGTCCATCATTGTCCATAGCATGGCAAATTCTTACATCTTTTCTAGCAAGGCAGTGAATGTTTTGACTTGGCCATTTAGGTATATGGTAAATTTTGTAGCTGACTTTAAGCATTACACTACTACCGATGCTTGGTCTATCAGTGTTTTATTTCTACATGGTTTTCTCAATACAAATTCCATCTTAGCTTTAGATTTTGTAGAATTATCAAAATTCCTACTGGGAAAAAGCTGGATGATCTCCTAATCTATAACAATAATGTTAGCAAATTAACTTGTACTTTATTATATATCCAGAGAATTACTCTACCGTGCCCTAATAACATCAGCTGTGCCTTCTTTTTCTTGTAAACTACCAAACACTCAAGAAATGCAAAACCAACAATATAGGAGCTTATAAAGAATAATAAAATGTTCAGTTGATTTTTTTTATATTTTAGGAAATATTGACTCATAATATGCTTCCCAAAATATGTAATCCCAAAAATGAATGTTTTTAAACAAACTTCCACTTTGTCATTATTTCTTATCTTGAGTTCATGAAAACTTGAAATTATTAAGTACCATAATTCTTATGTGATCTTTGCCTCGATGTTCATTTTTAGCAGCATACAAAATGAGTGTTGTCTCTGGCTTTCCCCATTTAGCAGTATGACTCGAGACATTACATCACTAGTCAGGTGTTGAAAGGGAGCAGTGCTTTAATAGGTGGAGCAACTGGAGAGTTGGAGGGAGAGCATTCTCCACAAGGCTGCAGGGAATTGTAGTTTTAAGCAGAGTGTGCATGAAAGGGAGATCAGCTGTGCTGCAATTGGTGGGGTGACTGATGTATGGGAGGGAGAAAAGTGACCTCACACTTACAAACAAGGGATCCTGGGACTTGTAGAGCGAGCGAGGGAACTCCAACAGGAAATAGCCATTTCACAAAAAGAAAGCAGCATCATCATGGAGGACTCACAATGCAGCCATTTAGCCCAAGACAAGCATGCATCCTTCCTAAGCATGTTCATTACTAGCTGACAGGTAAGTACTTAGTGACCTTAAGGCGGATAATCCCTTTAACAACTAAACTCAATGTCCAATATAATGATTAAACCCTCTGGGGACAATGTTGTTATTTGGCTGATCCGATTCTATAAAAAGGAAGCATTAAAACAATTACAGGACATGTCATGTTACAATCCGCTATCCAAATACCAGGAGGAGTTACGTGTTCTCTTCCAGGCATTTTCCTGAGGCTTGATCACACATGAAAACCGTGTGAACCTATGTGTAGATTTATTGATCACATATTACGACAAATAGTGGAGGTTTTCCTTCCTATATGAAGGATAAGACCGATGCATTACAGAGGGTGGAACAGACCCTTCTTGAGGCTGACATGTGTATCGGAACCTGTGATGCTAAATCCCTTTATATGTCTACATGTCATGAAGATGGGCTGAGAGAGGTGCAGTCCTTTCTACTGATGTCTGAACATGATTTGACCTAGGAGAGTTTAATATTGACTTGCTTATATTTGTACTTACATTTTATTTTTATATTTAGGCAGACATTTTACATGCAGTTTACTTGCAAGGAAGTGCTATGGGGGCGTCATGTGTGCCATCCTATGCAAATCTCTTACTGGGGGCATGGGAATGTGCCATCTTTCTCATTGATCCCTCTCCTTTAATTGATGTGGGCCGACTACATAGAATGATGTAAAGTTAAAGCAAGGAAAATGTCAAAATGGTGACATAAAAAGTACAACTTGTCCCACAAAAAACAAGCCCTCACATAGCTTTGTTGAAAAGTTTCTCATAGGAAACCAGTGATCAATGATTCTGCCGCTTGACTGCTCATGCCTGGATCTCAGGCACTGAGCAGTCAATCAGCGATCGGACACCAGGAGGAAAGGTAGGAGACCCTCCTCGTTTCCCACAGCTGTTCGACATGCCGCGATTTACCCGAATAGCCCCCTGAGCAAACCGGCAATGTTTTTCTTTCACTTTAGATGCGGCGTTCAACTTTGAACGCCACGTCTAAAGGGTTAATAGCGCGTGGCACCGCGATCATTGCCGCGTGCTATTAGCCACGGGTCCCAGCCATTGTTAGAGGCCGGGCCCGACCCGTTATAGAAAGGGAAAGGACTCAGGACGTACCGGTACATCCTTGGTCCTTAGCAGGTTAACTTATTAATTTGATTCTGAGATAGTTTTTTCGTGACATATTCTACTTTATGTTAGTGGCAAATTTTTGTCGATACTTGCATAATTTCTTGGTGAAAAAACCCAAATTTCATGAAAAATTAGAAAATGTAGCATTTTTGAACTTTGAAGCTCTCTGCTTGTAAGGAAAGTGGGCATTTCAAGTAAATTATTTGTTGATTCCTATATACAATATGTCTAGTTTATGCTTGCATCATAAAGTTGACATGTTTTTACTTTTTGAAGACATTAGAGGGCTTTTTAGTTTAGCAGCAATTTTCCAATTTTTCATGAAAATTTCAAAATCGGAATTTTTCAGGGACCAGTTCAGTTTCAAAGTGAATTTGAGGGTCCTTATGTTAGAAATACCCTATAATGGACCCCATTATGAAAACTGCACCCCTTAAAGTATTCAAAATGCTGTTCAGAAAGTTTGTTAACCCTTTAGGTGTTTCACAGAAATAGCAGCAAATTTGAAGAGAAAATTCTAAATCTTTTTTACGCTAACAGGTTCTTGTAGACCCATTTTTATAAGGGAAAATAGGTAAAAATGTCCCCCAAAATTTGTAACCCCATTTCTCTCGAGTAAGGAAATACCTCATATGTGGATGTAAAGTGTTCTGCGGGCAAACGCACAAGGCCCCCGACTTCCATTCAAACCAAATTCTCTCACCAAAATCCAAATGGTGCTCCTCTTCTGAGCTTGTAGTTTGCCGCAGAGCACTTTACATCCACATATTACAAATTTTGGTGGGCTTAACTGCTCTGTGGGTGAACTACAATGCTCAGAAGAGAAGGAGCACCATTGGGCTTTTGGTGAGAGAATTTGGTTGGAATAGAAGTCGGGGGCCTTGTGCATTTGCAAAGCCCCCATGCTACCAGAACAGTGGACCCCCCCATGTGACCCCATTTTGGAAACTACACCCCTCACAGAATTTTATAAGGGGTGCAGTGAGCATTTACACCCACTGGCGTTTGACAGATTTTTTGAACAGAGGGCTGTACAAATAAAGTATTACATTTTTCATTTTCACGGACCACTGTTCCAAAAATCTGTCAGACACCTTTGGGGTGTAAATGCTCACTGCATCTCAACTTTGAGCCCCCCCCCCCACCCCTGCCCTGTGAATCGTCAGTCAGTCCTGATCAGCCAATCGCAGGGGATAGGAGGAGGTGGCACCCCTGCCACCTCACTCCTATCCTTTAGGGGGATCGGGGCTGTCTCTGATCATCCCGATTTTCCGGACCATCGGGTCATCAGAGACCCGATCCGGCGAATCAACTATTATTTTAATAGTTCGGACATTTACGCACGCGGCGATACCAAATATGTCTATAAAAAATGTTTTTTACGCTTTTTGGGGGTAAAATAGGAAAAAATGGACGTTTTACTTTTTTATTGGGGGAGGGGATTTTTCACTTTTTTTTTACTTTTACTTTTACATTTTTTAACATTTTTTTTACACTTGAATAGTTCCCATAGGGGACTATTCATAGCAATACCATGATTGCTAATACTGATCTGTTCTATGTATAGGACATAGAACAGATCAGTATTATCGGTCATCTCCTGCTCTGGTCTGCTCGATCTCAGACCAGAGCAGGAGACGCCGGGAGCCGCACGGAGGAAGGTGAGGGGACCTCCGTGCGGCGTTATGAATGATCGGATCCCCGCAGCAGCGCTGCGGGCGATCCGATCGTTCATTTTAATCGCGAACTGCCGCAGATGCCGGGATCTGTATTGATCCCGACACCTGAGGGGTTAATGGCGGACGCCCGCGAGATCGCGGGCGTCGGCCATTGCCGGCGGGTCCCTGGCTGCGATCAGCAGCCGGGATCAGCCGCGCATAACACGGGCATCGCTCCGATGCCCGCGGTTATGCTTAGGACGTAAATGTACGTCCTGGTGCGTTAAGTACCACCTCACCAGGACGTACATTTACGTCCTGCGTCCTTAAGGGGTTAAAGATCCACATTCATGGCAATGCAATTTCATGCTATGAGCAGAACAAATCACTCTCCTGTGCTGAAGGTTTGCTACAGTGTATTGTAATGTCCCAGTACAGGACATGGTTCTGTACTACCCTTAGGCCCTGTCAGGTTGAGCTCCTCAGTGACCTAGGGGCTCCCCTGCAGGGTCTTCCAGAATGTTGTGTATATCACTTTTACCCCTTAAAGGATAGCTCCCACCATCACTTTTTTCTTTTTTCTGTCTCTGCCTATTACCCATCTATCCCTAACCCCCTCCCTGCCTTGAATTTTTTTTTTTTTACATATTAAAAATGCCTTTTTGTCTGCTGGGGAAGTCTGCCTGGTAGTGAGCACACTACCAGGCAGACTTCCACAGCAGGCACCACGTCACTGATGCCTTCTGGGGCCGACACTTCCGCCCTTAGTTCACCTACACAGGGTGCCTCCAGCTGTTTCCCCACTGCAACTCCCAGCTTTCCCTGACATCTATTGGCTGTCAGGGCATGCTGGGAGTTGTAGTGGGGATGGCCGCACAAACCGCTCCCTGCCGCGCAGCCCCCCGCCCCGTTGCACCGCTCAACTCACTCCCCCTCCCCCTTAGTTCACCCATTCAGAGTACCCCCTCCTCGTCGCACAGCCCGCAAACCCCCCAGCCCCGCCGCTCCGCTCAACCCACTCCCCCTCCCCGCCCCCCTTAGTTCACCTATTCACTGTCCCTCCAGCTGTTTCCCCACTACAACTCCCAGCTTGCCCTGACATCTATTGGCTGTCAGGGCATTCTGGGAGTTGTAGTGGGGAAACTGGAGGCATACTGTTGTATAGGTGAACACGCAACCCCCCCTCCCCCCGGCATAATACTTTACCTTGTCCCCGGGAGCCTGCGCACATCCACTTCCTTCAAAGCGCTCGCTCCCACCTGTCTGATTGACAGGCGGGAGAGAGCACCGCAATGACTGAATTTCAACTCATTGCCAGGCTTAAATGAGTCGAAATTCTGTAGTGACGTCACTGCCGAATGCATTCGGCCACTAGGAGGGTGGCCCCTAGTGGCCGAATTTAAAAGTGATTTTAAGTGAGTTTTTTTTTTTATTAAAGTATATTAGAGATATGGACGTATATTTACGTCCTGCGCCGGCTCCCGCGATATGAAGCAGGATCGCGCCGCGATCCTGCATCATATCGCTTCGGTCCCGGTGCTCATCAACGGCCGGGACCCGCGGCTAATACCACACATCGCCAATCGCGGTGATGTGCGGTATTAACCCTTTAGAAGCGGCGGTCAAAGCTGACCGCCGCTTCTAAAGTGAAACTGAAAGTATCACGGCTGCTCAGTCGGGCTGTTCGGGACCGCCGCGGTGAAATCGTGGCGTCCCGAACAGCTGATCGGACACCGGGAGGGCCCTTACCTGCCTCCTCGGTGTCCGATCGACGAATGACTGCTCCGTGCCTGAGTTCCAGGCAGGAGCAGTCAAGCGCCGATAATGCTGATCACAGGCGTGTTAATACAAGCCAGTGATCAGCATAGGAGATCAGTGTGTGTAGTGTTATAGGTCCCTATGGGACCTATAACACTGCAAAAAAAATGTAAAAAAAAGTGTTAATAAAGGTCATTTAACCCCTTCCCAAATAAAAGTTTAAATCACCCCCCTTTTCCCCCAAAAAAATAAAACAGTGTAAAAAAATAAAATAAATAAACATATGGGGTATCGCCGCGTGCGTAAATGTCCGAACTATAAAAATATATCATTAATTAAACCGCACGGTCAATGGCGTACGCGCAAAAAAATTCCAAAGTCCAAAAAAGCGTATTTTGGTCACTTTTTATACCATTAAAAAAATGAATAAAAAGTGATCAAAAAGTCCGATCAAAACAAAAATCATACCGATACAAACTTCAGATCACGATGCAAAAAATGAGTCCTCATACCGCCCTGTACGTGGAAAAATAAAAAAGTTATAGGGGTCAGAAGATGACATTTTTAAACGTATAAATTTTCCTGCATGTAGTTATGATTTTTTCCAGAAGTGCGACAAAATCAAACCTATATATGTTGGGTATCATTTTAACCGTATGGACCTACAGAATAATGATAAGGTGTCATTTTTACCGAAATATGCACTGCGTAGAAACGGAAGCCCCCAAAATTTACAAAATGGCGTTTTTTTTTTCGATTTTGTCGCACAATGATTTTTTTTTCCGTTTCGCCGTGCATTTTTGGGTAAAATGACTAATGTCACTGCAAAGTAGAATTGGCGACACACAAAAAATAAGCTATAATATGGATTTTTAGGTGGACAATTGAAAGGGTTATGATTTTTAAAAGGTAAGGAGGAAAAAACGAAAGTGCAAAAACGGAAAAACCCTGAGTCCTTAAGGGGTTAAGTTTAATTTTTTTATTTCATGACAGTGCCCATTTAAGGACCCAGCCCATTTTCACCTTAAAGGGGTACTCCGGTGGTAAATTTTTTTTGACTATATGGCATCTTCTTTGTAAGTTTTGTTTTTTTGCAATATACATGTGTTATATGTTTTGGCAGCATGTGTGTGTTTTTCTTACCTGTTTGTTGGTCAGGAAGTTCTGTAGTTCAGAGGGTTTTCTTTTACTGTTGTCCACAGTTCTGAGTCTGTTGTGGACAAGATGTCATAGCTTTTTTTTCTTTTTTTTTTTTCTCTGCATGAGAGGAATAAGCCACGTCCCCCTCATCTCATCCAGCTGAGTACACAGCTCCTCACCTCCCCTCCCCCCTGCTCTGTATTCTAAGGACGCAGGTCTGCACAGGAGAAAAAACACAGAGAAGATAAGTGTTATCTGAAGGGGAGGATGACAGGGTGCATGGGCTGGGGATGTATAGACTGCAGGGGAATAAATCTCATACTGGGAATTATCTCTATGGGGAAGATTTATCAAAACCTATGCAGAGGAAAACTTGCCCAGTTGCACATAGCAACCAATCAGATTGCTTCTTTCATTTTTCACAGGCCTTCATAAAAATGAAAGCAGCAAGCTGATTGGTTGCTATGGGCAACTGGGCAAGTTTTCCTCTGCACAGGTTTTGATAAATCTCCCCCTACATGTGAAGGAGGAGGGGGGGGGGGACTCCTGCAGGACACATGCCGGGAGTTGTAGTCCCTGTTGTGTGTGTGTGTGTGTGTGTATGCTAGTGTTTACAAACCAGTGTGCCTCCAGATGTTGCAAAACTACAACTTCCAGCATGCCCTGACAGACTTTGGGCATGCTGGGAGTTGTAGATTTGCAACAGCTGGAGGTACACTGGTTGGGAAACACTGTTCTAGCCTATTCAGCATACACATCATGTTACACCAGTGTTTCCCAACCAGTGTGACTCCAGCTGTTGCAAAACTACAACTCCTAGCATGCCCAAAGGCTGTCAGGGCATGCTGGGAGTTGTAGTTTTGCAACACCTGGAGGCACCCTGGTTGGGAAGCACTGGTGTATGCCCTACAGAGGTGTGGTGAACTACAACCCCCAGGAGACTACAGAGGCAGCATGCTGGTGTTATACCACAGACTGAAGACTCCTAAATGACACATGCTGGGGGTTGTAGTCCCTTTTGTGTGTGTATGACAGTGTATCCCAACCAGGACTGATTATATTAGTGTGCTGTGTATAAGGGGGCTGACCCAGGAAAATAGTAGGATGGGTAAAGGGCGGAACAAACAAGCAAAAAAAAAAAAAAAGGAGCCGCCCCACCAAGGCACGTGGCATGCTGGGATTTGTAGTTTTCAGCAAAGCAAGAAACAGGAAATAGAAGCAAAGATAGGAAAACAAAGTGGGGGATAAAAAGACAACAGAGAACGGAAATAGAGTAGGCCAAACAACAACAATAGAAATGAAACAAAACAAATAGGGTAAGTCAAAAACGGAAAAACACGTTAACCACCGGAGTACCCCTTTAAGGACATCATAAAGTTGACATGTTTTTACTTTTGGAAGACATCAGAGGGCTTCAAAGTTCAGCAGCAATTTTAAAATTTTTCACAAAATTTTCAAGTTTTTGAAGTGGATTTGAAGGGCCTTCATATTAGAAATAACCCATACATTACCTCATTATAGAAACTGCACCCCTCAAAGTATTCAAAATGACATTCAGAAAGTTTGTTAACCCTTTAGGTGTTTCCCAGGAATAACAGCAAAGTGAAGGAGGAAATTCAAAATCTTAATTTTTTTACACTCGCATGTTCTTGTAGACGCAATTTTTTTATTTTTACAAGGGGTAATAGGAGAAAAAGCCACCCAAAATTTGTAACCCAATTTCTCTTGAGTAAGGAAATACCTCATATGTGTATATGAAGTGTTGGACGGGCGCAGTAGAGAGCTCAGAAGGAGCGACAATGGGATTTTGGTGAGTGAATTTTGCTGAAATGGTTTTTGGGGCATGTCACATTTAGGAAGCCCCTATTGTGTCAGAAAAGCAAAAAAAAAAAAAAAAAAACACATAACATACTATTTTGGAAACGACACCCCTCAAGGAACATATTAAGGGGTAAAGGGAGCCTTAACACACCACAGGTGTTTGACGACTTTTCATTAAATTCGGATGTGTAAGTGAAAAAAAAAAATGTTTTCACTAAAGTGCAGTTTTTTTCTCAAATTTACCATTTTTACAAAGGGTTATGTGAGAAAATGCCCCCCAAAATTTGTAACCCCATCTCTTCTGAGTATGGAAATACCCCTTGTTAGGATGTAAAATGCTCTGCGGGCGAACTACAATGCTCAGAAGAGGAGTCACATTTAGCTTTTGGAAAGCATATTTTGCTGAAATGGTTTTTGGGGGGCATGTCCCATTTAGGAAGCCCCTATGGTCCCAGAACAGCAAAAAAAAAAAAAAAAACACCTGGCATACTATTTTAGAAACTACACCCCTCAAGGAACGTAACAAGGGGTACAGTGAGCCTTAACACCCCACAGGTGTTTGACAACTTTTTGTTAAAGTCAGATGTGTAAATGGAAAAAAAAAATTTCACTAAAATGCTGTTTTTTCCCCAAATTTTACATTTTTACAAGGGTTAATAGGAGAAAATGCCCCTCAAAATTTATAACCCCATTTCTTCTGAGTATGGAAATTCCCCATGTGTGGATGTCAAGTGCTCTGCGGGCACACTACAATTCTCAGGAGAGGAGGAGCGCCATTGAGCTTTTGGAGAGAGAATTTGTTTGGAATGGAAGTCAGTGGCCATGCGTGTTTACAACAACCCCCGTGGTGCCAGTACAGTGAACCCCCCCCCCACAAATGACCCCATTTTGGAAACTACACCCCTCACAGAATATAATAAGGGGTTCAGTGAGCATTTATACCCCACTGGCATTTGACAGATCTTTGGAACAGTGGGCTGTGCAAATGAAAAATTACATTTTTAATTTTCTCGGACCACTGTTACAAAAATCTGTCAGACACCAGTGGGGTGTAAATGCTCACTGCACCCCTCATTACATTACGTGAGGGGTGTAGTTTCCAAAATGGGATCACATGGGGGGGTCCATTGTTCTAGCACTATGGGGGCTTTGTAAACACACATGGCCTTCAATTTCAGACAAATTTTCTCTCCAGAAGCCCAATGGCGCTCCTTCTCTTCTGAGTATTGTAGTGCACCCACAGAGCACTTTACATCCACATATGGGGTATGTTCTTACTCAGAAGAAATGGGGTTACAAATTTTGGGGGCTTTTTTCCTATTTTCCCTTGTGAAAATGAAAAATTTTGGGTAACACCAGCATTTTAGTGAAAATTCTTTTTTTTTTTCATTTTCCCATCCAACTTTAATGAAAATTCGTCAAACACCTGTGGGGTGTTAAGCCTCACTATAACCCTTGTTACGTTCTGTGAGTGGTGTAGTTTCCAAAATGGGTTCATACGTGTGTATTTATTTTTTTGCGTTTATGTCAGAACCTCTGTAAAATCAGCCACACCTGTGCAAATCACCAATCTAGGCCTCAAATGTACATAGATCAAGTTTGCAGACTAACATGAAAAATATAAATTAATCCCTATTCCAATCTGCCAGTCAGTATTCAAGAACATTAATAAACAGTGATGAAATGAAACAGTGCAACAATAAACCATCACCTATATAAAGGACGGATATAAGGAAAGGATCATGGGGAGAGGGTCCTGGGGATATGGTATGGGCCATAGATGTAAAGAGCACCTACCTAGCTCTAGCCCTATATACTGGCCCTCTCACTATGCCTAATCCTAGGCAGAGTGAATGCTCTGATAAGGGTGGCCCCGCTTCGGAACCTAACCCTATACAACCCTAAGATACCCTATGGTAAGGGAAAATTAGGGTAGAGGCTCTCTGTCTCACTGGGGTACCCTATCTGGCTGGGTGGATAGGGTAAGGTGACCCTATTCCTAAGAATCACAATGGATAAGGGGAGCCATATATAAGGGTATTCAGTTGGTACTAAATATATTCAGAATATCAGTGGGCATGGTGTACAAAAATATTCCCATAAACAGGGTAAATGGTGTAGCTAGATTAGAGCTGGGCGGTATGACCAAAAATGTTTATCACAGTATTTCTGTAAGTTATGGCGGTTCCACGGTATTCCACCCCCATCATGTGACCCGCAGGCCCTGTTCTGCTTCTCTAACCCCGCTGCCCCCTCCCCCCCGGTTTACCAGCCCAGCGCAGCGCTGTCCCCCACATCGGGGAACTAATCATATGTCACCTGCAAGCACCGCTCTCCTCGTCCTCCTGTGAGTTGTGGGCTGCTGGTGCTGAAAATCTGTACTGTACTTCAAATTCCTTGTGCCTGGGCTGCAAAAATAAACAAAATAAACTTTAACTCACCTTCTCCCGTTGCTCCAGTAACGGCCTCACCCTGGGGATTGGAACATCACAGAGCCGCCAGGGTATCACCGGCCGCAGCAATCTCCCACCTTGGTCAGTGATAGGCTGAGCGCACTGTCATGTAAGGAGCCAGTCGGCTTCTTACATGACAATGCGCTAAGCCGATCGCCGGCCACAGCGATGTCCCGTGCTAGTGTGAAGCCGTTACTGGAGCAACGGGAAAACATGGGAAGGTGAGCTAAAGTTTATTTTGTTTATTTTTGCAGCCCGAGCACAAGGAATATGTAGTACAGTACAGATTTCCGGCGCCGGTTGCCCGCAACTCACAGGAGGACAAGGAGAGCAGCACTTGCAGGTGACATATGATTAATTCCCCGATGTGGGGGACAGCGCAGCGCTGGGCTGCTAATTGGGGGGGGAGAGAAGCAGTACAGCACCCGCGTGTCACATATGATTAGCTCCCTGATGTGGGGACAGCGTGCTGCAACTGATAATTCATTCATTTGAGGGGGAGAGGGGCCCAGCCGGTATTGCGGTATGGGAAAAATTCATATAGTGCAGGAAAAAAATTTCGGTATTCGGTATGAACCGGTATACTGCCCAGCACTAGCCTAGATGTAATGAGCTAAAATGATATACTCACAGGTAGATAACATCAGTACTGTAATTTCTCTTTCAAATTATTGCAGGTCTACACAAATCAAGAGACATATACAATTCCTCACAGAAGGCAAGATGTATAAAACACAAAGTATGGCCCCCAAAAGAAATTGTTAGATGTCAACATATGACAGACCTCAATGCAAATACACAATGCAACATAATGCAATAGTGCTCAATGAAGCAAACTGTAAGCCCAGTAAACAGATGTAAAGTTAATACTTATAAATTCGCTGACTGGTCAGAAAAAGCACAAAACCCTAGGCATATGAAGCCCCCCAGCTCTTCAGGGGACAATGAGGGGGCTGCGTGGTGAAGAGAGGATGATCCCATGATGGCTGATGTGGAGCAGAATAGATAAAGACATCTGATGGCCATGTTGGATTATCCAGCTTGGTGGTATAAATGGTGACCCGAGTCCCTCCCCTGGATCCAGTTGTCCAATGATGACTACACTCATCTCTAAAAAGCTTACCTTACTGGTAAGTGTCACGATTCGGCTGGCTGGAGGTGGATCCTCTGTGCCAGAGAGGGATTGGCGTGGACCGTGTCGGTGGACCGGTTCTAAGTTGCTACTGGTATTCACCAGAGCCCGCCGCAAAGCGGGATGGTCTTGCAGCGGCGGTAGCAACCAGGTCGTATCCACCGGCAACGGCTCAACCTCTCTGACTGCTGAGATAAGCGCGGTACAAGGGAGTAGACAAGAGCAAGGTCGGACGTAGCAGAAGGTCAGGGCAGGCAGCAAGGATCGTAGTCAGGGGCAACGGCAGGAGGTCTGGAACACAGGCTAGGAACACACAAGGAAACGCTTTCACTGGCACAATGGCAACAAGATCCGGCAAGGGAGTGCAGGGGAAGTGAGGTATAAGTAGGGAAGTGCACAGGTAACGTTACTGATTAAAACCTCATGCGCCAATCAGTGGCGCACCGGCCCTTTAAATCGCAAAGACCCGGCGCGCGCGCGCCCTAGGGAGCGGGGCCGCGCGCGCCGGGACAGCACAGACGGGGAACGGGTCTGGTAAGCAAGTTGGGATGCGCATCGCGAGCGGGCGCGTCCCGCATCGCGAATCGCATCCCGGCTGGGAACGTTATCGCAGCGCACCCGGTCGGCAGGTCTGACCGGGGCACTGCGAATAGGAGTACGCTGTGAGCGCTCCGGGGAGGAGCGGGGACCCGGAGCGCTCGGCATAACAGTAAGCTACATTCCGCTTCAGAAAAAGCGGAACTTGCATCAGACGCTGGGAAAACGATGTTTCCTCACCGGGATGTGCTGTACTGTGTGGCAATCACATGATCCAGTCACATGTCCCATCGTATGATCAAAATGCATCACGTATACGGTGAGCGAACGCTGACGCCCACATGCCAGTGACGTCCCTCTGATACCATACATCACTGGAGATGTATAACTCCGTATCTCCCGATCACATGATCGGACTGGTAAGTAATACATGCAACAGTGGAGCGCCTGTCATAGGCACTACTAGAGATAGGAGGTACCGCCCACTGGTCCATCCAATGCCAATGATTCAGCTCCTATTTATTAGAACAGGGAAAAGTAGAAGTGGGCTGCATATAATGAAAAAGGTAAACTGCTGATCCAGGGTAATACGGGCATTGTTAAACGGGCCAAGTATATCTAGAGATATGTAGTTTTTGACCCTACAATTAGTGATTAAATAAAATTAGGCTAGATAATAGAATCACCAGGCCCTAAATCATAGAGTAAGGAACTGACATGATATGCTGTTAATACAGTCCCGACTTGACCAATACAATAGGACTTATTATAGCTCACCAATTTGAAAGATGACACTGTCATGTGTCAATAGGACAGGATCTGGATACTCGAATTGCCAAAAAATCTGAGAAAAAAATTCATATTACATTGCCCTCTAGGCAAAATCTCCGTAAAAAAAACACAGTAGGATTAAACAACAAGGAAAAAGAATCAACATTGGCTACCTAAATAAATAATGTAAATGATATAATTTAATTTAGGCCCTGTGGAGCCGAGGCCTTAAATTTATATATCCAAAAGGTCTCTTTCTGGAGTAAACGTTTGTCCAAATTTCCTCCTCTTGGGGATGGACAAATTACTTACAGGGCCGCAAAGGAGCACACCTTGGGATCTCCACCATGTACTTCATACACATGCCGTGCCAAGGGGGTATCAAGTTGGTGTGCAATATCTTAATGTGTTCACATATCCTGTGGCGAAACTCCCCTATAGTCTTTCCAATATAGTGCTTTGGGCACCAACACAAACAGAGATAAACCAAGCCTCTTGTACGACAGATGACAAAGTCTCTTAGGAAATAGGATTCACCTGTGACCTAGTGTTACGTTTGGTTTTACGCATAAAGGCACAGGCCTTACACCCACTGCATTTAAAATTCCCGGAGGACTAACTACGTACCTGAAGAGGTTGGTCTGGTATAGTGGCTATGGGTTAGACGATCACCCAAGCTGCGACCTCTTCTATAGGTGACTAAAGGGTGGTCAGATACCACCTGGTCAAGAAGTGGGTCCTCCTGTAAGAAAGACCAGTTTTTATGCAGGATTTCAAGAATCAGGGATCTCTCGGTATCGTATGTCCTGATAATGGCACCACATTCTGATTTTGATGGAGTGGGCACCAGAAGATCCGTGCGATTCTTGCTCCGTGCATTCTGGAAATCCTTCTGTAGAACATCCCTAGGATATCCACGTTGAGGGAATCTGTCTTTAAGTTTACCAGCTTTGCGATGGAAGTCTTGCTCCGTGGAGCAATTCCTCCTTACCCAAAGGTACTGGCCCTTTGGGATGCCCTTTTTAAGGGCAGGAGGATGGAAGCTGGACCAATGCAGTAAGCTATTGGTTGCCTTGGACATCTGATATAGGCTAGATCATAAACCTCCCTTTGCATTTTTAAAGACCCAGAAATATCCAGAAATGCTAGAGTTTGTTCATTGATCTTGTAGGTGAATTTTAACCCTAAGTCATTGATGTTAAGATGTTCCATAAAGGCCAAAAATCTCTCACATGTGCCAGACCAAAGGACAAAAATGTAATCTATGTACCTGGCCGAGAGTGTGATATACTGGGTCCAGGTACCTTCGTCTGGTGGGAAGACCACAATGTCTTCCCACAAGCCCAGGAGGAGATTCACGTAAGTTGGGGAAGAGGGGCTCCCCATCTCGATCCCCTTGAGCTGGTGGTAGATCTTCCCTTCAAACCAGAAATAGTTGTGAGTTAAGATGTATTGTACAAGAGAAATGATGAACTGACAGAAGTTTCCCCTCGATCTTAGGAAATAATCTACTGCCATAAGGCCACATTCATGGGGTATTGAGCTATAAAAATCCTCGACATCGATGCCCTTAATCCTCTTTTGGAAATCCGTTGTGTCACAGACATAAGATGGTAAAGCCGTTACAAATTTCCTAAACATGATCCACATGAACCCCAATTGCCTTGGTTACAGATCTGTTTCCTGAGACAATGGGACAGCCTTTCAAAGACTTGGTACCTTTGTGAACCTTTGGCAGGCAATAAAAGGTGGCTACCTGTGGTTTTTCAGGAAGAAGAAAGTTAAACTCTTTTTTTTATCTATGAAAAGATTATTTGGCCTCAAATAGAATAGATCTCAACTCCTCCACAAATCATGGAATGGGATCTGATGGAAGAGTACAATAATTTTCTTTAGAGGAGAGAAGAGACATACACATACGCCTGTAGTTGACATGATTTAAGACAACAAGATTGTCCCCCTTATCTGCAGATTTCACAATTAGCTCATCATCCTTTTCCAGAGAAATGAGAGCCACCATTTTCTCCTTAGACATATTACATTGATCATTTCAATCTCTCTTGTAACTACTTGCAGAGATATATTAATGCTTGTGAGGTCTGAAATAGGGGGAATGAGTGTGCTCTTGGGTCGAAGCTCTGTAATAGGACCAGTACCTGGTTGTCTTGTGATGGCTTTCTGGAGTTCCTCCAGGAGCTGTACCCCTGGAAGAATATCCTCCGGTATGCCCAGCTCAAGACATTGTCATCTATTGTAAAGGTGAAAGAAACAATGCCATTTAAGTTTTCTGCAAAAAAGATGTAAGTCTTTAGGACTTAGGGTGTACCTTTACGCCCTAAGCCAGGTTCCGGTGTGAAAAACGGGGTCACGCCGTGACCCCCCATCACACCGGGTCGGTCCCAGCTGCTAAAGATAGCCAAGACCCTGGGCTAACAGCGTGCCGCACCGATCGTTGTGCCGCACGCTGTTAACCCTTCAGACGCGGCGATCAAAGTTGACCGCCGCATCTGAAAAGGAAAGTAAACGGTTCCCGGCAGCTCATTCGGGCTGATTTGGACATCGCGATAAAATCGCGATGTTCCGATCAGCTGGGACGCAGGCGGAGGTCTCCTTACCTCTCTCCGCAGCGTCCGATCGTCGATTGATTGCTCCAAGCCTGAGCTACAGGCTTGAGCAATCGACCGCCTATCTGACTGATCCGTGCAAAGCTATGGCTTTGCAGGGATCAGCATAGGAGATCAGTGTGTGCAGTGTTATAGGTCCCTATGGGAGCTATAACACTGCAAAAAAAAAGTGAAAAAAAAAGTTAACAAATGTCATTTAACCCTTTCCCTATTAAAAGTTTGAATCACCCCCCCTTTCCCATAAAAAAAAAATAAACTGTGTAAATAAAAAGAAAAATAAACATATGTGGTATCCCGCGTGCGAAAATGTCCGAGCTATAAAAATATATCATTAATTAAATTGCACGGTCAATGGCGTGCACACAAAAAAATTCCAAAGTCCAAAATAGTGTATTTTTGGTAACTTTTTATATAATGAAAAAATGAATAAAAAGCGATCAAAAAGTTCGATCAATACAAAAATAGTACCAATGAAAACTTCAGAACACGGCGCAAAAAATGTGCCCTCATACCGGCCCGTATGCGGAAAAATAGAAAAGTTATAGGGGTTAGAAGATGAGAATTTTTAACATATAAATTTTCCTGCATGTAGTAATGATTTTTTTCCGAAGTACGACAATATCCAACCTATATAAGTAGGGTATCATTTTAACAGTTTGGACCTACAGAATAAAGATAAGGTGTTATTTTTACCGAAAAAATCACTGCGTAGAAACGGAAGCCCCCAAAATTTACAAAATGAAATGTTTTCTTCTATTTTGTCGCACAATGATTTTTCTTCCGTTTCGCCGGATTTTTTGGTAAAATGACTAATGTCACTGCAAAGTAGAATTGGTGGTGCAAAAAATAAGCCATCATATGGATTTTTAGGTGCAAAATTTAAAGCGTTATGATTTTTAGAAGATGATGAGGAAAAAATAAAATGCAAAAACGGAAAAATGCTGAGTCCTTAAAGGAGATATCCCATGCAGCAAAGAAAAAAAAAATACATAGCCATTCCATAGTATATTCACCTACCACCTCTCTGACATATTTGTGATTTTTTTTCCGGCCCCCATTCACCGGCTATTCAGCTCAGAAATTCCAGTTACTTCCTGGTTATGGTGGCTATGCCTGTGATCTCAAAGACTACATTTCCCTGCATGCACTGCTCACATTTCCTGCTCTCAGCTGCCTGAGCAGAGAGCTTGTTACCACCCCTAACTTATGTTAGTCACGCCCACATAACACTGAGCTCCAATCATAGCCCTATACAGCAGGGTGGCCACGAGGAAACAAACTAATCTCAGTGCTCAGAGAGAGGGACCCTGGAGTTGAAGCTGCAGTTTTACACTGTAAAATCCCTCCCTCCCTCCTCCTCCTCTTAGTGAAACAGCTTTACAGTGGCACAATCACCTCCCCCTGCTCTGCCCTGCACTCCTCTCTCCCCAGTGCTCAGTGTGACAGTTCCCTCCCCTCCTCCCTCTCCTCCGTTTTCAGTGTAAAAACATTAGCTAGGAGAGGGGAGAGAATCAGCCTGTTTGCTGGGGCTGCTATGATCTGAATCAGCCGGCATATAGGCAGTGCTGCTCAGCCAATCACTGCAGAACAGAGGGAGGACAGTGTGAATATTCATCAGATGGGAGGGGCTAAGGCTGAGCACAGGGAGCTCTCTGCAGCACAGGGGTTTTCTGGGTAATTGTCACGTCACGGCCCGGGATGCTGCTGATAACAGCCTGAATAGGGGGTCGAAAGTCATGAAAACCTGGAACAGCTGAATTTCCTGTCAGACAGAAGAATGCAGATAAAGCTTGTTTCTAAGCAGCATTGGTAATGGAAGTGATTTACAAATCTATATAACTTTACCTTCTGCACTAAAAGCTGAACAATTTTTTACTGTGAGACTTGTCCTTTAAGGGGTTAATCCATGTACATTTTTCAAACTTATTAACAGGTACAAATGATAAACCCTTTTTCAATACGTTTTCCTGTTCTGTAAGTACTTTGTCTAACAAATTGATTATCTCCAGAGTATCCCCCTCCCCATCCCCTTAAACTTAGGTGGGTTGCTGGTGGCATGAAATCTCCTCCTCTAAAAATGAGGAGGATGAGCTAACTGATAAGGAAGAGGAAACGGCCCCCGAAATGGGTCTGGGGTTGCTTGTTGGTATATTGACCTCTCGTCTGGGGGTTGCAACGTGGAGGATCTCCAGTAGCATTCCCCCTTTTTCTTCCACTCCCCCCCCCCTTTGGACGTACCCCCATGACCACGCTTGGACCATTTGTTGGTTTGTTCAGTGTCAAATTGTTCTGGTTCGGAGGAGGGTATATCATAAGTATAATTATTCTCCCTCTTGGTGTCTTGAAATGATATGCCTTCTTGGATATAAAATCAGTGAGATCCTTTATAAATTGCTTGTGCTTCTGATCCCTAATCTGATTCTGAAATTTCTCAACTGTGGTTTGAAGTGTGGTTTCTTGACGGGGGTAGTCCGAATTAGACTTAAACTGTAATGCTTTTTAGGCAACGTCACATTAGTTTTGAGATGATTATGCTAAAGTTTTACTCTCTTCCTCTAACAGTAAGGCCATATCTCGTATGGAACTATCAGTCGCTTCTTTTTCCCATTTCTCAGCTGGTATAATAGAAATGCGAAGACCTTTGAGTACGATCTTTAGATTCATATAGTTTTCCGGGGTTTGAATTTCCCACCAGGATTTTATATTCTTTTTGTAGCAATTGGTAAGTTCCTTAAATGTGCTTTTAAGCGTCGGAGTGCCCACCGTGGATGGTGTCCACTCCTGGTCCGAAAACACATTCGATACATCAGATAACCATGTCTCATTGTTTACAGTAGTATCCACAAATTCTGCCATACCACCTAATGAACCACAACTCACCAAGAAAAAATAATAAACTACCAAAAGTGTACTCGTAAAGAAAAATCACTAAAACACTTAAACTTAACATTTATTGTATAGTACTAGAGATTAACAAATTTTTGAAAAATTTGCATCGGCCAATTCGCCGAATTTTCCGAAAAAATTTGGTTCGGTTTGAATTTATTTGCGGCGAATCAGTATTAAAAATGGCTATTTCTGGCCTACAAAGAGCCTCAACAAGGGTGTAGAACATTTTGCCTTGCTGTAACACGCATAGGGTGTGTGTTGTGTTACTGAAATAATACTGTTATTCAGTATGACATACAGATTAGAGGCATCACTATTAATATCACTATCGCAGAGCGGCACAATGACATAGCCTGGAGGTGGCATCAGTATGAGGAGACCATATAGTGGCTGAATGACACAGCCAGTAGTTGGCAACAGCATGAGGAGACCATATAGTGGCTGGATAACACAGCGTGGAGTTGGCGGCAGCAAGAGCAGACCATATAGTGGCTGAATGACACAGCCTGTGGTTGGCGGCAGCATGAGGAGACCATATAGCGGCTGAATGACACAGCGTGGAGTTGGCAGCAGCATGAGGAGACCATATAGTGGCTGAATGAAACATCCTGGAGGTGGCAGAAGCATGAGGAGAACATATGGTGGCAGTATGAGACAGCCTGAAGGTGGCATCAGCAGCATCAGAAGTCCTGAAAGTGACCCGGTGACATAGTGGGGCGGAGGGTGGCTATATCAATACCCAGTGATGAAGGTGTGGGAAAAAAGGAGAACTTGGCATCAGATGTTGGCATCAGGCGGGGGGCAGGATCAGAATAGTAGCTGAGGCAGGTTGAACCCACAGCATAAGATACTTCTGTGGGGGAGGGAACAGCATAGGACAGAGGCAATGGGAGGACAGGGACTGCTCATCAGCCATGCCAACTGAGGGTTCTGTCTGAGGAACCCACCGACTGTTGACTGGGGGGGTCAGATATATCTTGTGATGTAGTGGATTACCGTGTTAACCAATCGATGACGGAAGAAGGGTTGCTCGTCAAGAAACGACTGCTAGCTGATACCGAGAGCTCAGGCCTCTTGCTGCTACTCTTGCTGCCACTAGTCTGCTGCGACCTCTTCCTGATGAATTTAAGCCTCTGACACTCTTCCGTGCACGTCCTGGCACTCCTCTGCTTGACATACTTAGTGCGTATATGAAGGGAGTACAATGCGCCCCACTATGCTTAAAAAATTATTTGTCTACAACACCAGCAGGTGTGTATTTTTGGCCAGCCTTTCACAGTATCTACGCCCTTAAGACTTTAACAGGAACAAATTGGTACACCACTTAGATGTACATATGTGGTTTGCACTTATGAGGGGAGGACAATGCGCTCCAGTACGCTTAAAACAGCATTTGTCTACAACACCAGCAGGTGTGTACTTTTGGCTGGCCTTTCACAGTATCTAGGCCCTTAAGACTTTAACAGGAACAAAATGGTACACCACTTAGATGTACATATGTGGTATGTACTTATGAGGGGAGTACAATGTGCTCCAGTATGCTTAAAACAGTACTTGTCTACAACACCAGCAGGTGTGTACTTTTGGCTAGCCTTTCACAGTATCCACGCCCTTAAGACTTTAACAGGAACAAAATGGTACACCACTTAGGGGTACGTATGTGGTATACACTTATGAGGGCAGGACAATGCACTCCAGTATGCTTAAAACAGTATTTGTCTACAACACCAGCAGGTGTGTACCTTTGGTTGGCTTTTCACAGTATCTAGGCCCTTAAGACTTTATCAGGAACAAAATAGTACACCACTTAGATGTACGTATGTGGTATGCACTTATGAGGGGAGGACAATGCGCTCCAGTACGCTTAAAACAGTATTTGTCTACAACACCAGCAGGTGTGTACCTTTGGTTGGCTTTTCACAGTATCTAGGCCCTTAAGACTTTATCAGGAACAAAATAGTACACCACTTAGATGTACGTATGTGGTATGCACTTATGAGGGGAGGACAATGCGCTCCAGTACGCTTAAAACAGTATTTGTCCACTACACCAGCAGGTGTGTACTTTTTGCTGGCCTTTCACAGTATCTAGGCCCTTAAGACTTTAACAGGAACAAAATGGCACACCACTTACCTGTACGCACAGGTTACACTTAATAGAGGAAAATACGCTTTTAGTGCTCTGCTCACCCTAACTGGATGGCTACTATTAGCTTTTCAGTTGTTGTACACACCAGTGCTGCAGCACACAGTCACTGTGTACTATACCCAAAATTGCACTTTCTCTCTCAATCTCACTTCCTTCCCTAGCAGTGCTTCTTGGCTTTATTTGGGCTTGAGGTGCTGTAAAAAAGCATTTCTGTGCAACACACTGCTCTCTGTCCCTCTCTCTCTGAAACAGAACTCTGATGTGACTGGGAGGTGAATCACTGCTGTAAAAAAGTTTTTTTGTGCAACACACACTGTTGTCTGTCCTTCTCTCTCTCTGTAATAGAACGCTGATGGGACTGGCCGCAAGATGGCTGCCGATTATATAGGCCTGTGACATTACAGGGGTGGCTGGCTGCTGATAAGCTGCATGCCTCATTTAATTCAGGGTGATCCTGACGACCTTTTTTCCTGCCTTCCCAGTATTCCTTGCCCCATGGCTTTCACGTACCGGAATGTAGGCTGTCATGAAGCTGGAAGTGGATCCTCCACCTGTGTGGCTGATGACTCGGACAGTATCGGGGAGCGGAGTCTAAGGTGCCGCTGGTCTTCACCAGAGACCGCCGCTCGACCATACAGGTAACTGGGCAAGGCAAGGTATGGAAGGATGAGGCTGTGGCGTAGTCAAACGTAGCAGGCGGCAAAGGTTAGTAGTTAAAAAACGTAGCAGGAAGGTGAAGTGAGAAGTGAGGGAGGTGGAAGGACTTCAAAGAATAGTGTCAGATGAGAGTGATAATTATGAGCGCACTGGCCCGTTTAATTTTAAAGCGCTCGCGGCCGACATGTGCGGCCAGATAACAAGCTGTAACAATGTCCTAACATGTGGATTAGCCATTTTAGATACCCGGCTGCTGGAGCCTTGACCGACTAAATGGAGTTTAATGAAGTGATTTGCGCGATCGAATCGCTGCGATATTCACATTCGTTACAAATCGAATATTTCCTGAAATATATATATAGTACCATTAAAATAGTACCATCAGCAAAGCACCAGATAGCTGTTTGTGCAATGATTTGCCAAAATTGTGGCAAATGTTACATGTTTTACCCATATTTTACACAATTGCCTAAATTACCTTCTTTCCTACATACTTACCTACCTAGCTACTAGGCTACCTACCTTGCTACTTACTTATCTACCTACCTAGCTACTTGGCTTCTTACCTACTTACCTACCTACATACCTACCTACCTAGCTAATGGATACCTACCTGGATAGCCACCTAACAAGATACCTAGTTAGCTACCTACTTTCTTACCTACCTAGCTACTTCGCTACTTTTCTACCTACTTACCTACCTAGATACCTAGATACCTACCTACTTACCTACATAGCTACTTGGCTACCTACCTATCTACTTATCTACATAGCTACTTTGGTGAGGGGGGAGATGTCGCTGTGGCACAGCATTTCGCCAAGGGCACAAGGGACACAAGGACTCACCCCCCATGACTAGTCACCCGGGTTCCAGCAGCATTTATAAACTATGATTACCCTGAAATCCCTGAGAGTATCCAAGTAATTCATAGTGTCCTGGCATTACTTTCCCTGCAACAGTTTTATGCTGCCTGTTGTTATACAGTCTTTTCATTTAGGCATTCAAATATAAACTAAATCCTGCTCGCCTGAGCACTAACTAAACTAAACATTTTAAAGTGTCCCTAGCTGGAGACTTAAAACACTTGGGCTGTGCCTCTTGACACATGCCAGCTCATGCTTACATTGTGACAGATATTAGCTGCAGGCGATCCAAATACACTTTCTAGACCAAGCATAAAAAACGTATCTGCTGTCTGTAAACACTCTACAGCACTGCCTAGCGCAGCACTGTATAGTGTAATGAGGCCTGGAATCTGAGTTGTTCGGAGTCCCTGCTCAGAGCAAGTAAATTCACAGAACCCCAAACAAATTTATATAGTTTGCAGAAAGTTCTCTCACAACCATACAACAGCTTCTTAAAGAAGCACTCTGTTTTTTTTAGTTCCACCTATATCATGAACACTCACCTTCGCTATTTCTACAGCAACCTTTGTTTTATTCCAGCACAGCTGCATCCATGTGTTTTATTACTCTAATTTGGTCATGTGATCACACTGACCCTGACTCCGATCCTGACTCGTCCATTACCTAATTGTTCCAACAGGAGGTCATATTCAACATGTGGACTTCAACATGACATCATCATTTACCCAGAGGCATAACTTGTGGCTTCTTCCTGCCCTTCTAGCCACGTCACTCAGTACTGATGGGGTGTGAAGCAGCTACTGGGACCATCTCCACATATGCAGGACACTTTTGATAACATGTTAGCAACCCCACACTAACCATAGTGCTTTGAAAAGATTAGTATGTAGAGGGACCCTTGTTCAGCATTATTAATCTGTAACAAAGATTGAACTCCTTCACGGAGCTGAAGACTTGAAATACTTTTTACCCTCACAGCGTGGACTGAAACAAAACAGTGACTTGCTTGTAGCAGGTTTTATATTGAACAGGATTTCACTTTGCCCTAGGTGTAGGTATGCCTAGCAAGAGAAAGCTAGAAGATATCCACACTTTCTGGCCTGTGCCAGAAATAGACTGGTTTTGTGTCAACCCTCTCATGGGAGAGGAGGCTGGACTAAGGATTCATCCCACCGCTATAGATTTGGGAGCATCCTATGACCAAGGCATCATTCATCGCAAACAAAAGTTTATACAAATTTTAATCCCTAAACTCTTCACTTTAGTGTATGCTATTAATGTAGTGCATACCTCCCAACTGTATCCTTGTATCCAACAATAAAATCCTGTTTTTGGGGTCAGCCTGTTCTGGAATGGTCCCCTCATGTCCAGCTTGCAGGGCTGCCATCAGGGGGGTACAACCAGTACCCCAGTTAGAGGCCTGTGTCTTACTGGCCAATGTCACTGTAGGTAGTACCCCTATCACTTACCCACTATAATGTTTCCAATCACCTGTTCTCCTGTCCAAAACATGGCGTCCTATGGAGGAGCATGTGACCTAAATGTCACTCTGCTTCCTCCATAGCATTACACTGCACTTGAGCAAAGAGCGCAGGCACAGTGGAGGAGGCAAAATGAAGTGAATGCCACATGCTCCTCAATAGGATGCAATTTTCTGGATGGTGGAAAGGAGAGGTAACATTTTAGAGAACAGGGCCGTAGTGACAAGGTGCTGGGGGTTCTACCTGCAGAGTGGGTTAGGGTCTGCTACCATCTTCAGGAAGGTTACTACTACCATCTACCGAGAGGGCTACTACTCTCTACAGGGGGCTGCTACTATCTACAGGGGAGCCACTATTACCTAAAGGGGGGGAAGGTACTAATATCTACATGGGGCTACTACTACCTACAGTTGGGCTACCACCATCCGCTGGGGGCGGGCTGCTATTATCTACAAGGGTGCTACTACTATCCACAGAGGGGAAATGAGTCATAGCTGGAAGAAATCATAATAACAGCTTGAGCTAGATGAAGAAGAAAATCAAAAGTAGATGTCTCCAATCAGAGAAGACGTTACCTGTGAGTCACCAGATATAACTATAATCACTTATATGATCTGTCGTGGTAATGATGGTGGTTGTTGTCAGCCTGTCACCTGTGTATGGAAGGTCCTCCGAATCTTCTGTGACAGACTGACAACATTATTGCTGTTAAAGCAGTATACCCACTGAAGCTGCATTAACATGAATCTTCAAAGAATGTAAATCCCATTAATACTGTATAAGCTGAGCTCGTACCCATTCAATACATTTTCATTTTAACTGTTATTTTAGTTCATGCATAGAAATGAGATACAAGAGAGTAAAAAGCTTTATGGTTTTGGAGACCACTTTCCAATTGCAAAGTAGGGGAGCAGATGGTATAACACAATACAATCCATAAGTGCAACACAAATAGTAGGTGCTTAAAATAAATTGAAATTTGTAAAGGACATGTATATAAAGCAAGCATGTGTAACTAGAATATACATATTTAACTACTTGTATACCAGTATAAGCTACCTCTGATCATATCATATCATGCCAATGCATATAGATGAGTCTATGAATCCTGGGCCAGACTCGTCATCTTCAATCTATCCATGCAACATGAATAGTACGTGCTTATAGGGAATTGAAATTTGTAATAGACATGTATATAAAAAAGCACATGTAACTACAATATACATATTAAACTGCTTGTATCCCAGTATAAGCCCCCCCCTGATCATATCTTATCATGCCAGTGCATATAGATGAGTCTATGAATCCTGGGCGCTACTAGTCATCTACAATCTATCCATCCAACATGAATAGTTTGTGCTTATAGGGAACTGAAATTTATAAAAGACTATGTGGTAGGCCTCTGGGGTAGGGGTAGTGTAGTCAGGGTTTTGCTTCAGTATATCAGGGGTTTAGGTTAACCCTATTGTTCGTGACGCCAGGCTCAGGGCTAGTATGCTGAGGTAATTCTCCGGCCTATTGCTGCCCTTCCCAGTAACGATAGGTGCATGAAAATAATGACTGAAGGTCCACAAGGTAGCTGAACTTGAACTTGGATAAACTTTACATGGATGCGGTACATCCAATGAACAGTTACAGTCTCAGTAATACAGTCTCCATACACCTCAGTGACTGACAGTTGATGCGGACCTTGACTTTTGATATAAGTCTCTGAATTTAGGGTAATTTGCGAAGATCCGTCCGGATTTAGGGGATAGATATGGTCCGGTGATCTTGCTTAGGGATTGATTACACTCACAGCTTAGAAGATATCAGCCGTCGCCGCAAGGCTCGGGCCTAACTCACTGATGACAGCAGCTCAGATCCTTCCCTGTCAACAGCCCACAAGGAAAAGAGAGAAAGCCAGGGCCGGACTGGCCTACCGGGATACCGGGAAAATTACCAGCAGTGCTTGAGGCCTGTGTAGGAGCTGGAGGCAGAAAAAGCTGCTCTGCCTCCGGCTTTGATGCAATGCCGACCCTGCTCGCTTACCTGGCTGTTTACATAATTTTGCACATCTCGGTCTGCCGGCCAGAGGCCCCTCCCCCAGATGACGAGCAGTGCGGCTTCCTTAGAGTTATGGTGGCCGCGTAATGACGGGGCTGGCACCACTGCGCAGGCCTGCCACTGAGGAGGGCAGGAAAATCCCTTGCTGCTTGAAAGGCTGGGGCGCTGTGTGCACCGGAGTAAGGAAATTTTCCTGCTATTGCGTGTGGGGCTGGCCGGGTGACCCCCCCCCCCCCCGGCCTGCTTGCTTCTGATAACACTCGCGCAGGACCCCGGTCGCAAACCTGTGTTATTGATGGCGCTCCTGGGACAGCTGAACTCTCCTGTGAGGTCGTGTGGGGGAGTCAGGCCCGGGCACTGAAGATATCTTCACTCTGTAACTGCCCTTGTTGGTAAGGGAAGGGGGGCAGTGTTTGTATTATAAATATATATATATATATATATATATATATATATATATATAGTAAATTTGAGTAGCCGTATTAGTCCAGTGATGCAGATGCAAATCTTGCAGAGTGCTTAGGGATTGATTACACTCACAGCTTAGAAAATATCAGCCGTCGCCGCAAGGCTCGGGCCTAACTCACTGATGACAGCAGCTCAGATCCTTCCCTGTCAACAGCCCACAAGGAAAAGAGAGAAAGCCAGGGCCGGACTGGCCTACCGGGATACCGGGAAAATTACCAGCAGTGCTTGAGGCCTGTGTAGGAGCTGGAGGCAGAAAAAGCTGCTCTGCCTCCGGCTTTGATGCAATGCCGACCCTGCTCGCTTACCTGGCTGTTTACATAATTTTGCACATCTCGGTCTGCCGGCCAGAGGCCCCTCCCCCAGATGACGAGCAGTGCGGCTTCCTTAGAGTTATGGTGGCCGCGTAATGACGGGGCTGGCACCACTGCGCAGGCCTGCCACTGAGGAGGGCAGGAAAATCCCTTGCTGCTTGAAAGGCTGGGGCGCTGTGTGCACCGGAGTAAGGAAATTTTCCTGCTATTGCGTGTGGGGCTGGCCGGGTGACCCCCCCCCGGCCTGCTTGCTTCTGATAACACTCGCGCAGGACCCCGGTCGCAAACCTGTGTTATTGATGGCGCTCCTGGGACAGCTGAACTCTCCTGTGAGGTCGTGTGGGGGAGTCAGGCCCGGGCACTGAAGATATCTTCACTCTGTAACTGCCCTTGTTGGTAAGGGAAGGGGGGCAGTGTTTGTATTATATATATATATATATATATATATATATATATATATATATATATATAGTAAATTTGAGTAGCCGTATTAGTCCAGTGATGCAGATGCAAATCTTGTGAGTGCTTAGGGATTGATTACACTCACAGCTTAGAAAATATCAGCCGTCGCCACAAGGCTCGGGCCTAACTCACTGAGGACAGCAGCGCAGATCCTTCCTTGTCAACAGCCCACGAGGAAAAGAGAGAAAGCTATGGCCGCCGCTCCCTTATATGGGCAGGGCCATTTTGATTAGTCTGAGTAACCGTCACTCACCGTTACAAGGAATGATGGGTGAAATACGTCATAGGGACCTCCAAAGGTCCTTAAGCAAAAACCATAGAGTTTACCTGATCACGTGACCCGCAGATCCTGCCACGCTCCGTACAGGTAATTAACCAATTATATACATTTGTACAATTATATTTATATAAATCCTGAATAAACTGTTAGATAACTAATACCTAGATGAGAGGTGACAAGGGGCGGACTAGATAAGAAGGACCCCGACGTCCTAGGGACTCTGGCTATGGGGACCTCTATACAGGTACCTTATAGGATGCGGTACCCGGACACCACAACTATAAACAGATATATTTTAACTGCTTGTAGCCCAGTGTTAAGTTTCCACCTATAAATCCAATACATTTAGATTGAGTCTATGAATCCTGGGCCCTACTAGTCACAGGCAGCAGCTATTTATGTGCACATTGCACTGCAGAATTGAAGAGGGGAATGTAACAGGAATGATAAGTATGAATCAGGTTTTGCGGCGAGATAAGGCGACAAGATGAGGCTGTCTTTTCAAAAGAAATGTAAAAACGGGACGTGATTAATTTATAAGTTTGTTGCAATGGGACAGCCAAGAAGCCAGGAATAAAGCTGTACTTTACTTCAAAGTTATTATGCTACAGAGGTTGTGTGCGACGCGAGGCTCTGGCTTGTCAAATGTTCTGAAAAATATTTGCATTGCATTATTTTTACTCTAGTCATGTTTGTACATGGTTGTAATTTGCAGTCATTTTCTTAAAGGGGTATTCTAGCAGACAATAGGTTTCACCTATGCACTTTGTGGGTAATAAATGTTGGGGTCCATATGCTGCCCCCTGCTATGACCAGTACAACAATGAAAAGTAGGAGTCTGTATGGAGCAGCGATAGAGAATGTGTACTACTGCTCTATATTAAGAAGAAAATGTCTGGCGCTGGAAGTGCAGTTAAAACTTGCTTTATTTGTTAGCTTGGCAAGGAGTCATCATGCAGAACAGGAACGTCTGACGCGTTTCGCACCAGCAGGTGTTTAGTCGTACACTACAGTCTACAGTCCACGATTAAGCACCTGCTGGTGCAAAACGCGTCAGACATTCCTGTTCTGTATGGTTACTCCTTATCAAGCTAACAAATACAAGCAAGTTTTAACTGCACTTCCAGAACCGGACATTTTCTCCTTTGGATTGTTCTGGTGAAGCTGGGGCGGCAGGTCCGATAGCGTAGGTGTGCATGCAAGGTCGGTAGTGAAAGAGCGGATGGCACTATCTATCTACACATGACCACTCTATACTACTCCATGGGAAATACAGGAATAGCACACTGAGGGCTGACATGGGCTCGAGTTTTGACAGTCTGTTTTTTAATGATTTTTTGTCCTTCCAATTTGACTTTCATGATCCAGACTACTAGTAAAGGGGTTGGCCCATTAACAGCGTGTATGACCTATCCAGAGGAGTTTGGCCATAAGGACCCTTAGCAATCTCAAGAACAGTCCCATCGTAGTGACCCTTTTATTGCCCTACTTATCCATTGATCAGTAGGGCACTGGTTTTGGGATTGCTGGAGATACCTGGATTCAGATCCCCAGGGATCAGACATTTCTCACCTATTCTGTGAATGGGTAATAAATGCTATCAGTGGGCCAATCCATTTAACCTTCAACCTGACTGCTCAAAAAAAAAAGGGAACAATAAGATAACACATCCTAGATCTGAATGAATGAACTAATCATATGAAATACTTTCTCCTTTACATAGTTGAATATGCTGACAACAAAATTACACAACAATTATCAATGGAAATCAAATTTATCAACCCATGGAGGTCCGTATATGGAGTCACACTCAAAATCAAAGTGGAAAACCACAGTACAGGCGGATCTAACTTTGATGTTATCTCCTTAAAACAAGTCAAAATGAGGCTCAGTTGTATGTGTGGCCTCCACGTGCCTGTATGACCTCCCTACAGTGACTGGGCATGCTCCTGATGAGGTGGCCGATGGTCTCCGGAGGGATGTCCTCCCAGACATGTACTAAAGCATCCACCAACTCCTGAACAGTGTGTGGTGCAACGTGGCGTTGGTGGATGGAGCGAAACATGATGTCCCAGATGTGCTGGGTTGTTGCCCTCCTACGGCCTCCTCCATGTCTCCTGATGTACTGGCCTGTCTCTGGTAGCGCCTCCATGCTCTGGACACTATGCTGACAGATACAGCAAACCTTCTTGCCACAGCTTGCATTGATGTGCCATCCTGGATGAGCTGCACTACCTGAGCCACTTGTGTGGGTTGTAGACTCCGTCTCATGCTACCACTAGAGTGAAAGCACCGCCAGCATTCAAAAGTGACCAAAACATCAGCCAGGAAGCATATAAACTAAGAAGTGATCTGTGGTTACCAACAGCAGAATTACTCCTTTATTGGGGTGTCTTGCTAATTGCCTATAATTTCCACCTGTTGTCTGTTCCATTTGCACAACAGCATGTGAAATTGATTGTCAATCAGTGTTGCTTCCTGAGTGGACAGTGTGATTTCACAGAAGTGTGATTGATTTGGAGTTACAATGTGCTGTTTAAGTGTTCCCTTTATTTTGAGCAGTGTATTGTCTGAGATCCCAGTTCAGTGCTGGTAACACTTCTATGTTCTAGTCTGTTTGGGGGTTCTATCTTATTGCAGGGACTTCGGCTGAATATCAGTATGTAAAGTGCTATAGAAAGATGTTAGGATAAATCAGGGGTATAGGTATAGCAAAGCAGGCAAGGCATGTGGCCCAGGTGCTTTGGCCAGGATATTTGGATGCAGGGCTAGGGTATCAAACTAAATATTTTCCCTGGGTGAAGGGAAACTTAGCTACTTCTCTGGATGAGTAAATAACAATATTACAAATACATCCCTTTTAAACTCATCTAATTAGATAGGAACATTATTAGTATGGAAGTTAAAGGGTGGACTAATGGTATTTGTAGTAGCCAGTGAACAGCAGACAGTAGTGGGGTGATAATAGTTGAAGTATGCAGCGAACAGCAGGCAGTGGTTAACTAGTGGTAGTTTTAAACTCAGCTTAATAATGCTTAATGCTTAATAATACAACTAAGAAAATACAGGTAACATGGAGTAAAAGACCTAGTCAAATTTCACTCCCGTTGCTTGAAATGCTGCTTTTTATTAAACCCAACTGAAATGCCCCTTCCAGCCTTGTGTTGGTCTACAGTCTTCTCCCTGACATCCTTGGACGGCTCTTTGGTCTTGGCCATGGTGGAGAGTTTGAAATCTGATTGATTCCTTCTGTGGACAGGTGTCTTTTATACAGGCAACATGCTGTGATTAGAAGCACTCCATTTAAGAGAGTGCTCCTAATCTCAGCTCATTACATGTTTAAAAGACACCTGGGACCTAGAAATCTTGCTGATTGGTAGGGGATCAAATACTTATTTCACTGAGTAATATGTAAATCAATTCATAATTTATGTGAAATTAATTTTGTCAATTCTTTTTTTTTTTTTGTTGTTTTGTCTCTCACTCTTCTAATAAACTGACCATTAAATTATAGACTGGTTATTTTTTTTGTCAGGGGGCAAACATACAAAACCAACAGGGAAACATTTTTCCTTCACAATACCTTATATATAATACCTCATATAGAAAAGGGTTGACTCGTGTTAGGGGTTAATACAACACATAAATGCGATCTTGAAGAGCTCGATGATAAACCAAGCACTAAGCTCTTCTACACCTCTGTACTTAATCATATCGAAGGGCAACAAATTGAAGACATTTGCCAATTCTCTCCAGTAATTTGAAAGTCAGGGATTAGGTAAATGAGACAATCCGGTTCTCTTATCAGCACCATAACCAATCCCAGCTCCAATATTACAGGTAATTATTTGTTACTCTGCTGCCAATTTCTACCCTGCAGTTTGGAAATGACTTCCTTTCCTCAGTTGTTGAGTTTGCAGTTTCTGCTAAAGCTGCTACTACTGGACGCATTTTACAAGCTTTGGCACATCTGCTTAATGGTGCCGCAGACTTTAAGATTTGTATTTTTAGTCAAAGTCGTCAGGTTGCCATGACAACCACTAATTTGTTGAAGCTGTATACAAACGTGATGTCTGGTGGGCACAATGAATAATATTTGCTGACTTGGGACTTTGATAGCATAACTGTAGACACTGAGAATTTATTTTTCTTTTTATTTCTTTTACAGTATTATGTTTGTTTTTGGATGCATAATTTTACAGTTCTTTATGCAGTAATATTTCAGCATGGGGGGGGGTTCTGCTAAGTATTCATACATAGAGTAGAACACGAATTGCAGTAAAAAAAAAGACTAGCAAATAAAAAAATTTGATTTTATTCCATGTTTATTTATTTATAGCTTTAAAGGTGTTAGCTTTAAAAGGTCCACACCTGGTTTCCCCCATTTATCATCCAAGATGGTGAGCCAGTGACAAAGACCAGATTGTGACCCACTCCAATCATGTATTTACATATGCAGCAATCCAGAGGTAATGATGCAGAGGACGTTGGCAAGTAACCGCCTGCTCAGCCAATCACCAGCCACAGTGATGCCCTGCCTCAGCCAATGATTGGATGAGCGTGCCGTCACTTGCCCATGTCCAAAAAGGGGAGGGACAGAGCATGCCAAGGATGGGTAAGTAGGACGGGCTCCGTACAGTAGATAACAGAGGGACCCAGCGGTCAGACCCCGCAATCAGACACTTATCTCCTATGCTGTAGATAGGTGATAGGTGTCTGATAGGTTCAGTTCCCTGGAGTACACCTTTAACTATATAAAAGTCAGTTTTGACACATTTGAGACATGATATTTAGGTAATGCTTCAGCAAACTATGCAACATGTGGTGTGATACTGCAAATACTCAAAAGGGCTAAAAAACTGAAATATATCTCACACATATCTGACACAGAGGGTGCAATAACAAGTGCAGTGAAAGGATTTTCTTAATGGGTGAAGGAAAGAGTAGCAAATGCTTTGCTTTAGGGTTGGGTCACACGTGCAACGTGCTGATTTTGCTACCCATTAAAGGTTTACTCCGGTGGGAAACTTTTTATTTTAAATCAACTAGTGCCAGAAAGTTAAACAGATTTGTGAATTACTTCTATTAAAAAATCTTAATTCTTCCACAACTTATTGACTGTTGAATACTACCGAGGATACTCTTTTCTTTTTGGAACACAGTGCTCTCTGCTGACATCATGACCACAGTGCTCTCTGCTGACATCTCTTGCCATTTTAGGAACTGTCCTGAGCAGCATATGTGTGCTATGGGTATTTTCTCCTACTCTGGACAGTTCTTAAAATGGACATAGATGTCAGCAGAGAGCACTGTGCTCGTGATTCAGCAGAGAGCTCTGTGTTACAAAAAGAAAAGAGTTTGCTCTGTAGTATTCAGCAGATAATAAGCACTGGAAGGATTAAGATTTTTTTATAGAAGTAATTTACAAATTTGTTTAACTTTCTGGCACCAGTTGATTTAAAAAAAAAAAAAAAAAAAGTTTTCCACCGATGTACTCCTTTAAGTTCAATGGGTAGGAAAATACTCAACAGCAAATAAGCAGCAGAATATGCAGAAAAATACAGTACGTGACCCTACCCTTAAAATATCTTGAAATAAATAGGATCACACTTGCCATATTTTGCGGCAGCAAATACACAGCAAAATACAGCACGTTTTACTCTACCCTAAATTTTAAAAGGAAACTTTCTGAATTTTGGAGAATTATAATGAGCTCAGATCTACAAGAGTGAAAGGGTTATAATCAATAGGGAAACTCCTATTGATTATAAATTTCTACTCCAAACTTTAAGCTTGCTTACGTTTATTGTAGATTCTTTATTTTTATTTTAAAACAGTAAATGTTTATTAAAGTTTTACAAAAGCATAAGCATACATAAAGTCAAAATCATGAAAACATGTGACTCTCAAAGGTACATCAGTATCAACTACTCAGTTGAGTAGGTAATTCACAGTTTTGGAGACAGAAAACAATATATGCAGAAAAATGGGTGATGACAAAAATGCAAACTGGTGGGAGAAGTACCAACTCCACATATTTGTAGGAACTACCTAAATATGGGGGTATAAACCAGCTATTTATTAACGATGAAAATATCTATCAGGGGGAGAGGACAAAGAACAATGAAAGGAAGAGAGTATGGGAGGGATAAAGAGGAAGAAGGAAAGGGGGAGGAGAAAAAGGCTCTAGAGATACGGAAAGGGAAAGAACAGGAAGAGGATGTAGGTGCGATAGATTTATATGTGTGTATACATAAATTTTATATACTGTATATGTAAAATGCCCATTTAGGATGAAGACACCACATTTCTGTTACTTGTCCACTCCTCCCCTATCTGCTCTCCCCCCATCTGCTCTCTCTCATATCACCCCTCCCATCATGTGAAGACTTTGAACAAAGAAAGCCTGGGAAAGTTACAGCAAGTGGAGTGCCATGAGGACAAGGCACATTTCTCATGATATTTGCACACTCCCTAAATGCTAGAACATCCCCTAGCAGGGGGTGGGAACTTATGTTAATGACAAAGGTGATATAAGCTTGAACGATTTGAAATAAAGCCAGTGGACAGCACACAGGACACTAAAGCTCAATGGCTCTGTCTGATTTATTTCTCTATGCTTCGGTATATACATTCTGTACAAGAACGATGAATTAATCCAGAACAGATGTCGCCCAATGTCATGGGGCTGGATCATAGGCCTCATGTGCAGGTCGCAATACCCAGACCAGACGATTGAACTAAGACGGATGCAGATGGGATTCAACTCCAGGCGTACGGTAGGACATACTTGTACCTAGCCAAAAACACCCATGTCTCCCCTTTGTTTTGTCATGCTGATCTAGCTGACTTACATGTGACCTAACAGAGAAAGACAGATAAATTCTCTTCCAGCCAATTACCCATGTATAATGTATCTATCTTACTGCCCGAGTGTGTATGAAGTGTGTGTGAGTGAATAAGTGGAATTGGGACTGTTCATTGGGGAGTTGAATTGCGGAGTACGTTGTCATGCATAAGCATTGGGATGTTAAGGCACCATCAGAATGTTTAGGATAGAGTCATAAATAGATAAGTGATCTAGGACGGATATGGTGCTGGTTGCCTGGTATAACGTCATAATTAGAGCTTATCTAGGACTGGGGGTACAAGGGATTTTCCCGGCAATAGCAGACTTCTGGAACTTGTCCCATTATAACTGATTGAATATGTGATATGTGTCTTGTCTTGTCTTAATATGTCCATGGATTATTGTTAAATTAGCTAATTCAGATGAAGAGGGGGAAATAACTTCCCTTCTAATACTAGAGCTAATGTATTAGTGTTTTAAAGATATCTCCTAAAAGTAAGGGTTTTTTGAGAGGGCTTTAGTTTGCAACAGCTGGGGACACCCTAGAGCTTGTTGGTTTCTGGTTTTTAGGAGACAGAGGGGGCTATAGCTGCAAGGGGGGCTGAAGAGAACTGCAGGGCTTTGGAATGTGCAGAAGTAATCTGATCTCATTGATAGAATTGCATATGGAGAGGAAGTGGGGGAAGGGAATTACACAGAGTTGTATAGAAAGAAAATTGAGTTTTGATTGAAAGCATGTGGTGAGTTCAAAATGGAATTGATAAATTATAGATATTAAGGCAAGTTTGAAATATATTGATGGTTTATAGGAACCAATAAGGTTTATATATATGGCAGTGTAATATACAGTTATATATAACAGTGTAATTCTTGAGAACAATTGTGATTAGACTTAGTTATGTTGTAGTTCTCTGAATGGATATAGATAGGCAAAGGAATGTGAGGTGAATAGATAGGCATAAGGTGTTGGCTGAAAGTATGATGCAAATATTTAGGTATTGAAGTTAACACCGATGTACAGACATACATTTGTTTATAAACTGGTGATAGGATAGTGAGAATGATCATATTTTCAATTAAGAGAGTCTTTGTATTAAGCAGGGGGAGAGGGAGTGTGATAATTGGTCTGTACAATATTATTATTATTATGGAGCTAAAAATCCCTTATGGAGTTACACCCTAATACTTATCCCTAAAGTTATAACCCAGATCTTACCTTTCTTCATTCCATGCTTTTCTCTCTCTCTCTCTCTCTCTCTCTCTCTCTCTCTCTCTCTCTCTCCCTCTCTCCCTCTCTCCCTCTCTCCCTCTCTCCCTCTCTCCCTCTCTCTCTCTCTCTCTCTCTCTCTCTCTCTCTCTCTCTCTCTCTCTCTCTCTCTCTCTCTCTCTCTCTCTCTCTCTCTCTCTCTCTCTCTCTCTCTCTCCTTCTAGGCTACTAGTCTCTGCCACGTGCTTACTCCTATGGGGGGCAGCCATGTTACCACTCCCAGAAGTGAAGATCCTCCCCAGCAGCCATTTTAGTTCATACAATTAGTTCTCACCTCCACTCCCTTGTAGCCAATTTAACACACCTAGTCAAGTGAAACATATATGATAAATTAGGAATACACGGAGTATGACCAGTGAATGGATTTAAGTGAAACTGTGTATGTACATGATTATGTCATAATGAAACTACTTGATGATCATTTATTAATCTCTTAATAGGTTTGTTTTCGCAGGAGTGCAAGATGGATAAAAAAAGAAGGAAATTTATAAGGAAATGCAATTAACTGTCTGATTATATTATAGGAGTAATGAGAGAAGTTTGGCCAAGGAGAATAAAATAAAACGTAAAATAAATGAATAAGTGATCACTGTTTAATTAATGAATATTACTTTAAGCATTTAAAATCAGCTAATGGTTTATTGATTATAAATAATAGACATGTGCAATTCGGTTCGGCACGAATGTCTAAATTAACGAATTTTACCGTTTTCGTGCATTCGGACCGATCCGAATGCACGAAAACATATTTTGAACATTCCCGAACAGCCACGATAATACGAATAGTAAAGTAACGAATACATTCGTTATTTCCCGTCCATAATACTGTAAATAACGAATGCATTCGTTATCTGTAAACGAAGGTGGAGAATTCATTCTGATAACACATATAATAAAAAGGATATAGATAGTTTGATTTTTCGGATACATTCGGTATTCGGGTACATTCGGTAAATCTTTTTATTCTTTTTTTGGACTTTAGCGATCCTAAAAAATTATGGAGATACCTTTTTTATAAAAATTTCGTAGGGTATCATAAAAAAATCATAATAAAAAAGATACAGTGGTGATGGAAAAAATTGTATCTAATGAAATGTATCTTTTTTATTATGAAATGTTTATTCATTTTTAAACAGGGATCAATTTATGTGAGCGGGTAAAGCACTAAAAATGTAGCCGACAATAATGAAAATGTAGTGTGTGCGTGTTTTTCACTTTTTTTTAAAACATTTTTTAGGTAGTACTACTACTCCCAGCATGGAACACACTCTTCCATGATGGGAGTAGTAGTTACCTGTACTAATTGACAGATCGCAGGGGTCCTTTGCGATCATCTTGTATAATGTATAGATGCGCCGGCTGCTCTTCTATGGTCCCCTGCACTCACGTATATGTACACATATTCATATTTCCCGCAGAGCTGTGATTGGCCAGATGGTTCCAGCCAATCACAGCTCTCTGTGAGAAATAGGAATATGTGTATATATACGGCCGTGCAGGGGACCATAGGAGAGCGGCCGCCGCATTCATACATTATACTGGAGGATCGCAGCGGCTGTCAGGAGTGATACCTGCAGTGATCTTCCCTTTACTACAAGTACTAATACTCCCAACATGGAGTACACTCTTCTCCATGCTGGGAGCTGTAGTACCTGCATTAATAGACAGATCGCAGCGGGTGTCAGAAGTTACACTCGCTGCCATATGTCTATTAATGCAGGTACTACAGCTCCCAGCATGGAGCAGAGTGTACTCCATGTTGGGAGTGGTAGTACTTGTAGTAAGGGACAGATCCCAGGGATGTCATTCCTCCTGACACTGCGCGATCGTCCTTATGTGAATGTCGGGATCAGCTGTTCTCAGGGCTACAGAGCCAGGAGAACAGCTGACGCTGAGCCGTAGGTATACATCGTATATCTACTGCCCAGCAAGAACTTACAGTGAGCTTGCAATGTGTATACAGTATACACATTGCTGGCTCACTTAACCCCTTGCTGAGCTGTGCGCTATGCGCAAGCCCAGCAAGGGAAGAGTTAACTTACACTGCTGGACAGTGTAGGTTAACCCTTTGGGCGGTATACACTATATACAGCTATCTATAGATAGCTGTATACAGTGTATACAGAAGACGAAGTCCAGCTTACTTCCCTCGAGTCCCGGGCCGGGTTCGTGTAGCTCCGCCCCCTCGTGATGACGTCATTAGGGGGCGGAGCTACAGAAGGGAACAAGGCTAATTAATCTGAAGCTCTGTTCACATTGTACGTTTTGTATAATGTGAACAGACCCTTCTGGCAGTGTCTACCCAGACAGGGAGACTCCAGCTGTTGCTAAACTACAACTCCCAGCATGCCCAGACAGCCAAAGGCTGTCTGGGCATGCTGGGAGTTGTAGTTTTGCACCAATTGGTGGCTCCCTGTTTGGGTAGACATTGCATCATGGGTGCTCTCCCCAGCGGACAGCGCCAAAAATGTCATAACCAATGTTTTTTTCTTCTCGTTTCAGATCCGTGTATGCAGAGGATTACTGCGGATTCGATGGATTACGGCGGATTATTTATTTTTTCCTTTAATAAAATGGTTAACGAGGGCTGTGGGGGAGTGTTTTTTTAAATAAAATAATTTTTCCAATGTGTTGTGTTTTTTTTTTTTATTGAATTTTCAAGGTTAGTAGTGGACGCTGTCTTATTGACGGAATCCATTACTAGGCCAGGGCTTAGTGCTAGCCCCCAAAACAGCTAGCGCTAACCCCCAATTATTACCCCGGTACCCACCGCCACAGGGGTGCCGGGAAGAGCCGGTACCAACAGGCCCGGATCGTCAAAATGGCGCTCCTGGGCCTAGGCGGTAACAGGCTGGCGTTATTTAGGCTGGGGAGGGCCAGTAACAATGGTCCTCGCCCACCCTGGTAACGTCAGGCTGTTGCTGTTTGGTTGGTATCTGGCTGAGAATGAAAATACGGGGAACCCTATGCGTTTTTTTTTTTATTTTTTTATTTAAATAAAAAAAAAAAACGCATAGGGTTCCCCGTATTTTCATTCTCAGCACAATACCAACCAAACAGCAACAGCCTGACGTTACCAGGGTGGGTGAGGACCATTGTTACTGGCCCTCCCCAGCCTAAATAACGCCAGCCTGTTACCGCCTAGGTCCAGGAGCGCCATTTTTGACGCTCCGGGCCTGTTGGTACCGTCTCTTCCCGGCACCCCTGTGGCGGTGGGTACCGGGGTAATAATTGGGGGTTAGCGCTAGCTGTTTTGGGGGCTAGCACTAAGCCCTGGCCTAGTAATGGATTCCGTCAATAAGACAGCTTCCGCTACTAACCCTGAAAATTCAATTAAAAAAAAAAAAAAAAACACAACACATTGGAAAAATTATTTTATTTAAAAAAACACTCCCCCACAGCCCTCGTTAACCATTTTATTAAAGGGAAAAAAAATAATCCGCCGTAATCCATCGAATCCGCAGTAATCCTCTGCATACACGGATCTGAAACGAGAAGAAAAAAACACAAAAAATTGGTTATGCCATTTTTGGCGCTGTCCGCTGGGGAGAACACCCATGATGCAATGTCTACCCAAACAGGGAGCCACCAATTGGTGCAAAACTACAACTCCCAGCATGCCCAGACAGCCTTTGGCTGTCTGGGCATGCTGGGAGTTGTAGTTTAGCAACAGCTGGAGTCTCCCTGTCTGGGTGGACACTGCCAGAAGGGTCTGTTCACATTATACAAAACGTACAATGTGAACAGAGCTTCAGATAAACTAGCCTTGTTCCCTTCTGTAGCTCCGCCCCTAATGACGTCATCACTAGGGGGGGCGGAGCTACACGAACCCGGCCCGGGACTCAAGGGAAGTAAGCTGGACTTCGTCTTCTGTATACACTGTATACAGCTATCTATAGATAGCTGTATAAAGTGTGTACCGCACAAAGGGTTAACCTACACTGTCCAGCAGTGTAAGTTAACTCTTCCCTTGCTGGGCTTGCGCATAGCGCACAGCTCAGCAAGGGGTTAAGTGAGCCAGCAATGTGTATACTGTATACACATTGCAAGCTCACTGTAAGTTCTTGCTGGGCAGTAGATATACGATGTATACCTACGGCTCAGCGTCAGCTGTTCTCCTGGCTCTGTAGCCCTGAGAACAGCTGATCCCGACATTCACATAAGGACGATCGCAGCGGGTGTCAGGAGGAGTGACATCCCTGGGATCTGTCCCTTACTGCAGGTACTAATACTCCCAACATGGAGCACACTCTGCTCCATGCTGGGAGCTGTAGTACCTGCATTAATAGACATATGGCAGCGAGTGTAACTTCTGACACCCGCTGCGATCTGTCTATTAATGCAGGTACTACAGCTCCCAGCATGGAGCAGAGTGTACTCCATGTTGGGAGTATTAGTACTTGTAGTAAAGGGAAGATCACTGCGGGTATCACTCCTGACAGCCGCTGCGATCCTCCAGTATAATGTATGAATGCGGCGGCCGCTCTCCTATGGTCCCCTGCACGGCCGTATATATACACATATTCCTATTTCTCACAGAGAGCTGTGATTGGCTGGAACCATCTGGCCAATCACAGCTCTGCGGGAAATATGAATATGTGTACATATACGTGAGTGCAGGGGACCATAGGAGAGCAGCCGGCGCATCTATACATTATACAAGATGATCGCAAGGGACCCCTGCAATCTGTCAATTAGTACAGGTAACTACTACTCCCATCATGGAAGAGTGTGTTCCATGCTGGGAGTAGTAGTACTACCTAAAAAATGTTTTAAAAAAAAGTGAAAAACACGCACACACTACATTTTCATTATTGTCGGCTACATTTTTAGTGCTTTACCCGCTCACATAAATTGATCCCTGTTTAAAAATGAATAAACATTTCATAATAAAAAAGATACATTTCATTAGATACAATTTTTTCCATCACCACTGTATCTTTTTTATTATGATTTTTTTATGATACCCTGCGAAATTTTAATAAAAAAGGTATCTCCATTATTTATTAGGATCGCTAAAGTCCAAAAAAAGACTAAAGATTTACCGAATGTACCCGAATACCGAATGTATCCGAAAAAAAACAAACGAATACCCGAATACCGAATGTATCCGAAAAATGTAAACCGAAAATATTGCCGAACCGAAATTTTTTTCCAAAACGAAAATACGAAACGAAATTAAACGAAAATTTTTCTAGTGCACAAGTCTAATAAATAATGCACATTGAAGATGATTTTTTCCCAATTTTTGAAAGAGCTCTGTATATATTTTTATTATTTTACATTTTATTTTTGGTGAGAATGTGGGCCCTGCCTGTGTGTGTTGTATGTTGAGTATTGGTAAATGTTGGTATTGTTACATGTTACATGTGTATAGTATGTCTCCATGTAGGCACTGATTGCTCAAGAATTTTTGAGGAATGAACAAACTGAAAGAAAGACAAAAAGCCAGACTCAAAGGGGTGGTGACCAGTGATAGAGGAATGGGAGGAGAAAGGCGGGGCATATAGGAAGATTGACAGAACAGCCTTGGTCTACTGAAACACAGTCAAATTAAATTGAAGTAACTACAAATCTACTGTTTAAACTTGAATGTGTTATAGTACCTGCATACACAACGTGATATACCTATACATTCTACATTATATTTATTTGAATAACATCAATTTTAAGTGGATAACTTTATAATGATATTTAGTGTAATATGTAGATGCTGATTGTCTTAAACTTATTAAAAAAAAAATAAAAAAAATTTCAAGAGCCATGATAGGATATCGGAGAATCCATGGTTAATGCTGAGTCATAAATGTAAGTTTGTTCCAAGTAATGTAAATATGTAATACATAATACAGGATATATGGCGACCACATGCAGAATGAAGTTCTACTGCAATAAACCACTCGATCTGAGCTGGTGGTTCAGAGAAGTAGAGTTGAAGGTATTCACTGAGATGTGTAAGATATCTAAAGTTATGACACAATGAGTACGGGAACACTTGAATTACCGCCCACAAGTATGGGCCTATTGACATAAGAGTGTTCTTGAATCCCTGAGTGAACCAATCTGTAGTTTGTAATTCAAGTATTCAAAGTCCGAGAGCTGCCAGAGAAAGTGGCCATCGTAAAGATCAGAGACACATGAAGGAAACATCCCCAGAAGCCTAGGGGATTGAATGGTAAGGGAGGCTGCCAAGGCTGCAGCGCGCCTGTTCCCCCACAATGATGGTACAAAGTGTACAGGTGGATGGGCAATGTGGAATTTTCTGGTTAGGTATCTTGCAGAAACCAGCTATGCATGCTGAGAGAGACCAACGGAAGAAGAAAGAGGTGGTACAGGGCAAAGACGGCATCCGGAAAGAGTTAGAAAGAAAATGTGTGTGCCAGCAGTCTTGTACCCCATGGTAACATATATTACCCCATACACTAAGCAGAGGGGAGCTATGTGCATAGTAATGTCAGGCTGCTGCAATGCAATGTCAGGCTGCTACTTCCAAAGCCGGCAGGATATTGTCATGTATCAAAAGAGGCATGGACTCAAGGGACAGGGACATAATACTCCCTCTTTATAAAGCATTGGTACGGCCTCACCTGGAATATGCTGTTCAGTTTTGGGCACCTGTCCATAAAAGGGACACTGCGGAGTTGGAAAGGGTGCAGAGACGCGCGACTAAACTAATATGGGGCATGGAACATCTTAGCTATGAGGAGCGATTAAAGGAGTTACAATTGTTTAGTCTTGAGAAGAGACGTTTAAGGGGGGATATGATAAACGTATATAAGTATATTAATGGCCCATACAAAAAATATGGAGAAAAACTGTTTCAGGTTAAACCCCCCCAAAGGACGAGGGGGCACTCCCTCCGTCTGGAGAAGAAAAAGTTTAGTCTCAAGGGGCGACACGCCTTCTTTACTGTGAGGACTGTGAATTTATGGAACGGTCTACCTCAGGAACTGGTCACAGCAGGAACAATTAACAGCTTTAAAACAGGATTAGATACATTCATGGAACAAAACAACATTAATGCTTATGAAGAAATATAAAATCCCATCCCTTCCCCCAATATCGCGCCACACCCCTACCCCTTAATTCCCTGGTTGAACTTGATGGACATATGTCTTTTTTCGACCATACTAACTATGTAACTATGTAACTATGTAATGTCAGTACATTTGATCACCTCAGGATTCAACAATGCAGAAAGAAGGTTTGTGCAGACGTCATAATTTACATCTGACATATGACCTAGGTAAAAACAATAAAGGTACCTGACCAACATGCTCCATAAACATCTTACCTGTTTCATAGAATATGAGTAGACTTCATCCAACTGCATGGGGTAGGTCAATATCAGTATCTCTTAGTCTAATTGTACTGATCCCTAACCATAGATACAGTAAAGTATACAATTAAGAACCTTTTGTGAAACTGTACTTAGTTCAGATTCCGTACTTGTCACCCATTTCTTCAAAACCTATGCAGGAAATAAGTGAGGAAAGAGAAGATTGCATATGATGATCCCGTATAGATGTATCTCTGATAACTGTTAAATCTATGTCTGTGCATAATCATGGTTGTTCCAAAGGGAAAGATAATCACAATGGATTGTTAGGAGGTGACGTATGAGGAGAATCAGTAGGTGAACATGTACAAATAGCGGGGTGCAACAAGTACTTCAGTGAGTAATAATGTTATAAAGGAAAGGAATACTTGGTGTAAGATTATAGAAAGGATAGACCTAGCTAGCGGGATAAGTAAATGGTAACTATTGTAAAGTATGGGATACTTGGGGATATGAAGTTTAGAGTTAAATTAGAAAGGAATTAAACTGGGGAATACACATTAGTCAAGACACGTCTGCCTATACACACTTCCATTACCGAATCTACAAAGAAATCTAAACCGCACTTTAGAGGAAAACATGCAGCTCCTGCTGGGAGTTTCGATCCCTTTGTGTATTTTGATGTTAAAGGAGTCCCAAGGGGGGCCCAAGATGAGTTTTACAGCTATAGGTCAAGTAAAAATCCAGAGTTGAGTCAATAATATCCCAGATTTCCATGAGTAAAATTAAATATATCTATTATAACCAACTAAGATTAATACATTTCTTTGTAAATGCTCTTCAAGGTTAGACCGAACAACTAAGAGTCACATCTGCTATAATATTCCAAAATGGTACGGCATTAGATATGATGTATGGTGTAAAAGGAAAAAGGTGGGTATACAAGATGTTTGGGAGACTTGTTGCGCATATATCTCAGCCAATATGGAACCAGTAAAATAACCATACTCATAATTCTAATAATCTTCCTTTGTTGTGTGTTGTATTTTGCCTTGCCTAAAGAAGAAGAAGTGTGAGATGACCGACAAGAATGCCACGCCAGTGATGACAAATGTGGACTTTGAGATTACAGAGCATCAATGCCATAAATAACACCAGTGACCGATAGGGACAGCATCTGACTCCATATGTGTAAAGTCTGAGGCTAAGGGGGGTCCATGGATAAGCCATGGGTCGTCTAAAGTACAGTGAAACGTTCGAGAAAACACATTGGGGCAGATGAGTTAGGATGATGGAAATTAGGGAAAGGGAAAATTGCTCATTTTAGGGGGGACTGTGATAGATTTATATGTGTGTATACATACATTTTATATACTGTATATGTAAAATGCCCATTTAGGATGAAGACTCCACATTTCTGTTACTTGTCCACTCCTCCCCTATCTGCTCTCCCCCCATCTGCTCTCTCTCATATCACCCCTCCCATCGTGTGAAGACTTTGAACAAAGAAAGCCCGGGAAAGTTATAGCAAGTGGAGTGCCATGAGGACAAGGCACATTCCTCATGATATTTGCACACTCCCTAAATGCTAGAACATCCCCTAGCAGGGGGTGGGAACTTATGTTAATGACAAAGGTGATATAAGCTTGAACGATTTGGAATAAAGCCAGTGGACAGCATACAGAATGCTAAAGCACAATGGCTCTGTCTGATTGATTTCTCTATGCTTCGGTATATACATTCTGTACAAAAACGATGAACTAATCCAGAACATAGGTAATCAGGACGATGAAAAGTACCTTGTGGGACAGGAGGACTCCGGACCTGTGTGGCATCTGGGCAGATATTAACGGAAGAGAGGGGCATGCGCTGGGCATGTGTATGTGGAGAGTGGGTGCACTAGGTAAGAGATATCCCAGTAACTCAGTCTGACAGGTGCATTTCCTCATAGGCCCTGCAAGACAGAAAGCCTGTCCAGGGGTGCCAAACCAAGTGATAGGCCTCCAGTTGGCGACGGGATTCTGCCTGTAATTCCTCCACTCTGTGGAAGTGGGGTGTGGACTTCCATAGTCTCGGGATGACAGTCCTAGCCGCTAGCAGTAGAAAAGATATCAACCTGGAGGTGCCTTTACGTGGGCCCATGGGTATGATATTAATCAAGAGTGTTTCAGGTGTCCTCTGCAGTCTCACTGATGTGATGTGATGAATAACGTCCAGTATACTAAACCAGAATGCTGACATTAAGGGGCATTCTATCCATATGTGCAGCATAGTGCCACCGGCCAAGCCATCTCCAGCAAGCATCCGATACACCAGGATAAAATTTAGCTAGGAGATCTGGAACTCTATACCACCTGTTGGGGAGTTTATAAATGGTCTCTTGCGCTTGTCAGGAGATGGACGTGCGGTGGCATTGTGAGAGAGCTTTGTTCCAATCCCCATCCGAGACTGAGTGACCTGTCTCTTTTTTGCACCCCATTCTAAATGAAGAGAATGAGGTAGTGGAGGCAGCAAGGATAATGGGGTATAGGGCAAGGTAAGGTAAAAGTGACGTAGTTGGGCATATTGAAAAAGTTGTGTAGCAGTAGGAGGGGTACCTTCCATGAGATCAGACAAGGGTTTTAAAGATGCCGGATCTAGAAGGGGGCGGAAGGTAGCTCCTTCATATCGATGGAAAGTGAGGAAGGAGTGCGCTGAGACAGAAGGGGAAAGGCCGGGTTATTAACCCCCTAACGACCACGGATGTAAATGTACGCCCTGGTTTAGCTGTACTTCGCGCACCAGGACGTACATTTACGTCCTGTGTATGACTGCGAGCATCGGAACGGTGCTCGCATCATAAACGGCAGGTGCCGGCTTTTAGCAGCAGCAGGGGACCGACCAGTAATTAACCCCTCAGATGCCGTGATCAATACAGATCATGGTATCTGCAACATTGCGGCAGTTTGAATGGATGATCGGATCGCCCGCAGCGCTGCCACGGCGATTCAATCTTCCAGCATGGCGGCCAGAGGTCCCCTCACCTTGCTCCGTCAGTCTCCCGGTGTCTTCTGCTCTGGTCTGAGATCAAGCAGACCAGAGCAGAAGATCACCAATAATACTGATCGGTGCTATGTCCAATGCATAGCACACAACAGTATAAGCAATCAAATGATTGCTATAGATAGTCCCCTATGGGGACATAAAAAGTGTAAAAAAAAAGTTTAAAAATGTACAAGTAAAAAAAAGTGAAAAAAAGGGCAATCAAAAACGCGGGTCAAAACTGAGGCCACATAATAAGAGAGGAAATCAAGTAAGGCTCTGTCTTCCTTCTGATCAGTAGATTGTGTGCCAGTCTGGGATGTCTGTGCACCGAGATAAAACCAGATTGAATCGAAGTTAGGTCCTTAAAGAAGGTTTTAGGGACATGGCAGGGGACACATGAAAAGAGATAAAGGAGGCATGGGAGTATATTTATTTTCAAGATATAAATTCTACCTAGCCAAGAGAAGTCTTCACAATCCCATTTGGTAATGTATACTTTAAGCAAGCTCAATTGGGGAGGGAAGTTGAGGCGGTATGCATCAGTTGGATTGGTCAGGACATGTACACCCAAGTATTTGAGGGAGGTCTGTTGCAACCAAAAGGGGTAGGATGACTGCAATTGATGAAAAAGGGAAGGGGGCAATGAGATATACAAAGCTTCACATTTAGAGGGGTTCAGCTTGTGATTGCTGTAGTCAGAGAATTGACTAATAGTGGATAATAGGGAGGGGAGGGAGGTAAGAGGGGAAGAGAGAAATAAAAGGAGGTCATTGGCAAATGCTGAACACTTGGCACGAGAAAGTGAGTAGGCCTTTGATGTCAGCATTTTTGCATATAGCATTCAAGAGGTGTTCCATGCACAAGGCATTGGAACAAAAGGAAAAACGAGGAGCGGACACACCTATGTTCTCTATGTCTGCATGCACACTTTAATTACTATCACCGGTACACTTACTTCACCGAGGGGAGCCGAGTCCGTCCTGCTCCCCTCGCGCCAGTTTATTTCGCTTGTGTACAGGTAAGCTTCAGGTTTCCTCTTTCTTTTTTCTCCTTCTTTTCTTTCTTTTAACCAAATATAAGCTCATAGCTTAAAATGATGTGTGAACAAAGAATGAATAAAAAAATGCAATTTATTACAAAAGAAAAAACATGAAACTATTTATCCGACGCATTGCGGAGTTGCCTCCTTCCTCAGGAAATAACCAAACTACAATTCAATCCTGCTATTTCTACTCCAAAAAATCCACTTCCACCGGAAATGACATCTGCACCTAAGGTATAGCATTAGTAAAAAAACACACTACATTCTAACCATAAAAATTCTTCATACACGTTCCAACTGTCTCTCTAGAGAGAACTGTATCATATTAGAAGAAAACTGCAGCCCAATTTTTTTGTAGGCACAAGGCATAGAGCACTGGGGAAAGAGGGCAACCCTACCTCCTACCATTACAAATGCTGACCGGAGCAGATAGTTGTCCATTGACTTAAATTTGGGCCTGATGGTTGCAATACAGTGCCATGATGCGGTCAAGCATCGATTTGCCTAAGCCTATTTGAGCAAGAGAGGAGGCCAGAAAGTCCCAGTCCACCCGGTCAAAAGCTTTCTCCGCATCTAATGATAACAAAAAGATTGGGATAAGGTGCATACAAGCAAAGAGTATCACTGATAATATGCGTAGGGTGTTATCTCTCGCTTCTCTGTCAACTTGATCCGGGAGGACTAGGGATTATTGTAGGATCTTTAAGTGATACATTTGGGTAATGAATTAATTTTCTTCCATTTTGAATGTACATAAATATGCAGGGTACGCTGGCGGAGTCCCCTGGTTTGCTATAATCTAGATTACAAGTCTTATATTTTCTAAAGTGGACTAATAAATTTCCTCAGCCGTGACAAGTTCGTAATGAGTTGTGGAGAACACTAACACCTTCTACCTCAAGACGTCAATAATTTATTTTAACTGATTGGGATGATAGGTCATAACTTTCCCTGAATTATAACACGGTCTCAAAAATCAATATCTGACATGATGTATAACGTGCCTCTTCTAATACAGATGTTTGTGTGTAATCTGAATGCTGTGTTCTTTATCGGTAAATCTATTTGTATTCATTATTATCATGTTCACTCATCCAGATTCGGCATCTGGTCCATGCCTATTGTCACCGACTTCTCTTCTTCACCACCCTGGAAATGAAGAATAAAGTGAACTTGTTCGTTGGCTAAATCATTATTGATTTCTTCTACAGGTTTATTAGTTATTTTGTGCTTGATCTACTGCAAGTTACAAATGGTGAAGTGCTGGTTAGTTCATATATTGACTTATTTGATTTTTAATAAAATATTAGCCATTAAATGTAATGAAAAGAAAAATGGTGATTGATTTAATTTATAATGTATATAATTTTTCCCCCTACTGTATTATTCTCTACCCTTGTCCATTCCAGTTTGATGATTTTAGTTTAGGAGTATGTCAATTTATATTAATCTTTTCTGCAGTGCCCCTACAGGTGGGAAGCATAATAGTCCTTAAAAGTCTTACACATTGTATAAAATAGATAAGCATTACAAAATATAAGCCCCACTAGATATTACATTGACTCCCAAGAAGGCGAATTCTATGCATGTTTTACTGTTATTTTTGTTATTATGATGATGAGGAGGATAATGATTATTTTTATTATTAGTAGTATTTATGTATTTATTGTATTTATATATTTTTTTAAGTAAGGTATTTTATAGAATTCCTAGGTATTCTATACATTGTCTAAAACCTTAAAGTGTACCTGTCGTTAACAAAAACTTTTAATATAATGTAGATAATACCATTATATGTATATTTGTAATATACATTGAATAAAAAATGTGTATATTATATTTTTAGGTGAAAAAATGCTATCCCTGTCGCTATTGCCTGTGAGGAGTCCAAATACAGGAAGTGAAGGCGGGACAAGCAGGGCTCTGTGCAGTCTCTTGGTTTGTCAATCATCCTGATGTGTGAGCCTGGAGCATGTCACAGAGCCTCACTGCACAGAGCCCTGCTTGTCCTCAGTGTGCAGAGCCCTGCTTGTCCTCAGTGTGCAGAACCCTGCTTGTCCTCACTATACAGAGTCCTGCTTGTCCTCAGTGTACAGAGCCCTGCTTGTCCTTAGTGCACAGATCCCTGCTTATCCTCAGTGTACAGAACCCTGATTGTCCTCACTCTGCAGAGCCCTGCTTGTCATCAGTGATCAGAGTCCTGCGTGTCCTCAGTGCACAGAGCACTGCTTGTCCTCAGCTCACAGAGCCCTGCTTGTCCTTAGTGCACAGAGCCATGCTTGTCCTCACTGGACAGAGCCCTGCTTGACCTCACTGCACAGAGTTCTGCTTGTCCTCACTGCACAGAGCCCTGCTAGTCCTTAGTGCACAAAGCCCTGCTTGTCCTCACTGCATAGATCCCTGCTTGTTTTCAGTGTACAAAGCCCTGCTTGTCCTCACTGCACAGAGCCCTGCTTGTCCTCAGTGTACAGAGCCCTGCTTGTCCTCAGTTTACAGAGCCTTGCTTGTTCTCAGTGTACAGAGCCCTGCTTGTCCTCAGTCTAAGATCCCTGCTTGTCCGCAGTGTACAGAGCCCTGCTTGTCTTCACTGCACTGAGCCCTGCTTGTCCTCAGTGTACAGAGCCCTGCTTGTCCTCAGTGTACAGGTCCCTGCTTGTCCTCACTGCACAGAGCCCTGCTTGTCCTCAGTGTACAGAGCCCTGCTTGTCCTCACGGAACAGAACCCTGTTTGTGTCAGTGTACAGAGCCCTGCTTGTCTTCAGTGTACAGAGCCCTGCTTGTCCTCACTGCACCGAGCCCTGCTTTTCTTCAGTGTGCAGAGCCCTGCTTGTCCTCAGTGTACAGATCCCTGCTTGTCCTCACTGCACAGAGCCCTGCTTGTCCTCAGTGTTCAGAACCCTGCTTGTCCTCAGTGTACAGAGCCCTGTTTGTCCTCACTGCACAGAGCCCTGCTTGTTCTTAGTGTACAGAGCCCTGCATGTCCTCAGTGTACAGAGCTCTGCTTGTCCTCACTGCACAGAGCCCTGCTTGATCTCAGTGTACAGAGCCCTGCTTGTCCTCAGTGTACAGAGCCCTGCTTTTCCTTAGTGTACAAAGCCCTGCTTGTCCTCACAGCGCAGAGCCCTGCTTGTCCTTAGTGTACAGAGCCCTGCTTGTCCTCACTTAACAGAACCCTGCTTGTCCTCAGTGTACAGAGCCCTGCTTGTCCTCACTGTACCGAGCCCTGCTTGTCCTCAGTGCACAGAGCCCTGTTTGTCATTAGTGTACAGAGCCCTGCTTGTCCTCACTGAACAGAACCCTGTTTGTCCTCAGTGTACAGAGCCCTGCTTGCCCTCAGTGTACAGAGCCCTGCTTGTCCTCACTGCACCAAGCACTGCTTGTCCTCAGTGCACAGAGCCCTGCTTGTCCTCAGTGTACAGAGGCCTGCTTGTCATCACTGCATCGGGCCCTGCTTGTCCTCAGTGTACAGATCCCTGATTGTCCTCACTGCACAGAACCCTGCTTGTCCTTAGTGTACAGAGCCCTGCATGTCCTCAGTGTACAGAGCCCTGCTTGTCCTCACTGCAGAGAGCCCTGTTTGTCCTCACTGAACAGAACCCTACTTGTTCTCAGTGTACAGAGCCCTGCTTGTCCTCACTGCACAGAGCACTGCTTGTCCTATCTGAACAGAACCCTACTTGTTCTCAGTGTACAGAGCCCTTCTTGTCCTCAGCGTACAGAGCCCTGCTTGTCCTATCTGAACAGAACCCTACTTGTTCTCAGTGCACAGAGCCCAGCTTGTCCTCAGCGTACAGAGCACTGCTTGTCCTCGGTTTACAGATCCCTGCTTGTCCTCAGCGTACAGAGCCCTGCTTGTCCTCGGTTTACAGAGCCCTGCTTGTCCTCAGTGTACAGAGCCCTGCTTGTCCTCAGTGTACAGAGCCCTGCTTGTCCTCGGTGTGCATATAGCCCTGCTTGTCCTCACTGAATAGAACCCTGCTTGTTCTCAGTGTACAGAGCCCTGCTTGTACTTGCAAAAGGAGCTAACTACAACTCTGGTGGCAGCATTTTATTTAGGGGGCACAGCATGTGGCAGTATTGTGTTCAGGGCTCAGTACATCGCTGTATTATATTGAGGGGCTCAGTGTGTGGCAGTATCATATTGATGGGTTCAGTGTTTGGAAACATTAAGAGCTAGTGACAAAGAGGAGGAGTCAAATATTTCTGGGCAGCAAACCTTGCAGAGTGGTGACAATGGGATTTTAGTGTTCTCACTGCTGGTATAGAGCCGCTGAGTGTCCCCTCCATGATGCACAGCTATTTTTCATACTCCTCATTTCAGGGGGCGAGCCCAGAACGGGGCTGTTTTCCAGTAGTACATAAACCTGTACTTCCTTTCCCTAATGTCCCTGACCCATCAAAGCACAGGACCCACTCCTCCATGCCATGACATAGCACTGGAAAATCTGCACTAGACTCAACAGACTTGTACTGTGCAAAGCTAATGATTTACATAGTACACTACTATAGATGTAAGATGGGTGGAGAAAGGGTTACTGGTGCACTTGATTTGCAAGGTGCTATACGAGCAGAAAGAAAACAGAAGGAGGATCCCAATAAGAATAGGGTTACACTAAACACTGATCTGCTACTGTTGCTGCTGCAAATAACTTTAAGACAAAGGGAACACACTGCCGAACTGTGGACATACAGCACTAAGTATTCTGGTATTTACACATTTTACCACTGCCCTGAGCTTTATGAATTGGCAGAGATGATGAGAAAGCCATGATTTACCCTTGAGGGACAATGTGGATCATCTTCACCAGGCATACTGGCCCAGCTTACAGATACACAGCCCAGATTTTCTCCTTTTCTCTCTACTGCACATTGTCAATGCTAAATTTAGCTCCCACTTGTTGTAATTTGTCCTGATCTAATTATTAATGGAGACAGATGTCTAATAACAACAGACAATTGACAGCAGATTGCAGAGAACTAAGACACCTGGTGGTCAAGACTTAAATGCTGTGTTTCTAGGGTAAGAAGGACTTATTTTGGTAAATAAAGTGATTTGCATGTTTGCTAGAAATAAAACACAAGGACTGAAGCTTTTGCAATGACCTTGCCAATTTACCATGGAATCTATAGACCTTTTACATCTTGTGGTGTCATTTAGAAAGGGTCACCATGTCACATATCTGATGCCATGCCCTCCATTGAAAACAATAATGGATTAATATTTTTAACCTCTACAACAAATTATGCTCTTGATATTACAAGCTACTGTTTATTTAATGATCTGCATGCACAGCCTTACTCCTCCTAGGACATGCACATTAGTATTGCTACCCATAGGCACACATGATTGGTGGCATGGTATTTTGTTTGCAAAGTGTGATACGGTTTCACCATAGAATGCATGTAGAGGAACAGGGAGTTCTGTCGAAAGCCGGATCCCTGTTCTTTATACTGAATGACAAAATAGACATTACTGTATTCCTCGCTACCCATTTAACATTTGCTAGGCCATGTGTGAGATTGTCCGGCCCAACCGAATGTAGTAACTGAGTGGGTAACCTCTGGGCCACTATACACATTTGGTAGGGTACGTGCAGTAAGCCTGACCCAGGGAATCTAATGAGGGAATAGTGATGTATACAGTGTGCAGTGTCACTCACTGGCAAATGTAGCAAATGGTGATATACACATTACAGTATACTGTATGCATCTTGGTTTAAACTTATTTAGAACATTGATTATTTTATATTAAAAGATTTTGGTCACTGGCGTTATATATACACATTGTCCTAATGGATGTGATCGCAGTAATCTATGATGAGAATGGTCAGATATTATTACACCTGTATCTAAACCATATCAAGCCTTTCTCCCGATGTTCTGTACATATATCATTTGCCATTTTCTTGGAGACTGGAATTGAAAGAATCCATTGCAGAATAACTTTGTTGTTTGAACTACCACCTGTGGAGCACCATAAGAGCCATAATTCCGATTTCTAAGCCATGAAGAATAGAACTGCTATCAGGGCGGCGGATTTTCTATTACATTAGCTCACGGATTCCTGTAACTACTGTGTGATCTAAAAATTCAAAGAGTCTATGGAGAAAAAAGTACTTAGGTAAAAAGTAAATTGGTAACTAACTGACAACTGATGCTTGAACTTTTCTATATTTGTCATGGTATAATCACAGATTTAAATTTCTTTCATTATAATTTTGTGTATTGGACCAACACAAGAAAGTCCATCATTTGAAAGTTGGGGAGATATTGCATGGATTTCAAAATTGTTTACAAATTGCTAAATGCATATGTATTCACCCCCTTTACTATAAAGCCCCTAATAGTCATCTGGTGCAACTAATTACCTTTACAGGACATATTTTTAAGTCATATAATTAGTAAATATGGTCTGCTTGACAGTTTAAATTCAGTACAAATACACATGTCCAGTGAAAGCCTCAGAGTTTGTTAGAGAGCATTACTGAACAAACAGCAGCATGAAGATGAAGGAGCCTACCAAACCGGTCAGGAAAAAAGTTATAGAGAAGTATAAAGCAAGTTTGGGTTTAGAGATGAGCAAAATGAAGCTGACGAACCCAAATTCGTTACGAATGTCAAGAAATATTCGATTTGCAACTAATACGAATATCGCCGCGATTCTATTGCGCAAATCGCTTCATAAAATTCCATTTTACAGCGTTCCCGGCTAAAAGAGACTTAAAATGGCGGATCCACATGTGAGTACATAGGGCAGGGGATTATGGGAGGGCGGGAAAGTACAGCGGGAAGGGAGGTAGGCGGGATGACCCTGAAACACATGCGAGATGCAGCCTATATGCATTTATTGACCCCTTTGATGTCACAGCTACATATAATCGGCGGCCATCTTGCTGCTGCTCATTTCATCCATGCACTCAGAGAGAGAGAGGACGGGACTGCGTGTGTGTGAATTTTTTATACCACAGCGTACCACTGGCAACTGCTAGTCAAATCAGCATTGTGGACATGCAGAAGTGTAGTTCACGTTATTGTGCATTGCATCAGAGAGGGGGCAGATAGCTTTTCGTTGCCTCATACATATCAACAAGCTGCCTGAACTTTATGAACCATCTTATCACCTTATTTTTCAGCCCAATTCTGTGCTTTTTTTGCTCCACAAATCATCTGCTGCTCAGAATTGTGTGGACTGTATAAAAACCAGTGCACACCATTCTTAACACTCTGTGACAGAGTGCAATTTAGGGTTTAATCCCTGTTTTCTTTTTTTTGTGGTGCTGCACTGTTGTGTCCTGCGGCTGTTCACAAATAAGTTTTTTCAGCGGACCATAGTGCATTTGTCTGCCCTCATACGTGCATACCACATGCCTACATCAAAGCAGTCTACTATTTTGTATCTGTAACAAGTCTAGATACAGGGAAAGTTCTGGCAAAAGTAATCACCTGCTGGTGTTTTACAAAAAACTGATTTTTTCTGCGTATTGTTGTGCATTTTTCTGCCCTCATCAGTGCATACCGCATACGTACATCCAAGTAGTGTACCATTTTGTACCTGTTAATCTGTCAAGGGCCTACATACTGGGAAAGTACAAACAATAGTACTCACCGGCTGGTGTTTTACAAAAATACAGATTTTTTTTCGGCGTATTGTTGTGCATTGTTCTGCCCTCATCAGTGCATACCGCATACGTACATCCAAGTAGTGTACCATTTTGTACCTGTTAATCTGTCAAGGACCTACATACTGTGAAAGTCCAAACAATAGTACTCACCGGCTGGTGTTTTACAAAAATACAGATTTTTTCTGCGTATTGTTGCACATTTTTCTGCCCTCATCAGTGCATACCGCATACGTACATCCAAGTAGTGTACCATCTTGTACCTGTTAATCTGTCAAGGGCCTACATACTGTATAGGTCCAAACAATAGTACTCACAGGCAGGTGCTTTACAAAAATACAGTTTTTTTTCTGCGTATTGTTGCGCATTTTTCTGCCCTCATCTGTGCATACCGCATACGTACATCCAACTATTGTACCATTTTGTACCTGTTAATCTGTCAAGGGCCTACATACTATGACAGTCCAAACAATAGTACTCACAGGCTAGTGTTTTACAAAAATACAGATTTTTTCTGCATACTGTTGCGCATTTTTCTGCCCTCATCAGTGCATACCGCATACGTACATCCAAGTAGTTTACCATCTTGTACCTGTTAATCTGTCAAGGGCCTACATACTGGAAAAGTACAAACAATAGTACTCACAGGCTGGTGTTTTACAAAAATACAGATTTTTTCTGCATATTGTTGCGCATTGTTCTGCCCTCATCAGTGTATACCGCATACGTACATCCAAGTAGTGTACCATTTTGTACCTGATAATCTGTCAAGGGCCTACATACTGTGAAAGGACAGCCAAAAGTAATCACCTGCTGCTGTTCTAGACAAATACTGTTTAAAGAGTAGTGAAGCGTATTGTAATACCCTCATATACGCACTAAGTATGTCAGGCAGAGAAGTGCCAGGACGTAAACAGAGGAGCGGCAGCAGAGGCCTAAATACTTCAGGCAGAGTTGGCAGCAGACTAGGGGTGAGTGGCAGCAGGAGTCGCAGCGAGAGGCCTGAGCTCCCGTTATCAGCCAGCGGTCGTGTCTCGACCAGCAACCCATCTGCCGTCGTCGATTGGTTGACACGCTCACACCCCCAGTCAACAGTCGGTGGGTTCCTCAGGCACAACCCTCAGTTGGCATGGCCCGGGAGAAGTCCCTGTCCTCCCATTGCCTTTGTCCTATGCTGTTCCCTCTCCTAGAGAAGTATCTAATGCTGTGGGTTCAGCTCCACTATTCACTGAGGACGATCTAATAGAGGACAGTCAGCAGCTACTGCCCAGTCAAGAAAGGTAGGAGACATGTGCCGCTTGCTCCACTAGGCGGCCAAGTAGTGATGCGGAGAGTGACGTGGGAGGCGGTGTTGCCAGAGTTCAGGGTCCTGAAGCAGACACTGTTGGGGAACCTGAGGAGGTCATCAGCGACATGCAGACACCTGTTGATGATGTGGTGTCCCAGTACTGCATTCTATGCGGTCCCTAGGACGTAGGGTTCCATGTTGTATAGTCTACCCCTTGTCACCTCTATTCCATCTAGTAAACCAGTAACTTGTGCAAGGTTTATGTAAATATAGTTATATAAGTGTAAATGAATAGTTAATTACCTGCGCGTAGCGTACCAGGACCTGCTGGTCATGTGACTAGGTGAACTCTATGGTATTTCTACTTGAGGACCTGTGGAAGTCCCTGTGACGTATGCAATCCCATGATTCTGTGTACGAGTGAATGACAGGTATTCGGACCAATCAGATTTACCCCGCCCCTGCCCATATAAGGGAGCGGCGGCCATTATTCTCTCTCTTGTTCCTGGGCTGTCAACCGAGAAGGACCTGCGCAGCTATTCTCGCAGTGAGTTAGGCCTGAGCCTTGCGGCGACGGCTGATCAATACTAAATCGAGAGTGTACCAATCCCCAGACACTCTGCAGCATCAACGGACCTAATCTAACCCCTAAATCTGGACGGATCTGCAATATCTACCCTAAATCCAGAGACTTTCTAAATACCTCAAGGTCCGCAACAACTGTCAGTCACTGAGCAATATAAGGACTGTTATATTAGACTGTTACTGTGCCTTGAATGTACCGTATTAGACCGTTACTGTGCCTTGGAAGTTTTTCATCAGGCATCCGAAGGAGGCTCACGTAGCCACATGCAAGATATGTCGGCAGAAGGTGAAGTGTGGCCAGGGTTCCAATGTTGGTACCATGGACCTGTGTCGACACATGCTTCGCCACCATAAAGCGGCCTGCGAGAACCGTGGCTCCGATGTAGTGGTCCAGCCTGCTGCATCACCCAGTGGCCATCCACTCCCTCCTTCATCCTTCCAAGGCTACAGCACCTCATCCGAAGGGAGCTGTGTGTCAAACCCTCCTTCTGTCGCTCCAGATGCTCCTGCTTGTCCCGCTTTTAGTCAGCCAATCCGCCAACAATCCATCGGCAAAGCTATGTCCAAGAGACAACAGTATGCACCCACTCATCCAACGGTGCAGAAGTTGAATGTGCTCCTGTCCAAGTTGCTGGTGCTGCAGTCCCTCTCTTTTCAAATGGTGGACTCTGCACCTTTCAAAGAATTGATGGCTTGTGCCGAGCTGAGGTGGAGAGTCCCAAGCCGTAATTTCTTTGCTAATAAGGCAGCACCAGCCCTGAATAAGTTTGTACAAGAGAAGGTGGGCCAGTCCGTGAGCCTGTGTGTGTTCAAAAGTGCATGGCAGCGCCGACATGTGGAGCTGTAAATACTTGTCTTTTATGGCCCACTGGGTAAATGTGGTTCCTGCACAGCGACAACAGCAACTTGGACAGGTCACACCACTTCCTCCTCCACGCTCTCGCTCTCAGGCAGTTGGTCCTGTGACAGTGTGCGACTCCGCCTCCTCATCCTCCATAGTGTCCTCGGCCTCCACTACACGTACAAATCTCAGTGGCCCTTCATCGTACCATGTGTGTAGGGCACGGCGGTGTCAAGCTGTTCTTCACATGGTTTGCCTTGGCGAACGGAGCCACAGAGGGGAGGAACTGCTAAAATTCATTCGTCAAGAAATTGGAGTATGGCTTACTCCACGAAATCTGGAAATGGGAACCATGATGACCGACAACGGGAAGAACATCATGTCCGCGCTGTGACAAGGAAGTGTGAAACATGCACTCTGCATGGCACACATGTCGAATCTGGTTGTCAAGCACTTCCTCAAGTCTTCACCCCATTTGCAAAACATCCTCACAATGGCAAGGAAACTGTGCAAGCCCTTCAGCCACTCGGACACCGCAAAGCACACCCTCCTTGAACTGCAGCGTCAGAACTGTATCCCACAACATAGTCTTATTTGTGACGTTGCCACACGTTGGAATTCCACCCTCCATATGTTGGACAGACTAAACGAACAAAGAAAAGCCATCACCGATTTCTTGATGATCCAAGCAGATAAGAGTATTCCCCTGTGTAACTTCAATGTGAACCAGTGGCATCTCATACGTGACACCTGCCATTTGCTGAGGCCCTTTGAGGAAGCCAGATTATTTTTAAGTCGCCTGGATTACGGCATGAATGACATTTCCTACAACAAATGATTGAAACAATGGATGGTCATGGCAATGGAGACGTTGCGTCTACATCTCAAGGCTACATGAGCCCTGCGAGGGCTGAACTGGATTAGGAGGATGATGAGGGGCAGAGCGGAGCAGTTTAGGTTGGATGGGATGGCCGGTGTTTCTAGTCATCGGAAAGGAGAGGAGGAGCAGGATCAGCCAGAGGAGCTAGAGGGTTATTATGAGGCAGGCGAGACAGAGGACCCAGACACACCGTGGCAGTATGCAATGGAGATGGAGGCAGGTGGTCCCTCCGAGTCACTGGCGCAAATGGCACGATGCATGCTCAGTTGCTTGCGTAGTGACCCCTGAATTGTCAAAATTCATCAGCGGGATGACTTCTGGCTTTCCAACTCATTGGACCCTCGCTACCGTCCCCAAAATGGGGGCCTTTTTTACACCCACTGAGAGGGAGGACAAACTTACCTACTACAGAGAGATCCTACGTAGTCAGTTGGCCGATGCCTATCGGCGAAATGGTCCATCCACTCGCAGGTCTGATGACTCGGGGGGCCCTCTGCACTCACCTTCCACTGCCATGGCTGCTGAAGAGGGGAGGGGTGGCAGGAGCAGTACCAGCTCAATCAGCAGCAGCCTGAGTCTACAGTCACTGATGAGTAGCTTTCTTCACCCGCATAGTGAAGCAACTCATCAGCAGCAGGTAGACATGGAGTAGGACCTGAACCAGCAGGTGGTGGCATACCTTGACATGGCCATGCCAACAAACATTGAAGATCCGCTGGACTTCTGGACAGCCAAACATGATTTATGGCCGCAAGTAGCAGAGTTTGCCCTGGAAAAGCTGTCCTGCCCGGCCAGTAGTGTGCCATCAGAGAGGGTGTTTAGTGCGGCCGTGACCATAGTCACCCCAAGGCGAACTCGTCTGTCCACGAAAAATTTGGAGAGACTGACCTTTGTCAAGATGAATCAGGAATGGATCAGCCAGGATTTCCACCCACCAATGCCAGATGCCTCAGAGTAGATTCACCATGCTGCTACACCAACACTTCCCAATTATGGTAATGAAACCCTCTTGGGTTATCAATTAGTGTTATGAAACCCTCTTGGGTACCGCGAATGCCTGCTTCTGACTCATCTTGTGTCTCTTTCAGGAAGTATTTGCCTCACTGATGCTTCGGGCCTTGGGCCTTTATTTTTTGGATTTTTAGCAGTAGCTAAATCCATACTTAATGTAAATTTCAACATTGATCTTGCAATGTAAAGGGGTTATGAAACCCTCGGGTGTACTGCTGATGCCTGCTCCTGTGTCTTTCAGGAATTACTTGGCTTACTGATGCTTCTGGGCTTGGGCCTTAAATTTTTGGATGTTTAGTACGAGATAAATACAATTAATAGAAAGTTCAACTTTGATCTTTCAATGTAAGGGGTTATGAAACCCTCTTGTGTACTGCTGATGCTTGCTGCTGACTGTGTTTCAGGAACTACTTGGCTTATTGATGCTTCTGGGCTTGGGCCTTAAATTTGGATGTTTTGCACTAGCTTACATACATGCTTAATTGAGATTTCAACATTGATCTTTCAATCTTAGGTGTTATGAAATCTTCTTGTGTACTGCTGATGCCTTTTCCTGACTGTGTCTTTCAGGAACTAGTAGGATTACTGGTGGTTCTGGGCTTGGGCCTTAAATTTTGGGATTTTTGGAGTAGATACATACATGCTTAATTTAAATTTCAAAATTTATGGTGCAATGTATGGGGTTATTAAACCCTCTTGGGTTCAGTTTTTTCAAATTTTCTGATAGTTTTCTCAGAAGTAAACTTGAATTTTCCAGAGTACTAACCATGACACCATGGAACGCTTGTTGTGTGTGATTTTTTCATAAAAATGTTCTCAAAATAACACAGTGAGGGATGAACTCTGCTTCTTTATGTCAGAACACATTACTTTAGAGAAGAATGTCTTTTTGTGGTCCACCGTTATGCATTATAGAGTCTTCTGGACTCTTGGATATGCACTTGTTCTAACACAAAGGTATTTCGTCAGACAACATACCTAAAACAACTTTAATATTTTCTTCTGACTGAGAAAATGATTGAATTCTTCTAGTACACCTTTTAATAAACACTGAAGTTAGCCTTTTTTTTATTCAGTCTATTTTTTATTGTGGGAATCTCAATTTTGTGCAAGCCTTTATTTGATGGAACTGGGCTACAGCTGACTGCTGTGTCATGTGACTCAACACTGTTATCCACTTTTAATGAGAGTATCTAAAGGTTGTCATTTTTACTTTCTATTAAAATTGGAGTGTCTGTCTGAATTTCTGAGATAGAATCTGCTATCTGGTGATTTCGAGTTAAATAATTAAAATCCTCGAAGGATTTACTTTTTGCTTCTTTGGATGGACCTATTTCCTATAAGTGTGAGCCATAGTGGTTTCCCATTGCTTCAGCCACCTCAATGATGTGTCATTCAGACACCGTATAGTCTAGAATCTGCTATCAGTTGATCTTGAGTTACATAATTAAAATCCTTGAATTAATTATTTCTTGCTTGTTTGGATGTATCTATTTCCTATGCGTGTGAGCCATAATGGTTTCCCATTGCTTCAGCCACCTCAAGGATGTGGCATTCAGACACCGTATAGTCTAGAATCTGCTATCAGGTGATCTTGAGTTAAATAATTAAAATCCTCTAATTAATTACTTGTTGCTTCTTTGGATTGACCTATTTCCTAAGTGTGTGAGCCATAATGGCTTCCCATTGCTTCAGCCACCTCAAGGATGTGGCATTCAGACACCGTATAGTCTAGATTCTGCTTTCAGGTGATCTTGAGTTAAATAATTAAAATCCTCAAATTAATTGATATTTGAATCTTATTGCTTATTAAATCCCCCAGTGTACTGCAGATGCCTTTTCCTGACTGTTTCTTCCCGGAACTAATTCACTTAATGCTGCTTCTGGCCTCGGCCCTCAAATTTTGTGATATTTAGCACTAGCTTAATTGAAATTTCAACATTGATCTTGCAGTGTAAAGGGGTTATGTAACCCTCGGGTGTACTGCTGATGCCTGTGCCTGTGTCTTTCAGGAATTGCTTGGCTTACTGATGCTTCTGGGCTTGGGCCTTAATTTTTTGGATGGTAGCACTACCTTACATGCATCTTCAATAGATATTTCAAAGTTCACCTTTTAATTTTAGGGATTGTGAACCCCTTTTGTGTACTCATGCTGCTTCCTGCTCCACTCTGTCAGCCCGTTGGTCCTGTGACAGTATGCGACTCCGCCTCTACATCCTCCCCTGTGTCCTAAGCCTCCACTGCCCGGACAAGTCTCAGTGGCCCTTCAGCATACCATGTGTGCAGGGCACGACGGTGTCACGCTGTTCTTCACATGGTTTGCCTTGGCGAAAAGGCTTGGAAACAATGGCCGGTCAGGGCAATAGAGACCTTGCGCCCACATCTCACGGCCACATGATCCCTGTGGGGGCTTGTTCAATTTGGTCATTTGTACCCACACACTGGGGTCCGGGACACTCAAACTTTGATTTAAATTTCAAATAAAAAATCAGACATTTCAATGGTCTTCTCATGCTTCAGCCAACTCCAGGCTGTGTCATTCAGGCAATATATGGTTTAATGATGCCGCTGCTGTGCCTGCGTCTGGGAATTCAAATTTTATCATAGGTAGCACCCGCTATCCAAAATCTTCTTAAAAAATTTCAAAAATTGTTGTGTTTTTTTCTTAGGGATTGTGAAGTCCTGGGGTGTACTCATGCATCAGCCAACTCCAGGCATTGTCATTCAGGCAATATATGGTTTACTGATGCCGCTGCTGGGCCTGGGTCTGGGAAATTCAAATTTTATCATAGGTAGCACCCGCTATCCACAATCTTCTCAAAAATTTCAAAAATTGTTGTGTTTTTTTTTTGGGAGGGGGGGGGGGGGGGGGGATTGTGAAGCCCTGGTGTGTACTCATGCATCAGCCAACTCCAGGCATTGTCATTCAGGCAATATATGGTTTACTGATGCCGCTGCTGGGCCTGGGTCTGGGAATTAAAATGTTATCATAGGTAGCACCCGCTATACAAAATCTTTGGTTTAAATTTCTAAATTAATCTTTTAATCTTAAGGATTGTGAAGGCCTAGTGCCTACTCATGCTGCTGACAACTCCGGGCTGTGCCATTCATTGACTATATGGTCTCCTCATGCTGCCAACACCTCCACGCTGTGTCATTCAGTCACTGTATGGTCTCCTAATGCTGACAACATGTCCATGCTGTGTCTTTCAGCCACTATATGGTGTCCTCATGCTGCCAACACCTCCACGCTGTGCCATTCAGCCACTATACGGTGTCCTCATGCTGCCAACACCTTCACGCTGTGTCATTCAGCCACTATATGGTTTCCTCATGCTTCAGCCTCATCCAAGCTGTGTCATTCAGCCACTATATGGTCTCCTCCTACTAATGCCACCACCAGGCTCTGTCATTGTGCCGCTCTGCGGCAGTGATTTTAAAAGCAATGCCGGTAATCTGCATGTTATTCTGAGTAACAGTATTATTTCACTACCCCAGCACACTCCATATCCGTTTTAGAACACAGCAAAGTGTTCTATACCCCTATAGAGGCTGTATGTAGGCTAGAAATAGCCTTTTTTTTTAAAATAGATATGCCACAAAAAGAAAATTGGATCGAAACAAACTTTTTCGGAAAATTCGGCGAATCAGCCGAATCAAATTTTTTAAAAGTTCGCTCATCTCTACCCATGACCTTAACATTACACATGATTATGCAAAGCTCATGTGTCTACCACTATGCCAATGTTACGCCTAGCGCTCCGGGTCCCCGCTCCTCCCCGGAGCGCTCACGGCGTCTTTCTCCCTGCAGCGCCCCGGTCAGTCCCGCTGACCGGGAGCGCTGCACTGTTTTGGCCGTTGGGGATGCGATTCGCACAGCGGGACGCACCCGCTCGCGAGTCGCATCCCAGGTCACTTACCCGTCCCGGTCCCCTGCTGTCATGTGCTGGCGCGCGCGGCTCCGCTCTCTAGGGCGCGCGCGCGCCAGCTCTCTGAGACTTAAAGGGCCAGTGCACCAATGATTGGTGCCTGGCCCAATTAGCTTAATTGGCTCCCACCTGCTCCCTGCCTTTATCTAGTCTCCTCCCTTGCACTCCCTTGCCGGATCTTGTTGCCTTGTGCCAGTGAAAGCGTTTAGTGTGTCCAAAGCCTGTGTACCTGAACTTCTGCTACCCATCCTGACTACGAACCTTGCCGCCTGCCCCCGACCTTCTGCTACGTCTGACCTTGCTTCTGCCTACTCCCTTGTACCGCGCCCATCTTCAGCAGCCAGAGAGGTTGAGCCGTTGCTAGTGGATACGACCTGGTCACTACCGCCGCAGCAAGACCATCCCGCTTTGCGGCGGGCTCTGGTGAAAACCAGTAGTGGCTTAGAACCGGTCCACTAGCACGGTCCACGCCAATCCCTCTCTGGCACAGAGGATCCACTACCTGGAAGCCGAATCGTGACAGTAGATCCGGCCATGGATCCCGCTGAGGTGCCGCTGCCAAGTCTCGCTGATCTTCCCACGGTGGTCGCTCAGCAATCGCAGCAGATTGCCCAACAAGGACAGCAGCTGTCGCAGTTGACCGCCATGTTACAGCAAATTCTGCCCCTGCTACAGCAGCAACCATCTCCTCCGCCAGCTCCTGCACCTCCTCCGCAGCGAGTGGCCGCTCCTAACCTCCGCTTGTCCCTGCCGGACAAATTTGATGGGGACTCCAGACTCTGCCGTGGATTTTTGTCTCAGTGTTCCCTGCATATGGAGATGTTGTCAGACTTGTTTCCTACAGAACGGTCTAAGGTGGCGTTCGTAGTAAGCCTTCTTTCAGGAAAGGCCTTGTCTTGGGCCACACCGCTCTGGGACCGCAATGATCCTGCCACAGCCACAGTCCAGTCCTTTTTTGCTGAAGTCCGAAGTGTCTTTGAGGAACCTGCCCGAGCCTCTTCTGCTGAGACTGCCCTGCTGAACCTGGTCCAGGGTAATTCTTCCGTTGGCGAGTACGCCATACAATTCCGTACTTTTGCATCTGAACTATCCTGGAATAATGAGGCTCTCTGCGCGACCTTTAAAAAAGGCCTATCCAGTCGCATCAAGGATGTGCTGGCCGCACGAGAGATTCCTGCCAACCTCCAAGAACTCATCCATTTGGCTACCCGCATTGACATGCGTTTTTCTGAGCGACACCAAGAGCTCCGCCAGGAAAAAGACTTAGATCTCTGGGCACCTCTCCCACAGCATCCTTTGCAGTCTATGCCTGGGCCTCCCGCCGAGGAGGCCATGCAAGTGGATCGGTCTCGCCTGACCCAGGAAGAGAGGAATCGCCGTAGAGAAGAAAATCTCTGTCTGTACTGTGCCAGTACCGAGCATTTCTTGGTGGATTGCCCTATCCGTCCTCCACGCCTGGGAAACGCACGCACGCACCCAGCTCACGTGGGTGTGGCATCTCTTGGTTCTAAATCTTCTTCTCCACGTCTCACGGTGCCCGTGCGGATTTCTCCTACAGCCAACTCCTCCCTCTCAGCCTTGGCCTGCTTGGACTCTGGTGCCTCCGGGAATTTTATTTTGGAGTCCTTTGTCAATAAATTCTGCATCCCGGTGACCCGTCTCGCCAAACCGCTCTACATTTCCGCGGTCAACGGAGCCAGATTGGACTGCACCGTGCGTTACCGCACAGAACCCCTCCTGATGTCTATCGGACCCCACCACGAAAGGATTCAGTTCTTCATTCTCCCCAGTTGTACCTCTGAGGTCCTCCTCGGTCTGCCATGGCTCCGGCTTCATTCCCCCACCCTTGATTGGACCACCGGGGAGATAAAGAACTGGGACTCTGCCTGCCATAGGAAGTGCCTCTCCCCCCCTCCCAGTCCCGTCAGGCAAACCTCTGTGCCTCCTCATGGCCCCCGTCCTGGTGTCACACTGCCCCGTGCCCGGCTTCGCCCTCTGCCCTCCCTCCCCATTCCCACTCCTGCTGTACTGCCTGCCGTTGAGGAAACCCTCCATTCTTTCCCGGGGTCCTCATCCCAGGGGAGGCAGTTGCCGGTCAAAGAAAAGGGGAGACCTAAGGGGGGGGGGTACTGTTACGCCTAGCGCTCCGGGTCCCCGCTCCTCCCCGGAGCGCTCACGGCGTCTTTCTCCCTGCAGCGCCCCGGTCAGTCCCGCTGACCGGGAGCGCTGCACTGTTTTGGCCGTTGGGGATGCGATTCGCACAGCGGGACGCACCCGCTCGCGAGTCGCATCCCAGGTCACTTACCCGTCCCGGTCCCCTGCTGTCATGTGCTGGCGCGCGCGGCTCCGCTCTCTAGGGCGCGCGCGCGCCAGCTCTCTGAGACTTAAAGGGCCAGTGCACCAATGATTGGTGCCTGGCCCAATTAGCTTAATTGGCTCCCACCTGCTCCCTGCCTTTATCTAGTCTCCTCCCTTGCACTCCCTTGCCGGATCTTGTTGCCTTGTGCCAGTGAAAGCGTTTAGTGTGTCCAAAGCCTGTGTACCTGAACTTCTGCTACCCATCCTGACTACGAACCTTGCCGCCTGCCCCCGACCTTCTGCTACGTCTGACCTTGCTTCTGCCTACTCCCTTGTACCACGCCCATCTTCAGCAGCCAGAGAGGTTGAGCCGTTGCTAGTGGATACGACCTGGTCACTACCGCCGCAGCAAGACCATCCCGCTTTGCGGCGGGCTCTGGTGAAAACCAGTAGTGGCTTAGAACCGGTCCACTAGCACGGTCCACGCCAATCCCTCTCTGGCACAGAGGATCCACTACCTGGAAGCCGAATCGTGACAGCCAAGTCTCGTGTCTTGGAGTTGCAGTGCCACAGATATAAGCATTTGAATTTTGCAGCAGAATAATAATAATAATAATACCGTATTTATCGGGGTATACCACGCACCGGCCTATAACACGCACCCTCATTTTACCAAGGATATTTGGGTAAAAAAAGTTTTTTACCCAAATATCCATGGTAAAATGAGGGTGCGTGTGTGCGCGTGTATACCCCGATATACCCCAAGGAAAGGCAGGGGGAGAGAGGCCGTCGCTGCCCGCTTCTCTCCCCCTGCCTTTCCTGGGGTCTAGAGCGCTGCTGTCGGCCCTTCTCACCCCCTGGCTATCGGCGCCGCTGCCCGTTCTGTCCCCCTGACTATCGGTGCCGGAGCCCCATTGCCGGCGCCGATAGCCAGGGGGAGAGAAGCGGCGCCGACAGCCAGGGGGAGAGAAGGGGCAGCGGCACCCATTGCCAGCGGCACCGGCAATGGGTGCCGCTGCCCCTTCTCTCCCCCTGGCTGTCGGCGCCGCTTCTCTCCCCCTGGCTATCGGCGCCGGCAATGGGGCGCCGGCACCGATAGTCAGGGGGACAGAACGGGCAGCGGCGCCGAGAGCCAGGGGGTGAGAAGGGCTGACAGCAGCGCTCTAGACCCCAGGAAAGGCAGGGGGAGAGAAGCGGGCAGCGACGGCCTCTCTCCCCCTGCCTTTCCTGGGGGTGTATCGGTGCATAACACGCACACAGACTTTAGGCTAAAAATTTTAGCCTAAAAAGTGCGTGTTATACGCCGATAAATACGGTAATTAAAATAATAATAATAATCTAAGTAAAAACAATAGGTGTCCTATGCAACTCCGTTGCTTGGCCACCTAATAAAACTAATAATCTGAGTAAAAACAATAGGTGTCCAGTGCAACTTCGTTGCTTGGCCACCTTATAATCAAAGTAAAAACAACAGGTGTCCAGCGCATTTTTGTTGCTTGGCCACCTAATAATCTGAGTAAAAACAATAGGTGTCCAGCACAATTTTGTTGCTTGGCCACCTAATAATACTAATAATCTAAGTAAAATCAATAGGTGTCCAGCGCAACTTCATTGCTTGGCCACCTAATAATCTGAGTAAAAACAATAGGTGTCCAGCGCAACTTCGTTGCTTGGCCACCTAATAATACTAATACAGTAACCCCCCGACCTACGATGGCCCCGACATATGATAAAATCGACATACGATGGCCTCTCAGAGGCCATTGCATGTCGATGTCAGCATCGACATATGATGCTTTTATATGTCAGGGCCATCGCATTAACTGCTATCCGACAGCGCAAAATGCTTAAGCTGCTGTCGGATAGCAGTTTAAGCATCCCTGGCAGGTTTGCTTACCTATTCCCGCTGCTCCGGGTCCACTTCGCGATCCTCCGGTGTCTTGCGCATCTTCTCCAGGGTCCGGGCCTTGCTTTCCAGTGCCGTTATTACATCACTACGCACACCGCGCCGGCGCAGCAGCATAATAACGTCACCAGAAAGCGAGGCCCGGACCCTCCAGAAGATGCGCAAGGCACCGGAGGATCGCGAAGAAGACACCGGAGCAGCAGGACAGCATCGGGAGCCCCTGGGACAGCATCGGGAGCGGTGAGGACCTGGTCTGGAGCGACGGGGACAGGTGAGTACAGCTTCCTATACTTTACATTGCACGGATCCCTCAACATACGATGGTTTCGAAAACGATGGGTCGTTTGGAACAAATTACCATCGTTTGTTGAGGGACCACTGTAATCTGAGTAAAAACAATAGGTGTCCAGCGCAACTTTGTTTCTTGGCCACCTAATAAATTAAAAAACATCCAGGCCTCTCTTGAACTTGTTTATTAGGTCAGCCATCACAACATCATGTGGTAGAGAGTTCCATAGGCTTACTGCTCTTACAGGAAAGAATCCCTGTTTGTGACTATAGAGAAACCTTCTTTTCTCTAGACATAAAGGATGCCCATTTTCATAGTTTACAGTAGTGTTGAGCGGCATAGGCCATATTCGAATCCGCGACATTTCGCAACTATATGGACGAATATTCGTCATATATTCGCTAAATTCGCATATTCATAATATTCATGTTATATTTTCGCACATGTGAAAATCCGCATATGCGAAAATTTGCATATGCTAATTTTCGCATATGCGAAAATTCACAAGCCAGTCTCACACAGTAGTATTAGAGCTTCTTTACACCACACAAGCTGGAAGCAGAGAGGGGTGATCACTGTGATGTGTACTGTGAAAAAAAACAAATATTCGTAATTACGAATATTTAGTGCTATATTCGCGAATTCGCGAATATGCAATATTCGCGAATAAAATTCGCATTGCGAATATTCGCGAGCAACACAAGTTTACAGGCCTAGGTGTAAAAAGATCGTTAGACATATCTCTCAACTGTTTATTCATATAGGTTTACAATGGGGTCAGATTGCAAATGTTATGTCAATTTACAAAAACTGCTTAAAATCAATTAATGTAGTTTGAGAAACCAAAGTCATGGAGGCCAACTGAGTGCCACCATAACCTTAAGCAAGGTCAAGGGAAAGGGGGAAGCTATAGATAAAATTGTGTCATCTGATTGTTCTGTCCATGGATATCCCAGAAATCAGAGAATTAAAGTCGTTAATCCTCTATTAATAACGTATCCCCTATCTACAGGATAAGTGTCAGATCACAAGGGGTCCAATTCCTAGGACCCCCCCCCCTGTAATCTCCAGAATGGAGGGCAACTCTCCACGCTGAGTGCTCCACTCCCGACCTCCGGAGACATACTCATCTCGGAAGTGACGGCCGCAGCCAGGAGAGTTTTTAATAGCTGGATAACTCCTTTATGTAAAAATAAATGTAGAATATGAAGCTCTTTTTCATACCACTGTATTGCCGTGATTGTTTATGTTGCCTGTTTTTGCTAAACTAACATTTATTTTAACTTTAATAGACCCTTCAATGCAAGAAAAATGTAATGTAATTGTTTTGTTTCTTCATATCCACAGCAGTAACTTCTGCCTCCTTTATAATGATTATTTCTAATTGCTTTACTTTCTCTCAATCAGAATAAGTTGACGTGAAGCACTTTGCCACAGTAATCTATGCATCCTCTTCCTTCAAGTACTCAATTAAGAAATAGTTTTCCATAGCACACACCAAAGTGAACCTGATCTTAAAGGGGTACTAATCTGCTCAGTGTTTGAAACAAACTGTTCCGAACGCTGGAGCTGGCGCCGGGAGCTTGTGACGTCATAGCCCCGCCCCCTCATGATGTCACGTCCCGCCCCAATGCAAGCCTATGGGAGGGTGCGGGGTATAACCTCATGAGGGGGCGGGGCCATGATGTCAAGAGCTCCGGGCACCGGCTCCAGCGTTAGGAACAGTTTGTTCCAAACGCTGAGCAGCGGAGTACCCCTTTAAAAGGGTACTCCAGTGGAAAACTTTTTCTTTTTAAATCAACTGGTGCCAGAAAGTTAAACAGATTTGTAAATTACTTCTATTAAAAAAATCGTAATCCTTCCAGTATTTATTAGCTGCTGAATACTACAGGGGAAATTCTTTTCTTTTTAGAACACAGAGCTCTCTGCTGACATCATGACCACAGTGCTCTCTGCTGACATCTCTGTCGAACATCCTCGCAATTGCAGCGCCCCGGTCAGACCTGCTGACCGGGTGCGCTGCAGTATCTCTCTCAGCCTGGATGCGATTCGCGGTGAGGGAGGCGCCCGCTTGCGATGCGCATCCCGGCTCCCGTACCTGACCCGTTCCCCGTCGGTCTTGTCCCGGCGCGCGCGGCCCCGCTCCTTAGGGCGCGTGCCGGGTCTCTGCAATTTAAAGGGCCACTGCGCCACTGATTGGCGCAGCAGGCTTAATTAGTGTGTTCACCTGTGCACTCCCTACTTATACCTCACTTCCCCTGCACTCCCTCGCCGGATCTTGTTGCCATTGTGCCAGTGAAAGCGTTTCCTTGTGTGTTCCTAGCCTGTGTTCCAGACCTCCTGCCGTTGCCCCTGACTACGATCCTTGCTGCCTGCCCTGACCTTCTGCTACATTCGACCTTCCTCTTGTCTACTCCCTTGTACCGCGCCTATCTTCAGCAGTCAGAGAGGTTGAGCCGTTGCTGGTGGATACGACCTGGTTGCTACCGCCGCTGCAAGACCATCCCGCTTTGCGGCGGGCTCTGGTGAATACCAGTAGCAACTTAGAACCGGTCCACCAGCACGGTCCACGCCAATCCCTCTCTGGCACAGAGGATCCACCTCCAGCCAGCCGAATCATGACAGTAATAATGTAATAAAAACAGCAAAAATTCAAAATGAGAGACAGGTGGCCAAAGAAAGCAAAACTAATCCTAAATATTTTTTTAGATATATAAATGCAAAAAAAAACAAGGACAGAGCATGTAGGACCCCTTAATAATGATAATGGGGAGGTTGTCACAGGTGATCAAGAGAAGGCGGAGCTACTGAATGGGTTCTTTAGTTCTGTATACACTATGGAAGAAGGAGCTGACATTGGCCAGGTCAGTGCTGGTAACACATCATGTAATGTACTGAACTGGCTTAATGTAGAGATGGTACAAGGTAAGTTAAGTGATATAAATGTAAGCAAATCCCCAGGACCGGATGGACTACACCCAAGAGTTCTTAGAGAGGTAAGTTCAGTAATATCTGTACCCCTGTTCATGATATTTAGAGATTCTCTGGTGTCTGGTATTGTGCCAAGGGACTGGCGCAAGGCGAATGTGGTGCCAATCTTCAAAAAGGGCTCTAGGTCTTCCCCAGGAAACTATAGACCGGTAAGTTTAACGTGCATTGTGGGTAAATTGTTTGAAGGACTTAGAAGGGATTACATACAGGAATACATAGGGGATAATTGTATTATAAGTGATAGCCAGCATGGGTTTACTAAGGATAGAAGTTGTCAAACCAATCTAATTTGCTTTTATGAAGAGGTGAGTAGAAGCCTTGACAGAGGAATGGCTGTGGATATAGTGTTTTTGATACTGTCCCTCATAGACGTCTGACAGGTAAGTTAAGGTCTTTGGGTTTGGAAATTTTAGTTTGTAACTGGATTGAACACTGGCTCATGGATCGTACCCAGAGAGTGGTGGTCAATGATAGTGTTGAGCGGCATAGGCCATATTCGAATTCGCGAATATTTGCAAATATATGGACGAATATTCGTCATATATTCGCGAATATTCGCATATTCGTTATATTCTCGTTTATTTTCGCATATGCGAAACTTCGCATTTGCGAAAATTAACATATGCGAATAATAGCATATACAAAATTTTACATGCGCGAAAATTCGCATATGCGAAAATCCGCATATGCTAATTTTCGTATATGCGAATTTTCGTGCGCCAGTCTCACACAGTAGTATTACAGCCTTCTTTACACCACACAAGCTGGAAGCAGAGAGGGGTGATCACTGTGATGTGTACTGTGAAGAAAAAAAAAAAAAAAAAAGAATATTCGTAATTACGAATATATAGCGCTATATTCGCGAAATTCGCGAATTCGCGAATATGCGATATTCGCGAATAATATTCGAATTGCGAATATTCGCGAGCAACACTAGTCAATGATTCGTACTCTGATTGGTCCCCGGTTATTAGTGGTGTACCCCAAGGTTCAGTACTGGGACCGCTGTTGTTTAATTTATTTATCAATGATATAGAGGATGGTATTAACAGCTCTGTTTCTATCTTTGCAGATGACACCAAGCTTTGTAGCACGGTACAGTCTATAGAGGATGTGCATAAGTTACAAGATGACTTGGATAGACTAAGTGTCTGGGCATCCACTTGGCAAATGAGGTTCAATGTGGATAAATGTAAAGTTATGCATCTGGGTACTAATAACCTGCATGCATCGTATGTCTTAGGGGGGATTAAACTGGCAGAGTCACTGGTAGAGAAGGATCTGGGTGTACTTGTAGATCACAGACTACAGAATAGCATGCAATGTCAGGCTGCTGCTTCCAAAGCCGGCAGGATATTGTCATGTATCAAAAGAGGCATGGACTCAAGGGACAGGGACATAATACTCCCCCATTATAAAGCATTGGTACGGCCTCACCTGGAATATGCTGTTCAGTTTTGGGCACCTGTCCATAAAAGGGACACTGCGGAGTTGGAAAGGGTGCAGAGACGCGTGACTAAACTAATATGGGGCATGGAACATCTTAGCTATGAGGAGCGATTAAAGGAGTTACAATTGTTTAGTCTTGAGAAGAGACGTTTAAGGGGGGACATGATAAACGTATATAAGTATATTAATGGCCCATACAAAAAATATGGAGAAAAACTGTTCCGTCTGGAGAAGAAAAAGTTTAGTCTCAAGGGGCGACACGCCTTCTTTACCGTGAGGACTGTGAATTTATGGAACGGTCTACCTCAGGAACTGGTCACAGCAGGAACAATTAACAGCTTTAAAACAGGATTAGATACATTCCTGGAACAAAATAAGATTAATGCTTATGAAGAAATATAAAATCTCATCCCTTCCCCAATATCGCGCCACACCCCTACCCCTTAATTCCCTGGTTGAACTTGATGGACATATGTCTTTTTTCAACCGTACTAACTATGTAACTATGTAACTATGATTTTAAGAACTGTCCAGAGCAGCATATGTTTTCTATGGGGATTTTCTCCTACTCTGGACAGTTCTTAAAATGGACAGAGATGTCAGCAGAGAGCACTGTGGTCATGATGTCAGCAGAGAGCACTGTGTTCCAAAAAGAAAATAATTTCCTCTGCAGTATTCAGCAGCTAATAAGTACTGGAAGGATTGAGATTTTTTTTTTTTAAATAAGTAATTTACAAATCTGTTTAACTTTCTGGCTCCAGTTGATTTAAAAAGAAAAAGTTTTCCACCGGAGTACCCCTTTAACCTCTTTCAGGCTCATATCTTTTGGAGGAGAGTTAGTCATCAATGCTCAGGAATCCAAGACGGAATGTAATAGGAGGCCAGCTGTCCCCATTACAGGAAGAAAGATTATAGTTAATATTAAGCGCTCAAATCCACATTAATCACCCAAGTTTACCCTTTAAAAGGGGGATTTCGAACATAAAATGTAGACTTTAGTGATGTTATTTTAAAATGTTGTATTGACAGCTGTGCCCGTCCCCAGAAGATAGGACAGGCACAGTGGATATATGTTAATGGGTCCAGTAAAATGTCAGTGCCAGCAACATCCAGTGGCCCGTGCTGCAGATCCTTAACAGACTGCTGTTGCTGCGGCCACTTTAAATCAATGGCGGTATGCGGTGCTGGAGTGTGCAGGATTTGAGGGACCTGCAGGCATACCGCCTGACCACAGTAGCCTTATTCTCGTCCACGCTTGCAAAAGTCATGAAATCTTTTTTTTAGTCAGACATGATGCTCTCTGCTGACACCTCTGTCCATGTCATTTACTGTTCAGAGCAGGAGAGGTTTGCTATAAGAAATTGCTCCTGCTCCAGACAGTTCCTGATATGGACAGAGGTGGCAGCAGAAAGTGCTGTGGTCAGACTGGACAGAACTATACAACTTCCTCTGGAGCATGCAGCAGCTGATAAGTACTGGAAGACTTGAGGTTTGTAAATAGAAGTAATTTGCAAATCTGTAGACTTTCTCTCACCGCTTGATTTGAAACATTTTTTTCCACCCCTTTCAATGTTTTTTTTTTTACCAACTATTGAGTAAGAGCTGGTTACATGGCTTTTAATGCAATATCTCAGTACGTTGCCCAATAGTGTTCAGCCATAAGGGAGTCATTATGCAACATTCTGAGAAATAGGGGCAAAACCGATTCTCTTTCTACTTCTTTTTTATATTGCAAACTGCAAGTTCATTAACACCTAAGAAGCCTAAATGATGAACCAGATATATCAAACATAGGGAAATGAACAAATTCTGTTTTTATCATTTTGACAATTTGTTACTCTCATGTGACCCATTAAATCTGTTACAAGAAAAAAGCCAGGCTAGATGAACAACATTCTCTGCTGTGTAATGCCATAAAAACAACAAGATCGTAAAAATGAGACAGTAGATATTAGACAATGAAATCTGCTTAATCAACTGCCCGGTAAATAAAGTAACTTCTAATTTTATTTCATAACAAAATGTATCTTCTGCTTGTATAAGAACACTTGCTCCTGGAGGAGAGAATAGGGAGATTGTCCTAATTGGACAATAAACCCATCTGCTGGTCAGTTTATGATGAAACTTTCAGGTAGAACAGATAATCTCACTAGAGGTAACCTCCCAGCACCTACATTTTCCTACAGCGGCCACTACAGGAGAAAGGAGGTATTACATTATCTTGAGGGCTATTCCAAACAGAAGCTTATATCACCTACAGGTATGCATCGGATAGATGAGGAATTCTAGATCAGGGGATAGGAGTAGCATCTATACCAATCTAGAATTTACCACCTTTTCAGTGGATGGGTGAAAAAAGCTTTTGTTTGCAATACCATTTAAATGATTTCTATGACACAAAGGAATTGCCCGTAGAATGCATTTATTATTTAAAGTAGCTTAGGATGCAATGAAAAATAAATAAATAAAATATATACTTACCTGCTGCTGATCCCCCACTGGTGCCTTTCAAATGGTCCTGATCTCTGCTGGCAAGCACTTTGTGCTCTCCCCTCAACACTAAAATGGGCACTCGCTGTGCAACTGAACCTATTTGGTTTTGCGTCACACTGGGAAGCTTAAAGGGGTTCTCCGGTGCTTAGACATCTTATCCCCTATCCAAAGGATAGGGGATAAGATGCCTGATCGCGGGAGTCCCGCCGCTGGCGACCCCCGGGATCTTGCACGCGGCACCCCGTTTGTAATCAGTCCCCGGAGCGTGTTCGCTCCGGGTCTGATTACGGACGACCACAAGGCCGGCGGCGTGTGACTTCACTCCTCCGCCCCCGTGTGACGTCACGCTCTGCCCCTCAATGCAAGCCTACGGGAGGGGGCGTGATAGCTGTCACACGGGGGCAGAGGCGTGACGTCACACGCCAATGTGGTCATCCGTAATCAGACCCGGAGCGAACACGCTCTGGGGACTGATTACAAACGGGGTGCCGCGTGCAAGATCCCGGGGGTCCCCATCGGCGGGACTCCCGCGATCAGGCATCTTATCCCCTATCCTTTGGATAGGGGATAAGATTTCTAAGCACCGGATAACCCCTTTAAGTACCCTCTAGGTCTTCACCCTTTATCCTGCTCCAGTATGTGGTAGATGGGCATCTGCTGCTAGAGTTGCTCAACAAGAAAGTTTCCAATGTGGGTAGGGGCTGGCACAGATGGTAGCAGTGCTTGGCACTAATGGTTCAGCAGTCTGTTTGGAAACAGGTGTATCAGAACAGTTCTGAGGGATGAGGCAGAGACGTAGTCAAATACAGGCAGGTGGTTGAGGCAGACAGCACATGTTTAGGTCGGCAATCTGGATTGGCAACAGAAGAAGCAGTACGGTAGAGGAGGGGTCAGGCAGAATTTGAAAAAATAAACTACAGGCACAGGTCAGGATACATGGAATATCAGGATCAGGACAGCACATCTTCACTAGTAACAAGCAACTAACAACGCTCAGGCACAAAATTCTGAGGGAACACCCTTAAATAGGTTCTGTCAAGTGATGCTAGGTGGAAGAAGAATAAGAAGTGTGTGCTGGCCCTTTAAATTAGTTAAATAAGCTGCATGTTGGAATTGCAGCAATAGAAGCATGATAGAGGCCAGGAGAGTGGGGCACAGAATGAAGGCCTCTTGGGTGAGCACCTTGCCAACAGGAGTCACCCATCAGCAGAAGAAGCACCGGACCAGAAGGGGTGAGAAAAAGAGCAAGTGCCAGAATTATAAACACATAGGAAATGCAGCTCAGTCAATCACTGGCTGAGGTGGGTCACATGCTTAGGTGGGTCACTCCTATGACCAGTGATTGAATGGGCATTTCTTATGTGATGAGAGGAGACCAGAAAGCAGTTGGCAGAGGGGATCGACAAAAGGTGAGTAGATGTTCCCCCCCCCCCCTTACCATCCTGAGCTCTTTTAAACATGAAATCAATTCTCTGAACAATTCCTTAAAAGGGTACTCCGGCGCTAAGACATCTTATCCCCTATCCAAAGGATAGGGTATAAGATGCCTGATTGCGGGGGTCCCGCCGCTGGGGACCCCCGTGATCTTCCACACCGCACCCCGTTAAAATCAGTCCCCAGAGCGTGTTCACTCCAGGTCTGATTACTGGCGATCACGGGGACGGAGCATAGGGACATCACGGCTCCGCCCCGTGTGATGTCACGCTCCGCCCCCTCAATGCAAGCCAATGGGAGGGGGCGTGACAGCTGTAACGCCCCTCCAATAGACTTGCATTGAGGGGGCGGAGCATGACGTCACACAGGGGCGGAGCCGTGACGTCACTATGCTCAGTCCTCATGGTCGAGATGGATAGGGGATAAGATGTCTAGGGGCGGAGTACCCGTTTAAAGATTTTCCATTAATACGTCTAGTGTTACCTGTCAAGGTGAAGGTTACCATTCCTTTTCTCATTATATACAGGATATAATAATTGTAATAAATTAACTATATACAATAGCTGACATTGGTTAAGATGTGGAGTTATGATCAGGTCATTTTTGGAGCCTGCATGAAGCATCACTGAATTTTTGAGCCAAATATCATTATGTTGCTTCTGGTGCTTCAATGTGTTTTACAGAACATTGCACACCGGGCACATTGTCCTTACTGTGTAGTATTCATGTGGTGCATTAAATAAAATGTCTCTTGGCCAAGAATTTCTCTCTCGGCACATGGGATGTTCGCTAAATTAATTATTTTGTTGTAGGCAACTTGAATGATTTATGTCTTTAGAGGGCCGTATGTAATCATAGAAATGGATAGACTTTTATATTTGTCAGTGGGATTAATAGCATTAATGCCTTTTATAACAAGCAATTACAAATGGATAATTATAAGGGATTTAGTGATTTAAAACAAGATTTTAAAAAAAAGTGATTTATGTTCATTTTATCTATACTATTATATCTTCTGATCCCCAGATACATCTTTTGTCATAGAACCCTTTTGTCATTGAACCATAGAATTGACTTTTTTCAACAAGGGCAAAAAGTTATGTTTTAGTGGTTGCTGATGGTATTACTCTAACATCCATTGGCAGCTACAGAAGCTTTTAGCCATTGAGGCCTAATATGTTATAAAAGATAGATAAAAGAAGATTAAGGCGTACCTGTAATATTACAGAAAAAAGTAATGCTTATATATGTTACTCACTAGGTCATGCAGATGCTTTACATGTCTTTGTTATGTGTCTTGCTTCTGTATTTAGCTCACAAATCCCCCAGTTCTGCTGCTCCCTCATTCTGACATCCACTGCTCAGGAAGGTGCGAGTCCAAGGCAAGCACTGAACCCACCCTCACTCACCATGCATTCACTTCCTTCTTGACTCTGCTGTGCTGGGTCTCTTCATCCAATCACTGTAGGCTGCTTTGTAACTCCATTTCTCTTTTTTCAGACAGAAGTCTGATAGACATGACAGGAGTGAGCACAGAGTGCTAGTCCAGCCCTCACTTCTTGGACTTTGTCCCAGCCTTTTCTTCAGCTGGGTCAAAGATGATGCTGCAGCCGGACGGAATTTTGTTCTGGATGGTATGGGGTGTTACGCCGAGCGCTCCGGGTCCCCGCTCCTCCCCGGAGCGCTCGCTACACTCTCCTCACTGCAGCGCTCCGGTCAGATCCACTGACCCGGGGCGCTGCGATACCGCCTCCAGCCGGGATGCGATTCGCGATGCGGGTAGCGCCCGCTCGCGATGCGCACCCCGGCTTCCATACCTGACTCGCTCTCCGTCGGTCCTGTCCCGGCGCGCGCGGCCCCGCTCCCTAGGGCGCGCCCGCGCCGGGTCTTTGCGATTTAAAGGGCCACTGCGCCGCTGATTGGCGCAGTGGTTCCAATTAGTGTGTTCACCTGTGCACTTCCCTATATCACCTCACTTCCCCTTCACTTCCTTGCCGGATCTTGTTGCCATCGTGCCAGTGAAAGCGTTTCCTTGTGTGTTCCTAGCCTGTGTTCCAGACCTCCTGCCGTTGCCCCTGACTACGATCCTTGCTGCCTGCCCCGACCTTCTGCTACGTCCGACCTTGCTTCTGTTTACTCCCTTGTACCGCGCCTATCTTCAGCAGTCAGAGAGGTTGAGCCGTTGCTAGTGGATACGACCTGGTCACTACCGCCGCAGCAAGACCATCCCGCTTTGCGGCGGGCTCTGGTGAAAACCAGTAGTGACTTAGAACCGATCCACTAGCACGGTCCACGCCAATCCCTCTCTGGCACAGAGGATCCACTACCTGCCAGCCGGCATCGTGACAGTAGATCCGGCCATGGATCCCGCTGAAGTTCCTCTGCCAGTTGTCGCTGACCTCACCACGGTGGTCGCCCAGCAGTCACAACAGATAGCGCAACAAGGCCAACAGCTGTCTCAACTGACCGTGATGCTACAGCAGCTACTACCACAGCTTCAGCAATCATCTCCTCCGCCAGCTCCTGCACCTCCTCCGCAGCGAGTGGCCGCTTCAGGCCTACGACTATCCTTGCCGGATAAATTTGATGGGGACTCTAAGTTTTGCCGTGGCTTTCTTTCCCAATGTTCCCTGCACTTGGAGATGATGTCGGACCAGTTTCCTACTGAAAGGTCTAAGGTGGCTTTCGTAGTCAGCCTTCTGTCTGGAAAAGCCCTGTCTTGGGCCACACCGCTCTGGGACCGCAATGACCCCGTCACTGCCTCTGTACACTCCTTCTTCTTGGAAATTCGAAGTGTCTTTGAGGAACCTGCCCTAGCCTCTTCTGCTGAGACTGCCCTGTTGAACCTGGTCCAGGGTAATTCTTCCGTTGGCGAGTATGCCGTACAATTCCATACTCTTGCTTCAGAATTATCCTGGAATAATGAGGCCCTCTGCGCGACCTTTAAAAAAGGCCTATCCAGCAACATTAAAGATGTTCTGGCCGCACGAGAAATTCCTGCTAACCTACATGAACTCATTCACCTAGCCACTCGCATTGACATGCGTTTTTCCGAAAGGCGTCAGGAGCTCCGCCAGGATATGGACTCTGTTCGCACGAGGCGTTTTTTCTCCCCGGCTCCTCTCTCCTCTGGTCCCCTGCAATCTGTTCCTGTGCCTCCCGCCGTGGAGGCTATGCAGGTCGACCGGTCTCGCCTGACACCTCAAGAGAGGACACAACGCCGCATGGAGAATCTCTGCCTGTACTGTGCCAGTACTGAACACTTCCTGAAGGATTGTCCTATCCGTCCTCCCCGCCTGGAAAGACGTACGCTGACTCCGCACAAAGGTGAGACAGTCCTTGATGTCTACTCTGCTTCTCCACGTCTTACTGTGCCTGTGCGGATATCTGCCTCTGCCTTCTCCTTCTCTACTATGGCCTTCTTGGATTCCGGATCTGCAGGAAATTTTATTTTGGCCTCTCTCGTCAACAGGTTCAACATCCCGGTGACCAGTCTCGCCAGACCCCTCTACATCAATTGTGTAAATAATGAAAGATTGGACTGTACCATACGTTTCCGCACGGAGCCCCTTCTAATGTGCATCGGATCTCATCACGAGAACATTGAACTTTTGGTCCTCCCCAATTGCACTTCCGAAATTCTCCTTGGACTTCCCTGGCTTCAACTTCATTCTCCAACCCTGGATTGGTCCACTGGGGAGATCAAGAGTTGGGGGTCCTCTTGTTCCAAGGACTGCCTAAAACCGGTTCCCAGTAACCCTTGCCGTGACTCTGTGGTTCCTCCTGTAACTGGTCTCCCTAAGGCCTATATGGACTTTGCGGATGTTTTTTGCAAAAAACAAGCTGAGACTCTACCTCCCCACAGGCCTTATGATTGTCCTATCGACCTCCTCCCGGGCACTACTCCACCCCGGGGCAGAATTTATCCTCTGTCCGCCCCAGAGACTCTTGCCATGTCTGAATACGTCCAGGAAAATTTAAAAAAGGGCTTTATCCGTAAATCCTCCTCTCCTGCCGGAGCCGGATTTTTCTTTGTGTCCAAAAAAGATGGCTCTCTACGTCCTTGCATTGACTACCGCGGTCTTAATAAAATCACGGTAAAGAACCGCTACCCCCTACCCCTCATCTCTGAACTCTTTGATCGCCTCCAAGGTGCCCACATCTTTACCAAACTGGACTTAAGAGGTGCTTATAATCTCATCCGCATCAGAGAGGGGGATGAATGGAAAACGGCATTTAATACTAGAGATGGACACTTTGAGTATTTGGTCATGCCCTTCGGCCTGTGCAACGCCCCTGCCGTCTTCCAAGACTTTGTTAATGAAATTTTTCGTGATCTCTTATACTCCTGTGTTGTTGTATACCTGGACGATATTCTGATTTTTTCTGCCAATCTAGAAGAACACCGCCAGCATGTCCGTATGGTTCTTCAGAGACTTCGTGACAATCAACTCTATGCCAAGATAGAGAAATGTCTGTTTGAATGCCAATCTCTTCCTTTCCTAGGATACTTGGTCTCTGGCCAGGGACTACAAATGGATCCAGACAAACTCTCTGCCGTCTTAGATTGGCCACGCCCCTCCGGACTCCGTGCTATCCAGCGTTTTTTGGGGTTCGCCAATTATTACAGGCAATTTATTCCACATTTTTCTACCGTTGTGGCTCCTATCGTGGCTTTAACCAAAAAAAATGCCGATCCCAAGTCTTGGCCTCCTCAAGCGGAAGACGCCTTTAAACGGCTCAAGTCTGCCTTTTCTTCGGCTCCTGTGCTCTCCAGACCTGACCCATCTAAACCCTTCCTATTGGAGGTTGATGCCTCCTCAGTGGGAGCTGGAGCTGTCCTTCTACAAAAAAATTCTTCCGGGCATGCTGTTACTTGTGGGTTTTTTTCTAGGACCTTCTCTCCGGCGGAGAGGAATTACTCCATCGGGGATCGAGAGCTTCTAGCCATTAAATTAGCACTTGAGGAATGGAGGCATCTGCTGGAGGGATCAAGATCTCCAGTTATTATTTACACCGATCACAAGAACCTCTCCTACCTCCAGTCTGCCCAACGGCTGAATCCTCGCCAGGCCAGGTGGTCTCTGTTCTTTGCCCGATTTAATTTTGAAATTCACTTTCGGCCTGCCGATAAGAACATTAGGGCCGATGCTCTCTCTCGTTCCTCGGATGCTTCGGAAATTGAACTCTCTCCGCAACACATCATTCCTCCTGACTGCCTGATTTCCACTTCTCCAGCCTCCATCAGGCAAACTCCTCCAGGAAAAACCTTCGTTTCTCCACGCCAACGCCTCGGAATCCTCAAATGGGGTCACTCCTCCCATCTCGCAGGTCATGCAGGCATCAAGAAATCTGTGCAACTCATCTCTCGCTTCTATTGGTGGCCGACTCTGGAGACGGATGTCGTGGACTTTGTGCGAGCCTGCACTATCTGTGCCCGGGATAAGACTCCTCGCCAGAAGCCCGCTGGTTTTCTTCATCCTCTGCCTGTCCCCGAACAGCCTTGGTCTCTGATTGGTATGGATTTTATTACTGACTTACCCCCTTCCCGTGGCAACACTGTTATTTGGGTGGTCGTTGATCGATTCTCCAAAATGGCACATTTCATCCCTCTTCCTGGTCTTCCTTCAGCGCCTCAGTTGGCTAAACAATTTTTTGTACACATTTTTCGTCTTCACGGGTTGCCTACGCAGATCGTCTCGGATAGAGGCGTCCAATTCGTGTCTAAATTCTGGAGGGCTCTCTGTAAACAACTCAAGATTAAATTAAACTTTTCTTCTGCATATCATCCTCAATCCAATGGACAAGTAGAAAGAATTAACCAGGTCTTGGGTGATTATTTACGACATTTTGTTTCCTCCCGCCAGGATGACTGGGCAGATCTTCTACCATGGGCCGAATTCTCATATAACTTCAGAGTCTCTGAATCTTCCTCCAAATCCCCATTTTTCGTGGTGTACGGCCGTCACCCTCTTCCCCCCCTCCCTACCCCCTTGCCCTCTGGTCTGCCCGCTGTGGATGAAATTTCTCGTGATCTTTCCATCATATGGAGAGAGACCCAAAATTCTCTCTTACAGGCGTCATCACGCATGAAGAAGTTCGCGGATAAGAAAAGAAGAGCTCCTCCCATTTTTTCTCCTGGAGACAAGGTATGGCTCTCCGCTAAATATGTCCGCTTCCGTGTCCCTAGCTACAAGTTGGGACCACGCTATCTTGGTCCTTTCAAAATTTTGTGCCAGATTAATCCTGTCTCTTACAAACTTCTTCTTCCTCCTTCTCTTCGTATTCCTAATGCCTTTCACGTTTCTCTTCTTAAGCCACTTATCATCAACCGTTTCTCTCCCAAATTTGTTTCCCCCACTCCTGTTTCCGGCTCCTCGGACATCTTCTCCGTCAAAGAGATTCTGGCATCCAAAAAGGTCAGAGGGAAAATTTTTTTTTTAGTTGATTGGGAGGGTTGTGGTCCAGAAGAGAGATCCTGGGAACCTGAGGACAATATCCTAGACAAAAGTCTGCTCCTCAGGTTCTCAGGCTCTAAGAAGAGGGGGAGACCCAAGGGGGGGGGTACTGTTACGCCGAGCGCTCCGGGTCCCCGCTCCTCCCCGGAGCGCTCGCTACACTCTCCTCACTGCAGCGCTCCGGTCAGATCCACTGACCCGGGGCGCTGCGATACCGCCTCCAGCCGGGATGCGATTCGCGATGCGGGTAGCGCCCGCTCGCGATGCGCACCCTGGCTTCCGTACCTGACTCGCTCTCCGTCGGTCCTGTCCCGGCGCGCGCGGCCCCGCTCCCTAGGGTGCGCGCGCGCCGGGTCTTTGCGATTTAAAGGGCCACTGCGCCGCTGATTGGCGCAGTGGTTCCAATTAGTGTGTTCACCTGTGCACTTCCCTATATCACCTCACTTCCCCTTCACTTCCTTGCCGGATCTTGTTGCCATCGTGCCAGTGAAAGCGTTTCCTTGTGTGTTCCTAGCCTGTGTTCCAGACCTCCTGCCGTTGCCCCTGACTACGATCCTTGCTGCCTGCCCCGACCTTCTGCTACGTCCGATCTTGCTTCTGTCTACTCCCTTGTACCGCGCCTATCTTCAGCAGTCAGAGAGGTTGAGCCGTTGCTAGTGGATACGACCTGGTCACTACCGCCGCAGCAAGACCATCCCGCTTTGCGGCGGGCTCTGGTGAAAACCAGTAGTGACTTAGAACCGATCCACTAGCACGGTCCACGCCAATCCCTCTCTGGCACAGAGGATCCACTACCTGCCAGCCGGCATCGTGACATGGGGACTCCTATCGGTCTTTTTGTATAAACCATGACTTCTATAAAAAGGAGATACATTTTTTTTTGTGAACTATTTTAGAAGTCCTGTACAATGGTTCTAATATCAAGGACTCTTTAGACAAAAGAGCCAAATATATCTTTCTTAGACGTTACGAAACAGCTGTTGCTAATATCTGGCTGACGAGGAGGCTGATATAGCCCAGTTTGGAGACCATTAGAGTTAAATGGGCACTGTCAGATACAAAAACTTTTGATATGTTGTAAAGCATGCATAACCAATAGGTTTTGGAATTGCTTTAGTTAGAAAACTTTCAGTTTTTCATTCTGAAAAAGACAGTCAAACAACTGCCCAATCCTCCCACTGTCAGTTTGTGTCCCGCTGCTGTCAGTGAGGACAAGCTGGGAGTTGTAGTTTCACTAATGCTAGGGGAGATGTGAGCAGACATCATACTGAGGGAGGGGGCGGAGACCTGCACAGTGAGGCCACGCCCCCTCCCTTTCAGAGGAATTTAGACTAGTGAGCTAAAGTAAAATAAATTAAGGTGCTAGACACATAAAAATTAGATGTACATGGTCAGGATTAGGTACTGAGTGAGATATTTAAAAAAAAAAATTCTTGTTGGATCTGACGGGTACGCTTTAAGATCTAAGGTCCTGGGTGTGATCCTGGGTTTCGGCTCACTGATTTTAAACATCACCAAACTGGTATAAAAATTATAAGCCCAAAAAGACTCCTATGGAAATGGTTGGGATAAAATGATTTGGGGTAGAAGTTCTTAGTCATAATCATTTGCTATAATTAAGGACTTAACGTCCAAAATGCATCGATTACTGCACTTTCATGAGTATGGTAACCTAGTGCATCTATTTCTTTTAATCTTTTAATTTGTTTATAATAAAGATGGAATGTATTTAACTATTCTTGGAGTGCCAGACTACCACAAGACCTTGTGTCTACCACGTTACCAAAATCAATGCTCATTGACTGCAGCTGTGTCCGGTCACATGAATATGCGCACTAGGCCTCATTTACTAAGGCTTTTCCAAGTAGATTTTGTAGTTTTTTTTGTAGGTGTCGCTTGTGACATGCGCCAGAATTTCCTACAAAAAATCCAAAAAACCCTACTAACTCTCCACTTTTCTCCCCTACAAAGGGGTGTGGTTATCAGGGAAAAGGAGCATGTTGCCCCAAAAAAATAAAGAGAGAAACCTAGACATTTACCAATAAAATGTGGTGGATTTGGGCTCTGGAAAACATGACAGATCAGAGCATGTGTAAAAAAAAACAAAAATGTAGGGAAAATTACCAAATACAAGATACAATAGTAAATACCATGGTAAACACCATTGGAAACAAAAACCCACAAAGAAAACTACACTCTGCTCTTAAATGCCTCAGTAAATGAGGGCCATTGGGTTTGATTTACTAAGAGTGGAGTGTAGTTTACTGTGTGGTTTTTTTTCCTGACAGGTATTTTTCCACGGTATCTACAAATTTTCCCTATGTTTTGCTTTTTTTTTTTTTTTTTTTCTACAACAGTTCTAAACTTTCAGGTTTTCCAGAGCTCAATTCCACCACATTTTATGTGTTAACCTCAGTAAATATGTCGGGGGACACACCCCTTTTCCCAGGAGGACATGCCCCTGGGGGGGATTTTATTGGAAAAATGGAGTGATGGATGGGTTTGAAGGTTTTTATGGGTGCAAATTTCAGCGTACATGACATGTGCCTAAATTTAGCCACTAAACCCGACAAAAAACCATTGCAAACACATTAGTAAATAACCCCCCATCTGAGAGTGGGTATTTTTTTTTTTTGTACTAAATACAGTGATCATGTAGGTTAGTCAGCGTCCAGTAAAAAAAACTAAGAAAAGTGTTTGTGTTTTTGATAAATAGTTTATTTATTTATTTGCAATAGGATATAAAAATATTCAAGGAACATTCTGGCCAAAATTAAAGGGGTACTCCGCTGCCCCAGCATTCTGAACATTTAGTTCCGAACACTTTGAGTGTGTGGCGGGGGTTGTGATGTCACGGCCATACCTCTCATGACATCACGCCACGCCCCCTCAATGTAAATCTATGGGAGGGGGCAAGGCAGCCGCCATGCCCCCTTCTATAGACTTGCATTAAGGGGGCGGGGTGTGACGTCACGAGAGGCATGGTCGTGACGTCACAACCCCTGCTGCCTGCACCCAGTGTTCTAAAGGAACGCTGGGCACTGCACAGAGATCATAGGGGTCCCTGCTATGGGACCCCCGTGATCAGACATCTTATCCCCTATCCTCTGGGTAGGGGATAAGATACCTAGGGGTAGAGTACCCCTTTAAGAAACTGTATTATGCCAAGGCTAGAGCGGGACACTGGCAATCAAAGAACATAAAAGAAAAGAAAATTCCTGTTGATTTTCAGATCCCACTCACGGATTAAGACACAATTCATCAGTTTTGCCTGGAGTGTTCCTTTAATTCTAACGACAATATTCTCTGGTAGTTCCTGGAGGCCCCACATGAAACAGCATACAGTAGCTAAACCGAAATCAGTTTCTTACATAAGAATTGTATTTTTTAAAATTTTCTCTGTTTTCTTTGCTCCTTGTGACATCTAAATTCTCCCACTTTGATGGTGTTTATCCGGAGAAGTTCAAATTGAAATAACTAAAACTAATGCTAAAATACAGATTTTACCTAAATAATTGATTAAAATCCAAATGGACTTTCCAAATGTCTGTAATAGTTTTTTATCCTCCCTTTTAAAATAGGACCCTAGAGAAATACATTGCCGCAGTGTAGAAACATATCAGGATAATTCAAAAACTATTTATCATTTATGAGGGAAAGTTGAAGCGATGAATTTTTGATGGCGGTGGAGTTGGAGTACACTGACATTTTATAGGACGTATACCTGCAGTGTTTACCTCATGTGTTTAATTATCATGTCCCTTTACTACATCCAGCACACCAGATCCGCAGGATCAGGATACAACAGAAAGGTTCTGAGGACTAAGAACTAAAATTTACTAACTTTCAGCGGAATTAGAAATGAATAAGATAAACATATCACAACAAAGTTCACCAGGGACTGTCTATGAGAAATGGATTTTAAATTATGCATATAAACTGCTTGCAAAATAAAAAGAGAATAAACCAAGTCTGATGACTATTAGCAATATAGAAGTATTTCTCACAGAAAAGGATTGCCGTAACACATGTTTTGCTATACACATGTTTATTCCCTTTGTGTGTATTGGAACTAAAGCAAAAAAGCTAATTATACATAATGTCACACCAAACTCAAAAAATGGTCTGGAAAAATTATTGGCACCCTTTCAAAATTTTGGAAAAATAAGATTGTTTCAAGCATGTGATGCTCCTTTAAACTAACCTGTGGAAAGTAACAGGTGTGGGCAATATAAAAATCACACCTGAAAGCAGATAAAAAGGAGAGAAGTTCACTTAGTCTTTACTTAGACACATTGGGGGATATTTATCAAAAGATTTAGACTGGTTTTTCCTGTCTAAATTTGTTGCACAGAAAGCCGTAGTCTAAATATGTACGACTTTTTTGCGACTTTTGCTCTAGAGGATTTTTAGAACATGATGCATTCTAGTCTATTTTAGAAGGAAATGCATTGGAAAGTGGATTGGTGCTGAATTAATCAAAAGTGACTTTTTAGCGACAAGTCGCATCGGCTGAAAGTACGCCAAAATGTCAGACCATGTTGGAGCAGGTTTAAATACAGTCTAAAGCATAGATCGCAAGTCTGTGTGCAGAATTTCTCAAGAGCCGTGCGCCTTTTGATAAATTAGGTGCACAATAGAACAGCCTTACCCTCTATAGTTTGGGCTATATTGAACGCAGGACACAGACAGCTTTGATAAATACCCCCCATTGTGTGTCTGTGTGTGCCACACTAAGCATGGACAACAGAAAGAGAAGAGAACTGTCTGAGGACTTGAGAACCAAAAGTCCATCTCCAGAGATCTAGATTGCCTTTTTTTCCACAGTGCGCAACATTATCAAGAAGTTTGCAACCCATGGCACTGTAGCTAATCTCCCTGGGCATGGACGGAAGAGAAAAATTGATGAAAGGTGTAAACACAGGATAGTCCGGATGGTTGATAAGCAGCCCCAAACAAGTTCCAAAGATATTCAAGCTGTCCTGCAGGCTCAGGGAGCATCAGCAAACTCTCCGTCGACATTTAAATGAAATGAAATGCCATGGCAGGAGACCCAGAAGGACCCCACTGCTGACACAGAGACATAAAAAAGCAAGACTACATTTTGCCAAAATAAACTTGAGTAAGCCAAAATTCTTTTGGGAAAACGTCTTGTGGACAGATGAGACCAAGATAAAGCTTTTTGGTAACGCACATCATTCTACTGTGGTGACCACGGTGTTATGGCGGGACCACGGGGTGTAGCAGTGTATGTAGCGTGGCCAGATGGTATTAACCCCTGGGGCAAGATGTTGTTAACCCCGAATGTTAGTGATGCCAGGATATAGTTGTACGGTGTAGGGTACCGCCGACAACCAACCCAAAACGGCATATAGTAAAAGAGAGTCCAAAGCAGGGTTTTGATGCAACTGGAACTTTACTGAAGAAGGTAGTATAACAGTCTTTACAAATAGCCAACTTCCACAGAGGTGACCGGGACACAGGGAACCTCTAAGGCTTGCTTGGAATTAGAGTTGCAATAATAATGATGCAGGCCACTGTACTACTGTTATGACTTTGGTAGGGACAGTAGAGACTTGACTTGTGCTCACAGATTTGATGTGCCTGCAGATTCTTAGGCTTTGGCCTAGCTATTCTGGACTTGACTTGTGTTTGCTTTAAGGTCCAGGTAGTAAGAGCAGGAACCAAGAGAGAGAATGTGGAGACTACAGCCCTTTATATATCAGGGGGCTGGACTAAAGGCCATTGGTAGCTGGTTGCCTGGGATTACCTGTGTCTCTGGAACTCTGGGTATATCATGTGATCACATAGCACATTACATATCACATGACCTTAGGAAGGTCCTAAACAGGGTAAATATCCTAACAACCTTCATATATTACTTACATTCACTGTACCATACATACAATAGATGTACATACTTAATATACAATACAATACCATATCATGACTTAGGGGGACCCTGCAGGAGAGCCCTGTGGACTTGACTGACTCTACCTGAGGGGACTTTAGGACTATACAGAACCATGTTCTTTACCCAGACACCACAAACCCCCTTACTTAATACAAGTCGTCCTCAACATCTCTCCCCTTAGGGAGAGGAGCAAAATGGCCACTGCACCATATGCAGTCCTGAAGCATTACATAGAAAGTCCAATTGCAGGCTGATGAAACGAATTACGAAAACTGATGAACTGTGATAAGAGTCTTTATATATAATGTCCATGCATTCTCTGCAAATCTGATGAACACAAAAACTCCAGGACTTGCTTGAGATAATGACTCATTATCTTATGAATATACCTATGACTATAATGACATGACTTATACCTATGATACAGTTTTTTTTTCTTCTTTTTAGTAGATTTGACTACGGACTATGCACAACTAGTGACTATGAATACAACAGACATAGCTGACTATACATTTCTGACTGACTAAAACATTTTATGACACTGGACTATATCTTACATTTTATTATGAATATGACATCACATTTTAAGAGTACTGTGACATTGGAGTAGTACTATGATATATCTGACTATTGCGGAGCAATGAGAAGATTAAAGCTGGCACTACCTCTTAAAGTCCTTAAATACAATGTCCCCCAATGATGTACTGCTACTGCTGGTTCTCTGTCTGTGGAAATAGTGGTGCAGCGTCCCGAAGACAAAGACAACAAGTGCAAATGGAAGAAGAAAGTTGGACGGCAACTCACTGTATTGCACGGAGCTTTATTCAGAGATCATGGGTGCAAGTGACAAACAGGATAACTTTCTTCTTCCATTTGCACCTATATATCTGACTATGACTGACATTTGACCGACTATTAGACTATTAGACTTGGTATGTATGGTGACAGCAATGCTTATACATACACTTTGACATTATATCATAAGTTATTAGACATTATACTACTGTTTTTTTTTGCTGTTAGACATAACATTATACCACTATTTATTCTTGCTGTTAGACACTAGTTGCGAATTGGGTTGCCTGAGGCTTTCTGCCCAATGCCTTGGCTGCTAGGATCTATCAGCATTACACACTTACCCCTAGAACACTTTACTCTAGATAACATTTGACATTCTTTTACCTTACTTTTATACGTGCATTTGGTTAGCTACAGGAATACCTTCTGGCCAGTAAAGTACCATGAAGAAGCAAAGACAAGAGGAAATTATATTAGTTTTATGACATTTTAGTGACTGACAGTGGTGTGGACTGATATAAGAATGCTACAGTTCCTAATGTATATTTGACTGAAGTCTATGACTGATGTACATGACTTTAGTCTTATGTGTACTGAATTTATGTGTGTACACTATTTAAGTCAGTCTAGATATCTGGCTGTGTGAGGTGTTAGTGTGAAGGTGGTTTTCTCGTCCCTCCCAGTGGGGCTGGGACAACACCCATGTGGTATCACTAGAACACCTTTAACAATGCTGTACACGTGTACAGTAAACCATTTACACTTTATTACATTTTATTAGGCATAACATTTAATACCTGTAGATATGAGGGTTAAGTACAGCTAACCCAATAACTGATATGGTCATGTTAGATCAACCTGATATCCTAGAGTGCAAAATGGTGCACCAAATATATTACGTTTACCATATATACATTAAAATTCACATATAGCTCAGTAGTCCCAATACATTATGCAGTCTCTGGTTAGAATCACAGCTGTAGCCGAGCACAAGACTTACAAAACGTTTCAGGATAAACTGGCTTGACTAAAGTTTTTCAGGTACTCTTCTTAAACATTGCTTCGATGTAGTAACCTGTAACAATAAGAATGCACTCGTATACAAAACAGTTAGTCACATACCTACGATAGGTACAGTCATTGTACACAAAACTTTAGATGGGCACTCTTTTATTTTCCCAGTCTCACCTATCTGTAGGCTTCCTAGGTTTAGAGATAAATCTAGAAGCGCGAAACTGGACCCCCTCCATGGGGTTAATATGAGTTTTCCACACCACATGGGTTAATCTTGACTGAGCAATGGTTGGACTGACAGTGACCACTACGCTCAGAGCAGCAGCTCTGGGGAAATTGTAGGTGCCTGTTGGTCCGGCTAAACCTCTTTTAGTTTCTGAGTAGGCAGAGGCACAGTGGTTGGTACCTGTGGATCAGGCCACACCTCCGTGACTGGAGTAGGCCTAGGCATATCAGTTGGTGCCCGCGGATCAGTCCACACCTCCTCAGGGGGAGAAGGCCTGGGCACATTTTCTGTAAAGGAAGATGAAGAGCTGGATCTCTTGAGGAACCTGGGAGCCATAGCAGGCGCCTCAAGCAGGTAGACTTCTTCCTCAATGGTGACGTCTGGAAACTTCTTTGGTCTCAGCCCAAAAGGATCTGCATCTCAGTCGTCTGAAGGAAAGTAGATGAATTGCAGCTGAGTGGGGTTCTTTGGCCTTGTGATGGCTGCTGCCCATTCTCCTCGCAGGCTCCTCACCGGAGTGTACTCAACAATTTCGCCTTGCTCCAATGAATGGTGAGCTGGGGGAAGATAATCTCGTGGTGCCCCCATGTCTGCAGTCCTGGAGGGTGACAAAACCCCTAACTCTGTCAAATTTGATAACTGTGGCGCGTCGGCACTCCAGGGGTGGCTCACTCTCTCAGGGGTACTCTAATTTGCAAATGTGGAGGGCCTCTAATCTTTCGGCTTGAGCTGTAGGGACTGGGGGATGTGGCTTCCCTGGCAGGGGAAGGACGTGCTCCCTTATATATCGGATTAGTGCAGGCTTATCGCCGAACAACCATCTGGATAGAGGGGGTGACTGCGGGCGTTCAGTAACTTCAGTAGGCTTCTGGGCCTGGGGCTCTCTATCTGGGCTGGAAGTAGAAGAGGGGTAGAAAACACAGGACATTTTTGCACGCTTCTCAGGTTCCTCCTTAACCCTTGCAGGTACAATTTGTAATGGAGCATGTAGCATGGCTTCGGCCCGAATTTTACTCATGGCAGCAATACAATATTCTTCACCTCCCCTCTAACTGTTTTCAGTGCCACAGCAAAGCACAATTTCGCAGACAATGTCCCGTACACTTTTGGGCGCAATTTCGGTCACAGTTTGCGACAATTCCGGACACTTCTCTAAGCACATTTCTGAATAGGGGGAGGGCTAGTGGCTTTTGCAGCAATGGTATACACCTGTATCTCATTGGCCTGGTGGTTGAATAGTTAAAGGCACACACCCGTATCCTGTACGTGACGCTTGTGGTGAAGTGGTGTAGGTATCGGGGCCAGGTGGTATTAACACCTGGGGCAAGATGTTGTTAACCCCTAGTGTTCGTGACGCCAGGATGTTGTTGTATGATGTAGTGTACCGCCGACAACCAACTCAAACGGCTTATAGTAAATGAAAGTCCAAAGCAGGGTTTTGATGCAACTGGAACTTTACTGAAGAAGGCAAAAAACTGTCTTTACAAATAGCCAACTTCCACAGAGGTGACGAGACACAGGGAACCTCTCAGGCTTGCCTGTGTGTGATCTTTGCTTTGGTCAGTAATTCATCATTTGCGCCAATTGATCTTTGGCGCAATTTTGAGCCTTTAGGTTTTTTTGGGCGCAATTCACTGCCAAGAAATTTTGTACATGGTTAACACATATAGTAATGTCAGAAAATGTAAAGGGGTCAAAATACATAAAATTTTATTTGTGAAAGCAGCAACACCTCCGGGGCTGTGCACTACTATTCTGCGACATGGTTGTCTCTGAGGGACCTTCACCCTCCGTTGAGCCCGTTGAGCCAGCATTGGACATGACCACACAGGTTCAGGAAAGGAAAGCACTAAAGGTAACAAAAAAATTAAATAAAAAACACTCAAGTTAAAAATAAAATACATTCCACATGGTGGGTATAAACCCCACAAAAGAAAATAACTCACATTATTCTCTACGCTGTCCTCTGTGGCGGTAAGGTCTGTGTAAAAGGTACTGTGAACAGCTGATTTCGGCATTTGCGCCAAAATTACTAACAACGTGCGCCAAAAGATAAATTTGGCGCACGTCAGCAAGATCCAAAGTGAAAAAAAGGTAAAAAAAAACTGTCAACAGGCAAAATTGATAAATAACCCCAATGACCCCAAACATACTTCAAAAAGCACCCAGAAATGGATGGAAACAAAGCACTGGAGTGTTCTGAAGTGGCCAGCAATGAGTCCAGATCTAAATCCCATTTAACACCTGTGGAGAGATCTTAAAATTGCTGTTGGGAAAAGGCGCCCATCCAATAAGAGAGACCTGGAGCAGTTTACAAAGGAAGAGTGGTCAACATTCCGTCTGAGAGGTGTAAGAAGCTTATTGATGGTTATAGGAAGCAACTGATTTCAGTTATTTTTTTCAAAGGGTGTGCAACCAAATATTAAGTTATGGGTGCCAATAATTTTGTCCAGGCCATTTTTGGAGTTTGGTGTCCAATTTGCTTTTTTTTCCTCCTTTTTTTTGGTTTAGTTCCAATACACATAAAGTTGGGTATTGTTTTAATATTATTGACCCACAGAATAAAAAGAACGTGTCATTTTTATCAGTGCACAGTGTAAAAACAAAACCTCTCGAAAGTTTTACAACTATGGGTTTCTTATCAATTTCCACTAGAAATAATGATGTTAAAACTGCAAGGTAAAATTGGTTATGCAAAAAACAGGCCCACATATGGGTCTGTAGGGGGAAAAAATAAAAAAGTTATGGCTCTTAGAAGTTTTAAAGGAAAGAAGGAAAATGCAAAAAAAAATTAGCTGTCCTCAAGCCAATATGGGCCATCACGCTCCCCTCCCATAGACATGAATGGAGGGGGCGTGGTGAGACGTCACATCCCCAGTCCCGGTGCTGCAGGGAGATCGCAAGGGGGGGGTCTCAGCAGCAGGCCCCCCGTGATCAGACATCTTATCCCCTATCCTTTGGATAGGGGATAAAATGTTTTTGCCCGGAATACCCCTTTAAGAACAGATCCCAAGACCAATAACTTTCAAATTTTTTTTTTTAAAGAGCTGGGTGGGGCTTGTTTTTTGGTGGGAAATCATTTACATGTACATATGACTTTTTGATTACTTTGTTTTCCATTTTTTTGGTAGGCAGATTAACAAAATGCTGCCATTTTTTTATTATGTTTTTTTTTTTATTTATCTTCTTTTACAGCATTATGTGTGCAGGGAAAATAATGATAGATTCTTTTAGTTTGGGTCGTTGTGGACAAAACGATACAAACTGCATTGTTTTTTTTTTAAATTTTTTTATGTTTTATGCTAAAATGTATTTCATATAAGGAAATATTTTTTTTTTAGGTGAGCGTAGTGTTGGGGGGATTTTTTTAAAACTTATTTTATTAAACTTTATTTTTTTAATTTTACCAGCTCTTCTGATCTTTAACATATATTATTATGTTTATATTATACCTTCCAGTGTTATGCTGACAGGATAGTTATACATTCATGCCTCTAGTACAGCTGCTTCATAAGGACCCTGGCTGCAACGGAATCACCTTGGCACTCGTGATCATGCTCACCTTGGCACTCGTGATCATGCTGCCAGGCTGTTGATGAGGTAAGAAAGCCCATTTGTGCCATTATATGTTTTGCCCCTCCCATTGACTTGCATTGAGGGGGCGTGGCTGTGACATCACAAGGGGCATGGTCCTGATGTCATGAGCCCCCAGCCCTGCATTGCCAGTCATCTTGCATGGAGCGAAGTTCGCTCCGTGCACCGGATGACTGGGATGCCGCAGCCCAGATTGCGGAGGTCCCCAGAGGTGGGACTCCCACAATCAGACATCTTATTCCCTATCCTTTGGATAGGGGATAAGATGTCAAGAGGCAGAGTACCCCTTTAAACTGCCAATATCAGAGGTTTTCCTGCCCCTGGAAGTGAACAATGGCCCCCCTACTGTTATAGTGCTGCCGTAAAAGGTGGTAGCCTGGTCAAAATCCCCTTACTGACAACTGTATAAACACATATGGGTCAGAGCTAAGCAGATTTTCTGACATAGAAATGTATTTTGATCTGTCTAATAAATGAACTTATATTGGTAAATAGTTATTTTACTACCTTTTTGTTGTCTTTCATGCTTTCCTTTTACTTCTGATGCAAACGGTCTTCTCTATTGTGTTCATTGCCCCACTTTCGATCTAGTGTACATTCTATGTACGCAATCAGTTCTGCCAATTCTAGTAGAATTCCTAACTAGAGTGTACAGCAAACAAGATGCCTGTTACACAATGTAAACGGGAAGATCCTCGACAGTGAGTTATACTTTGACTGTGTGCTAGAAAGCCCCAATATTTATAGGGACATTTGCCAGTGCAGAACAAGCACTATTGGGACTTACGAGTCCATTGATAGAACCAACCTCTGAGTCAGACACTGAGAGAACACAAGTAATTAATTCCAAGCCAAATTTATCCTGCACTGACACAGTGAAGCAGCATCTCACCCCTGAAACACTCACAAGAGTAACCCTTTCAGCACCAACAGTATGGGAGCTGTTATGAATTATTTGTTGCACTATCTGCAAGTTATCAAGAAACATTGTGTTGCACTGTGGCCTAGCCAACCTGTGTCTGGTTTCAGGCACCTACAACATGAAGAGCACCCCATCTTCTATCTGCCAGCATATAGAAAACTTGGGAGAACCCCAAGGATCTCGTTACATGATCAAGTACAGGATCTCCATTGACAAAGGTCGTAAGTGTGTGTAAGAAGGTTACAAGGGACAGTATGCCACTCAGGGACACCTGTGACATACAAATACTACCAGGGTAGAAGTACAAGTCCCTGGGACATAACACATGTTCTTATTATTCTGCACAACCACTAGCATTCAATGTGTTTATTCATTTTGCATGACTTTTTGATGTTAAGGGCTTTGTATGCATTTTTCTGAAAACACTATATGAAATCCATCCAAACATCATTGACCCCTGAAGTAAAGTCATTCACCATATGGTTGGAGGTATAGTGCTGTTTGTTATACACAGTGATCCTTTCAGATCTGTAAGTCACATTTCAGTTTAACTTTCTCACTTTGACTTTAGTTGTTGAGGTTATTCATACTTATTGCTGCCAAAAAATCTGCTCAAGCCTTGTATACAAAGTGGCAATGCCAGGCTGCCCATTACTGAGTTGTGTTTTCTGCATGGTGAATTGTCTCCTAATAGCTTAGTAACTGCTGTTGCTATTTTCCAGGGCATTTATTACACTATTGCATAGTGAAGTTCCATTATTATTATTATTATCACTAGCTGAGTATCCTGCGTCACCTGGTTTTTCCTTCCCAATCCTTGTTGGGGAGGAAAATCAACAAAGGAGGAAGTTTTTGACTTCATATCCCATCCTCATATATTGTTGTCATATCCCAACCCCATATCCCGTCCTCATATCTCAACCTCATATCCCATCCTCATATCCCGTCCTCATATCTCAACCTCATATCCTGACCTCATATCCCATCCTCCTATTCCGTCCTCATATCCCGTCCTCCTATCCCGTCCTCATATCCCGACCTATCTCAACCTCATATCCTGTCCTCATATCCAGACCTCCTATCCCGTCCTCATATCTCGACCTCTTATCCAGACCTCCTATCCCGACCTCATATCCCGACCTCATATCCCGACCTATCTCAACCTCATATCCTGTCCTCATATCCAGACCTCCTATCCCGTCCTCATATCTCGACCTCCTATCCAGACTTCCTTTCCCGACCTCATATCCCGTCCTCATATCCTGACCTCTTATCCTGTCCTCCTATCTCGTCCTCATATCCCGTCCTCATATCCTGACCTCATATCCCGACCTCATATCTCGACCTATGCCGACCTCCTATTGCGACCTCCTATCCTGTCCTCATATTCTGTTCTCATATTCCGTCCTCATATCTCAACCTCATATCCCGTCCTCCTATCATGACCTCATATCCCATCCTCATATCCCGTCCTCATATCCTGTCCTCACATCCCGTCTTCATATCCGGACCTCATATACCGTCCTTATATCCCATCCTCATATCCCGTCCTCATATCCCGACCTCATATGCCATCCTTATTTCCCATCCTCATATCCTGCCCTCAGGTGGGACTGATTTGTGATTAAGATATTGTAAGCTGAAAGAGAATGTGACGTGGCTTTGTGGGACTGGCTGTGATTTGCAAGTCAGACCAATGCACAAAAAGGGTAAATAAAAAATGTGTGGGGCTTAAGATGTGGGTATGTCTTTGTGAGATGGGGTGTAGCTTGCAAGCCAGATTGACACAGTCACCAGGAGATGCAGAGCGGAGCTTGGGGAGTAAGGTACTGGAAGTCCCATATACTTGCATGGGACTTTAAACAAAAACCCATCTTTTAAATAAGGGTGCAAATAAGGGTAAATTTAAAAATCATATATTTTTAATTGACATATAAGTAATATGTGTACCATGTATTATTAAAATATCTCCAGCCATACAAAAGTTATGTGGGAACATGCATTTCCCATTGTTTTGCATGGGACTTTAAACAAAACCCCCGACCCTGGCAAATGGGGGTTGTTAAGAGTTAAATTAACTATCCTCTATTTTAAGTGGACATATAAGTAACATGTAACTAGTGTTGCTCGCGAATATTCGCAATGCGAATTTTATTCGTGAATATCACATATTCCCGAATTTGCGAATTTAGCAATATATATTCGCAATTACGAATATTCTTTTTTTTTTTTTTCCACAGTACACATCACAGTGATCATCCCTCTAATACTAATGCTCTAATACTAATGTACGAGACTGGCGTATGAATTTTCGCATATGCAAATTTTCGCTTATGATAATTTTCTCATATGCTAATTTTCGCATATGAGAATTTTTCGCTTATGCTAATTTTCGCATATGCGAATTTCCGTATGTGTGTATTTTCCGTATGTGTGTATGTGAAAATAAACGCGAATATTACAAATATGCGAATTTAGTGAATATATGACGAATATTCGTCCATATATTCGCGAAATATCGCAAATTCGAATATGGCCTATGCCGCTCAACACTACATGTGACCAAGTATTATGGAAATATCTCCAGCCGTCTGGAAGTAATGCAGTAACATAAATTTCCCATAGACTTGTATGGGACTTTAAACATAAACCCCGCCCCTGGCAAATGGGGGTAAGTAAGGGTTAAATCACCTATCCTATGTTTGTTGTTGACATATAAGTAACATGTGTGCCAAGTTTCATGTTTATATCTTTCGCTGTTTGATGCTGGAACATACACACATACACACATACACACATACACACAATGGGGAGATTTATCATTGCTGCATTTTTGTTTTCTATGTTTAGGCGCAGTTCAGGCGCAAGCAGCATATTTTGAGACTTTTATGCGCCTTTTGATATAGACAGTTTTATTCTTTTTGCCTACCCATAGAACTTTTTCTTTTTGACCCATAGAACTTTTTCTTTTTGACCATGCAGTGGTCACGTATTTATTATTTGCGACTTTTGTCAAAAGGCGCTATTTTGTGCGCAAATGTACATTTTTAGTAGATACACCACCTACCAGTAGGAGTGAGAATAATTTCTACCTTCCACAATTCAACCTTTAACTCCTTCCCGCAGAATCCCGTCTATAGATGGAGAATTGCGCAGGTCCTTTGCGCATTCTGCCGTCTATAGACGGTATTCAGTTAACCCGGCGATGCGCGGCATCGCACAGGTTAACTGGCAGAAGTCCCGCTGTTACCAGCCCGATAACCGATAACTTATACCGATATTCCGGTATAAATTATCGGCTATTTCTCCCCCTCCCCCCCTCAGAAGCCGATGCAAATCAATGATTTAAAGCGGGCGCTTTAAATCAATGAACTGCAGGGGCTTTAGTGGGGCCAGAGACCGCCGCCGCCACACGCTTCTCTCCCCTGCCTGTCCTGGGGTCCTCCCTAGTCCAACCACCACCGCCGCTGCCCCATTGCCTCCCCCATCCCCGGTTTTATAATTACCTGCTCCCGGGGCCCGGCGTCCGCTCTACTTCTGGCTGCGGCGCCCTGAGCTGTCACTGGGCGCACTGACATTGAGGAAGTCAGTTATCATTGCGCAGCATGCAGGACGTCGCAGGAGCCAGAAGTAGGGCGGACCCCGAGCCCCGGGAACAGATAATTATAAAACCGGGGATGGGGAAGGCAATGGGGCAGCGGCGGCGGCAGCATCAGAGGCAGCAGTGAAGATTGTCACTAATCTTCGCTGCTGCTTCTAGGAGTTTCAAAACTACAACTCCCAGCATGCCCAGACAGACTTTGGCTGTCTGGACATGCTGAGAGTTGTAGTTTTGCAACATCTGGTGGGCCACAGTTTGGAGACCACTGTGCAGTTCAAAACTAGAAATCTCAGCATGCCCAGACAGTCCAGGCATGCTGGGAGTTGTAGTTCTGGAACATCTGGCCCTGAAGATGTTGCCGAACTACAACTCCCAGCATGCCTAGGCAGTCTGGGCATGCTTGGAGTTGAAGTTTTGCAACATCTGGAGGGCCACAGTTTGGAGACCACTACACAGTGTTCCCCAATCTGTTCTCCTCCAGTTGTTGCAAAACTACAACTCCCTGCATGCCTTTCTGTTGTCTGGGCATGCTGGGAGTTGTAGTTTTGCAACAACTGGAGGCACACTGTCTGGGAAACATTATCTGTTTTCTAACTCAGTGTTTCCCAACCTGTGTGCCTCCAGCTATTGCAAAACTATAACTCCCAGCATGCACTAAGAGACCATGCATGCTGGGAGTTTTAGTTTTGCAACAGCTGGAGGCACACGGGTTGGGAAACACTGAGTTATGTAACAAACTCTGTGTTTTGCAACCAGTGTGCCTCCAGATGCTGCATAACTACAACCCCCAGCATGCACGGACAGCCAAAAGGCATGCTGAAAGTTATAGTAGTGTGCCTGCAGCTGTTGCAGCATGCCCTTCTGTCACTGCATGCTGAGAATTGTAATTTTGAAACAGCTGGAGGTTTGTCCGGCTATCCGTTGACAAGTACTTGCCAGTGCATGGCCAGTATTTGTCTGCGCTTTCGCATACCAACGCTCAACCCGTGGCGTATCCCTATGGGTACGTGTACCATGGGTTGAGAGCCCAGGCCTCTGGTTGTTGATCTGACTCTTTTTTAGAAAAGGTGTACGTTAGACAACTTTTCACACTAAAGGAGAGCTGCACCTTATTTATCATTACGCTGCGCATTATTGATGAATAAGGCGCATGCTAGTCAAAGTATAGACAAAAAAATGGGGAAATTTGATCTAACATAGACATTTCTTGATAAATCTCCCCCATTGAGTTTTATATATATATATGAGCTGAGTACCCGGCGTTGCCCGGTTTTTCCTTCCTAATCCTTGTTGGGGAGGAAAATCCACAAAGGAGGAAGCTTTTGACTTCATATCCCATCCTCATTTATTGTTGTCAAATCCAAACCCCACATCCCATCCTCATACCCCGACCTCCTATCCCATTCTCCTATCCAGTCCTCCTATCCCGACCTCCTATTTTGACCTCCTTTCCCATCCTCCTATCCCAACATCATATCCCCTCCTCATATCCCATCCTCCTATCTCGACCTCCTATCTCGACCTCCTATACCGTCCTCCTATCTCGACCTCCTATTTCAAACTCCTATCCTGACCTCCTATTGCGACCTTCTATCCCGACCTCCTGTCTCGACCTCCTATCTCGTCCTCCTATCTCGACCTCCCATCTTGACCTCCTATCCCAACCTCCCATCCCGTCCTCCTATACCTTCCTACTATCCCGTCTGCCTATCCCGTCCTCCTATCCCGTCCTCCTATCTCGACCTCCTATCTCGACATCCTATCCAGACCTCCTATCCCGTCCTCCTATCCCATCCTCCTATCCCGTCCTCATATCCCATCCTCATATCCCATCGTCCTATCTCAACCTCCTATCTCGACCTCCTATCCCGACCTCCTATCCCGACCTCCTATCCCGTCCTCCTTTCACGTCCTCCTTTCCCGTCCTCATATCTTGACCTCCTATCTCGACCTCCTATCTCGATCTCCTATCCCGACCTCCTATCCCGACCTCCTATCCCGACCTCCTATCTTGACCTCCTAACCCGACCTCCTATCCCTTCCTCCTTTCCCGTCCTCCTATCTCGACCTCATATCCCGACCTCATATCCCGACCTCCCATCCCCACCTCCAATCCAGTCCTCCTATCCCGTCCTCCTATCTTGACCTCCTATCTCGACCTTCTATGCCGACCTCCTATTCCGTCCTCCTATTCCGACCCGTAATATGTGTACCAGGTATAAAATCACCTATCCTATGTTTGTTGTTGACATATAAGTAACATGTGTGCCAAGTTTCATGTTAATATCTTTATCTGTTTGGATGTGATGCTGGAACATACACACATACACAATGAGTTTGATATATATATATATATATATATATATATATATATATATATATATGTGTGTATATATATATATATATATATATATATATATATATATATATATAGATTATCATCATTATTATTATTTATTTATTTCCTTTTAACAAACTTTTCAAAGTTTAAAATGTTTTCAACCCTAAACATCTTGTTTCTCCTAGAGATACAGGTAATAACATACCCATCTTGAATTTTCTATGAATCCTTTACAGACCCACTATTAGTTTTCTTTATTAGTCTATGAGTTGACTCTTATTTGTAAAGTCTGCAATTTATACTTCAATACAGTAGATTAAAGTTAACATTCCACTGAATAATGTCAATTTGAAGAGCCTTAATAGCAATTCCTCAACAGAATATCTGCAAATGACTTCTCCTCCAGATGGTAGTAGATAGGTGCCTTATCCTTATGAAGAGCTAACATAGTGGTAATATAATGTAACGTGAAAGATAAAACCAAATAAAGTAGGTTTTATTTCAGACAAATTTTGGAATGTTTGCATAATATGCCATAAATCTAGAAATGTGCTCACCCTTATCTTTCCTGGAATACACTTAAATAGGCACTGTCAGATGCAAAACCTTTTTATATGTTTTATATCTTGGCAAAACATTAAAGAGGTACTCCACCCACAGACATCTTATCCCCTATCCACCCCTGGGACCCCCCCCCCCCCCCCCCTGTGATCTCCATGCAGCCCCCGTGCCACACCTAGCATTCCAAAGTATAGTATGTTAAGAATGCTGGGTTTGGGCGGCCAGGGACATGACATCCCGCCCCTTCCATTCATGTCTATTGGATGCGGCAGGACCCCGCGATCAGACATCTCTGTGGGTGGAGTACCCCTTTAGCCTTTCTAATATACTCTTTTTAAATAAAAATAGTATTTCAATTTTATAGAAATTATGGCTTATAAAAAAGACCACTAGGGGTATCCATATTTTCCAGAGCATAATCCTGTCTGGCTACAGCATTATTTTTTTCCCAGGTGAATCACAGGCTGGGACAAAGTCCAAGAAGTGATGGCAGAACTAGCACTCCTCTGTATATTGTCCTGTCTATCAGACTGCAGAATGAAATCAGTGATTAGATGACACAGCACATCACAGCACACCACAGCAGACTCAGGGAGGAAGTGAGTGCATGGGGAGTGAGGGCGGCTCAGTGCTTGCCTCGAACACGCCCCTTGCTAAGCAGTGGATGCCAGAATGAGTGAGCAGCAGAACAGAGGGATAAAAAAAGACATATATAGCATTTGTAACATATAGTAACATATTTCAGCATTATTTTTCCTGTGATATGACAGATAGGCTTTAAAGATCCTAATTTCTAAAAAATTCTAACTAATATTGTGATTTGTTATCAAATTCTTCAGTAGGCTGCAATTAACATCATCGATACATTTAGCAAATACATTTCTCAACAGAGTATTGTGGTATAGTGTTTTTGTTTTCCTCGGGTATTTATCTTGACACACATGTTGGGATATTTTAAGCCATAAGGAAATGTACAGAAGGGCACATCTTTATGTTGTGGACACACCTCTGGGACCTTTACTTATCAGTACCTTGCCCAGCTGTTGCTCCCGTTCAATCCTCCTCTTGGCAAGCTCTGGTAGCTCCCCTTATTGTCTTGACAACAGCCCTGTACCTTGCAGGGCTGTTTGTCAGTAAATGATGTGTCAGCCAGCTTATCAGGAGTAAGAGCCCCGGATCAGCTCAGGGCAGATGCCCACATCTCCTGAAATGCAAACCTGTGCCCTTGATAGAGTTTTTTTTTCCTTCACATGATATGCGTACCTGACTACTCTTTTTTTGCTAATTGTATACTACCCTGCCCTCTAGGTGTGACCCATTGCCTGTCCTGACTTTGCCAGGTTTGTGTTTTTTACTGTGTTTCTCTCTTGGTTTCTGACTTCTGGCCTGTTTTCTGATTAAACACTTGTGTTTCAATTGGTACCAATTTGTCTGTACGTTGCTGACCTGGTCTGTCTGACTATTCTGACTACTCTGATGCCCCTGCATTTAGGTCAGTGTAAGGACCATCACCCAGTTAAGAGGCTTAAGAAAATTAAGAAATTTTCAATGTCTTGCTGTGGTCTTTTATGCCTTACTTCTGCTTCTGATGCAAATTGTCTGCTCTGTGAAAAACTGAGCATCAGAAGCAAAAATGAAGAAGAAAAGACAAGAAATTTAGTAAAATAAAATTACAAAAAATGGGCCTCATTTACTAAGAGTGTTGGGTTTTTACTAGTGGGAAATGTTGTTTCAGACTTGTAGGATTCCTCTCTATTTACTATGGGGATCACAGATTTACAAGTCGGGAACATTTTCTGACCAGCTTTTTCCATTTATCCACAGGATTTTCTGTGAATTCAATAGTAAATAGGTTGGTTTGTGAAACCACGCCCCTTTTAGACAGGCCACACCCATTTGAAACAGACCACTCCCCCTTTTCAGCTTTTCACAGTGCAATGTCTGGTTTGTCAGATTTTCCTTGTGCACACTGGCGCACACTGGCGCACACTGGCGCAGACATGTCGCAGACACTCTGCGCCAAAATAACTAAACAAATACTGCCCAGTTTCAGCTTAGTAAATGAGGCCCAAATATATGTTTATTTGACCCATTTTATAAAAATGATTGTCAACATTAGAAACAAAGGAGAGAATTTACTAAGACTAGAATGCAGATGCCGATTTTAAGTAAACCCCCCAGCCAGAGTACAAACACGTTGGATTTATCAAGAAGTGTATGTATCTTTGGCTATTGTTTGCTGGCATAGATTTCAGGTAAAACTAACACATGTGTAGGTGTAAACTTTAGTAAATACAGCCCCATTTCCACTAAACCCCACCAATTTTTAAAGTTGGCACAGGCAAAGCAAAACCCCCAAAAGTCACACATTTTTGGTGCAAATTAGGGTGCCACTCTTGTCCACAGGCTGTGTCTGGTATTGCAACTTGTCAGTATAATTGATCTGATCTATGGTGGGACCTACCAAATAATGTCAGTATTATCTGATGTCAGTAGGACCCACCAAATATATGTCAGATTGTAGATCACACACGATGGTGACCCACGTACAGACTTCCTTAAATTTGTGGGAGGAGATTATGCATGGTGAGGCCACTATTCATATGTAAATCATATGAATGCTGTTTCTTTCCTCTATGGCTATATACCCAGAATTTACCAAATATCATGAACTAACATACAGGTATTATTAACTTTTGCAGATTTATTGGTTATGAGTAATAAATAAAATGAGTATATAAAGACAAAGGTTATACATATATGTATCTTAAATCAATATGACACATATAGAACATTATTTAATCCCTTAGGGACCAAGGACATACTGGTACGTCCTGAGTCCTTTCCCTTTCTATAGCGCGGGGCCACGACGTGGCCCCGCGTCATAGCGGGTCGGGCCCAGCCTCTAACAACGGCCGGGACCCGTGGCTAATAGCGCGCGGCAGTGATCGCGGTGCTGTGCGCTATTAACCCTTTAGACGCGGCGTTCAAAGTTGAACGCTGTGTCTAAAGTGAAAGTGAAACCATGCCGGTTTGCTCAGGGAGCTGTTCGGGATCGCCGCGTCGAAATTGCAGCATCCCGAACAGCTGTCGGACACGAGGAGGGTCTCCTACCTTGCCTCCTGGTGTCCGATCGGCGAATGACTGCTCAGTGCCTGAGATCCAGGTACGAGCAGTCAAGCGGCAGAATCATCGATCACTGGTTTCCTATGAGAAACCAGTGATCAATGTAAAAGATCAGTGTGTGCAGTGTTATAGGTCCCTATGGGAGCTATAACACTGCAAAAAAAAAGTTAAAAAAAAAGTGAATAAAGATCATTTAAAGGGTTTATCCAGGAAAACACTTTTATATATATATATATATATATATATATATATATATATATATATATATATATATCAACTGGCTCCAGAAAGTTAAACAGATTTGTAAATTACTTCTATTAAAAATCTTAATCCTTTCAGTACTTATGAGCTTCTGAAGTTAAGGTTGTTCTTTTCTGTCTAAGTGCTCTCTGATGACACGTGTCTCGGAAAACGCCCAGTTTAGAAGCAAATCCCCATAGCAAACCTCTTCTAAACTGGGCATTTCCCGAGACACGTGTCATCAGAGAGCACTTAGACCGAAAAGAACAACCTTAACTTCAGAAGCTCATAAGTACTGAAAGGAGTAAGATTTTTTAACCTCTTAAGGACCCAGGACGTATGGGTACGTCCTGCGTCCCGGTCCTGCGATATAACGTGGGGTCACACGGTGACCCCGCATCATATCGCGGCGGGCCCATCGTCATAGTGAAGCCGGGACCCGCCGCTGAAACAGCTAAAAACGAAAGTAAAAGTGCCCGGCTAGCTCAGGGAGCTGTTTGGGATCGCCGCTGCATAATCGCGGCATCCCGAACAGCTGTAGCACAGGAGGAGGTCTTCTTACTTTCTCCTGCGCTGTCCGATCGCCGAATGAATGCTTCAAGCCTGAGATCCAGGCTTGAGCATTCAATCGCCGAAAATACTGATTGATCCATTCCTATGGAGATGAATCAATCAGTGTAAAAGATCAGTTAATGCAATGTTATAGCCCCTATAGGAGCTATAATATTACATAAGAAAAGTGCCGCATGTTCAATGGCGTACGCGCAAAAAAATTCCAAAGTCCAAAATAGCGCATTTTTGATCACTTTTTATACCACAAAAAAGTGAATAAAAAGTGATCAAAAAGTCTGAACAGAACAAAAATGGTACCGCTAAAAATTTCAGATCACGGCACAAAAAAATTAGCCCTCATAGTGCCCTGAACACAGAAAAATAAAAAAGTTATAGGGCTCAGAAGATGACCATTTTAAACGTATAAATATTTCTGCATGTATTCATGATTGTTTTCTGAAGTAATACGAAATCAAACCTATATAAGTAGGGTATCATTTTAACCGTATGGACCTACAGAATAAAGATAAGGTGTCATTTTTGAGAAAAATGTACTGCGTAAAAACGGAAGCCCCCAAAACTTACAAAATAGTGTTTTTTCATCAATTTTGTCGCACATTGATTTTTTTTCCCATGTCACCGTAGATTTTTGGGTAAAAGCACTAAGGTCATTACAATGTAAAATTAGTGACACAAAAAATAAGCCATCATATAGAATTTTAGGTGAAAATTCTAAAGAGTTATGATTTTTTAAAGTTAAGGAAGAAAAATTGAAAATGAAAAAATGGAAAAAGCCCGGTTCCTGAAGGGGTTAATATAAGAAATTCACAAATCTGTTTAACTTTCTAGAGCCAGTTGATGTATAAAAAAAAAGTTTTTCCTGGAATACCCCTTTAACACCTCCCCTATTGAAAGTTTGAATCACCCCCTTTTTCCCATTTAAAAAAAAAAAAACTGTGTAAATAAAAATAAACATATGTGGTATTGTCGCATGCGGAAATGTCCGAAATATAAAAATATATCGTCAATTAAACCACACGGTCAATGGCGCACGCGCAAAAAAATTCCAAAGTCCAAAATAGTGTATTTTTGTTCACTTTTTATATCATGAAAAAATTCATAAAAAATGATCAACAAGTCCGATCAATACAAAAAGGGTACCGCTAAAAACTTCAGATCACGGCGCAAAAGATGAGCCCTCGTACCGACCCGTACACGGTAAAATAAAAAAGTTATAGGGGTCAGAATATGACAATTTTAAATGTATAAATTTTCCTGCATGTAGTTATGATTTTTTTCAGAAGTACGACAAAATCAAACCGATATAAGTAGGGTATCATTTTAATCGTATGGACCTACAGAATAAAGAGAATGTGTCATTTTTACTCAAAAATTTACTGCGTAGAAACAGAAGCCCCCAAAAGTTACAAAATTGTGTTTTTTTTTCCATTTTGTCTCACAATGATTTTTTTTCCGTTTCGCCGTAGATTTTTGGGTAAAATGACTGGTCACTGCAAAGTAGAATTGGTGGCACAAAAAATAAGCCATCGGCAACTATGCTAAATATGCACTAATATTGATGGATTGATATGCATAGGCCATGCCCCCTTTATCTGCAGATGAAAGTTGGATAATCGCTATATACTAAGCATACTACAATCTGTAGATGAAGATTGAATATCATTATCTCAATTGCCATAATGACATCCACATCTTAACTCTGATTCTTACCATCTAAAAAGTAAACTTGTTGTTACCAGTTGCATGTAACAAAGTAGCTATTGTATTAACTATAATGTTACCGGGTATCTTTCCTGGACACACAGCAGCACCTGGAACGGTCTCTCAGGGCCTTCATCTTGGCATGGGATCCCCTTGGGGGGGGTGGATACGGCTTACTACCTCTTGACATCTTCTGGTGACCTCTGTACCCATCAATCACCCTTACTTCCTGTCCCCAGGTGCTTTTCTGACCCGTTGCTGTCAATCAAATAGACGCTGTGGTACGGACTTCTTAACCAATGGGAATAAATGGCCTCCCCAAGACAGAGGAAGACCCCCCCCCCCTTGACAGCACTGTGCAAATTCCCCTGCAGATGACGCTATGCAGTATCCATCTACAAAAAAATTACCAGTGACCACACAGATATAATGAAACATCTTCTGGTGTCCTCTGTACCCATCAACCACCCTTACTTCCTTTCCCCAGGTGCTTTTATGATCTCTTGCTGTCAATAAAGTAGACCCTGTGGTACGGACTTCTTAACCAATGGGAATAAATGGCCTCCCCAAGACAGAGGAAGACCCCCCTTGACATCTCCGTGCAAATTCTCCTGCAGATGTCCCTTTGCAGTACCCATCTACAGGATAATTACCAGTGACCACACAGATATAATGAGATGTGTTACCTCCACCAGTATGTCAACAACAGTCATATTTTTTGGCTTTTTTAGATGATAGCAGCCACCTGGTCTAATTTACCATGTGATTTGGCCGTAACCTTAAGATTGTTTTGGAACTTTCTCATTATCAGCCTTTTGCTATTGTAGAATTGGGAACATGGGGGAATTGGCGTCAGCATATTTCAAGTAACTCCATTTAATGTATTTTAAAGATAATCTTTGAATGAAGCAGTTTACACTGCTTGTTGGAGGCATAATGGAGTCTTACGTGTTGGACTTAGCCCAAAATGTCCAACAAACTTAGCTTTATTTACATGGAGATGAGCTGCAATAAAACACAATACTCACAGGCAAGATTGTTGTTGTTTGGGAGAAAAAGTAATTCAGATATTTTTTTTTACAAATCCAAATTTGCATTGCAATATTGTGATTCTAAATGTTATTGTCATTGCTTTGTCATTACCAAACACCGTGAATGTAGAGAGAACTGATACAAACAATCCTAATAGGAGTAAATGAAGAGATTTTTTTTCTTACTATAGCACCATCAGATTACATGATAAAAAATGGTCTCATTTGGAGAAATGAGGGGAATGATGATTTTCATTGCGCAAGAATATTCCCAGTGGCTGATCAGATAATTTGGAGGGAAGTAGCGGCGGCGTCTCATCTGTGATGTGTCGGCAATCTTTGAAACATAATAAGAATTCAAACAGCTGCATTTTAATTAAACTGGAATCTAATGAACTCGGATCCAGGCGATCGGACCAGCCGGGAATTAAGGCTGTTGTCACGATGCCGGCTGGCAGGTAGTGGACCCTCTGTGCCAGAGAGGGATTGGCGTGGACCGTGCTAGTGGACCGGTTCTAAGCCACTACTGGTTTTCACCAGAGCCCGCCGCAAAGCAGGATGGTCTTGCTGCGGCGGTAGTGACCAGGTCGTATCCACTAGCAACGGCTCACCTCTCTGGCTGCTGAAGATAGGCGCGGTACAAGGGAGTAGGCAGAAGCAAGGTCGGACGTAGCAGAAGGTCGGGGCAGGCAGCAAGGATCGTAGTCAGGGGCAACGGCAGAAGGTCTGGAAACACAGGCAAGGAACACACAAGGAACGCTTTCACTGGCACTAAGGCAACAAGATCCGGCAAGGGAGTGCAAGGGAAGTGAGGTAATATAGGGAAGTGCACAGGTGAAAACCCTAATTGGAACCACTGCGCCAATCAGCGGCGCAGTGGCCCTTTAAATCGCAGAGACCCGGCGCGCGCGCGCCCTAGGGAGCGGGGCCGCGCGCGCCGGGACAGAACAGACGGGGAGCGAGTCAGGTAGGGGAGCCGGGGTGCGCATCGCGAGCGGGCGCTACCCGCATCGCGAATCGCATCCCGGCTGGCAGCAGGATCGCAGCGCCCCGGGTCAGAGGACGTGACCGGAGCGCTGCAGCGGAGGGAGTGAAGCGAGCGCTCCGGGGAGGAGCGGGGACCCGGAGCGCTCGGCGTAACAGTACCCCCCCCCTTGGGTCTCCCCCTCTTCTTGGAGCCTGAGAACCTGAGGAGCAGACTTTTGTCAAGGATGTTGTCCTCAGGTTCCCAGGATCTCTCTTCAGGACCACAACCCTCCCAGTCTACTAAAAAAAAATTTTTCCCTCTGACCTTTTTGGCAGCCAAAATTTCCTTGACCGAGAAGACGTCCGAGGAGCCGGAAACAGGAGTGGGAGGAACAGATTTGGGAGAAAAACGGTTGAGGATGAGTGGTTTGAGAAGAGAGACGTGAAAGGCATTAGGGATACGAAGAGAAGGAGGAAGAAGAAGTTTATAAGAGACAGGATTAATTTGACACAAAATTTTGAAAGGACCAAGATAGCGTGGTCCCAACTTGTAGCTAGGGACACGGAAGCGGACATATTTAGCGGAGAGCCATACCTTGTCTCCAGGGGAAAAAACGGGGGGAGCTCTTCTTTTCTTATCCGCGAACCTCTTCATGCGTGAAGAAGCCTGTAAGAGAGAATTTTGGGTCTCTCTCCATATAATGGAAAGGTCACGAGAAATTTCATCCACAGCGGGCAGACCAGAGGGCAAGGGGGTAGGGAGGGGGGGAAGAGGGTGACGGCCGTACACCACGAAAAATGGGGATTTGGAGGAAGATTCAGAGACCCTGAAGTTATACGAAAATTCGGCCCATGGAAGGAGATCTGCCCAGTCATCCTGGCGGGAGGAAACAAAATGTCGCAAATAATCACCCAGGATCTGGTTAATTCTTTCTACTTGTCCATTGGACTGGGGATGATATGCAGAGGAAAAATTTAATTTAATCTTGAGTTGTTTACAGAGAGCCCTCCAGAATTTAGACACGAATTGGACCCCTCTATCCGAGACAATCTGCGTAGGCAACCCGTGAAGACGAAAAATGTGTACAAAAAATTGTTTAGCCAACTGAGGCGCAGAAGGAAGACCAGGAAGAGGGATGAAATGTGCCATTTTGGAGAATCGATCAACGACCACCCAAATAACGGTGTTGCCACGGGAAGGGGGTAAATCAGTAATAAAATCCATACCAATCAGAGACCAAGGCTGTTCGGGGACAGGCAGAGGATGAAGAAAACCAGCGGGCTTCTGGCGAGGAGTCTTATCCCGGGCACAGATAGTGCAGGCTCGCACAAAGTCCCCAACATCCGTCTCCAGAGTCGGCCACCAATAGAAGCGGGAGATGAGTTGCACAGATTTCTTGATGCCCGCATGACCTGCGAGATGGGAGGAGTGACCCCATTTGAGGATTCCGAGGCGTTGGCGTGGAGAAACAAAGGTCTTTCCTGGAGGAGTCTGCCTGATGGAGGCAGGAGAAGTGGAGATCAGGCAGTCAGGTGGAATGATGTGTTGCGGAGGGAGATCAACTTCTGAGGCATCCGAGGAACGAGAGAGAGCATCGGCCCTAATGTTCTTATCGGCAGGACGAAAGTGAATCTCAAAATTAAATCGGGCAAAGAACAGAGACCACCGGGCCTGGCGAGGATTCAGCCGTTGGGCCGACTGGAGGTAGGAGAGGTTCTTGTGGTCGGTGTAGATAATAACAGGAAATCTTGATCCCTCCAGCAGATGCCTCCATTCCTCAAGTGCTAATTTAATGGCTAGAAGCTCTCGATCCCCGATGGAGTAGTTCCTCTCCGCTGGAGAGAAGGTCCTAGAGAAAAAACCACAAGTGACAGCATGCCCGGAAGGATTTTTTTGTAGAAGAACAGCTCCAGCTCCTACTGAGGAGGCATCAACCTCCAATAGGAAGGGTTTGGAAGGGTCAGGTCTGGAGAGCACGGGAGCCGAAGAAAAGGCAGACTTGAGTCGTTTAAAGGAGTCTTCTGCTTGAGGAGGCCAGGACTTGGGATCAGCATTTTTCTTGGTTAAAGCCACGATAGGAGCCACAATGGTAGAAAAATGTGGAATAAATTGCCTGTAATAATTGGCGAACCCCAAAAAGCGTTGGATAGCACGGAGTCCGGAGGGGCGTGGCCAATTTAAGACGGCAGAGAGTTTGTCTGGATCCATCTGTAGTCCCTGGCCAGAGACCAAATATCCTAGAAAAGGAAGAGATTGGCATTCAAACAGACATTTCTCAATTTTGGCATAGAGTTGGTTGTCACGAAGTCTCTGAAGAACCATACGGACATGCTGGCGGTGTTCTTCTAAATTGGCAGAAAAAATTAGGATATCGTCCAGATATACCACAACACAGGAGTATAACAGATCACGAAAAATTTCATTGACAAAGTCTTGGAAGACGGCAGGGGCATTGCACAGTCCAAAGGGCATGACCAGATACTCAAAGTGTCCATCTCTGGTGTTAAATGCCGTTTTCCACTCGTCCCCCTCTCTGATGCGGATGAGGTTATAGGCGCCTCTTAAGTCCAATTTAGTGAAGATGTGGGCACCTTGGAGGCGATCAAAGAGTTCAGAGATGAGGGGTAAGGGGTAGCGGTTCTTAACCGTGATTTTATTAAGACCGCGGTAGTCAATGCAAGGACGTAGGGAGCCATCTTTTTTGGACACAAAGAAAAATCCGGCTCCGGCAGGAGAGGAGGATTTACGGATAAAGCCCTTTTTTAGATTCTCCTGGACGTATTCGGACATGGCAAGAGTCTCTGGGGCAGAGAGAGGATAAATTCTGCCCCGGGGTGGAGTAGTACCCGGGAGGAGGTCGATAGGGCAATCATAAGGCCTGTGAGGAGGTAGAGTCTCAGCTTGTTTTTTGCAGAAAACATCCGCGAAGTCCATATAGGCCTTAGGGAGACCGGTTACTGGAGGAACCACAGAGTTACGGCAAGGGTTACTGGGAACCGGTTTTAGACAGTTCTTGGAACAAGAGGACCCCCAACTCTTGATCTCCCCAGTGGACCAATCCAGGGTTGGGGAATGAAGTTGAAGCCAGGGAAGTCCAAGGAGAATCTCCGAGGTGCAATTGGGGAGGACCAAAAGTTCAATCCTCTCATGATGAGATCCGATGCTCATAAGAAGGGGCTCCGTGCGGAAACGTATGGTACAGTCCAATCTTTCATTATTTACACAATTGATGTAGAGGGGTCTGGCGAGACTGGTCACTGGGATGTTGAACCTGTTGACGAGAGAGGCCAAAATAAAATTTCCTGCAGATCCAGAGTCCAAGAAGGCCACTGTAGAGAAGGAGAAGGCAGAGGCAGACATCCGCACAGGCACAGTAAGACGTGGAGAAGCAGAGTAGACATCAAGGACTGTCTCACCTTTGTGCGGAGTCAGCGTACGTCTTTCCAGGCGGGGAGGACGGATAGGACAATCCCTCAGGAAGTGTTCGGTACTAGCACAGTACAGGCAGAGGTTCTCCATACGGCGTCGTGTCCTCTCTTGAGGTGTCAGGCGAGACCGGTCGACCTGCATAGCCTCCACGGCGGGAGGCACAGGAACAGATTGCAGGGGACCAGAGGAGAGAGGAGCCGAGGAGACGAAACGCCTCGTGCGAACAGAGTCCATATCTTGGCGGAGTTCCTGACGCCTTTCAGAAAAACGCATGTCAATGCGAGTGGCTAGGTGAATAAGTTCATGTAGATTAGCAGGAATTTCTCGTGCGGCCAGAACATCTTTAATGTTGCTGGATAGGCCTTTTTTGAAGGTCGCGCAGAGGGCCTCATTATTCCAGGACAATTCTGAAGCAAGTGTACGGAATTGTACGGCATACTCGCCAACGGAAGAATTACCCTGGACCAGGTTCAACAGGGCAGTCTCAGCAGAAGAGGCTCGGGCAGGTTCCTCAAAGACACTTCGGATTTCCGAGAAGAAGGAGTGTACAGAGGCAGTGACGGGGTCATTGCGGTCCCAGAGCGGTGTGGCCCATGACAGGGCTTTTCCGGACAGAAGACTGACTACGAAAGCCACCTTAGACCTTTCAGTGGGAAACAGGTCCGACATCATCTCCAGATGCAGGGAACATTGGGAAAGAAAGCCACGGCAAAACTTAGAGTCCCCATCAAATTTATCCGGCAAGGATAAGCGTATCCCAGGAGCGGCCACTCGCTGCGGAGGAGGTGCAGGAGCTGGCGGAGGAGATGACTGCTGAAGCTGTGGTAGCAACTGTTGTAGCATAACGGTCAGTTGAGACAGCTGTTGGCCTTGTTGCGCTATCTGTTGTGACTGCTGGGCGACCACCGTGGTGAGGTCAGCGACAACTGGCAGAGGAACTTCAGCGGGATCCATGGCCGGATCTACTGTCACGATGCCGGCTGGCAGGTAGTGGACCCTCTGTGCCAGAGAGGGATTGGCGTGGACCGTGCTAGTGGACCGGTTCTAAGCCACTACTGGTTTTCACCAGAGCCCGCCGCAAAGCGGGATGGTCTTGCTGCGGCGGTAGTGACCAGGTCGTATCCACTAGCAACGGCTCACCTCTCTGGCTGCTGAAGATAGGCGCGGTACAAGGGAGTAGGCAGAAGCAAGGTCGGACGTAGCAGAAGGTCGGGGCAGGCAGCAAGGATCGTAGTCAGGGGCAACGGCAGAAGGTCTGGAAACACAGGCAAGGAACACACAAGGAACGCTTTCACTGGCACTAAGGCAACAAGATCCGGCAAGGGAGTGCAAGGGAAGTGAGGTAATATAGGGAAGTGCACAGGTGAAAACCCTAATTGGAACCACTGCGCCAATCAGCGGCGCAGTGGCCCTTTAAATCGCAGAGACCCGGCGCGCGCGCGCCCTAGGGAGCGGGGCCGCGCGCGCCGGGACAGAACAGACGGGGAGCGAGTCAGGTAGGGGAGCCGGGGTGCGCATCGCGAGCGGGCGCTACCCGCATCGCGAATCGCATCCCGGCTGGCAGCAGGATCGCAGCGCCCCGGGTCAGAGGACGTGACCGGAGCGCTGCAGCGGAGGGAGTGAAGCGAGCGCTCCGGGGAGGAGCGGGGACCCGGAGCGCTCGGCGTAACAGCTGTGTATTACAGATATAACACAAAGCATTAATCTAACTTTCGGCAGTCAGGCACTTACCATGCTCAGTGACAAGGTTCTTGGGTGGAATAATTACTTCTTATTATGTTACTGTAGAAAATGTTATCTGAGAAGCAATTACTACTCCATAGGTAAGGGAATGCATATGTTGTTGATCAAGCATTGTATGGCAGTAAACATTACAGTCATTTATCCATCAAAGTGCTGAAAAAAGCTAAATAAACACTACACCATGTGCATCACTATTCCTGAAATGAAGTGAAGATTTCTAAAGGTATATTCCAGCAAGTAAAACCTCCACAGGATAGGGCACAAGTGTCTGATTGCGGGAGTGGGGGTGGTGGTGGGGTATGGGGGGGGGGGGAGATGGGGGGGTCTGACCTTTTTTGGTGTGCCCTGCTGTCTCCAGGACGGGGACCTCACTCTCCTAGTCCATTGGAATGACTGGTCTGCACATGCACCATTCATTCCCTATGTAACCACCGAATTAACCGAAATCTCAGCCATCTCCTGTGACTGGTGCAGGTGCTTATTCACTTTTCCATTCACCTGGAAAAGTTGTGCATTTCCCATTGTTAATATCATGGGTGGTTCCCCTTGCAATCATAAACGTATTGCCTTTCCTGTGGATAGGCGATTCCTTTTAGTTGCAGAAACACCCCTTTAACCCCGCAGAGATGCAGGGATTTTTTTTTATTTTTGCACTTGTTTTTCCCTCATCGCCTTCTAATAACCTTAAAGGACAAGTCTTATGCTCAAAAACGTATCCCCTATCGGAAGAATAGGAGATAAGTTTTAGATCGCAGGGGGTCCGAGCACTGGGGCCCCCCACGATCTCCTGTTTGGAGCCCCAGAGCGCTAACACAGGAGCGCGTCACGACCTCCGCCCAAAGTGGAGGCTGCCACGCCCCCTCCATATAGTTCTACTAGAGAGGTGTTCAGCAATCTTCGGCTTTCCAATAGAGCTATATGGTGAGGGCTTGGCGTCCTCCGCTTCGGGCGGGGGGTCGTGACGTGCTCCTCTTGTATTGGTATATATGTATAGATTATAATAAATCCTCCTAAAGACATCCTGTAGGGACTAACCACTACAAGGTAAGTAATATACTAGTATTGCAATATGGAGTACTACACCAAAAGAATAAATACTAGTCAACAATAATAAATATAGTAAACTAGACAAAATCTTTATTAAAAAAAACATATATAAAAAAACATACATAAAATGGAAATGGCACAGTAGGATAACACCATGGAAGGCATATAACAAGGAAGGTAGTAACTAATACTATAAATCACAATGAAGATAAATCTCTCATGCTTGAAAACAAAATATTAGGCCACAGTGGTAGATAACCAGACAGAGTAGATAATATAATAAGCCAGTACCAGATTATATATGAAACCTTACCCAGGTATATGCTGAACCCCTACATATTTTTCGCTCTGTCGAGCTTCCTCAGGGGGCGAGGCTAACTACGGATCAAAACCGGCCATATATAGTAGTACTAGGCCAATCACATACATTCTCACATTCACACCTATATAGATACCCAATCCTGAGTGTCGATATATAGTAATTAAACTGCCAAATTAACATCCAGTACCTACGCAGGATAAGTGTAACCAATAGTGGCAGGTTACAACAACTTATGCGAACCAGTATGCTAAATGATTTATCATGTTCTATGGCAAAGTGTTGAGAGCTTACCATCTTTTTTGCAGGATACTACAGATGTCATTAGGAGAATGGAACATATACATTTGGACTCTGAAGCATTAATCGTCACATGCGACGTAGAGGCTTTACACACCTCTATTAGGCATGAGGATGGCCTCCGAGCAGTGAGGTACTTCTTATCTATGATGGACTATGCAACGGAATTCGGTGAGTTTATCATCCAATTGTTGGAGTTTGTACTCACACATAATTTCTTTATGTTCAGAGACACATTCTATGTACAATTACAGGGTACCGCAATGGGCGCGGCTTATGCGCCTGCATACTCGAACCTGTTCTTAGGATTCTGGGAAAGACTAAATTTCCTTATTGATCCACACCCACTGATTGATAGGGTACAATGCTGGGCCCGCTATATAGATAATGTTATTTTCATATGTCAGGGCCAAGCAGAGGAACTCCAGACATTCATGGCGGACCTTAACCAAAATGATCTAAATATTAAGTTGACTTATAAATATGGTCGCCAGGATATGGACTTTTTGGATGTTAAGTTCTATGTGGATTCAGAGGGTTATATACAATCTGATCTTTTTAGGAAAACCACAGCTGTCAACTCACTCTTACAAGCCTATTCCTCTCATCCTAGGAAATTAGTACAAAGCACTCCCATAGGACAGTCCCTAAGGATACGGCGTATATGCTCTACTGATCAAGATCTTGAGAGACAGGCTGCTGAATTACTCACTCGTTTTCGAGAACGTGGGTACTGTGAGAGATCAATGAGAAGTGCCTATTGGAGGGCCAAATATTCAAAGAGGAAATCACTGTTACAATACAAAAGACCATCTAAGAAGGACACTCATTCTGCCCGACATCCAGGGGTGTACCGACATCCATGGCAACCCACTGTCCTGCGCTGCCATTGGTCAGAATCAGTTCTGACCAATGGCAGGGGATAGGAGGAGATCGCAGCACTGCGACCTCGCTCCTATCCCGCAGGATAATCGGGGCTTTCACTGACAGCTCCGATCATCCCTATTTTCCGGGTGATCGGGTCACCAGAGACCCGATCAGCCCGGAATAGCAGTAAATCGCATGTCTGAATTGACATGCGATTTTCTGCGATCGCCGACATGGGGGAGTCTCAGGACCCCCCTTGGCGATGTGCCGGGATGCCTGCTGAATGATTTCAGCAGGCATCCCGGACCGGTCCCCAACCAGCTAGTGGCGGGGACCGGAATTCCCACGGGCGTATGCATACGCCCCACGTCCTTAGGGACTTGGGAGGCAGGGCGTATGCATAGAGGTTAAAGGTGTGTTCATCTCTGTAACAGTAATCTGCATAACATGCTGATCATGGGAATCCAACAGAAGTGACCCCCACTGATCAGGAAAACAAAGGAAGCACATAGCAATATTCAGAAGCCTAAAAGAGACTGAATGGAGCTATGCAGAGTCACCAGGAGTTATCTAAAAGTCCTAAAAATCTGGAGAATTTAATCACCTAAAGCGTAGAAAAACTGTTTATTTCTTCCAAAAACAGCACCTCCTCTGTCTTCAGTAGTGTTTAGCACGAATATTTTTTTTTCACATGCAAATTCTTATGCGCATTTTCCATGCGAATTTTCGCATGGAAAAAAAAAGTGAATGAACATGGCGAATATGCAAATTTCGTGAAGATAGGACGGATAATTGTCAATATATTCGCAAAATATTGTGAATTTGAATATGGCCCCTGCTGCTCATCACTATTCTTCAGTTTGTGAGTGGCATTAAAACTCAGTTCCATTGAAGTGAAGGGAGCCAAGTTTAAATACCACACACAACCCTAGGACAGATGTGCTGCTGTAGTGCATTTTTTTGCCCTCATACGTGCATACCACATACCTACATCTAAGTAGTGCACTTTTTTGTACCTGTTAATCTGTAAGAAGCCTATATACAGTTTAAGGCCAGGGGGAAACTAACCACTGGCTGTTGTTTCATGAAAATACGTTTTCCAAGTGTACTGTAGTGCATTTTTTTGCCCTCATACGTGCAAACCACATACCTACATCTAAGTAGTGCACTTTTTTGTACCTGTTAATCTGTAAGAAGCCTACATACAGTGAAAGGCCAGGGAAAACTAATCACTGGCTGTTGTTTTATGAAAACACGTTTTCCAAGTGTACTGTAGCACATTTTCTTGCCCTCATACGTGCATACCACATACCTACATCTAAGTAGTCTACTATATTGCACCTGTTAATCTGTTAAGGGCCTACATACTGTGAAAGTCCAAGCAAAAGTATTCACTGGCTGGTGTTTAAAAAAAAAATACAGAGTTTTTAGGCGTATTGTAGAGCATATTTCTGCCCTAAACAGTGCATACCGCATGCCTAAATCTAAGTAATGTACTATTTTTTACCTGTTAATCTGTCAAGGGCCTAGATACTGTGAAAGGACAGCCAATAGTACACACCTGCTGCTGTTCTAGACAAATACTGTTTTCAATGTAGTGAAGTTTATTGTACTCCCTTCATATACCCAATAAGTATGTCAGGAAGAGTATTGCCAGGACATGCACAGAGGAGTATCAGAGGCCTAAATTCATCAGGCGCAGGCAGAGGTCACCGCAGAGTAGGGGTGTGTGGCAGCCGGAGTTGCAGCGAGAGCTCTGAGCTCCCAGTGTCAGCTAGCAGTCGTGTCGTGACCAGCAACCCAGCAGACGTGATTGATCGGTTAACTTGGTCATCCACGTCATCTCAAGTGACTTTCGACACCCCCAGTCAACAGTCGGTGGGTTCCTCACACTCAACCCTCAGTTGGCATGGCCCTCATGCTGTTGCTGCCACCTCCAGGCTCTGTCATTGTGCTGCTCTATGGTCTCCTCATGCTATTGCTACCACCTCCAGGCACTGTCATTGTGCCACAATATGGTCTCCTCATGCTGATGCTGCCACCTCCAGGTTCTCTCATTCTGCTGCTCTATGGTCTCCTCATGCTAATGCTACCACCTCCACGCTCTGTCATTGTGCCACCATATGGTCTCCTCATGCTGATGCTACCACCTCCAGGCTCTGTCGTTGTGCCTCCATATGATCTCCTCATGCTGATGCTACCAACTCCAGGCTCTCTAATTGTGCTGCTCTATGGTCTCCTCATGCTGATGCTGCCACCTCCAGGCTCTCTAATTGTGCTGCTCTATGGTCTCCTCATGCTGATGCTACCGACTCCAGGCTCTCTCAGTGTGCTACCATAAATACTGCAAAACATAATTAAGGTGCTGGTCCCCAGTTTCAGAAATTCCTTGCATTAGGGTCACTTTCAGTACTTCTGATGCCACCTCCAGGCTGTGCCATTCAGCCACTACATGGTATCCTCATGATTCAGCCACCTCCAGGCGGTGCCATTGAGACACTATATGGGCTCCTTATGCTTTCCCCACCTCCAGGCTGTGTCATTCAGTCAATATATTGTTTTATGACGTTGCTGGGACTGTCTTGGATATTACCTACAATTTTTTATGGTAGCACTAGCAAACATACATACTCAATAAAGATTTCAACATTAACACAATGTTAGGGGTTGTGAAGCCCTCTCGTAAACTCATGTCGATGCCTGCTCCAGGCTGTGTGTTTCAGGAACTACTTGGCTTAGTGATGCTGCTGGGCTTGGGCATTACTTTTTTTGGATGTTAGCACTAGCTTACATACATGCTTAATTGAGATTTCAACATTGATCTTTCAATCTTAGGGGTTATGAAACCCTTTTGTGCACTCCTGCTGCTGACTGCTCCTGTCTGTTTCATTCAGCAACTACATGGTTTAATGATGCTGCTGGGCCTAGGACATTACCTATATATGTTTATGGTAGCACTAGGTACCATACATCTTCAATGGAAATTTCTAAATTCATCTTTTATTCTGAGAGATTGTGAGGCCCTATTGTCTCCTCATCTGCTGCCAACTCCAGGCTGTGCCATTCAGTCGCTATTTGGTCTCCTCATGCTTCAGCCATCTCCAGGCTGTGTCATTCAGCCACTATATGGTCTCCATATATTGACTGTGTATTGTAGGAAACATGTGGCTATCCTTGAGTTACTATCCCAGCATTATTTCCATGTTGATACCAGACCAGTAATAAAAGGAATATGGCCAAGGACTAGCAGAAATAGGGAACTGTGGATACTGACCACCGTCTGTTGAAATTGACTGACTATCCCAGGTGGTAGATTTACCATTTTGAAGTTCCTCAGTTCCAGTGGGCTTTAAGTCATTCATTCTTTGTTGTGGTTTTTCAGTTGCAGAATTAAGTTTTATGATGTTTTCCTGTTCCTCCGATGAGCTAATGTCACTGGAACACACAATACTTATATTGTCATCTAATGAAGGATCCTTTTCTTCAGAGAATCTATCATTGTATTATTTTGAATGTCAGGTGGTATTCTGACAATTTCTGATTATAAAGGAATTTTGTAATCTGGGACACAGGTAAAAATAAGTATTTTTAAGCATACTGTAGCACATTTTTCTGCCCTAATTAGTCTATACCACATACCTATATCTAAGAAGTGTACTATTTTGTACCTGTTAATCTGTCAAGGGTCTATATTCTGTGAAAGGACAGCCAATAGTACACACCTGCTGCTGTTCTAGACAAATACTGTTTTAAGCAAACTGAAGCGTATTGTACTCACCTCATATACGCAATAAGAATGTCAGGCAAAGTAGTGAAATTTCAATTACTAAATCCTTGATATCAATTTCAAAATATTAAATTTAAATTAAAAAATCATAGATTTCAATGGTCTCGTCATGCTGTTGCCAACTCTAGGCTGGGCCATTCAGACACTATATGGTCTCCTCATGCTTCAGCCAACTCCAGGCCAATATATGGTTTACTGATGCTGCTGGGCCTGGCCCCTTAACGACCACGGACGTAAATGTACGTCCTGGTACAGCGGAGCGGTGCTCGCGTCATACACCGCAGGTTCCGGCTGCTAGCAGCAGCCGGGGGCCCACCGGTAATGGCCGACATCCGCGATCATGCGGATGTCCGCCATTAACCCCTCAAATGCTGCGATCAGTACAGATCACAGCATCTGCGGCAGTGCACATGTTAAAATAGATGATCGGATCGCCCGCAGCGCTGCCACGGGCATCCGATCATCTGTAATGGTGGACAAAGGTCCCCTCACCTGCATCCGTCCGTCTCCCGGCATCTCCTGCTCTGGTCTGAGATCGAGCAGACCAGAGCAGAAGATAGCCGATAATACTGATCAGTGCTATGCCCTATGCAACAAATGATTGCTATAGATAGTCCCCTATGGGGACATAAAAAGTGTAAAAAACAAGTTGAAAATTTTTAAAATAAAAAGTTACAAAAAAAGTTAAAAAAATCCCCTCCACTAATAAAAATGAAAATTGTAAATTTTTCCCATTTTAGCCCCAAGAAGCGTACATTTTTTTTAAGAAGCATATTTGGTATCGCCACGTGCGTAAATGTCCAAACTATGACAATATGATGTTAATGATCCCGTAAGGTGAACGGCGTCAACTCCAGGCTGTGCCATTCAGGCAATATATGGTTTACTGATGCTGCTGGGACTGGGCCAGAGAATAAAAATGTTGTTATTTTAGTACTAGCTACCCAAAATCTTCGGTTTAAATTTCAGAATTCATCTTGTAATCTTAGGGATTGTGAAGGCCTAGTGTCTACTCATGCTGCTGCCAACTCCTGGATGTGCCTTTCACACACTATATGGTCTCCTCTAGTGATGTTGCGAACATAACATTTTCGGTTCGCGAACTTCCGCAAATGTTTGCAAACCGGCGAACAGGGCGAACCGCCATTGACTTCAATGGGCAGGCAAATTTTAAAACCCACAGGGACTCTTTCTGGTCACAATAGTGATTTAAAAGTTGTTTCAAGGGCACTAATACCTGGACCGTAGCGTGCTGGAGGGGGATCCATGGCAAAACTCCCATGGAAAATTACATAGTTGATGCAGAGTCTGGTTTTAATCCATAAAGGGCATAAATCACCTAACATTCCTAAATTCTTTGGAATAACATGCTTTAGCCCCCTTTAGGCAGCACATAGTTAGAGCCCCCCTTTGGGCATCACATAGATTTTCCCCTATTTGGCAGCACATAGTTAGAGCCCCCCTTTAGTGGGATTTGAACCCAAGGCCCCAGCGCTGCAAGGCAGCAGTGCTAACCTCTGAGCCACCATGCTACCCTTAGCATACATCTAATATGCACGGTTGCTAAAATGGACAGAGATGTCAGCAGAGAGTACCAGAAAAATTAGGCATGTACACATGGCTGAAAAATAAGAACAAGCGCATATCCAAGAGTCCAGAAGACTCTATAATGCAGGACGGAGAAACACACAAAGAAATTCTTTTCTAAATAAAATTTTTCATCAAATAAAAAAACAGAGTTCTTCCCTCTTTGTATTTTACTTTTGAAAATGTAAGTTAAAAAAATCACACGCAACAAGCGTTCCTTTGTGTAATGGTTATTACTCTTGAAAATTCAAGTTTAAATTATCATAAAGTCCAGAAGACTCTATAATGCAGGACGGTGAAAAACACAAAGAAATCCTTTTCAAAATAAAAGGGTCCCTCAACAGGCACGACAGCATGAAAGACCCCATTTGCTCAAGGTTGGATGCCGAGCTACTCATGTCCCGTTCCTCGTCCTCAGTGATGTCAGGGAAGGTATCATCTTCTTCCCCCCCAGCCACGTACAACACCACGGGAACCAGATAGGTGACAATGAGCACCCTGGGATGCCTGTTGTGGTTGGTCTTCCTCCTCCTCTTCAAAGCCACATTCCTCCTCTGACTCCTCTTTTTCACAATCCGCAGGTCTAGCAACCGATGCTGATAAGGCTGTTTCTGGTGGTGATGGTGACCACAACTCTTCCTCTTCACAATCATCTACTGCCTGATCCAGCACTCTTCGCAGGGCACGCTCCAGGAGGAAAACAAAGAGTATGATGTCGCTGATGGTGCCTTCGGTGCGACTGACTAGGTTTGTCACCTCCTCAAAAGGACGCATGAGCCTACAGGCATTGCGCATGAGCGTCCAGTAACTCCACAGATGATGTCCTAGCACCCCGGTCATACAAATATTCGTTAATGGCTTTTTCTTGTTGGAGCAGGCGGTCGAATATTAGGAGTGTTGAATTCCAACATGTTGGGCTGTTGCAAATCAAGCACCTCACTGGCATGATGGACAGAGATGTCAGCAGAGAGTACAAGAAAAATTAGGTGTGTACACATGGCTGAAAAATTTGGCATTGTAGCAGCGGCCAGAAAAATTGCAGCAGCAGAAAAAGTGCAGCACCAGAGGCCCGAAAAATTAGCCATGTACACATAGCTGAAAAATTTGGTATTGTTGCAGCCGCTGCTGTAGCAGCAGCCAGAAAAATTTCTGTTTGTTTCCCAGCCAGAAAGTGCTCTAAACCATTACGGCTTGAACTAAAGTTGGTGGCGGATAAGTCATGCAAGTCATCCTTGGTCGCCACCTTACCCAGACGGAACGTGATTGGTCGGATTCTTCAAAAAAGAGTTGCCGCTGATGCCTCTTGGAATCCTCCAAAGAGGAAATACACGTCTCATCCCTGATTGGTCACCGCCCGGACCTGCCCAGCAGCGATTGGTTGAATTCTTCAAAAAAGATTTGCCGTTGATGCCTCTAGGAATCCCCCAAAGAGGAATTCTACACCTTTAAACTGATTGGTCGCCGCCCCGACCTGCCCAGCAGCGATTGGCTGAAAGATTTGAAAGACATCCTGCCGCCACCAGTGGCAAAGACTTGCAACCTGAACTCATACGTCCCCTCTCTAATTGGCTCACTCGACATCCCGAAAAGCAAAAGTTAAGCCTACCATCCCGATGCCCATGTTTGGATGACATCCCCTCACCGACTTTTTCCTATGACAGCGTAACTGTACACAGCCATGTACAGCACGTTCCTGATTGGTCGCCCCCATACCATCCAGCAGCGAGCGACCAATCAGCTTCAAGAGGCCCGTCTTCATTCAAAATCCACCGCGGCAACCCTGCACAGCGTCACCAGGTTTACCCAATGCGCAGTGTAGGTGATATACCTGCCCTGACCACCCTTGCCCCAACACTGTGTGCCAGACATGCCATTACTTCCTGTTGCACAATTGAGTACCGGTTCGGGATTGCCTTTTGTGCAAAGAAATTTTGGCCGGGTACCTTCCACTGCGGTGTCCCACTAGCTATAAAAAATTTGTAGCAATTTTTGTAATTTTTTAAAAAATTTGTTTACATTTTTTTTTTAATTTTAAATAATTTTTTTAAAAGCTGGCGGGCTATGAGTTCAGACAAGCCAGCTGCCAGACGCTGGGCTAGGGGGTGACCTTGTGACATTGGCATTTACGCTCAAACATGTCCTTGACAGACGTAGACTAGACGCTGTAAGCCTGACACACACGCTTGCAGACAACTAACTGCTATTCAATCTATTACAGACAAAATTGTATTTTTTTTGTTAAATTTACACAACTGTCACACCACATATGATTTGCACTAGTGTGAAAATGAGCCCAGCAGGCCCAAAAACTCCCAAGTGTGAAGTGAACTGACTGTCTTTATTTCACAGCCAAAATTTTTTTTATTTTTTTCAAATTTACACTACGGTCACCCCAAAAATGATTTGCACTAGTGTGACAATGAGCCCAGCAGGCCCAAAAACTCCCAAGTGTGAAGTGAACTGACTGATTTTATTTCACAGCCAAAAGAGGTATTTTTTTTTTCTAATTTACACTACGGTCACACCACATATGATTTGCACTAGTGTGACAATGAGCCCAGCAGGCCCAAAAACTCTCAAGTGTGAAGAGAACTGACTGCTTTTATTTCACAGCCAAAAAAAACAAAAAATAATTTTTTAGCCCTTTGAATACTGTAGTAGTTAGTTGCTTTAAAGAAAAAAAGCTTGCCAGCGGAGTTCCCCTTTTAAGCAGTGGTCCCCAACCAGGGTGCCTCCAGCTGTTGCAAAACACACGGACTGATATATTTCAGTCCTTTGAATACCGTAATAGTTAGTAGCTTTAAAGAAAAAAAGCTTGCCAGCGGAGATTCCCTTTTAAGCAGTGGTCCCCAACCAGGGCGCCTCCAGCTGTTGCAAAACACACGGACTGATATATTTCCGCCCTTTGAATACTGTATCCCTACGCACCCGTTTCCAAGTCCTTAATGACACAGGGTGTATGGATACGCCCTGCACATTTCCGGCCCCCGCCGCTAACCGGAGGGGAGCCGGTGCCGGATGCCTGCTGAAATTGTTCAGCAGGCATCCTAGCATATCGCCCAGGGGGGTCATGATGACCCCCCATGTCGGCCATGGCCGCAGATCGCTGAACAATTCAGCCCAGCGATCTGCGGCGGATTCCGGGTCAATCGGGTCTCCAGTCTGGTACGGCACTGTTTCCAAAACGGAGCCCCCAGCTGTTGCAAAACAACTACTCCCAGTATTGCCAGATAGCCACTGACTGTCCAGGCATGCTGGGAGTTTTACAACAGCTGGAGGCCCCCTGTTTGGGAATCACTGGTGTAGAATACCCCTATGTCCACCCCTTTGCAAATCCCTAATTTAGGCCTCAAATGCGCATGGCGCTCTCACTTTGGAGCCCTGTCGTATTTCAAGGCAACAGTTTAGGGTCACATATGGGGTATCGCTGTACTCGGGAGAAATTGTGTTACAAATTTTAGGGGGTATTTTCTGCTATTACCCTTTTTAAAAATGTAAAATTTTTGGGAAACCAAGCATTTTAGGTAAAAAAAAAAAATTTTTTTACATATGCAAAAGTTGTGAATCACCTGTGGGGTATTAAGGTTCACATTACCCCTTGTTACGTTCCCTGAGGGGTCTAGTTTCCAAAATGGTATGCCATGTGTCTTTTTTTTTGTTGCTGTTCTGGCACCATAGGGGCTTCCTAAATGCGGCATGCCCCCAGAGCAGAATTTGCTTTCAAAAAGCCAAAAGTGACTCCTTCTCTTCTGAGACCTGTAGTGCACCAGCAGAGCACTTTTCACCCCCATATGGGGTGTTTTCTGAATCGGGAGAAATTGGGCTTCAAATTTTGTGGGGGATTTTCTGCTATTACCCTTTTGAAAAATGTAAAATTTTTGGGAAACCAAGCATTTTAGGTAAAAAAAAATTTTTTTTTTCACATATGCAAAAGTCGTGAATCACCTGAGGGGTATTAAGGTTCACTTTACCCCATGTTACATTCCCCGAGGGGTCTAGTTTCTAAAATGGTATGCCATGTGTTTTTTTTTTTTTGCTGTTCTGGCACCATAGGGGCTTCCTAAATGCGGCATGCCCCCAGAGCAAAATTTGCTTTCAAAAAGACAAATGTGACTCCTCTTCTGAGACCTGTATTGTGCCAGCAGAGCACTTTTCACCCCCATATGGGGTGTTTTCTGAATCAGGAGAATTTGGGCTTCAAATTGTGGGGGGGTATTTTCTGCTATTACCCTTTTTAAAAATGTAACATTTTTGGGAAACCAAGCATTTTAGGTAATTTTTTTTTTTTTTTACATATACAAAAGTCGTGAATCACCTGTGGGGTATTAAGGTTCACTGCACCCCTTATGTTCCCCGAGGGGTCTAGTTTCCAAAATGGTATGCCATGTGTTTTTTTTTTTTTTGCTGTTTTGGCACCATAGGGGCTTCTTAAAGGTGACATGCCCCCCAAAAAACCATTTGTCGCTCCTTCCCTTCTGAGCCCTCTACTGCGCATGCCGAACACTTAACATGGATATATAAGTTATTTCCTTACTCGAGAGAAATTGGGTTTCAAATACAAATAAAAATTTTCTCCTTTTTACCCCTTGCAAAAATTCAAGAATTGGGTCTACAAGAACATGCAAGTGTAAAAAAATGAAGATTTTGAATCTTCTCCTTCACTTTGCTGCTATTCTTGTGAAACACCTAAAGGGTTAAAACACTTACTGAATGTCATTTTGAATACTTTGGGGGGTGTAGTTTTTATAATGGGGTCATTTGTGGGGTATTTCTAATATGAAGACCCTTCAAATCCACTTCAAAACTGAACTGGTCACTGAAAAATAGTGAGTTTGAAAATTTTGTGAAAAATGTCAAAATTGCTGCTGAAATTTGAAACCCTCTGGTGTCTTCCAAAAGTAAAAACTCATAAATTTTGTGATGCCAACATAAAGTAGACATATTGTATATGTGAACCAACATTTTTTTATTTTGAATATCCATTTTCCTTACAAGCAGAGAGCTTCAAAGTTAGAAAAATGCAAAATGTTCATTTTTTTTAATCAAATTTGGTTTTTTTTCACCAAGAAAGGATGCAAGTTACCAAAAAATGTTACCACTATGTTAAAGTAGAATATGTCATGAAAAAACAATCTCGGCATCAGAATGATAAGTAAAAGCATTCCAGAGTTATTAATGTTTAAAGTAACAGTGGTCAGATGTTCAAAAAATGCTCTGGTCCTTAAGGTGAAAAAGGGCTCAGTTCTTAAGGGGTTAAGCAGTGGTCCCCAACCAGGGTGCCTCCAGCTGTTGCAAAACACATGGACTGATATCTTTCAGCCCTTTGAATACTGTAGTAGTTAGTTGCTTGAAGGAACTTACGTTTTCTACTGGAGTACCCCTTTTAACCAGCGGTTCCCTCCCAACCAGGGTGCATCCAGCTGTTGCAAGACACACAGACTGATATCTTTCAGCCCTTTGAATACTGTAGTAGTTAGTTGTTTGAAGGAACTTAAGTTTTATTCTGGAGTACCCTTTTAAACCAGCTGTTCCCTCCCAACCAGGGGGCCTCCAGCTGTTGCAAGACACACAGACTGATATTTGAGCCTAAAAAGGGCTTTTTTGGGCGCTGTCCTTAAAGCAGATGTTACACTAGTGCTTTAGGAGTAAACTGGACCCTGAATACACCACCTAGCAGCAACCTAGCTATCGCTTTCCCTATACAGCAGGAGCAGCTTCTCTGACCCTCCACTTCCTAAGCCTGCAGCATGCCGAATGAGGGTAAAATGGCGTCCGTGCAAGAGGTAGGAGGGTCTGGAACGGAGGGACTGCTGCTGATTGGCTGTAATGTGTCTGCTGACTCTGACTCACAGGGTTAAAGTTTACCGCAATGTTAAAGTATAGGGGGCGGATCGAACTTCACATATGTTCGCCCGGCGAGGTGAATGCGATCATGCTAAATTCGCCGGTGAACAATTCGCTACATCTCTAGTCTCCTCATGCTTCAGCCAACTCCAGGCTGTGCCATTCAGGCAATATATGGATTACTGATGCTGCTGGGCCTTGATCTGGGAAAAAAATTTTTGTTATGGTAGCACTAGCTACCCAAAGTCTTTGGTTTAAAATTCAGAATTCATTTTATAATCTTAGGGATTGTGAAGGCCTAGTGTCTACTCATGCTGCTGCCAACTCCTGGCTGGGCCATTAAGCCACTATATGGTCTCCTCATGCTGCCAACACCTCCACGCTGTGTCATTCAGCCACTATATGGTTTCCTCATGCTGCCAACACCTCCACGCTGTGTCATTCAGCCACTATATGGTCTACTCATGCTTCAGCCTCATCCAGGCTGTGTCATTCAGCCACTATATGGTCTCCTCATGCTGCCACCACCTCCACGTTGTGTCATTCAGCCACTATATGGTCTCCTCATGCTGCCAACACCTCCACGCTGTGTCATTCAGCCACTATATGATCTCCTCATGCTGCCAACACCTCCTCGCTGTGTCATTCAGCCACTATATGGTCTCCTCATGCTGCCGACACCTCCACACTGTGTCATTCAGCCACTATATGGTCTCCTCATGCTGCCAATACCTTCACACTGTGTCATTCAGCCACTATATGGTCTCCTCATGCTGCCAACACCTCCACGCTGTGTCATTCAGCCACTATATGGTCTCCTCCTGCTGCCAACACCTCCCCTCTGTGTCATTCAGTAACTATATGGTCTCCTCATGCTGCCAACACCTCCACACTGTGTCATTCAGCCACTATATGGTCTCCTCATGCTGCCAACACCTCCTCTCTGTGTCATTTAGCCACGATATGGTCACCTCATGCTGCCAACACCTCCACGCTGTGTCATTTAGCCACTATATGGTCTCCTCATACTTCAGCCTCATCCAAGCTGTGTCATTCATCCACTACATAGTCTCCTCATGCTGCCAACACCTCCACGCTGGGTCATTCAGCCACTATATGGTCTCATCATGCTGCCAACACCTCCACGCTGTGTCATTCAGGCACTATATGGTCTCCTCATGCTTCAGCCTCATCCAAGCTGTGTCATTCAGCCACTATATGGTCTTCTCATGCTTCCAACACCTCCACCCTGTGTCATTCAGCCACTATATGGTCTTCTCATTCTTCAGCCTCATCCAAGCTGTGTCATTCAGCCACTAAATGGTCTTCTCATGCTGCCAATACCTCCACGCTGTGTCATTCAGCCACTATATTTTCTCCTCATACTGATGCCACCTCCAGGCTCTGTCTTTGAGCCGCTCTGCGGCAGTGATTCTAAAAGCGATGCCGTTAATCTGCATGTTATTTTGAATAACAGTATTATTTCACTACCCCAGCACACTCCATATGCGTGTTAGAACACAGCAAAGTGTTCTACACCCCTATTGAGGCTCTATGTAGTCCAGAAATAGCCATTTTTTAATATAGATTTGCCGCAAATAAATTTGGATGGAAAAATAAATAAATACATTATTTCGAAAAATTCGGCGAATCGGTCGAATCGAATTTTTCAAAAGTTCGCTCATCTCTAATTAATACTTAAATATATAGACCAGTAAAGTTCTCGGAGCACATTACCTATGTTTACATTATACATGCACGCAATGGATGATGAAAAAGGAAATGTAATCTCTTCTATTTTCAATGTCATTATCTTGGTAATTGTAAACCTCATCAGCATGCGATAACAATAAAAAGATAACACAAAAGATATTATGTAACACAGAATAATTGGAGATCGGGCACCTTTCAGATGACATAAATCAAGCATCTTCATCTCATTTTTCATTTGAATTTATGTAAATTATGTCAACAAACACAACAAACATATGTAGTTCATTGACAACTCACATAATGAGAATATTTATTAGATTCACCACCCACAGATTTATTATCTTTCCTAATTTTTTTCCTTCAGTTTGTATAAAACCATCAATGTATAGAAATTTAGCCTTTCAAATAAACTTGAAGTGGTGATTACTGATTACCATAACAGAGGTGTGGACAATCTCAGAAATGTCTATTTATCTATCATATGATTTTTGGTAACCTACAGTCTTCGTTGTGTCCTTTTCACCGAAAATGGCTCCCCTAAGTTGCCAAAGACCTTCAAACCTGATGGTTATTTCTCAAGGCTGATCTTTTTCAAAATGCCCTCAGTCTTTGAAGGTTACTCCATTAGACTGGGATTACATGTTGTATTTTGGTCAGTGTTAGGTAAGTTGATCAGTGTTTTTCTTAATATTTGGTCAGCATTTTATCCCAAACCAGGAGAGAAAAACGAGAAAACTGTAAGCAAAAAATATGCCCCTTTTTCTGTGTTTTGGACCAACTCCTGATTTTGGCTAAACTTCTTATCAGATACAAACTACATATGAACCCAGCATATTCAAATTCTCTTGTCTTTAACTATCCAAAAGCAAGAACTGTCAAATCTACATTTTTATATTAATCTTTACTATGGTTCCACTTCCCTGCAACCTTTGCAAACTGCTGATTTTCGTAGGGAAAACATTCACTGCCCAAAGTGTCCCCAGCAGTGATCAACACTAGAGATGAGTGAGCCAAGCCTGGTGAACTTTGCCGAAATTGACTCACATGAGCTTGGCAACAGCATTATTATTAGCAGAAGGGATGAGGAACACATGACGAATATATGGAGGAATTAATGGAAACACCGAGATGGTCAAGGCTGCTTTGAACAAGAGAAGAGCTGGTGTTGCAAATGTTCATGCTGAGCGAACTTCGCACTGTGCAGGATGACTGGCGATGTGGGCTGGAGGCTCGTGACATCGCCTCCTCCCATAGACGTGCATAGAGGGGGTATGGCCATGACGTTAAGAGCGGAGCAGGGCCGCAACATCATGAGCCTCCAGCACTGCACCTGATGCTCTAAACGAACACCGGGTGCAGCAGGGAGATCGGCAGGACCCCTACGATCCGACATCTTATCCCCTATCTTTTGGATAGGGGATAAGTTGTCTAGGGGTGGAGTACCCCTTTAACCCTATGAAATATTTACCTTCACATTTGCATTTATGAATGTTTGTGACAATTTGTGAATTCAAACCTAATCTTTCTATTTGAGATAGGAGTGAAAAATGTGAGGGGCTCCATAGGCAGCACCAAATCCAGTTGCAACGCAAGAGGTTCAACCAAATCAATATACTTCTGCAACAGTACCCAAAGCTGATATTGGTCATCCAACTCCATATAAGAGTTTTTTAAACATATATACAGTGGAGCCTCTCAAAAAGACCACCCCGTTGAGATGACTGCCCCCTTATCCAGACCAGATTTCCCATGACATATTTCCAGGTTTACCATATAAATATATATATTTCCCACTTCCTTGGGAAGTCCAAAAAAAGTAAAGTTTAAAAAAGTGAAACCCTATATGTGTGTGTGTATATATATATATATATATATATATAGAGAGAGAGAGAGAGAGAGAGAGAGAGAGAGATATGAACCTACCTGAATGTGACTGCCTCCATCATTTAATATCTTAAGTGTAAGAAAAATATATAATAGATTTTTTTTCATATTTTCTGAAAATCCATTTCTATAACTAGTAAGCTGTTAAATGATTGTAACGTATGAGATGTTCAGTAAAAGCAATACTTTGCCTTTTAGCTCATTTCAATACACATTAAACCAGATTTGCATTTTGCGCGTTGCTCCTTGCTGAGCTGTACACTCATAATCGCTGTAAGAACCCGAAGAGTGTGTGGGAAGTATGAAAATGTTTACTTAAGTCTTCCCTCCCGGCTCGGCAGGAAAGCATTTAAATTTCTTTCAACTTTCAAATAAGCTGATGTGGGATTTTCTAAAGTGCATTTCTTATATTTGACACCAGGTTGGCGTTAATATTTTATTCTCTAATTGGATTTTTATGTGTTTCTTTATGTGAAATTTTAGATTTTATTTTTTATTGTAGGTTTTTTATTAAATTACTCTAAACAAAATGGCATATAAATAGTTTCTGAAAGGCGACGAGTTTGCACGGAAATATTTAGAAATGCAAGCAAGCAGCTCTCGTGGAGGTTGAGTTCACATTTTATACATATGTTAGTCTTCTGATGTGATTTTCATCTACACAGAGATATGAATTGACATTATATTACAAGCCCTATGAAAGTAAATCTGATATCGGACGCTGCGCTTTCAAGTTCTTGCCCATTTATTGGTTAAATTGGTGGAACAGTAGGAACCGCCATTGTAGCTATAGCAGTCACACCTGGGTCCTAGTGCCTAAGAGGTCCTGAAGGCCTATTCTGAAAAACACTATTATTATGAATAGCACAGGATAGGTGGGGTGCCATGTTACATATTTTGTTTTGATGCCCCCCAATTTTTTTTTTACTTCAAAAACATATTCCCTAGCATGTGGATAGGATAAATGTGAAATCACAGAGATTTAGATCAAAAGGAACATTCGGTAATCTAAAGAATGGGGGGTCTGAGTCTCCTGTCAGAATAGAGAGGCACGCTGTCACTCCATTCATTGTCTATGGGAGCAACTGAGAGAGTGCCAAGCACTGTACTCCACTATCTCCAGCACTCCCATAGACAATAAATAGCATGGCCTCGCACACATGAGACCCATCGTTCTATTCTAAAGGGAGATTCAGTCCCCATTCTTAAAATCACGAGGAGTTTCAGTGATCAGACCACTCACAATCTAATAGGATATGAAAGGATAAGGGTTTTAAGTTGAAATACCAATTGAAGTTATGCCTCTGTGTGGGAGGGCACTCATTTTTCCATCAGCAAATCAGGATATATTAGGATATATCAGGACATTTCCATAAGACTTAAAAAAAAATAATAATATATATATATATATATATATATATATATATATATATATATATATATATATAAATGTCTTCCCTTACTGTTCCACTTATTTTACCAAACATGAGCAAAATTTTTAAACTGTTGAATCTGATGACAAATCCAAAAAGTGGAGCTCCATGATTTTGCTTTGCATTTATTTTAACCCCTTAAGGACCAATACAAGTAAACCTGTGCGCCCCTGAAAGACCAGGCCTGTTTTTCAAATCGGGGATGTCTGTCTTTATTAGAGAAAAACTCTGGTGAAGTTTTGCCAATCATGATAATTCTGACATTGTTTTATTGTCACACGTTGTCTTTCATGTACATAGTAAAAGTAAGCGGATATCATTTGTAGTATTTTTTTTACAATGCAAAAAATCATGAAATTTTTTACAAAATTAAGACTTTTTGCTATTTAAACACTAATAGGTTGCATATATTTTTACTTACTGACCAAATAGTTTATTTAACTTACACTTTCAGATGTCTACTTTATTTTGACAGCGTTTTTTTTTTATTTATTAACATTTTAAATTAATAAGAAGCCTAACAATTTAACTTGAAATTTTGTACTCAGAAAAAATGGGGTTACAAATTTTGGGGGGCTTATTTCCTATTCTCCCTTATTAAAAATTATTATTATTTTTTTCATTTTCACATGCAACTTTAACGAAAATTCGTCAAACAACTGTGGGATGTTAAGGCTCACTATACCCCTTGTTACATTCCATGAGGGGTGTAGTTTCCAAAATGGGGTCACATGTGGGTATTTATAGTTTTTCATTTATGTCAAAACCGCTGTAAAATCAGCCACCCCTGTGCAAATCACCAATTTAGGCCTTAAATGTACATAGTGCGCTCTCACTCCTGAGCCTTGTTGTGTGTCCGCAGAGCATTTTATGCCCACATATGGGGTATTTCCGTACTCAGGAGAAATTGCGTTACAAATTTTGGGGGTATTTTTTTCATTTTACTGCTTGTGAAAATTAAAAGTATGGGGCAACATCAGCATGTTAGTGTAGAAAAATTTTATTTTTTACACTAACATGCTGTTGTAGACCCCAACTTTACCTTTTCCTAAGGGGTAAAAGGAGAAAAAGACCCAAAAAATTTGTAGCGCAATTTCTCCTTAGTACGGAAATACCCCATATGTGGCCCTAAACTATTTCCTTGAAATACGGCAGGGCTCCAAAGGGAGAGAGCGCCATGCGCATTTGAGGCCTATTTTGGGGATTTGCATCCGCCACCAAAATACCCTATGGCAGTGTTTCCCAAACAGGGTGTCTCCAGCTGTTGCAAAACTCCCAGCATGCCTTGACAGTCAGTGGCTGTCCAGCAATGCTGGGAGCTGTTGTTTTTCAACAGCTGGAGGCTCCTTTTTGGAAACAGTGCCGTAAAAGACATTTTTGTTATTTTTTATTGGGGGGGACTGTGTAGGGGTATATGTAAATGTTATGTTTTACTTTTTATATTGTGTTGGTGTAGTGTAGTGTTTTTAGGGTACATGCACACGGTTGGGTTTACAGTGAGTTTCTCGCTGGGAGTTTAAGCTGTGGCGGAAAATTTGCCGCATTTCAAACTTGCAGCACAAAACTCACTGTAAACCCGCCCGTGAATGTACTCTGTACATTCACATGGGGGGCGGGGGGGAGGCAAACCTCCAGCTGTTGCAAAACTACAACTCCAAGCATGCACTGACAGACCATACATGCTGGGTGTTGTAGTTATGCAACAGCTGGAGGCACATTGGTTGAGCAAAACTGAGAGTTTATTACTTAACTCAGTGTTTTGCAACTAGTGTGCATCCGGCTGTTGCAAAACTAGAACTCTCAGCATGTGCAGTCTCTCAGTGCATGCTGGGAGTTGTATTTTTGACACAGCTGGAGGCACACTGGTTGCGAAACACTGTGTTAGTACAAAAACTCTCTTTCACAACCAATGTGTCTCCAGTTGTTGCAAAACTGCAACACTCAGCATGCATTGACAGTTGAAGGGCATGCTGAGAGTTATAGTTTTGCAACAGCTGGAGGCACACAGCTACAACTCCCAGCATGCTCTTTGGTGGTCTGTGCATGCTGGGAGATGTAGTTATGCAACAGCTAGATGCACACTTTTCATAGAAAAAATGTGCCTCCAGCTGTTGCATAACTACAACTGCCAGCATGCACAGACTACCAAAGGGCATGCTGGGAGTTGTAGTTGGAACTCCAGCTGTTGCAAAACTGCAAATCACAACATTCCCTTTGGCTGTGCATGCTGAGGGTTGTTGCTAAGCAACAGCAGGAGGTGAACATGCCTCACCTCCTGCTATATCCTGCCGCCTGCACCGCCGCTCCGGTGACCTGGACCGCCACTGCTGCTCTTGAGGGGACCCCCTGCTGGACCAGGGAAAGGTAGGAGATCTCTGCCCAGCATTACAGTAATTGATCGGTCGTTCCGATCAACCACGTGATTGTGAGGCGGCACCCATGCCACCTCACTCCTGCTGGGTCCTTAAGGGGTTAATGCTTTGGAATACTTAGTATTCCCAAGCATTGCAGATATATTCTGCCTGCCTCTGGCACGTCCTGACATGCAATAACTGGGGAAGACCTGGGGGTCCTTGTACAGACCCCTGGCTGCCCAGGTAACCAGCAGCACCCCACGATCATTGCCGGTTGCTACAGGAGAGAGACAGAACTCCTTACAGCTCACGGTCGCTTCCGACCGCGACTGTAAGGGTTAAACTGCCGGGACCAAAGTTTTCTTCAGTCCCGGCAGTGCAGCAAGTCCCCGCCTGCCAGAGATCACACACAGCACCCCGCGATCGTGCTGCGGTGTGCTGCAGAGGTGACAGAGGGAGCTCACTCTGTCATAACACTTACAGCCCGCAGTCACTTCTGACCGCTGCTGTAATTGTTAAACTGTAAGGGACCACTCTGATTGGTCCTCGCCCCGGTAGCAGTGACCCTCAGCTGTCTGTGACAGCGAGCGTCACCCGATTGTCACCGCTGTTTAGAAGCGGTGACAGTAAGAAACATGGACGAGTTTAGACGTCCAGGTGCCGGAACAGCCGCCAACCTGCACATCTATACTCATCCATGGTCGTTATCAGGTTAAAATAAGTGAAAATTAAAAAATTAAGAAATTTGCACCCATCATAAAATCAACAACCATAACATAAGTAGAGTGTGGTTTTAAGCCCAATCTCATACTATTGCCAGCTGGAGATACCAGTGTGCTCTAGTACGGAAGTAAACATTATGCTGAACTGTAGTCATTAGAGATGAGCGAATCTCTGAAAATGTTGATTCGATCGATTCGAGGAATTTTTCGAAAAAATTTGGTTCGGTCCGAATTTATTTGCAGTGAATCGCTATTAAAAATGGCTATTTCTGGCCTACAGAGAGCCTCAATAGGGGTGAAGAACACTTTGCCTTTCTGTAACACGCATAGGGTGTGTGCTGGGTTAGTGAAATAATACTGTTGTTCAGTATGGGATGCAGATCGGAGGCGTCGCTATTAGAATCACTGTCGCAGAGCGGCACAATGACAGAGCCTGGAGGTGGCATCAGTATGAGGAGACCATATAGTGGCTGAATGACACAGCCTGGAGATGGCGGAAGCCTAAGTAGAACATAAAGTGGCTTAATGACACAGCATGGAGGTGGTGGCAGAAGGAAAAGACCACATACTGGCTGAATGACACAGCCTGGAGTTGGCGGCACCATATAGTGGCTGAATGACACAGTCCGGAGTGCGCGGCAGCATGAGGAGAACATATAGTGGCTGAATGACACAGCGCTGAGATGGCGGCAGCATGAGGAGAACATATAGTGGCTGAATGATACAGCGTGGAGGTGGCAGAAGCATGAGGAGACCATATAGTCTCAATAGGGGTGTAGAACACTTTGCCTTGTCCTAACACAGATAGGGAGTGTGCTGTGTTAATGAAATAATACTGTTATTCAGTATGACTTGCAGATCGGAGGCGTCGCTATTAGAATCACTGTCGCAGAGCGGCACAATGACAAAGCCTGGAGGTGGCATCAGTATGAGGAGACCATATAGTGGCTGAATGACACACCCTGGAGGTGGCCGAAGCCTAAGGAGAACATACAGTGGCTGAATGACACAGCCTGGAGTTGGCGGCAGCATATAGTGGCTGAATGACACAGCCTGGAGTTTACGGCAGCATGGGGAGAACATAAAGTGGCTGAATGACACAGCGTGGAGGTGGCGGAAGCATGAGGAGAACATATAGTGGCTGAATGACACAGCGTAGAGGTGGCGGAAGCATGAGGAGACCATATAGCCTCAATAGGGGTGTAGAGCACTTTGCCTTGTCCTAACATGCATAGGGAGTGTACTGTGCTAGTGAAATAATACTGTTATTCAGTATGAGATGCAGATCAGAGGCGTCGCTATTAGAATCACTGTCGCAGAGTGGCACAATGACAGAGCCTGGAGTGGACATCAGTATGAGGAGACCATATAGTGGCTGAATGACACAACGTGGAAGTGATGGCAGCATGAGGAGACCATATAGTGGCTTAATGACACAGTGTGGAGGTGTTGGCCGAATGAAAAGACCACATACTGGCTGAATGACACAGCCTGGAGTTGGCGGCACCATATAGTGGCTGCATGATACAGCCTGGAGTGTGCGGCAGCATGAGGAGGACATATAGTGGCTGAATGACTCAGCGCTGATATGGCAGCAGAACATATAGTGGCTGAATGATACAGCGTGGAGGTGGCGAAAGCATGAGGAGACCATATAGTCTCAATAGGGGTGTAGAACACTTTGCCTTGTCCTAACACAGATAGGGAGTGTGCTGTGTTAATGAAATAATACTGTTATTCAGTATGACTTGCAGATCAGAGGCGTCGCTATTAGAATCACTGTCGCAGAGCGGCACAATGACAGAGCCTGGAGGTGGCATCAGTATGAGGAGACCATATAATGGCTGAATGACACACCCTGGAGGTGGCCGAAGCCTAAGGAGAACATACAGTGGCTGAATTACACAGCCTGGAGTTGGCGGCAGCATATAGTGGCTGAATGACACAGCCTGGAGTTTGTGGCAGCATGGGGAGAACATAAAGTGGCTGAATGACACAGCGTGGAGGTGGCGGAAGCATGAGGAGAACATATAGTGGCTGAATGACACAGCGTAGAGGTGGCGGAAGCATGAGGAGACCATATAGCCTCAATAGGGGTGTAGAACACTTTGCCTTGTTCTAAAATGCATAGGGAGTGTGCTGTGCTAGTGAAATAATACTGTTATTCAGTATGACATGCAGATCAGAGGCGTCGCTATTAGAATCACTGTCGCAGAGTGGCACAATGACAGAGCCTGGAGGGGACATCAGTATGAGGAGTAGTGATGCTCGCGAATATTCGCAATGCAAATTTATTCGCGAATATCGCATATTCACGAATTCGCGAATATTCGCGAATATAGCACTATATATTCGTAATTACGAATATTCTTTTTTTTTTAATTATTATTATTTTTTTTTTTTCACAGTACACATCACAGTGATCATCCCTCTCTGCTTCCAGCTTGTGTGGTGTAAAGAAGGCTCTAATACTACTATGTGCACGAATTTTCGCATATGCGAAAATTAACATATGCGAATTTTCGCTTATGCTAGTTTTGTATATGTTAATTTTCGCATATGTTAATTTTCGCATTCGCGAATTTTCGCTTATGCGAAAATAAAACGAGAATATTACGAATATGCGAATATTCGCGAATATATGACGAATATTCGTCCATATATTAGCGAATATTTGCGAATTCGAATATGGCCTATGCCGCTCAACACTAATGAGGAGACCATATAGTGGCTGAATGACACAGCGTGGAGGAGGAGGAAGCCTAAGGAGAACATATAGTGGCTGAATGACACAGCCTGGTGTTTGCGGCAGCATGAGGAGAACATATAGTGGCTGAATGACACAGCATGGAGGTGGCGGAAGCATGAGGAGACCATATAGCCTCAATAGGGGTGTAGAACACTTTGCCTTGTCCTAACACGCATAGGAAGTGTGCTTTGTTAGTGAAATAATACTGTTATTCAGTATGACATGCAGATTACAGGCATCGCTATCAGGGGCGTAGCTAGAAACCACAGGGCCCGATGCAAAAAATTGTCCTGGGCCCCCCTACTCCCTGATGACCCGCTTCCCTACTCCCTGATGACCCCTTACTCGGCCGCACAACAAGATCAGTGATCACAGCACTGATGAGACCCAGTCAGGAGAATACAAAGTGTAAGTCACTTACAGACAGGGCAGGACTGGGACAAAAAAAAATAGACCCAGACATTTTAGAATAAGCAGCTCATTTTTATAATGTGGGACCCCCACCAATCACCTCGGTTCAAGTGACTTTCCAGATGTTGCAAAGCTACAACTCCCATCATGTCTAGAGAGCCTCAGGCATTATGAATGGTTCCGTTTTATAACAGCTGGAGAGCCACAGATTGGATCAGAAAGAATACACAATGATATCACTGACCTGAGTGACGTCTTCTCTGTTGTCTTTTCTTTTCTTCTCCATCTGGTTCAGACACCAGGACGTCTTCCAGCTCCATCTTCTCTGCAGAGTCTGATGCCAGAACATCATTGGTTTCTTAATTTGTCAGCAGATTCTCATCCTCTGTATAAAGACAATAATCATTATAATACTGTACCCCCTAAACATAATACTGCCAACCACTGTCCCCTCTAAATATATTATTGCCATACACCGAACCCCCGAATATACGGTAATACTGCCACACACAGTACCCCCTGAATATAATACTGCCGCACACTCTTCCCCCTGGATATAATACTGGCAACAAATGTACCCTGAATATAATACTGCCACACACTTTACCCCCTGGATATAATACTGGCAACAACTGTACCCCTGAATATAATACTGCCACCCACTGTACCCCTTGAATATAATACTGCCACCCACTGTACCCCCTGAATATAATACTGCCACGCACAGTACTCCCTGAATATAATACTGCTACACACTGCTTCCCCTGGATATAATACTGCAACAACCGTACCCTGAATTTAATACTGAAACCCACTGTACCCCCTAAATATAATACTGTCATCCACTGTACCCCCTGAATATAATACTGCCACACAATGTACTCCCTGAATATAATACTGCCACACACTGTACTCCCTGAATACAATACTGCCAACCACTGTGCCCCTGAATATAATACTGCCACACACTGTACTCCCTGAATATAATACTGCCAACCACTGTGCCCCTGAATATAATATTGCCACACATTGTACCCTCTGAATATAATACTGCTACACACTGTACCCCTTGAATGTATTAGCAAACAAAGTAGAACGTCCAGCACTCGATGTCCGTTGCAATAATGTTTATTGGCATAAAAGCAGATACATGAACAGGACAGAGCGTAAGCCTACGCGTTTCAGGTAACAAGACCCTTAGTCATGGCATAAAACAAACCCAAAGGTAAAACTATTTATAGTATAACAATTAGTCATGTGACTGCCTCCGCAGATGGAAATAAAACATGGAACTGGATTACAAATATTCTTGTAAAATTTACATATATAAAGGCAAAGAAGTAGACATGGTAGTATATATATATATATATATATATATATATGGTATCTTTTCCAAAATGGTTACAACATAAATGGATAGATAATCTGGTATTAAGAGTGACTTATAAAATGTTATCTCCATATACCATGGTACACATCGTGCATCCAGGGCATAGAACTCCAAAATACTAAACCCAATGCAACACATATAATGGCTGTGCTAAACAATGCTGCAATTGGTATCGGAGTCCCATGTCATGGGCGCACAGCGCAAAGAAGGAAAGGGCATATCAATACGTAAGGATAAGATCATGTCTTAAATTGAGTCCAGCTGGTTGCCGGGTGCCCAATTTAAGACATGATCTTATCCTTACGTATTGATATGCCCTTTCCTTCTTTGCGCCGTGCGTCCATGACATGGGACTCCGATACCAATTGCAGCATTGTTTAGCACAGCCATTATATGTGTTGCATTGGGTTTAGTATTTTGGAGTTCTATGCCCTGGATGCACGATGTGTACCATGGTATATGGAGATAACATTTTATAAGTCACTCTTAATACCAGATTATCTATCCATTTATGTTGTAACCATTTTGGACAAGATATAATATATATATACTACCATGTCTACTTCTTTGCCTTTATATATGTAAATTTTACAAGAATATTTGTAATCCAGTTCCATGTTTTATTTCCATCTGCGGAGGCAGTCACATGTCTAATTGTTATACTATAAATAGTTTTACCTTTGGGTTTGTTTTATGCCATGACTAAGGGTCTTGTTACCTGAAACGCGTAGGCTTATACTTTGTCCTGTTCATGTATCTGCTTTTATGCCAATAAACATTATTGCAACGGACTTCGAGTGCTGGACGTTCTACTTTGTTTGCTGTATTGGGCGGTTGCGCTTCCGCCAGTCCGTGCACACCTGTGTCCAGTGGGAGGTGAGAGCTGTCTTCTTACCGGCCTTGAATGTATTACTGCAATACCCTCACCCCACCCATCCTTGGTCTCCTCGCCTCTGCACTCCTAATCCCCCTCACCCCACCCTCAGTCTCCTCATTATCCTGTTATTTCCCCCCCCCCCCGGGGACTCCATCCTCAGTCCCCACATCATTCCATCCTTTCCCCCCGCACCCCATCCTTAGTCTCCTCATCATTAATTCTGCCCCCCATTCCCATCCTCGTTCTGCTCATCATTGCAATTCTTCTCCCCGACCCCCGTTCCTCATTATTGCAATTACCCCCCCCGGACCCCATACTCATAATTGCAATCACCCCCCGGACCCTATGCTCATTATTGGAATCACCCCCTCCCCCCGGACCCAATGCTCATTATTGAAATCAACCCCCCCCCCCCGGACCCCATGCTCATTATTGAAATCAACCCCCCCCCGGACCCCATGCTCATTATATGAATCCCCCCCCCCCCCGGACCCAATGCTCATTATTGGAATCACCCCCCGGACCCCATGCTCATTATATGAATCCCCCCCCCCTTGCCCCATGCTCATTATATGAATCATCCCCCTCTCCCCGGACCCCATGCTCATTATATGAATCACCCCCCCCTCCCCACCCCGGACCCCATGCTCATTATATGATTCACCGCCCCCCCATGCTCATTATATGAATCACCGCCCTCCCCATGCTCATTACATGAATCACCCCCCCGGACCCCATGCTCATTATTGGAATCACCCCCCTCCCCTGGACCCCATGCTCATTATTGAAATCAAACCCCCCCCCCCGGACCCCATGCTCATTATTGGAATCACCCCCCTCCCCCCGGACCCCATGCTCATTATATGAATCCCCCCCCCCCCGGACCCAATGCTCATTATTGGAATCACCCCCCGGACCCCATGCTCATTATATGAATCCCCCCCCCCCTTGCCCCATGCTCATTATATGAATCATCCCCCTCTCCCCGGACCCCATGCTCATTATATGAATCACCCCCCCTCCCCACCCCGGACCCCATGCTCATTATATGATTCACCACCCCCCCATGCTCATTATATGAATCACCGCCCTCCCCCATGCTCATTACATGAATCACCCCCCCAGACCCCATGCTCATTATTGGAATCACCCCCCTCCCCCGGACCCCATGCTCATTATTTTAATCACCCCCCTCCCCCGGACCCCATGCTCATTATTGGAATCCCCCCCACCCGGACCGCATGCTCATTATTGGACTCCCCCCCCTCCCCCCGGACCCCATCCTCATTATTGGAATCACCACCCTCCCCCCAGACCCCATCCTCATTATTGGAATCACCCCCCCCCCTCCTCCCGGACCCCATGCTTATTATTGTAATCAGCCCCCCGAACCCCATCCTCATTATTGGAATCACCCCCCCTCCCCCCGGACCCCGTCCTCATTTCCCTTTCATCACACCACTCCCGCACCCGATCCCTGGTCTCCTCACCTTCCCGGAGATCCGCGGTGATCAGCGGTGCAGTGCTGTGGGACCGGGGAGGCTGCTGATACTGTTCCACTGCCGGGCATAGCTATCACGAGAGTTAGAGGCCGGTGACACGTCAGGGGCTTGGAGCAACGTGCGTGCCTACGCGGGGCATGTCTATTCCCATCAGCCCCTGGCCTGTTCATGTATCGCTTGCCGTTTTAGGGGTAATTAAAAAAAAAGTGCTGGCAATGTCGGGCCTGGCCGGCGGGCTGCGCCCAGGGCCTGACCGCTGCGAAATATAAGTACTGTATAGTGCAATGACACGTTGGGCTGCGCCCAGGGCCCTACCGCTGCAGCATATAAGTATAGTATAGGGCAGTGGCAGGGGGGCCCTGCGGGCCCCCTAGGCGATCGGGCCCGGTCGCGATTGCGACCTTTGTGACCTATACAGCTACGCCACTGATCGCTATTAGAATCACTCCCGCAGAGCGTCTGGATGTAGCTGCAGGGAGACTATATGGCATTAAAATTGAAGTGAATAAAGATATTTTTATGTAATTTTTATTTAATTTAATTTGAATTTATTTAAATTTTTTGAGTGCCCATTCTGGTGAGCATCGACCTGGCGGTCCTCTGCCAGACGAGATACCACCTGTTCCAGCCCCTACCTCTCAATGCCTCCCTGACTTTGAAAGTACAAATGTTTCATTTAATCATGAAGAGACCATATAGTGGCTGAATAACACAGCGTGGAGGTGTCGGCAGCATGAGGCGAACATATAGTTGCTGAACGACACAGAAGGGAGGTGGCGGCAGCATGAGGAGAACATATAGTGGCTGAATGACACAGCCTGGAGGTGGCAGAAGCATGAGGAGAACATATAGTGGCTGAATGACACAGACTGGAGTTGGCGGCAGCATACAGTGGCTGACTGACACAGCCTGGCGTTTGTGGCAGCATGAGGAGACCATAAAATGGCTGAATGACACAGCATGGAGGTGTCGGCAGCATGAGGAGAACATATAGTGGCTGAATGATACAGCCTGGAGTTGACGGCAGCATATAGTGGCTGACTGACACAGCCTGGAGTTTGTGGAAGCATGAGGAGACCATATAGTGGCTAAATGACACTGCGTGGAGGTGGAGGCAGCATGAGGAGAACATATGGTGGCAGAATGAGACAGCTAGGAGTTGGCGGCATCAGGAGTCCTGAAAGTGACTCGGTGACAGAGTGGTGCGGCGGGTGTCAATACCAGTACCCGGTGACGAAGGTGGGTGAAAAAAGCAAAACTTGGAATCAGATCTGTGCCATCAGGCGGGTTGCAGGATCAGAATAGTAACTGAGGCAGGTAGGCAGAAGAAATGGTTCTCTTTTGTAAAAGTGCTAGTGTGCAAGTATTGTGGATATACATTACGTACAACTTAACTTTTAATAATATGCTTAGAATAAAATGTATGGCCCCCAAATTTTCTTTTAAAAATCAAACCAAAGGAAAGGTGTGCATAAAACACCATGTGCCACCTACACCACCAAGTATTGATGTGATGCAAAGACCTCTAAAAGGTGGAAGGGAACAACGTATGGTCCATTGTAACCGGTGGGGGTAAAAACTTCCCCTGTAAGGCCCTACTCTCGCATTATTAATTCCCTTCTTTGCAAGTGTTACCCACACTAAAAAGGTCGGACCCACAGAGGAAGCTCTCCCTATTTCCACTTACAAACACTGCTATTTCCCATGGTTTTTACGTGGAAATAGGGATTGGTTCCTGTGTGGAGCCTCCCTTTTTAAGACGAGTAACACTTTTCTCGAAAAGGTGGAAGGAAACAACATATTGTCCATTGTAGCAGGTGGGGGAAAAAAGTTCCCCTGTAAGGCCCTACTCTCGCCCTATTATTTCCCTTCTTGGCAAGTGTTCCTCACCCTAAAAAGGGCAGCCCCACACAGGAAACCCTCTATAACTACTGTAGTTACAGCTCCACACGTCAATGCTGCTGTGCGCTTTGGTACACACCGACAGGCTCAAGGACTGGCCCACCTTCTGTTCCACAAAATTGTGCAGGGCTGGTACTGCCTTCTTTGCAAAGAAATGAAAGCTTGGCACTCTCCACCTCAGCTTGGCACAAGCCCTCAGTTCTCTGAAAGGTGCAGAGTCCACCACTTGAAAAGGGAGGAACTGCAGCAAGAGCAACTTGGACAGGAGCACATTCAGCTTCTACACCGTTGGAGTGGGCGCATAATGTTGTCTCTTGGATATCGCTTCGCCGATGAATTTCTGGCAGAATGGCTGACAAAGTTGGAGGAGCAGTAGCATCTGGAGTGACATAAGTTGGGTATGACACACAGCTCCCTTCGGCTGAGGTGGTGGAGCCTTGGCTGGCTTAAACAGGGAGTGGCGTGCCACTGGTTGATGCAGCTGGCTGGAACACCACATGGGAGCCACGGTTCTCCCAGGCCACTTTATGGTAACGCTGCATATGTTGACGCAGGATCGTGATGCCAACATTGGGACCATAGCCATGCTTCACCCTCTGCACACACATCTTGCATGTGGCCAGGTTAACCTCCTCTGGATGCTTGATGAAAAACTGCCACACCGCCGAGTAGCTGATTTTCCCACCAACAGTCCGCACTGACGGACTGCTACTGCTGCCGTTACCAGGAACCCCTGTTTCACTACCTCCCGGGAGGTAGGTTGCCGCAAAGCAGGTTGTCTACCCCGGGCACGTTTGGCTCCAGACTTTCCACTTCTGCCACCAAGCTGACTGCCAACCATGCTACAACCTTGATTGCTCAGCTGCTGCCTCACGGGCAACCTGCAACTCTCTTCTCCTGATGATGATGAAGCCCCTTCTGCACCTGGCTCCCAAGTGCGATCGGTTTCATCCTCAATATCGAGTTGTGTCTGCACGTCACTGATATCCTCCTCAGGTTCCCCAACAGTGTCTGCTTTAGGAGCCTGAATGCTCGCAACGCCACCTCCCACACCACTCTACTCATCACTACTTTCTAGCGTAGGAAGCAGCGGATGTCTCCTCCACTTCTTGGCTGGGCAGTAGCTGCTGACTGTACTCTAGATCATCCTCACTAAATAGTGAAGCTGAACCCACAGCATATTTCTGTGGGGGAGGGAAAACCATAGGACAGTGGCAATGGGAAGACAGAGACTTCACGCGGGCCATGCCAACTGAGCTTTGTCAACTGTCACTTGTGATAACGGCAGATGGGTTGTTGTTCGAGACACGACGGCTAGCTGATACCGTGAGCTCAGGCCTCTCGCTGCGACTCCTGCTAACACTCGCCCCATATCTGCTGTGACCTCTGCCTGATGATTTTAGGCCTCTGCCAATCCTCTATGCACATACTGGCACTTCTCTGCCTGACATACTTAGTACGTATATGAGAGGAGTACAATACGCTACAGTACGCTTTAACCCCTTAAGGACTCAGCCCATTTTGGCCTTAAGGACTCAGACAATTTAATTTTTACGTTTTCATTTTTTCCTCCTCGTCTTCTAAAAATCATAACTCTTTTATATTTTCATCCACAGACTAGTATGAGGGCTTGTTTTTTGCGCGACCAGTTTTCCTTTGTAATGACATAACTCATTATATCATAAAATGTATAGCGCAACCAAAAAACACTATTTTTGTGATGAAATTGAAACGAAAAACGCAATTTTGCTAATTTTGGAAGGTTTCGTTTTCACGCCGTACAATTAATGGTAAAAATGATGTGTGTTCTTTATTCTGAGGGTCAATACGATTAAAATGATACCCATTATTACATACTTTTCTATTATTCAATAACCTACAAAATTAGCCCAAAGATATAGTCAAAAAATTAATCTTTATTATGTATACAAAAACAGGTAGAAAAAACACCCATAAAATGACCCACCCTTAAAAAAAAACCAACACAAAGCTAAGCAGGATATCACTGGGATATATACAGTAATCGGTAATGCCAATATACAGTCTAACAGTATTAGTTTGGTCAGCACATAAGAAAACAATAACTTAAATCAACGCAATACCTAATTGTGACATGCTGACGGCTTCCCAGTGATGATCCTGCAACCTCGACACGTGTTTCGGATGATTCCTTTCTCAAGAGGCGCTACATGAGGTAGGAACTACCGGCTATTTATATGGTCGCCCTCAAATGGCGCATGTAGCGGAACCGGACGCCGGCCGACTTCCGGGTGGTGTCACCGACGGATGCGCGTCATAACTTGAAGCACATCCGCCCGTACTGACTGCCCTCCGAAAGACGGCATAGCGCCACGAATCCGCGCATGCGCTCCGAGCGTAACCATCCTCATTCTCAGGTATCCACTAGGGGAGCCGCATCGCATATCCCAACAAGGGAAAGGTATACAAGATTATAAATTGTTTGCACTGTATTAAGAAATATGTATATAGAATAGAAATAATGATCATATATCAAACATCAAAAGTAGGAATACCATACCATTGAATCCTAAATATAAAGAAATTTTTACAATATAATTTTGATACCCTCATTATCTATCAGAGGAAATATAAATCAATTTTTACAATACAATTTGATACCCTCATTGTCTATCAAAGCAAGAATCATGAGGACCTATGAACCATACCACTATCCATATTTATCGTATAATCACTTGATATCTCTCGTAACTATGTATCCTTGTCTTTAGGGAGCCCCCTATATACTAGTATGGAACCTACACAAGAATCCCACAGCCTACACCTAATGTCCCATATCCAATGATATATTCTAACCAATCCATCCATTTACACTTATCATGGAAACAATATAAACAATGATTAAAAAAGTGAAATAATATTGTGTGAATTTTTTTCTATATATGTAAAAATATATATATATATATATATATATATATATATATATATATATATATATATATATGAAGTGAATGCATATACATAAATATATACATACACCCATGTATATACATGTGTGCATGTGCATACACCCGCATACATACCCATGCATGCACGACCCAACACCATCATACCCAAAAATAGAATGATATATCATACAAATATACAAATAATAATATTCCCATAGGAGAGCGAAGCTCAATGAAACACCTAGTGATAAACCCCCTATTATGTGTACTTGTGATCATTGTATGTGCTAGTGAACATAATGTGAAGATATAAATAAACTAAACTAATTGTAGTGCAAGTATAATTGTAATTGATTGATTCGTGTAATAGCGCTGCCCATGCAATAAAATCTATGTGGGTATGACCACACGGGAAATGAGAGCGCGCGTGATGGAGCACATCAGGGACATCAAAAATTCTGCACGCGATGATTGGATAGACGAGGGTGGATCACGTGGGAAACCTCTAGCTAGACATTTTAAGATCATGCACCAATCCAATTGGAGATTACTGAAGGTCAAGGGCATTGATAGGATTTATATGGGGAATAGAGGAGGTGATGCCACAAGGGCCCTCCTACGTAAGGAGACTAAATGGATTGTGACATTGGATACCATGGCCCCTTAAGGGCTAAATGAATATGTGAGTTTCTCTCCCTTCCTATAATTTGGGACTTGTTTTTAATGACTGTTTCTTTTATTGAGGTACTACTGTGCTCTTTGTGATGAAGTGACGTATATGACCTAAGGAGGAGTGAGTCGATTGGCATCATTGCAAGAATCATTTTTCACCCACATGGAAGAATAACAATTGAAGGATGTGGACCCACGTGCTTATCCGACAGCAAAGGATTTGGACACTCAAAACATGGGACTGATATATAACAATAATGGATAGGAATCTTTTTGTCCTGAGGACCAATTGGGTCTAATGTATATTGTAAAGTTGTGTCCAGGTTTTGGGAATTTTCACTATGCGGTTATAGGCAAACGTGTAGGCTGTGTTGTGAATGTGGTATGGGCGTGTAGGTGGTGAGTCACATTGTATTATCACACAGCATGGGGTGTAGGCGTGTATGTGTGTGGGTTTGGTGTAAAGACAATTTGGGGGCGCGGGGGGGGGGGTGATTGATTGGTATGTGTGTGTGTGTGTGTGGTGTATGGGGTGTTAGCTACCATGGATATGGATACTATAGGGAAGGGGGGATGGGGTATGGGGGGGAGGTTGTCATTATTACACGAATCAATCAATTACAATTACACTTGCACTACAATTAGTTTAGTTTATTTATATCTTCACATTATGTTCACTAGCACATACAATGATCACAAGTACACATAATAGGGGGTTTATCACTAGGTGTTTCATTGAGCTTCGCTCTCCTATGGGAATATTATTATTTGTATATTTGTATGATATATCATTCTATTTTTGGGTTTGATGGTGTTGGGTCGTGCATGCATGGGTATGTATGCGGGTGTATGCACATGCACACATGTATATACATGGGTGTATGTATATATTTATGTATATGCATTCACTTCATATATATATATATATATATATATATATATATATATATATTTTTTTTTTTTTTACATATATAAAAAAAAATTCACACAATATTATTTCACTTTTTTAATCATTGTTTATATTGTTTCCATGATAAGTGTAAATGGATGGATTGGTTAGAATATATCATTGGATATGGGACATTAGGTGTAGGCTGTGGGATTCTTGTGTAGGTTCCATACTAGTATATAGGGGGCTCCCTAAAGACAAGGATACATAGTTACGAGAGATATCAAGTGATTATACGATAAATATGGATAGTGGTATGGTTCATAGGTCCTCATGATTCTTGCTTTGATAGACAATGAGGGTATCAAATTGTATTGTAAAAATTGATTTATATTTCCTCTGATAGATAATGAGGGTATCAAAATTATATTGTAAAAATTTCTTTATATTTAGGATTCAATGGTATGGTATTCCTACTTTTGATGTTTGATATATGATCATTATTTCTATTCTATATACATATTTCTTAATACAGTGCAAACAATTTATAATCTTGTATACCTTTCCCTTGTTGGGATATGCGATGCGGCTCCCCTAGTGGATACCTGAGAATGAAGATGGTTACGCTCGGAGCGCATGCGCGGATTCGTGGCGCTATGCCGTCTTTCGGAGGGCAGTCAGTACGGGCGGATGTGCTTCAAGTTATGACGCGCATCCGTCGGTGACGCCACCCGGAAGTCGGCCGGCGTCCGGTTCCGCTACATGCGCCATTTGAGGCGACCATATAAATAGCCGGTAGTTCCTACCTCATGTAGCGCCTATTGAGAAAGGAATCATCCGAAACACGTGTCGAGGTTGCAGGATCATCACTGGGAAGCCGTCAGCATGTCACAATTAGGTATTGTGTTGATTTAAGTTATTGTTTTCTTATGTGCTGACCAAACTAATACTGTTAGACTGTATATTGGCATTATCGATTACTGTATATATCCCAGTGATATCCTGCTTAGCTTTGTGTTGGGGGTTTTTTAAGGGTGGGTCATTTTATGGGTGTTTTTTCTACCTGTTTTTGTATACATAATAAAGATGAATTTTTTGACTATATCTTTGGGCTAATTTTGTAGGTTATTGATTAAATTATTAGCCGCGTTGGGCTTGTAGGTAATATACTTTTCTATTATTGTTGCGCTTAAAAAAATCACAAACTTTTTAACCAAATTAGTACGTTTATAATCCCTTTATTTTGATGACCTCTAACTTTTTTATTTTTCCGTATAAGCGGCGGTATGGGGGCTCATTTTTTGCGCCATGATCTGTACTTTTTTTGATAAAACATTTGCATATAAAAAACTTTTAATACATTTTTTACAATTTTTTTTTAATAAAATGAATTAAAAAAGTAGGAATTTGGGACTTTTTTTTTTCCGTTCACGCCGTTCACCGTACGGGATCATTAACATTTTATTTTAATAGTTCGGACATTTACGCATGCAGCGATACCAAATATGTCAATAAAAAAAAAAATTTACACTTTTTGGGGGTAAAATAGGAAAAAACGGACGTTTTACTTTTTTATTGGGGGAGGGGATTTTTCACTTTTTTTTTACTTTTACTTTTACTTTTTTTTTAAATTTTTTAAAAACAGATCAGTATTATCGGTCATCTTCTGCTCTGGTCTGCTCGATCTCAGACCAGAGCAGGAGACGCCAGGAGCCGGACGGAGGAAGGAGAGGGGACCTCCGTGCGGCGTTCTGAATAATCGGATCCCCGCAGCAGCGCTGCGGGTGATCTGATCATTCATTCAAATCGCGCACTGCCGCAGATGCCGGAATCTGTATTGATCCCGGCACCTGAGGGGTTAATGGCGGACGCCCGCGAGATCGCGGGCGTCGGCCATTGCCGGCGGGTCCCTGGCTGCGATCAGCAGCCGGGATCAGCCGCGCATGACACGGGCATCACTCCGATGCCCGCGGTTATGCACGGGACGTAAATGTACGTCCTGATGCGTTAAGTACTACCGCACCAGGACGTACATTTACGTCCTGCGTCCTTAAGGGGTTAAAAATTATTTGTGTACAACAGCAGCTGGTGAGTACTTTTGCCTGGCCTTTCACAGTATCTAGGCCCTTGAGACTTTAACAGGTACAAAATAGTACACCACTTAGATGTATGTATGTGGTATGCACGTATGAGGGGAGAAAAATGCGCTACAGTATGCTTAAAAAAGTATTTGTGTACAGCACCAACCAGTGAGTACTTTTGCCTGGCCTTTCACAGTATCTAGGGGAGTATGAGGGGAGAAAAATGCACTACACTGCGCTTAAAAAAAGTATTTGTGTACAACACCAGCTGGTGAGTACTTTTGTCTGGGTTTTCACAGTATCTAGGGCCTTAAGACTTTAACAGGAACAAACTGGTGCAGCACTTATATATACGTATGTGGTATGCACTTATGAGGGGAGAAAAATGTGCTACAGTACGCTTAAAAAAGTATTTGTGTACAACACCAGCCGGTGAGTACTTTTGCCCAGCCTTTCACAGTATCTAGGCCCTTGAGACTTTAACAGGTACAACATAGTACACCACTCAGATGTACGAATGTGGTAGGCACTTATGAGGGGAGAAAAAGGCAGAACAGTACGCTTAAAAACGTATTTGTGTACAACACTAGCTGGTGGGTACTTTTGCCTCGCCTTTCACAGTATCTAAGCCCTTAAGACTTTATCAGGAACAAAATGGTACACGACTTAGATGTACGTATGGGGTATGCATTTATGAGGGGAGAAAAATGCACTACAGTACGCTTAAAAAAGCATTTGTACACAACACCAGCAGTACACACCAGTGCTGCAGCACACAGTCACTGTGTACTACACCCAAAATTGCATTTTCTCTCTCAATCTCACTCCCTTCCCTATCAGTGCTTCTAGGCAGGATTTGTGCTTGAGGTGAATCGCTGCGGTTTTGTGCAATCCACTGTGCAACACACTGCTCCCTGTCCCTCTCTCTGTGCAACAGAATGCTGAATTGACTAGGAGGTGAATCACTGGTGGAAAAAAGCTTTTCTGTACAACAAACACACAGTGCTCTCTATCCCTATCTATCTCTCTGAAGTGAAAGGCTGAAGTGACTGGCCGCAACATGGCTGTGACAGCACAGGGGTGACTGGCTGCTGATAGGCTGCATGCTGCATGTGATTCAGGGTCATCCCACATACCCTTCTTCCTGGCTTCCCAGGATTCTTTGCCCCATGTCCTCACATGTGGATCTGCCATTTTAGATGCCCTGGAGCCTTGACCGCACTAAATGGAGTTTATTCAAGCAATTTGCGCGATAGAATTGCGGCAATATTTGCATTTGTAGCAAATTGAATTTTTCCTGAAATTCGTAACGAATTTGGATTCGTCAGATTTGATTCACTCATCCCTAGTAGTCATGGTCCTTTGTGGTCTTGAACTGGTAACCTGTGGTTTTCATCTACTGTGCCAATCCCCTCAGTTAGTTACTAGAATCCAGACTGCATTTTGTTTTGTTTTTGTTTTGTTCTATTCATTTGATTGTTTGTGTGATTATCCCCACCTGGCATAAACTTCCCGTAGCCTACTTGCATATTCAAGGGTTGCCTTTGGCATAGGAGGATGCTGGAACCGTCACTAGTCTATGTGTTTGTTTTTGAGCCTGTTCCAGGATTCTATCTGACCCCACTTTAACCTCAAAATTGTCATTGTATAATATTCAGACTTCAGGTATATTTTAAAGGAGAAATATAGCAAAAATAAACTTCTGGGGATAGAGGATAAGCAGCTGATCACGGGGCGTTCGAGAGCTGGGACCCTCAGCGATCACTAGGATGGGACCCGGCTCTCAGTGAGGAGCATGTGCTGCAGGTGTCATTTCTATGGGAGCACTGAAAAGGCCCAACTACGGCGCTTTGGCATCATCGGCGCTATAATAAAAATGAATGGAGGGCGTGCTGCCTATCGGTCGATGACACGCTCTCCTAACTGAGAAAGTTGGAGTCCCGTCCCAGAGATTGCGGGGGGGGGCCAGCAGTCTGACTCGCCGTGATCAGCTGCTTATTCCCTAGTTTACTTTTGCCAGAGCTCTCGTTTAAATATTATGTCCTTCCTGGTTGACTATATACCGCTGGATACAAATAACTTTTCTAAAAGTATCATAAAGATATTCATCTGATAGTTCTTGGCCAATGAGTTCTCACCAAGTCTTAACAAACGGAAATGCCCACTTCAATTTCCTGTGTGTAGATACAGGACAAAGAAGCAGAGATCAGATGTGAGACAGTGAACATTGGAATTATATAGGTGGTGAATCAGTAGGTACATTTCTTTTAACCATTGTAATAAAAATAAAATGCAGGACTACCCTGATGTAATAGGAGACATATTCTGTTTAAATAATAAAAAACAATCAATTGTAGGATGTAATATAGACTCAAAAGAAGCAATCGGATATAATACAGACACAAAATAAAAGAAGCAATATGATATAATATAGACACAAAATAAAAGAACAATCTGATTGGTTGCTATGGACATCTGGTTAACTTTTCCTCAACACAGGTCTTGATAAATCTCCCCATATCGGGGAGATTCATCAAGACCTGTGCTGATGAAAAATTGACCAGTTGCCGTAGCAACCAATCAGATCACTTCTTTTATTTTTTAGAGACCTTAATAGCATACAGCATGAAATGGCAGACTGATGTCACTAGCATACAGCATGAGATGGCAGACTGGTAGTGGCAGAAAAGTGGTGGGCTGGTGGCTAACTGATGTTACTACTGTACAGCATGAGATGGTGGACAGATGTCACTAGCATCCAGCAGGGGTGGTGGTAGTACTGTCTAATCAGTGGCATCTGGCACAGGAGGTTTAAATTCCCCGCTGATCCATGTCTGTTTCATTTTAGTAAAAGTCAGTTTTTCCACCCTGCTGGCTGACAATCTTGTTTGCTTCGGGGTGACCACGCTGCCTGCTGCGCTGAACACTCTCTCCGAAGCCACATTAGAGGGTGGACAAGACAGAACACTCATGGCAAATTGGGCAAATTATGTCCATTGATCTAATCTGGTGAGCCAGGAGTCCATGGGGTCTGGGCTCATTGTGTCTGCCAGAGAAAGGGCACTACTGAGGTAGGCCTCAACCTGGTTGTTAAGGTGGTGTTTTACATACCTTTCATGACTCATGTCAGAGGAGCATACAGGATGCAGAAACTTTGCCTGCATGTGCTTCAACGTCAAGATGCCACCACTGCTGCTGCTGATGCTCCTGCTTCTTGTTGGGGTAGTACTGAGAGGTAGTGGTTGTTGAAGGGCAGAGACTTGACCCCCGTTCAGCAGGTATTTGTTGCTGGAAAGCCGTGGCAAGCTGGCTGCATAGCTTCTCCTTATACAAAGCAAATTTAGCCTCCTTCTCATAAGACAAGAAAATCTTTTCCATTTTTGGTTCATACCAAGGGTCTAATAGTGTGGCTATCCAGTACTCTTCTCTTCCCTTCAAGCCCACAATATGCTTGTTATTGTGCAAGCAGGAAAGAATACACCTAGCCATCCTTGCGAGCTTTTCTGAGGGCCCAGTTTGTTCCACCTCTGTCCCATACTACCAAGGTTGGTCATGCTCCTCTTCGTCCTCATCATTGTCACCTTGTGCAAGGTCCTCCTCCCCTCTCTGCCATAGAATCCATCTCCAAATCATCCTCCTTAGGTCCCACTATCTCCTCATCCAACTCCTCCTCCTCAAGGAGAACATCCGTACTGCTGCCATCAAGATGTGAAGTCTGTTCCATCCCTCCTTCCATCATCGCCACCAGTGTCTGCTCCAAAAGGAATATCAGAGGCATCACATCCCCAATGCCACTGTTTTCCTTGTATTGGCAACGATATTTCCCAATGTCAGCCCACGAACTGGGAACCAGTGGGAAAGCTCTTGTTGCAGACAGGGCAACAGCTTTTCAGCAGGTTTAATGCAGCATGGCAGCGCTTGATTTTGCAGAGATGAAAGGTGGGTGGGGGGACGAGAAGAATAAGCTAAGCTCTTCCCTGTGGGGTGCAAGATGTCTGTGGAGGAGGATAGGTGGAGTTGTCAGCAGTTGAACACAATCAGCGCAACAGTGGAGGGCCTCGTTGTGGTGGAGCCTCATTCTGCAGGATGTTGATCCAGTGGGCCTTAAAGTCATGCATTGGCCCTGGCTGTGGCTACTACTCCACGTATCAACTGTGGTATGCACTGTTCTGCACACAGATAAGTTCATGAAGTGGTACACTCTCTCCACCACATGATTGTGCAAAGCAGGGACGGCCTTCTGTGGAAAATAATGGCGACTAGGTACATGCTACCTGTGCTGGTATGGGAAAGACTGCATTACCAACAACTTGGCCAGGTACAAATTAAGGCACACTACAACAGGGTGACTGGGAGAACACTGTTGTCTGGAGGACATGGATTCCCCAGTGGATAACTGACGGGATCAGGGAGGAGGAGGGCATGACACAGATGAGGCAAATCCCAAGTATAGGTGCTGCCTGTGGAAGAGCCCTGTCTGTTAGACAGTTGGTAGGGATCTGGAGGATCATCTGTAGAAGCATCAGCGTTTTCCTCACATTGTGGGGCATATTGACTGTTCCACGCAGCCTTGTGGTGATGCTCCATATGCCTACATAGAGACCTAGATCCTATATTTGGACCCTGGCCACAGCTTAGTTTCTGTTTGCAGAGACGACATATTGCTATATTCTCTGCTTCAGGTAAGGTATAAAAGAAGTTTCACACATATTATCGGATAGAGACTGCACCACCTGACTGTGCCTCTTCTCTGGTTGTTTTTTTGTTAGACTTACTTTGCTGACACTGCCACTACCCTCCTGCTCTGAACACATCAGCTCATGCCCAGGTGGTCCTGTCCAACACCATATCATCGTCAACATCAAACTCCTCATCGTCCACGCCATTCGTCTCTGCATGGACTTCTTAAGCTCCTTGATCCCCTTCGGCATAGCCACCTTGACGCCTTACAGTATCCCCACCACGCCTACTACCACGAGTCCCGCTTGTGCTGGCCTCGAACTCTGATTCTACCTCCACCACCTCGCCAACACACTCCAAAGCTTGCCTGTCCCAACACAACTCCTCCTCGTGGCTAGTCCTATCCTTCTGGGGGGGAAAGGGGGCAAAGCCAGAGATGAGGAAGCACAGCATCTAGGATGGACCTTTCCACTTCCCCATGTAAGTGTAGATGCCAAGGAACCAACTGACCGGTGGCTCACCGTCATATTGTCATATGACTTCCTCCTCAGAAATTGTCTGACAGAAATATTCCAGTAAAGCCGGATCCTCCTGTGAAACCACATAACCTCTCTCAGGCAGTGAGAAATTGGGATGGCTGCTGTTGCCGCTACCTGTACTAGAGTACTGCCAGGAACATTCTTACTGGCAGAGAATATGGTGGGGTCCTTTTGCCCTTTACCCTTTCCACCAACTCCTTTTCCAAATATTATTATTTTTGGTTACTTTTATCCTTTTTGGGTGAATTTTTATCAACCTACTGATCAACGCTTTGAACACTTTTTGGGTGGCAGAGATGACAGCACAATGAATACTGAAGGTGTTTGCAGAAATCTATTATATTCACTACTGTCTTCACAGACCCTATAGCCATATATATAGGTGCCACTTGAATTGGCTTTGTGGGTGGCATAGATCACTGCACCTCACTGGCTACTTTGGCTGGTTCAGGAAAACTATTCAATTCAGGTATATGCAGTTATGAGCATTTGGATTTGGATTTGAGGTAGCAAAAGATGACCCCTTCTAAGCTTATTTTGGTGTAAAGGAGCTCTTATAGGATTCTTGCATCAGAATTGATTCCTGTTCAAACACACACACACACACACACAAGGAGGGAGATTTATCAAAGGATTTAGACTGGTTTTTCCTATCTAAATTTGTCACACAGAAAGTCGCAGTCTGAATATGTGCGACTTTTCTGCGACTTTTGCTGTAGAGGATTTTTAGAACATGATGCATGCAAGTCTATTTTAGACGGAAATGCATTGGAAAATGCATTGGTGCTGAATTTATCAAGTGCGACTTTTGTGCGACAAGTCGCATCTGCCCAAAATACGCTGAAATGTCAGACCATGTTGGAGCAGGTCTAAATGCAGTTTAAGCTGTAGACCCTGAAGTCTGAGCCCTGCACAATTTTGTGTAAAAGAATGTTGGCCAGTTCTTGACCTGTCAGTGTGTAGCAAAGTGCACGGCAGCGCCGACGTGTGGAGCTGTAACTATGGTGAGGGACAATACATGCCCTTTACTGTTTACTAGGTGAATGTGGTTCCTGCACAGTCACAACAGCAACTTGGACAAGTCACGCCGCTTCCGCCTCCACGCTCAGGCTGTTGGTCCTGTGACAGTGTGCGACTCCACCTCCTCATCCTCTACCATGTCCTCAGCCTCCATTGCACGGACAAGTCTCAGTGGCCCTTCAGCATACCATGTGTGCAGGGCACGGCGGTGTAACGCTATTCTTCACATGGTTTGCTTTGGCGAATGGAGTCACACAGGGGAGGTACTGCTAAAAGTCATTCATGAAGAAATAGAATCATGGCTTACTCCACGAAAATTGGAAATGGGAACCATGGTGACCGACAACGGGAAGAACATCTTTTCTGCGTTGCGAAAAGAAAGCCGGAGCCATGAGCCCTGTATGGCACACGTTTACAATCTGGTTGTCAAGCGGTTCCTGAAATGTTCATCCCCATCTGCAAGACATTCTAATAATGGGAAATAAACTTTGCATGCACTTCAGCCACTCGAACACTGCAAAGCACACCCTCCTTGAGCTGCAACGTCAGAACGGGGACCCCCAACATAGTATGATTTGCAATGTTTCCACACGTTGGAATTCCACCCTCTAAATGTTAGACCGACTATACGAACAGAGAAAAGCCATCACCGATTTCTTGATGATCCAAGTGGATAGGGGGTCTCCCCTGCGTAATTTCAATGTCAACCAGAGGCAGCTCAAACGTAATACCTGCCATTAGCTCAGGCCCTTTAAGGAAGCCACATTATTACTCAGTCACCAGGATTACGGGATGAACAACGTCATTCTACTGTTTCATTTCCTACAACACGTATTGGAAACTATGGATCCAGGGCACTGGAGATGTGGCGCCTACGTCTCACGGCCATGAGCCTTGTGGGGGCTAAACTGGAGGAGGAGGGGGAGCGGCACAATGAAGCAGAGTTTAGGTTTCACAAAATGGGTGGTCTTTCTAGTCATCTGACAGGAGAGGGAGCAGCCAGAGGAGCTAGACGGTTATGAGGAAGACACAGAGGACACAGACACATTGTGGCAGTATGCAGTGGAGATGGAGGCAGGGAGTCCCTCCGAGTCACTTGCACAAATGGCACTTGCTTGCGTAGTGACTGACTCATCAGCAGCAGGTATGTCACGATTCGGCTTACAGGTTGTGGATCCACTGTGTCAGCGAGGGATTGGCGTGGACCGTGCTGGTGGACCGGTTCTAAGTGGCTACTGGTGTTCACCAGAGCCCACCGCAAAGCGGGATGGTCTTGCTGCGGCGGTAGCAACCAGGTCGTATCCACTAGCAACGGCTCAACCTCGCTGACTGCTGAGAACGGGTCACCGGGATGCAGAATTTATTCACCAAAGAATCCAGAATAAAATTCCCAGAGGCACCAGAGTCCAAGCAGGCCACGGCTGAGAGGGAGGAGTTGGCAGAAGGAGAAATCCGCACGGGCACCGTGAGACGTGGAGAAGAAGACTTCGAACCAAGAGACGCCACACCCACGTGAGCTGGGTGCGTGAGTTTCCTAGATGTGGAGGACGAATAGGGCAATCCACCAATAAATCTTCGGTACTGGCACAGTACAGACAAAGATTTTCTTCCCTACGGCGATTCCTCTCTTCCTGGGTCAGGCGAGACCGATCCACTTGCATGGCCTCCTCGGCGGGAGGCCCAGGCGTAGATTGCAAAGGATATTGCGGGAGAGGTGCCCAGAGATCTAAGTTTTTTTCCTGGCGGAGCTCCTGGTGTCTCTCAGAAAAACGCATGTCAATGCGGGTGGCCAAAAGGATAAGTTCTTGCAGGTTGGTAGGAATCTCTCGTGCGGCCAGCACATCCTATATGTTACTGGACAGGCCTTTTTTAACCCCTTAAGGACCGGAGGTTTTTCCGTTTTTGCATTTTCGTTTTTTGCTCCTTGCCTTTAAAAAATCATAACTCTTTCAAATTTACACCTAAAAATCCATATGATGGCTTATTTTTTGTGCCACCAATTCTACTTTGTAATTACGTCAGTCATTTTGCCCAAAAATCTATGGTGAAGCGGGAAAAAAAATCATTGTGCGACAAAATTGAAAAAAAAAACGCTGTTTTGTAACTTTTGGGGGCTTCCGTTTCTACATAGTACATTTTTCGGTAAAAATGACACCTGATATGTATTCTGTAGGTCCATACGATTAAAATGATACCCTACTTATATAGGTTTGATTTTGTCGGACTTCTGGAAAAAATCATAACTACATGCAGGAAAATTAATACGTTTAAAATTGTCATCTTCTGACCCCTATAACTTTTTTATTTTTCCGTGTATGGGGCGGTATGAGGGCTCATTTTTTGCGCCGTGATCTGAAGTTTTTAACGGTACCATTTTTGCATTGATAGGACTTATTGATCACTTTTTCTTCATTTTTAAATGATATAAAAAGTGACCAAAAATGCACTATTTTGGACTTTGGAATTTTTTTGCGCGCACGCCATTGACCGAGCGGTTTAATTAATGATATATTTTTATAATTCGGACATTTCCGCACGCGGTGATACCACATATGTTTATTTTTATTTTTATTTACACTGTGTTTTTTTTTTTATTGGAAAAGGGGGGTGATTCAAACTTTTAATAGGGGAGGAGTTAAATGATCTTTATTCACTTTTTTTTCACTTTTTTTTTGCAGTGTTATAGGTCCCATAGGGACCTATAACACTGCACACACTGATCTTCTATGTTGATCACTGGTTTCTCATAAGAAACCAGTGATCAACGATTCTGCCGGATGACTGCTCATGCCTGGATCTCAGGCACTGAGCAGTCATTCGGCGATCGGACAGCGAGGAGGCAGGAAGGGGCCCTCCCGCTGTCCTGTCAGCTGTTCGGGATGCCGCGATTATCCGCGGCTATCCCGAACAGCCCGACTGAGCTAGCCGGGAACTTTCACTTTTAGCCGCGCGGCTCAGCTTTGAGCGCGCGGCTAAAGGGTTAATAGCGCGCGGCGCCGTGATCAGCGCTGCACACTATTAGAGGCGGGTCCCGGCTTCACTATGATGCCGGGCCCGCCATGATATGACGCGGGGTTACTGTGTAACCCCGCGTTATATCAGAAGAGCAGGACCAAGGACGTACCGGTACGTCCTTGGTCCTTAAGGGGTTAAAGGTCGCGCAGAGAGCCTCGTTATTCCAAGATAATTTGGAAGCGAGAGTACGAAATTGGATGGCGTACTCGCCTACTGAAGAATTACCCTGGACCAGGTTCAGCAGGGCAGTCTCGGCAGAAGAAGCTCGGGCTGGTTCCTCGAAGACACTACGGACTTCAGCGAAGAAGGACTTGACTGTGGCTGTGGCAGGATCATTGCGGTCCCAGAGCGGTGTGGCCCAAGACAAGGCCTTTCCTGAAAGAAGGCTCACTACGAACGCCACCTTAGACCGTTCTGTAGGAAACAAGTCCGACAACATCTCCATATGCAGGGAACATTGAGACAAAAATCCACGGCAGAGTCTAGAGTCCCCATCAAATTTGTCCGGCAGGGACAAGCGGAGGCTAGGAGCGGCCACTCGCTGCGGAGGAGGTGCAGGAGCTGGCGGAGGAGATGGTTGCTGCTGTAGCAGAGGCAGAAGTTGCTGTAACGTGGCGGTCAACTGCGACAGCTGCTATCCTTGTTGGGCAATCTGCTGCGATTGCTGAGCGACCACCGTGGTAAGGTCAGCGAGACTTGGCAGCGGCACCTCAGCGGGATCCATGGCCGGATCTACTGTCACGATTCTGCTTACAGGTTGTGGATCCACTGTGTCAGCGAGGGATTGGCGTGGACCGTGCTGGTGGACCGGTTCTAAGTGGCTACTGGTGTTCACCAGAGCCCGCCGCAAAGCGGGATGGTCTTGCTGCGGCGGTAGCAACCAGGTCGTATCCACTAGCAACGGCTCAACCTCGCTGACTGCTGAGAAGGCGTGGGACAGAAGGACTAGGCAGAGGCAAGGTCAGACGTAGCAGAAGGTCGGGGCAGGCGGCAAGGTTCGTAGTCAATATGGATAGCAGGAGATCAGGTAACACAGGCTTGGACAACACTAAACGCTTTCACTGGCACAAGGCAACAAGATCCGGCAAGGGAGTGCAGGGGAAGTGATGTGATATAGCCAGGGAGCAGGTGGAAGCTAATAAGGCTAATTGGGCCAGGCACCAATCATTGGTGCACTGGCCCTTTAAGTCTCAGAGAGCTGGCGCGCGCGCGCCCTAGAGAGCGGAGCCGCGCGTGCCAGCACATGACAGCCGGGGACCGGGACGGGTAAGTGACTTGGGATGCGATTCGCGAGCGGGCGTGTCCCGCTATGCGAATCGCATCCCCGCCGGCAATGTCAGTGCAGCGCTCCCGGCCAGCGGGTCTGACCGGGACGCTGCAGGGAGAGAGATGCCGTGAGCGCTCCGGGGAGGAGCAGGGACCCGGAGCGATCGGTGTAACAAGGTAGACAGGACTTGAACCAGCAGGTTGGGGCATACCTTGACATGACCATGCCAATACACGTTGAAGATCCACTGGACTTCTGAGCAGCCAAACTTGATTTGTGGCCATAACTAGCAGAGTTTGCCTTGGAAAAGCTGTCCTGCCCGGCCTGTAGTGTGCCATCAGAGCGGGTGTTTAGTGCGGCACGGGCCATAAAAACCCCAAGGAGAACTCGTCTGTTCACCAAATATGTGGAGAGACTGACCTTTGTGAATTTGAATCAGGCATGGATCAGCCAGGATTTCCACCCACCAATGCCAGATGCATTAGAGTAGATTGACCATGGTGCCACACCAACACTTCACAAATATGGATAGTGTAAAACATATTTAAGATTCTGCTCCCCAGTTACAGACATTCCTCATCATCAGACCACAAGTAAGTGGATATGCATTAGCTAAAACTTTTATTTTCTTATGATAAAATATATGGACCCAAATTTTTTGAGAGATCAAACAAAAGGAAATGTGTGCAAAAAACACCATGTGCCACCTACATCACCAAGTATAGATGTGATGCAAAGACCTTTAAAAGGTGGAAGGGAACAACGTATGGTCCATTGTAACTGGTGGGGGTAAAAACTTCCCCTGTAAAGCCCGACTCTCGCATTATTAATTTCCTTCTTGGCAAGTGTTACTCGCCCTAAAAAGGGCAGCCTCACACAGGAATCACTCCCTATTTCCACCTACAAACACTGCCATTTCCAGGGTTTATAGGTGGAAATAGGGAGAGCTTCCTGTTTGGGGCCGCCCTTTTTAGGGCGAGTAACACTTGCCAAGAAGGGAATTAATAGGGCGAGAGTAGGGCCTTACAGGGGAATTTTTTACCCCCACCTGCTACAATGGACAATACATTGTTCCCTTCCACCTTTTCAAGGAAAGTGTCACTGGTTTTAAAAAGCGCAGCCCCACACAGGAACCTCTCCCCATTTCCATCCAAAAACCCTGGGAAATGGCAGTGTTTGTAGGTGGAAATAGGGAGAGGTTCCTGCGTGAGGCCGCCCATTTTAGGGCAAGTAACACTTGCCAAGAAGGGAAATAATAATGCGAGAGTAGGGCCTTACAGGGGAAGTTTTACCCCCCCCCCCGTTTACAATAAACCATGTATTGTTCCCTTCCACCTTTTAGAGATCTTTGCATAACATCAATACTTGGTGTTGTAGGTGGCACATGGTGTTTTTTGCACACATTTCCTTTTTTGATTTAAAAAAAATGTTGGGTACATATATTTTATCCTAAGAATATTGGTAAAAGTTACATTTTACATAATGCACACTAGCTTTTGTACACTAACATTTTTACAAACAAGACCGTTTTCTTCTGCCTACCTACCTCAACCTCTATTCTGATCCTGCCACCCGCCTGATGCCAAGTTCTCCTTTTTTCACCCACCTTCGTCAGCGGGTACTGGTATTGCCACCCACCGCCCCACTATGTAACCGAGTAACTTTCAGGACTCTTGATGCTGCTGATGCCACCTCCAGGCTGTCTTATTCTGCCACCATATGTTCTCCTCATGCAGATGACAGCTTCAGGCTGTTTCATACTGCCACCATATGTTCTCCTCATGTTGCTGCCACCTCCAGGGTGTCTCATTCTGCCGCCATATGTTCTCCTCATGCTGCTGCCACCTCCAGGCTATCTCATTCTACCACTACATGGTCTCCCCTTGCTTCCGCCACCTCCAGGCTGTGTCATTCAGCCACTATATGGTCTCCTCATGAAGCTGCCAACTCCAAGCTGTTTCATTCTGCCACTATATGGTCTTTTCTTGCTGCTGCCAACTCCAGGCTGTGTCATTCAGCCACTATATGGTCTCCTCATGCTGCCGCCACCTCCAGGCTATGTCATTCAGCCACTATATGGTCTCCTCATGCTGCTGCCAACTCCAGGCGGTATCATTCATCCACTATATGGTCTCCTCATGCTGCTGCAAACTCCAGGCTGTGTCATTCTGCCACTATATGGTCTCCTCATGCTGCCACCAACTCCAGGCTGTGTCATTCAGCCACGATATGGCCTCCTCCTGCTGCCAACAACTCCAGGCGATGCAATTCAGCCACTATATGTTCTCCTCTTGCTGCCGACAACTCCAGGCTGTGCCATTCAGCCACTACATGGTGTCCTCATGATTCCACCACCTGCAGGCTGTGTCATTCAGCCACTATTTGGTCTCCTCTTGCTGCATCCAACTCCAGGCTGTGTCATTCAGCCACTATATGGTCTACTCATGATTCCACCACCCCCAGGCTGTGCCATTCAGCCACTATATGGTCTCCTCATGATTCTGCCACCAGCAGGCTGTGTCATTCAGCCACTGTATGATCTCTTTTTTCTGCCACCACCTCCACGCTGTATCATTCAGCCACTATATGGTCTCCTCATACTGATACCACCTCCGGGCTCTGTCATGGATGCCTCTAATCTGCATGTCATACTGAATAACAGTACTATTTCGCTAACCCAGCACACACCCTATGTGTGTTGCAGCAAGGCAAAGTGTTTTACACCCCTATTGAGGCCCTCTGTGGGCCAAAAATAGCCATTTTTATTAGACATTCCCCGTGAATAAATTGTGACCGAACCAATTTTTTTCAGAAAATTCGGCAAATTGGCTGAATCTTATTTTTCAAAAATTAGCTACTCTCTAGCTAAGATCTCTCCCTATACACCAAAGCATTCTGCTAGTGTGGTGATGGTGTGATGAGGGCAGATGTTATTACCCTTGGGGCAGATTACATTAACTCCTTGTGTTCGTGACGCCAGGGCATGGTTTTACCTCTACACCACCTAGAGGTATGGCCGCTGCATCCTGGGCTAGGCACGGGGCAAATAATTACTCCAACGCCAAGTTACTGAGGCAGACAGATGGAATAGTCTTTACAGCTTAGTTAGGCCCAAGGAGGTGACCAGTGACTTCAGAGACTTTAGGGCCTTGTAGTGGATTTTGGACAATTTGCTGCAGGCCCACACTGACTTTTTGCAGACTGATCTTGACTAGGACTGACTAGACAGACTTCACCCCGTATGTAGCTTACCAGGTTTTGACTCTCACCTGTGGAGCATTTGGTTGGTAGAAGAGTGGCTGCTTGGTCGGCCTTGGGTCTCAGGACACCAGACACCCTTTTTTCAGGTCATGACTATTCCTCAGCATGCTCTAAACTGAAAATTGAACTCCTTTGCTTGCCCTTCACATAGTTTTTATGGAGGAGACTCTGGAGGGGTCATATAGGTCAACCTGTAAGTCACCTGATCACTGGCACCTTCCTTGGTTACAAGACTTGTTAACAACATTTAAAGGTACATAACATTTTATTTACATTACATTAGGCAATATAGGCACTTATTAACCATTTAACATACTCTTTTGGGGGGACTCAGGGGACACTGCAATGGAGTCTGCCAGACAGGACAGCAAGGGTACAGGAGTGCAACTCCTGTACTGGGCCACCATACTAGCATTCCCTGCTACTCTATGAGATTGTCTGCCTATCTTTAAGTCTTCTGAAATAATGATCCCCTAAATCCCTTTCCTCAAATACCGAGGTTAGGACTGCATCACACTGTATTCTATATTTTTCGATTTTTACGCCCAAGGTGCATTATTACCCCTGAGGAAGTCGCCTTTTGGGAGCGACGGAACGCGTGTGGTCTCTGTGGCCCCGTCCCCCTACTGATCATTCACATCTGGTCTAGTCCTCCATCTCCTGCACGCTTGTTCTATGTATATTGCAAATTGCAAGTATTACAGGTTTTGCTAGTGGTTTTTATAGCTGCTTATTGTTGCTTATATATTATTGATTATGCTGCTACATAGCCTGTATATCTATTATGTATAACAGCTTCATATGTATGATGTGACGAATCATTTAACACAGTAGGACGGGTGCCAGTTACTAGGAGAGTGGGTTCATGGCCCCTCCATAGATGAGTGTTTGGGCTTACATCTTAGCCCATTATTTTAAATGGATTTATTACTGTTCTCTTCCTTCCCTTTGTTTTGTATATATATATATATATATATATATATATATATATATATATATATACTTGGCATATTTCCAACAATAAAATTGATATATATATATTTTTTCTATATTTGTGTGTTGGTGTGCTGATGCCATTTCAGTGTTTTTCCCCTTTTTTTCTTAATTAACTTGTATGTTCTTTGGTACACTGATCAGCACCCACAATAGATGTGTACAATTAGATTGAGCCCCCATTCTTTTGTATATATCCAAGTGCATTTTCATGCACTTATCCATGATAAATTGTAATTGCTAGAGTTTTGACCATTCCTCTAGTTTACCTAAATCCTTTTTCCATTTAGCATATCCCTCCAGTAAGATCAGTCATGTTACAAAGTTAAATGCATTCCTAAATGCATTGAGTTGTTGTCATGTGATTGGCTGATTATCTATTTGTGTTAATAAGCAAGCGAATAGGTGTACCTAATAAAGTGGTCAGTGAGTGTATGTTAGCTAATGTATTGTGTCATTGTAATAATAAAAGGTTAAAGGGAAACCGCAGATAATTGTTTATATTACACTGTATTTTTTCCATTCCATAAACCATCTCTGAGTTGTTCTATATACTGGGATTGCTGCCGAGCAGCAAAGAAAGTGGCCCATAAGGGACAACACTATACCTACACGTTCTTACGAATTTCAGACTTGACTGGTTGATGAGCTGAAATATGTATGAGATTTGTAACGTCTCCATCTAAATGTCTTTAGAGAAAAAAAATGAAATGTATAGATTCAGGGTTGGGCTAATCCAAGAAAGGATCCTCAAGTAAGCCAAGGCCTACATTAACCCTTTAATGACCACGCCCATTTTGGCCTTAAGGACCAGCCAATTAGCTTTTTGTGTTTTCGTTTTTCCCTCCAAGCCTTTTAAAATACATAACTCTTTTATATTTCCATCCACAGACCCATATGAGGGCTTGTTTTTTGCACAACCAATTTTACTTTGTAATTGCATCACTTAAGTACGGCAAACCCAAAAAATTATTATTTGTGTAAGGAAATTTAAACCAAAAACTACATTTTGCTAATTTTTGAGAGTTTCGCTTTCACGTTGTTCATTTTACTGTAAAAATGATATGTTTTCTTTATTCAGTGAGTCAATATGATTTTTAAAAAATCTCAACAATTTTTTTTACAAAATAAGAATGTTTAACATCGCCCCCTTTTTTGACCACCTATAACGTTTCCATTTTTTCACATATAGGGCTGTATACTGGCTAATTTTTTGTGCCATGACTTGTATTTTATTTAATACCACTTTTACGTATTATGTGACTTTTAAATTGTTTTTTATAATTTTATGGGGGGAATGTGATTTGATCAAAAAGCAACAATTATGGACTTTTTTTTTTCTTTACGCCGTTCACCGTAAGGGATCACTAACATATTTTTTTAATACTCTTTATTGTTTTTGTTTTAAAAGAAACAATGATTTCATGTTACATCTTAAAAAACATTACGGTATATCACAACACTCCCTCATTGGCTCTTCCCCCCTCTCACCTACCCCTCCCCATCCCATCCATACCCTCCCCAGTACCAGTCTGGAACTACTTTACAAACGGATTACTTTCTACTGCCATTTTGACCAATCCTTTTGAATGACTGATATTTTTTTCTTATCCTCCCAATCCCACCCATACCCTCCCCAGTACCAGTCTGTAACTACTTTACAAACGGTTTACTTTCTACTGCCATTTTGACCAATCCTTTTGAATGACTGATATTTTTTTCTTATCCTCATAATAAATTAGCTCATATTTTTTAACTTTTTCTACCAGGTAAAACCATTCTCTGACCTGAGGTGGGTTTGGGGCAAACCATTTCCTAAGGATCAAAATACACACTAAACTCAAAATCTTTAGAATCACTCCTTTGTATTTATTACAGACGATACCCGCTCCAAGGACTGCTGTAACTATTTTTTCTTGAATCTTACTGGCATACAATTCCTACATTTTTTCAAAAACTTATTTCCATAAAGGGAAAATTTTCTTACAACAACATACCATATGTATCAATTCAGCGCCTTCTTCCTGACATCTAGGACACTTGGATTCTATTCTTTTCCCCATTCTAAATAATCTTTCTGGAGTGTAATAGGTTCTATTTATCAATTTTATTTGAGAAATTTTATGATTTATATTAATTGATGAAAGTACAATATTCCTAAATGCCTCATCCTATTTTTCACCTTTCAGCTTACCAGTTTCTTCTTTCCATTTCTTTCTACTTTGAAGAATTCTCTCATTACTTCTACCATTAATTAAAATTTTGCATATTTTACATATATATTTTCCACAAATAATCCATTAACTCATGCTTTTCTATTTCCCATCTGGGGTTCCCACTTTCCTTGCTAAAAGCATTCCATATCTGCCAGTAGGCAAATTTGCTTTCCACCGCTTAACCATATGTCCTTTTTACTGTAAGTTTTCCCAGGGGATGATTTTCCCCCACATACCAATTGCTCCACCCTTTGCCTACCCCCCAAGTCTGAACTGTGTCTAATTGAAAATTTCATGTCTTTGCAAAAAAGTGTGCACCAGCAAAGTGTCCAGGACTGTGTCATTGAAATAAGTTTATGTGCTGGCGCTGAAGAAGTAGTGGGGGAGGTGAAAATGACAGTATTATCGGTGGTGAAAAAGTCTGCAAAAGTTGGATTTACAATGTGCAACATTTGAACAGAAGTCATGTTGCGCGCTAAAGTGTCTGTTGTATCTGCAAGGGTTAAAGATCTGCTTGAAAAGAGCACCAAAGGTTCCTGCCAGAGCCAGCAACCCCACATCAGACCCCTTAAAAGGCCAGCAGCCTACCAGTCAATGAAAGGGTAAGCCCCAAGAAGAAAACGGTGGGCCAAAATTGAGGCGCATGCTGCCGTGCTGACGGCAGATGGCTGCTTCCTCTGTCTCTGTTGTGCCGCATTGTTAACCCCTTAATGACGAAGGACGTATATTTACATCCTCCACCGGCTCCCGCGATATGCCACGGGGTCACGTAGTGACCCCGCATCATATCGGGTCGGTCCCGGCGGCCATCAATGGCCGGGACCCGCGGCTAATACAGGACATCACCAATCGCGGTGATACCCTGTATTAACCCTTCAGACGCGGCGATCAAAGCTGACCGCCGTGTCTGAAGTGAAAGTGAAAGTATCCCGGCTGCTCAGTTGGGCTGTTCGGGACCAGCGCGGTGAAATTGCGGCGTCCCGAACAGCTTACAGGACACCGGGAGGGCCCTTACCTGCCTCCTCGGTGTCCGATCGGCAAATGACTGCTCCGTGCCTGAGATCCAGGCAGGAGCAGTCAAGCGCCGATAACACTGATCACAGGCATGTTAATACACGCCAGTGATCTGTGTAAAAGATCAGTGTGTGCAGTGTTATAGGTCCCTATGGGAGCTATAACACTGCCAAAAAAAGTTTAAAAAAAAGTTTTAATAAAGGTCATTTAACCCCTTCCCTAATAAAAGTTTGAATCACCCCCCTTTTCCCATAAAAAATAAAATAGTGTAAGTGTAAATGTCCGAACTATAAAAATATATTGTTAATTAAACCGCACGGTCAATGGCGTGCACGCAAAAAAATTCCAAAGTCCAAAAAAGCTAATTTTTGGTCACTTTTTATACCATTAAAAAATGTATAAAAAGTGATCAAAAAGTCCGATATATATAGATATAAAATTGTACCAATAAAAACGGCAGCTCACGGCGCAAAACATGAGCCCTCATACTGCCCTGTACATGGAAAAATAAAAAAGTCATAGGGGTCAGAAGAGGACATTTTTAAGGTATTGTCACGCCGAGCGCTCCGGGTCCCGCTGCTTTGCGGCGGGCTCTGGTGAAAACCAGTAACCCCTTAGATTCCGTTCCCCTGGTATGGCCCACGCCATCACCTCACTGACAAAGAGGATCCACTACCTGTGTCTACCCGCATACCACTCCGGATCATGACACGTATACATTTTCCTGCATGTAGTTATGATTTTTTCCAGAAGTACGACAAAAAGAAACCTATATAAGTAGTGTACCATTTTAACCGTATGGACCTACAGAATAATGATAACATGTCATTTTTATCGAAATATGCACTGCGTAGAAACGGAAGCCCCCAAAAGTTACAAAATGGCGTTTTTGTTCATCGATTTTGTCGCACAATGATTTTTTTTTTTCCGTTTCGCCGTGGATTTTTGGGTAAAATGACTAATGTCACTGCAAAGTAGAATTGGTGACGCAAAAAATAACCCATAATATGGATTTTTAGGTGGAAAATTGAAAGGGTTATGATTTTTAAAAGGTAACGTAAAAACTAAAATGCAAAAACTGAAAAACCCTGCGTTCTTAAGGGGTTAAAAAAGCGCAACAATCAGGGTAAAAAGACCTCTCCTGCCCCATATCAAAAAGTCTGTCAAATTCGTACAAAGATAATAGAGACTCTGACCCGAGAGGTTCAAACACAGGCCCTAAAGGAAATTGTTAACAAACTGATTCCAGGCAGCATAGGCCAAAGTGTCAAAAGAGCCTCCCAATCCATCTGTCCTCTACAAACTGTTCATTTCAAAAGAATCAAACTGGTAACCCAATTGCCTGGGGGCCTGGCCCGGTCCACTCTAGCAGCCACAGAGATGAGGCTGGGTCTACAGGCTTCCACAGGCATTCCTACGGAGCCCACTGTGGCTCCACCATGCTTGCCCAAGTCAACAGGACCCGTTGGTCTCCTCCCTCCAAGTGTTAAAGGAGCCGTAACCGAGGAGAAGCACCCTGATCCACCAGTGATGGATCCTAAGTACCAAAGACCTTCAAGTCATCGTTCCAGTACAGTTGTGCCCAGGCCTACTCTTTTGAGCACGGAGGTTTGGCCTGACCACCGGGCACCAACTTATGTACCCAGGCCTACTCCAGATGTAAAGGAGGTTTGGCCTAACCAACGGGTACCCACAAAAGTGCCTGGACCTACTACTGCAGTGATGGAGGCTGTGTCTAAATAGCAGGCACCAACTAGTAATCCCTCTGTGGCGCAAGCCGCTGCAGTACAGGTGGTGGTTACTGTCAGTCCCACCATCACCAATTCCAGCTTGTCCTGTGTGTCCTGGGATACCCATATTGACCCCATGCAAGGGGCCCAGTCTCGCAACCCTAGGTGCATCTCAAAGCCTAGGACCCCACCTGATAGGTGAGACTGGCAAAGAAAATTGCCAGAAAGAAAGAAAGCTGTTTAAATTGTGTACAGTAAATAACCAGACTTGGTCGCAAGACTGACTGTCATGCAGTACCATACTTTGTTGTTCCAGGTTCCTGCAACATTTCAAGATTTGGGCCTGACCAGACTGTGTCAAGGAAAGTTCTTCTGTTTGCAACCAACCCTAGTAAGTCCTGTGCCTGGCATCAGCTGAGAGACTCCTTGAGGTAGGAGATTCTATTAAGCTGCATACCAGTCTTCTCAGGATGGGGACCCTGAGTTGACTGACCTATGAACTCTTTATGTACATGGACTACTGAGCAATACATGAACTCTTGTATAGATATCTAAAGTAATATATTTTGGTTCAGTAAAAATGGTCATGGAGGTACAATGAGTTGTTGTGGTCCTAATATGATGGTCCTATATTGTGTTATCATTGTCAAACGTCAAATAAAATGTATAAAGTTAATGTACACTAAAAGTCATGGTGTACAGTCATTCATGATGTCTGGTTATCTTCTTACAGGGGTTTATCCTGATGCAGTCAGGAGGAGCACATATCACCCCTTTACCAGCATCTTGTACAATAGTATGTATAGTACACTAAAGTACACATAGTCATGTATACCACTAAAGTACACATAATTCAGTATACATAAGTCAAGTATACCTGTACATGTCAAATGTATCTAAAGATTGTACATTGTTATGTTCGTGCACAGGATACTTTCCTGGCCAGAAACTACTCCTGAAACTAACCTAAAGCACGTATTCAGTAAAAGGTAACGTGAAAGTTATCTGTATTCATTGTCTAGCATAAAAATGACTAGAATAAACTAATAATAGTGTTCTGGTGAGATGTGTTTTTATGCCAAGGGACCTCAGTAGCCAAGGCATTGGGCAGAGAGCCTCAGGCAACCCAATTTGCCAATGTGTAATTCATAGTCATAAGTCTAGTCGTGTACACAATGTCTAGTATATAGTCTAGTCGTGTACAGTATATCGCATGTGGTAAATTTGAGTAGCCATATTAGTCCAGTGATGCAGATGCAAATCAAAAAATGTTGCAGTATCTTGTAATACCTTTTTTACTGGACTAACAGAATTTTGTAGAGACAAGCTTTCGGGATTCCTCCCTTTATCAAATCCAAAGCAAATCTAAGCTCACAAGCAGAAGACACAGGTTACATCTCACAAACATGGAGGGGTTAAGACAATAGATGTGGAGAATTCACACTAAGATGGGCCGTAAATTGTCCTGCTATAGAAACATAGACTAAATAGATAAGGATGAGAATAAGGGGAGGGAGGAGGGAGCAGGGGAGAGACTGATAATTAAGCAGGATATAGTGAGATGCAAAAGCGAATACAGTACAGTACAGGTTATAAGTAATTTTGATAATGAGATAAGAAGCTCAAATCCCCATTGTGTCCCGTGTTTTTAGAGTCAAAAAACAGTATCATTTTGGCTTCAAATGTCTTTCTCTCTTGTGTGTTTTTGAAATTCCCTCTCAGTATCCTGATTGTAAGGTCATGTATGGAGTGGCCTGATTGGGTAAAATGGTGTCCAACTGTGGTGCAGTAGTCATTTTCTTTACGGCGGTTGATGGAATGTCTGTGTAGATTCATCCTTTCGTTTGAGAATCCAGTACAGGTTATAAGAAATGTTGATAATGAGATAAGAAGCTCAAATCCACATTGAGTCACCTGTTTTTTGAGTCAAAAAACTGTATAATTTTGTCTTCAAATGTCTTCCTGATTGTAAGGTCATGTATGGAGTGGCCTGATTCATCCTTTCGTTGAGTTTCCGGCTGGTTTCACCAATGTAGCATCCCATGTCACACTTGGTGCATTGTATATGGAGACCACATTTGGGGATGTGCAGGAGTATAGTCCCCTAATGTTATATGTCTTGTTGTTGTGGATGGCTTCCATCTTGGTGCAGATATGTTGACAGCGTTTACAGCGAGGTTTGGTGCAGGGTTTGGTCCCATAGTCTGTGTATGTTCTTTCTGTAGGTAATTTTCGGCTGACCAGCTTTTGTTGTAAATTGTGTGGTTGTCTGAAGGCCAAGATGGGAGGTTCAGATTTCTTTTAGCATCTCATCTTCCGCCAATATCGGCTGCAGGTCCTTGATAATTTTGCGTATTTCTTCAAGGGCTGGATTGTATGTGGCTATCAGTGGTACGCGTGGTGGTGGTTGTATCTCTCTGTATTGCAGCAGGTGTTCCCATGGTGTTTGAAGGGTGGAGTGTATTCTCCTATTGATTATCCTTGGTTTGTACCCTTTTTGTTTGAATTTCTCAGACAGTGTTTGTAGATGCATGTCTCTGTTATCAAGGTTGGAGCAGATGCGATGGTACCTGGTAGCTTGGCTGTATATGATGCCTTTCTTTGTGTGTGAAGGATGGAAACTGGATTTATGTAGATAGCTGGATCGGTCTGTGGGTTTTCTGTACACAGACGTTTGTAGTGTGTTCCTGTTTATTGTGACAGTAGTGTCCAGGAAGTTCACACTTTCTGTAGAGAAGTCAATTTTGAGTTTGATAGATGGATTAAATGTGTTAAAGGCATCATGAAACTTTCAGAGTTTTTCTTTTCCTTCTGTCCAAATGATGAAAATATCATCAATGTAACGGTAGTATCTGTAAGGTTTGTGAAGTTGTGTGTTTAGAAATCGTTGTTCAACGTCAGCCATGAATAGGTTGGCATATTGTGGTGCCATCCTGGTCCCCATTGCAGGGCCCATCATTTGTAGATATATGGCACTGTTGAAACTGAAGTAGTTGTGTGTTAGGATGAATTCTATTAGTTTAGTGATGATTTCAGGGTTGTATTTCCAGTTGTGGGTCTGGGATGAGAGGAACAGGGTGCAGGCATCAATTTCATCTCTGTGTGGGATGTTGCTGTAGAGGGATTCTACATCCATTGTTGCTAATGTGGAGTTGGCAGGCAAGTTTGTAATCTGATTGGGTTTGTTAAGAAAGTAAGTGGTATCCTGTATGAAGCTGCTGGTGTTTTTGACAAAGGGCTTTAATAGGTTTTTTACTAAGCCAGAGATCTGTTCTGTTAATGTATCCATACCTGTTATTATTGGTCTGCCTGGGTTCCCAGTTTTGTGGATTTTTGGAAGCATGTAGAATGTCCCTGTTATGGGATTTGTGGGTATGAGTGTCTTTAATCCTTTCTGTGACTCTTTTGGGAAGGATTCAATCTTCTGTCAGTTTCTTGTAGTATGTAGTGTCTGACAATTGTCTGTTTCCCTATTTGATGTAATCCGCAGTGTTCATTATAACCACTGCTCCTCCCTTGTCTGCTGGTTTGATTGTTATGGTTTGATTTTTCCTTAAGTTTTTGATGGCGTCTGTTTCTAGTTTTGAGAGATTGTAGATGGTGTTTTTTGACCAAAGATGCTGTTCTTAATCTGAAACTTGCAATGTTGCCGTCCAGTTTGCTGTTGCGTCCTGATGATGGAGTAAAATCAGAATTCTTTTTTTTTTTTTTTTTTTTTTTGATATTGTAATCCAGGGTTGTTGTAGTACTGTCCTCTTTCTTATGAAAGTACTCGTTTAGTCATAGTCTCCTAAAAAATACTTCCAAGTCTGAGGAAAGTTTGATGTCATCCAGTTTAGTGCTTTGACAGAATGATAGTCCTTTAGAGAGAACAGATCTCTCAGAGTTGGATAGTTCATAATCTGAAATAAAATAATCCCTGTGTTGTCTGTACTGTTGTCAGGAATAATGGTCATATTGTTGTCAGGAGTAGTGGGGCTCATATTGTTGTCAGGAGTAGTGGTAAGGTCATCAGTTGTTTCAGGTATTCCATTGGTTGTAATGATCCTGGTTTCTCTCTCTGCCTGGTGTTGGTTGAAATTTTGAGAGTGTTTCCTGAGTTTCTTATTTTTCTTCATGAAGAGTTCACTTTTCTGTTTTCGATTGAAGTATTGTATATCCTTTCCCTCTTGTTCAGCCATATGTTGATGTGTTTCCCATAGATCCTGAAGGATGGATTGTTTTAAATGTTTGATGTCTTCTCTATTCTTGTACAGTTGGTCGATTAGATGACTCCTCAGTTTTTCGTTGGTGCGTTTGCAGAGGTCTTCGGCATATTGTGAGTTATGCGTTGTTGCCACTGGATTTTTGATCATTAGTCTGTAAGGGATGAGTCATCTTCTCTTGCAGCAAGACAAAAAGTATATGTCACTGAGAAGCTGTGTTTCCTTTCTTGTGATCTTCAAGATTTTCTTTGTTAGGCGGCTATATGCGGTATCTTCCATAATGTAGTAAATTTGAATAGCCGTATTAGTCCTGACCTTGAACAACGATTTCTAGACACACAACTTCACAAACCCTACAGAAACTACCATTGCATTGATGATATTTTCATAATTTGGACAGAAGGAAAAGAAAAACTCAGAAAGTTTCATGACGCCTTTAACACATTTAATCCATATATCGGACTCAAAATGGACTTCTCTACAGAAAGTGTGAACTTCCTGGACACTACTGTCACAATAAACAGGATTACACTACAAACGTCTGTGTACAGAAAACCCACAGAATGATCCAGCTATCTACATAAATCCAGTTTCCATCCTTCACACACAAAGAAAGGCATCATATACAGCCAAACTACCAGGTACCATCGCATCTGCTCCAACCTTGATGACAGAGACATGCACCTACAAACACTGTCTGAGAAATTCAAACAAAAAGGGTACAAACCAAGGATAATCAATAGGAAAATACACTCCACCCTCAAAACACCACGGAAACACCTGCTGCAATACAGAGAGATACAACCACCACCACGCGTACCACTGGTAGCCACATACAATCCGGCCCTTGAAGAAATACGCAAAATTATCAAGGACCTGCAGCTGATATTTAGATGAGATGCTAAAAGAAATCTGAACCTCCCATCTTGGCCTTCAGACAACCACACAATTTACAACAAAAGCTGGTCAGCCTAAAATTACCTACAGAAAGAACATACACAGACTATGGGACCAAACCCTGCACCAAACCTCGCTGTAAACTCTGTCAACATATCTGCACCAAGATGGAAGCCACCAGACTTCCGGTTCCGGCGCGGGAGATGTAGGCGGCTGAGACGGTGAGCTCCCACATCCCTGGCTGCAATCTGCCACGTACCGGCCTGTATCATCGCCCCGGGAGCCCCGCACACCACCCGCCGCTCCCCGACACCGTACAAAATGGATCGCTTCGTTCAGCGAAGCGCCACTCCGGCCCCGCAGCCCCAAACGCTGCCGGAGCTCTCATCGCAGCAGCGCGGCGCAGCGAAGATGGCGCCCGCGCTCACCGCTGAGACCGCACAGACCAGCCTGCCAGCGCAGGAGGCGACATATACTCTCCCCCAACAACAGCCGAAATGCCTGGAGAGGACCGCCACAGGGGACACTTCCAAAGGTACTGCTGCCAAATCTACCAATATGCCAAGCCCAAGGGAGGCTGAAACTGGCATGGACATTACTACATCAGGGGACACTATGAATACCACAGAGCAATGCAACACTCCTGCTGCACCACCTGCATCACAAATCTCCCCAGACTGCCAGGGGCAACCTTATGAAGGGGGTGGCATTGACTACCAACTAATAGCAGAAAAGGTGGCGCAGAAAATGTTCCCCACGGTGCAACATATTGTAGAGGAGGTTCTGAAGTCCACCCTCCAAAACCTACATATTGATGTGGCTTCTCATTCCACCCGCCTGCAGGAAGCTGAGCATCGCATTTCTACTTTGGAGGACTCAGACACTACCACGGCTAAGCGCTTGCAATTGGCCGAAACGGAACTCCGGCGGATCTCTGAAAAGATGGAAGACTTAGAAAATAGATCCCGCAGAAATAATCTCCGTATTGTGGGAGTAAAAGAATCAGTGGCGCCTCAGGACTTACAGCGATTCTGCGAAAGGGACCTTCCAAAAGCCCTAGGCCTGAACCACCCTTGCCGGGTAGAGAGGGCGCACCGCATTGGCCAAGGTCAGGCTCCAGTTTCATTGCAAGGTCCTTCATCGACGACGGATCACCGCCCCCGACAAGTAATCCTCCGCTTTTTAGATTTTAATGATAAAGTGGAAATTCTCCAAGCATACAGGCGCTTGTCTCAACCGTTTGAACTTTTTGGAATGCGCCTTCTTCTATTTGAAGATTATTCGGCGGAAGTAGCGAAACGACGGAGAGCCTTCAGTGCAATCTGCACTTCTCTATTCAAGGCCAAATACAGATTCCAACTACAATATCCAGCAATTTTGCGTGTATTTCACCCTGACGGCAGCATCTCAGTTTTCAAGTCTCCTGAAGCTGCTTCAACGGCCCTGGACCATCTTCATAAGTCATCCACACCACGTTCATCGAGGCGAACACACCGGAGATCTCGCTCGCCCAGAGGACCACGCCGCTCAAGATCTTCCACGAGAATCTCAGCCTACTCACCGGACCCAAGAGATCGTCGCAAAAGGCTACGCTCCCCAAGAAGAAGTAGTGGGGACAATCGTCGATCCTCGCCGGAGTGAAGAGATTATCTGTGACGATGGACTATGATTCTGCCTTGTTCCAGTTTGCCACTGGTTTGGAGTGATTATTGCTCTGATCTCCTTCTCAGGTCGTATGTGAATACACTGTCTAATTAATGCATTTCTTGCGTGCATGTAATAATTAAGTATCACTTCTGTGTCTTGTTTGCCAATGTGCTTTGTACTCTTGCTAACACGGGGGGAACAGTTAGTTGCACACTTTTTCACAATACCAGTTGTGGGGGTCCGAGGGGTGATGTGTCGGGGATGGGGGGGCGGAGCTGTCAATCCTCTCAATGTGGCTGTTTTCACGCTCACCCCCTGCACCCCCCGAAAAAAGGGAGTCCTATACCCCAAGAGAAGTAGGGAGTTTAGCCCTGCATCCCAGGAGGATGCCTTCTGTTCAGGTTTTTATGTTTCCCTGGTTTTTGTTTTCTTTTGTTCAGAGATACTTAGTTTATTCCTGTTCAGTCACGCTCATTACACTACAATATAAGCTTAGCCCTCAGTATATGTCGTTCATACTCTTGATCAGACACCTCTTGCTGCAGCACTCTTACTATGGCAGGAACAATCAAACATTTCAACGCTATTTTGTTTTAGTCACCTGACAATATAGTTGCAATGGTATCTTTTATCTCTTGGAATGTCAAAGGTCTCCGTTCACCTCATAAGAGACGTATGTTCTTAAGACACCTGAAAAAAATGCAGCCGGACATAGTTTTACTACAGGAGACTCATCTGACAGACTTAGACTTCTTTAGGATGCAGCAGCAATGGGTGGGACATGCTTATGGTTCATCAGCTCGAGAGGGGAAGGCAGGTGTTCTTACACTCATTAATAAATCATTCCCGTTCACGTTCATTTCCCACGACACAGACTCTGAAGGGCGACTTTCCCATCTCCTTATAGATCATCACGGGGAAATACTTAGCATTTATAATATCTATGCCCCAAATGGGGCTAACACGACCTTCTATAGAGACTTAGTGACCAGGACGCAGTCAGACACCAACTTGAGTAGAATATTTGGGGGTGACTTCAATTCTGTAGTGGATCCCTTGGTGGATAGGAAATCTGTAGGCGCCCGCCCGGTACCCACCAGGACCAGCGACCAAATTCTCCCGACCTTTATGGAGCAGCTGGGATTGCAGGATGCCTGGCGTTTATGTCACCCTGATGATCGTGAGTTTACTCATTATTCCAATGCCCATGGTTCGTGGTCAAGGATTGATTATTTTTTCCTCAGTGATGATCTGAGTGGCCGCCTGCGAACGGTGGACATTGGGGAACTGGCACTCTCTGATCATGCCCCAGTAATCTTGTCCTTACAGCCGACATTCCCAAAAGGCTCGGATATATTATGGAGATTCCCCTCATTGCTAACCAAAGATGAATCTTTTCTAGAACTCTTAAGGGGATGGTGGTTAGAATATGATTCCCTAAATTCAGAACATAAAACTGACTCGCTATTGTTTTGGGAAACGGGAAAAGCGGTATTAAGAGGTAAATTGATAGCCCACATGTCTGCCCTGAAGCGAACTGCCTTGACTAACTATATAACAGCTAGGGATAATCTCAGAAAGGCGTACTCAGCATTTGTGTCATCCCCAAATGTAGAACTTAGAAATAGATGGAACGATGCTAGAACCCAGTATGAAACGTGGCTCGATCGTAAGGAACGTTTAAAAAGATCATACTTTGAGGTAGATCTCTTCCGGTATGGTAATAAGGCAGGACGTCTCATGGCCCGCTTGGCCAAGGGTGGTCATGCTCCCCATCATATAATCCAATTGAAAGATTCCACGGGTCAATCTCATACGAATCCCCACCATATAAATAGGATCCTAGCACAATATTATGAGAATTTGTATAAAGACACCCCGTCGGATTATTCTGCCGGCCAACGCTTTTTAACTGATATTGAAATGCCTACACTGACGGAGGATCAACGGGAAATCCTTAATGCACCGATCACAGAAGAAGAAGTGAATCAAGTCATTAAACATTTACACAACTGTAAAGCTCCGGGTCCGGATGGATATCCCGGGGAATTTTACAAGGCCCTGTCGACTCATATTTCACCAACGCTGGTAGGTGTCTTTAATAGCTTTATGACGACAGGACACCTCTCCAAAGAAGCCTCTCTAGCCTACATAAAAGTGCTTCCGAAACCCGGAAAAGACCCCTCAGACCCAGGATCGTACCGTCCAATATCATTATTAAATCAGGATGTAAAGATACTTTCCAAAATATTAGCCGATCGCCTTTCCCGCTTTATGCCCTCTCTGATAGGCCCTCACCAGGTGGGATTTATCAGGAACAGATCGGCTACAATAAACTTACGGACGGTTATGGCAGTCTTAGACAGGCTTCATCACCACCCTCAGCCAGGAGACCAACCAGCATTGCTCACACTTGATGCGGAAAAAGCATTCGACAATGTACGTTGGGACTGGTTGGGGATGGTATTGGATAAAATTGGTCTTCAGGGAGCGTTCCGTACCTATTTATCGGGGGTTTACCGAACCCCGGTTGCAAGGGTATATTCCCCAGGGATCTTATCTACACCTTTCCAGTTGTATAGGGGCACGCGCCAAGGATGCCCTCTCTCCCCACTCTTATTTGACCTTGCAATAGAACCCCTGGCGCGCTCCCTCATACATTCTTCGATCTACAATGGGATCAAACTGAAAGGACGACAGGTTAAACTGACCATGTTTGCCGACGACATCTTACTTTTCATTAATGATCCGGGCACTTCGCTTCAGGGCATTCTGGCACATCTTAAACAATTTGGGGACTTTTCTGGGTATCGCATAAATATTTCCAAGTCGGAACTACTGCCATTGGGCCTCTCAAATCCTCGTGGGGTGGAGAGGATCTTGGATTTGGGAATAAAACTTGCCTCCACTCATATAACATACTTAGGGATCAAACTGGGGCGTACACCGGATAAATTATATACCCTAAATTACCCGCCTTTGTTTGAAAAAATACATGCGGAATTGAGAAGATGGAAATCGATTCCTCTTACATTCCTAGGGCGCTGTCATCTCTTGAAGATGATAAGCTTCTCCAGACTTTTATATCCACTTCAAACCCTGCCCTTACTACTACGCCACGATGATGTCAAAAAATTAAATTCGGGATTCACAAAATTTATATGGGCGGGTAAAAGGCCTAGAATTGCCCTACGCAAACTGATGCTGGACAAACAGGACGGAGGCCTCAATTTTCCAAACATCAGGGGTTATAACTTAGCATGCCTCTTTCGCTTCACGGTGGACTGGATTCACGGCTCCTCCTTTCATGCCATCTATGACCTTGAGGCAGACTTAGCCTCTCCATGGACTCTATCTGCCCTCCTACACACGTCATACTCGAAGTTGCCTCCTCTCGTAAGGAGATCTGCTCTTCTGAGAGATACGATAGTGGCATGGAAGGAGGTCCGGAAATTGTTCCATCTTCCCTTCCTGATTTCAAAACATCATCCATTATCAGGACACCCGGAAGCACCCCATAACATACCTGACAGGATTAGGGCGACATGGGCGGAAAAGGGTTTGAGGAAAGCCGGTGATTTTATGGACAAATCAAACAGCTGCTGGTTATCCCCATCTATGTTACGGGCGAAATATGACCTGCCACCCTCACATACATTCCCCCTGAACCAACTGCATTCATTTTTTGCTTCCCGCTTGCGGGCCCTAAATATAGAATTAACAAATCATGCTCTGGATTATGTGATAGGGGATGGTTCCCACAGATTAACTGTGCCCACCATTTATCCAGTCCTACGAAGAAAGTTACTCAACATAGACACCAACACCCTTTTTTCCTCATGGTCCTCATGGATACCGGGAGATGACGTTTCGGACTGCATCCTACAAGGGTGGCGCATAGTGAAACGACTTATAATAAATGAAAGATGGCGGGAAACTTATTTCAAGCTCGCTCACAAAGCCCTTTATGGTTTCAATATTCTCCCTTCTCCCGACTTCCCCGACCGAATAACATCCTGCCCGAAGTGCTCTACACCCCTGACTGACCTGTGGCATGGGATTTGGACGTGTACACACACCAAGACATACTGGCACATGATAATGTCTTACATTAACACCGTATGGGATCTCATTTTACCTTATTCACCCAGAACCCTGCTGTTTCACCAATTCCGTCCCCCGGATATAGCAGGATGTCCAGGTACTAGGGTCCCCCCACTGGTACATATCACCTTGCACATAGCTCTCCGCTGTCTTTTTGCTTCGTGGCTTTCACCCTCAATACCAACTTTGGGTATGGTTATTACACAAATGAAATTGTATTGCAGAATAGATAAACTAGACACTGAAAGACACAAAACCACGAAAACAGAACAATTCTTTGAAAAGTGGAAGGTTTTTATTGTTTCCCAATACACTCCGACTGAGATTGCAGAAATCGTTCGACCGTTTAGCGCAACGGAATGGTATTGTATGGGTATGTTGGGGGACACTCTGGGTGCCTTACGCTTACCTTCCTAAGAGTCAATTGTATGCCATCGCTCTCGGACATTGTGACAATAAATGTGGATCTTAATGGAGGGTACTACATGATGGCCTATATGAATCTTCCTGTATACTTATCGCAATTGCGTGAACGACTTCTGTATCCTGAGGCCCGCCACACCTTTCGGATTGCTTCTTATCTCAGGGACTGTTTATCGATGGAGAAGTGGCGAGCCTCGGAGAGGACTTTTCAATGACTGGATGGGCTGAGCTATATGAGCAAATAATTGTTCTTCTTTTCTTTTCTCTTTTTACACAAAAAAAAAAAAGTTTTCCTCTTCTTACTCCTTTGCAAGGAGTATATTTCATGATCTCTGTTTATTATGCATAACTGAAATAAAATGTGTTTAAAAAAAAAAAAAAAGATGGAAGCCACCCACAATAACAAGACATATAACATTAGGGGACCATACTCCTGCACATCCCCAAATGTGGTCTACATGATACAATGTACCAAGTGTGACATGGGATGCTACATTGGTGAAACCAGCCGGAAACTCAACAAAAGGATGAATCAGGCCACTCCATACATGACATACAGGTGACTCAATGTGAATTTGAGCTTCTTATCTCATTATCAACATTTCTTATAACCTTTACTGGATTCTCTTTTGCATCTCACTTTGTCCTGCTTAATTATCAGTCTCTCCCCTGCTTCTCCTTCCCTCCCCCTTTTTCTCATCCTTATCTATTTAGTCTATGTTCCTATAGCAGGACAATTTATGGACCATCTTAGTGTGAATTCTCCACATCTATTGTCTTAACCCCTGCATATTTGTGAGATGTAACCTGTGCCTTCTGCTTGTGAGCTGAGATTTGCTTTGGACTTGATAAAGGGAGGAATCCCGAAACCTTGTCTCTACAAAATTCTGTTAGTCCAATAAAAAAGGTATTACAAGATACTGCAAATTTTTGGATTTGGATGAATATCACATGCAGAGTCAAAAAATGTAATGTGTTTAGTGAACTGTTATGCAAGTCAGTAAGTGCATAGTTAACTGTAAAATGCATGGTCCAGTTGGTTTATGTATAGTCAAAGGTTCTTACAAGTAAAGTAAATGTATATGTACAAGTCATATAACATGATTAATCCTGTTCAACCACAAGTCAGAGCGTGTATGGACTATTATACCAAGGCTCTAATGTTATTTGTTATTTCACCAGCTTGAAATGGACGTTTATGCAAAAATGCCTCAGGACTGCATCTGGCCCCGCATCCACTTTATTCCTCAACCCTGACAGAACCTACGTCGAGGACAACTTATGTTAAGTAGGGGATTTGTTATGTCCCAGTACCGGACATGGTCCTGTACTACCCTTAGGCCCTGTCAGTTTGAGACCCTCAGTGACCTGGGGGCTCCCTTGCAGGGACTCCCACTGTCGGTTTTATAATGTGTGTGTATCACTTTAATGCTTAGACAGCATCCTTATGTATAGGTAGTACAAAGGACCTGTGGGAGGTCTCAAGGACCTGTGTAAGTCTGTCACATGTTATGTTATGCAGTCACATGATTTGTTGTCACATGTTCTCCCAGAGAGCACCAGCTTAACCTATGACCCGCAGCTTGACCAATGGGCTTTAGGGCAGCCGTTACAATTCGCTCTCTTGTACATCAGTCTTTACTGAGCACAGCAACCACAAGAGATCTCAGTGCAAGTGATCAGCATCTGGAAGACCCCAAAAGCTACAGTCATTCCAGTAAGCCTCAAGTCTATGTCTGCTGTCACTACAACTACTCAAGTTCTCCACATAGTCAAGTCAAGTCTAATTTCAAGTCAAATTAACTAAAAGTATATCGGTCAAGCAAGCTGCGCGGTCCTCTGGGTCCTAGCCACCTCTCTGGGAATTCTGGCCTTAGCTGTGAAGATGATTCCACCTGTCTTCTACTCAGTAAAGCCTCTGTTTGACCATAACAGGTTGTGGACTCTCATTTCACTACTTGCAACTGGGATAGCGGAGAATCCGGGCGACACTGGGGGTCAATATCATCCAGCCCCCAGGGTTAATACCATCTGATCCCACCACTCACACTGCTACACCCGTGGTCCCGCCATACCACCGTGGGTCACCACAATCTACTTCACTTAACCCCCATCCAGGCTATGCTGCCTCCTCCACCACCCCCCCCCCCCCCCATCAAATTCTATCCGGATAGTCAATGTTCCCTATACTGTAATACCCTGTTATTCCATCCAATTGGAGACCTCCAAAACGGGACTGAAGAACAAGAATTTTTCTTTATAGGTGATTCTCAATTTAGCTGGAAAAATTCAAGAAAAGGAAATGTCGGCCGTGTGTAGCTTCTTTTTTACATCTATAAAGTTCATCCTTTTCTTCTGAGTAGCTCTTGAGAAATCCGGATAGAATTCATTTTCATAAGAGATGGCCTCTTTTTCTCTAGAGAGTTTGAGTAGCTTATCTCTGTCTTGAGAGCTTAATCATTTAATTAACAGCGTTCTAGGTGATGCTCCGTCCCGTTTTTTTTTTAATGGAATTTTGTGGGCTCTTTCCACCGCAAATACACCTGAAAAAGACTGTGTACCAAATATTTAATTAAGCCATTTAGAAATAAACATTAATACATCTCTTCCTTCCACTGATTCTGGGAGACCTATCATCCTTACATTATTTCTTCTTGCTCTGTCCTCTAGATCATTGACCTCCTGTAAATAATAATTAACACTTTTCAAAGATTCCCACTCCTTCCTCAATTCATTTACATCTAATTCAATTTGAGGCATTGATTTTTTCATCTGGGTGACACACTCCCTTATTTTACTAGTGTCTTCCAGGATCAACATTACATCTGTACTTAAACCACCAACTTGGGCCTTTAAATCCGACAATGCTTTATTACATTTTTGAACACCTTCAAGAATGCTGTTTAAAGGGGTACTCTGGTGGAAAACATTTTTTATTTAATCAACTGGTGCCAGAAAGTTACGGACAGAGGTGTCAGCAGAGAGCACTGTGGACAGAAAAAAAAAGAAATCCAAAAACAAAAGAACTTTCTCTGTAATATACAGCCGCTAATAAGTACTGGAAAGATAAAGATTTTTTTAAGATAATAATTTACAAATCTGTTTAACTTTGTGGCACCAGTTGATTAAAAAAAAAAAAAAAATTCCACCGGAGTAACGCTTAAACACCCGGGCATTAACTGGATTTCTTTCTTTGTCCTTGCTACCCCACTCCTCCTGAAGAACTAGGAATCTTGACCCTGAGGGAGATATTATAGAGCTTTCTTCAGACTGCTTTTGCAGTCACGATTTCAGGAATGTATCAATTTTAGTGCTATTGCTAGCTTCGCCTCCCCCTGATCTTCTGACTGGCTTTTGTTTTGGAGCCATCTTGGTGTTACTTCAAAACTCCTTCCAAACAAACTTTTTTTTTCTACTTCCTTTATTATCTCCCCGAGTACACTTTTTGTAACTGTGACAGAAAACTTTTGCTGTAATTGAAGTGAGGGGAATACAAGTCACTACATCATTCCTTACTTACTCCTATTTGACATTTACTCATAATGGAAGTGTGACTATATACAATGTTTATATTTAGTCCCTTGTAGTTTACCTTTATTCCACCTGGTCAGCTGTGTTTTTAATGAATGTCCTGTACACGGTCCACTTTGCCCAGTATTTCCTCAGCATCTGCCCTGGGGAGTATAAACATGATTTATATCCTTTCCCTTTTAATATCAGATGCTTCCGTCACATTCCAAGGTGGTTACATGTGTGCTGGACCCTGAATGCAGCCCTCGAACCATACAATCTTTCCATATTCCACTCTCCGGTTCGAAGTATGTATTAAATTAAGCATGCTCCCCTTCTCTCTAAAACCCCAGCCAACATGATTTAAAAAATTTTTTTTTTTGAAGGAATGTCTCTATACCAGATGGCCACAGTTCATTAATATAGCAAAGCTTTACATGGTCTTTTTACCGGTCTGCTCAGCTTTTTCCCTCAGCTGTCAGAGTGAGAAAGAGGCCAGCCAGAATGGAGGGAGACACGACGTTGCCACGCTTCACACCACCACTCCTACTTCACCACTCACAAGTCGGCATCCTGTCCTCTTTCCCACCGGGCTGCGGAATGGGGGTGCAGGTCTGGATAAGGCAAGTTGTGGCCGGGCTGCACGCCACAATGTTCACAGCCTCCCGCTGGTATCGGTGGCTGGGCGTCTCCTTTTCCTGCACCCCTGAGCGCTACATGATGTGGCCTCCGAGCCATCTGACCAGTCACGTGACCTATCATGTGACCGGCTGAGTCACATACTGGTCCGAGAACCCTCCTCGCCGTGCATACAGGAACTACACACGTCATTTCCATACTTGCCCAGATGACCTTCATCCTCTCATCCTCTGCACTTTTTCATCGAAGTCAGGGCTCATCAATTTCGGCATGGTAAGGGACACTCATCCCAGAGGGAGGGAGGCATAGCAGGTGGCCGGGATCCAAGCTGACGGCTCACGTCATGCCGTCACGTGACCCCTTCCCGATCATTAACATTATATTTTTATAGTTTGGACAATTACACACGCAGCTATACCAAATATATATATATATATATATATATATATATATATATATATATTACCCTTTTTGGAGCTAAAATGGTAAAAAGGGTCAGTTTATATTTTTATTGGGGGAGGGGATTATTCAAATAAAAAAAAAGTTTTTCTTTACTTGTTTTCTTTTTGAACTTTTCATGTCTCCATAGGGAACTTTTTATAGCAATCATTAGCGTAGCATTAGGCATAGCACTGATCAGCATTCTCAGCGATCTTCTTCTCTGGTCTGCTCAATGTCAGACCAGAGAAGAAGACCCAGGGAGAGCAGTGGAGGCAGGTGAGGGGACCTCCATCTGCCTATTTGGATAATCAGAGCCCAGTGTCAGTGCAGCAGATGATCCGATCATCCAATATAACGCCCGATTTGATGCAGATGCCTTGGTCTGGTGCTTTCATCATGTTAAGTCCCATCGCATCAGGACATACATTTACGTCCATTGTCCTTAAGGAGTCAATTAACCCCTTATGGACCAGGTTTTTTTTACATTTTTTCCTCCTTTCCTTAAAAAAATCATAACCCTTAAATTTTGCACTTAAAAATCCATATAATGGCTTATTTTTTGCGCCACCAATTCTACTTTGTAATGACATCAGTCATTTTACCCAAACATTTACGATAAAAAAAAAATTGTGCGACAAAATTGAAGAAAAAAACTATATTTTGTGATTTGGGGAGTTTCCGTTTCTACGCAGTAAATTTTTTGGAAAAAAAAGGCACCTTATCATTATTCTATAGGTCCATATGATTAAAATGATACCCTATTTATATAAGTTTTGTCGTACTTCTGGAAAAAATCACAACTACATGCAGGAAAATGTATACGTTTATAATTGTCATTTTCTGACCTCTATAACTTTAAAAAAAAATTGAGTATGGGGTGGCATGAGGGCTAATTTTTTGTGCCGTAATCTGAAGTTTTTAGCGGTACCATTTTTGTATTGACCGAACTTTTTGATTGCTTTTTATACATTTTTTCATGATGTAAAACGTGACCAAAAATACGCTATTTTGGATTTTTTTTGGGCGTATGCCATTGACCATGCGGTTTAATTAATTATATCATTTTATAATTCAGACATTTCCACATGCAGCAATACCACATATGTTTATTTTTATTTATAGTTTTTTTTTATGGGAAAGGGGGGTGATTCAAACTTTTATTAGGGAAGGGGTTAAATGATCTTTATTAACTTTTATTTTCCAAATTTTTTGCAATGTCAAAGCCCCCATAGGGGGCTATAACACTGCACACACTGATCTTTTACATTGATCAATGGTTTCTCATAGGAAACCATTGATCAATGATTCTGCCATTTGACTGCTCATGCCTGGATCTCAGGCACTGAGCAGTCATTCGGTGATCGGACACAAGGAGGCAGGTAAGGGACCCACCTCATGTCCTGCAGCTGTTCGGGTCACCGCAATTTCACCACCGCGGTCCCGAACAGCCCTCTGAGCTAGCAGGGGGTAGTTTAGTTTCACTTTAGACGTGGCGACTAAAGGGTTAATAGCGATGAGTGCCGCACGCTATTATCCACGGGTCCCGGCCGTTGTTAGAGGCCGGGCCCAACCCACTATGATGCGGGGAGTGAACATCAGGTAAAGGACGGGATTATAGAGTCAGGATGTTTGGATTTTTTACATTGAGGGGCATGTATGCCTCCTAATACACCCCCCCCCCTTCCCGACTGTACAGTATAATCCCACCCATCTCTTATAGTCACGCCCATTATTAAAATTAGGTCCACGCCCATCTGTATAAGACTGTATAAGAATGGGAATGGTTGGTGATATTAACTTCCTGTTTTGTGGCACATTAGTATATGTGAGGGGGGAAACTTTTCAAGATGGGTGGTGAACATGGTGTCCATTTTGAAGTTGGCCATTTTGAATCCAACTTTAGTTTTTTCAATAGGAAGAGGGTCATGTGACAAATCAAACATATTGGGAATTTCACAAGAAAAACAATGATGTGCTTGGTTTTAACATAACTTTATTCTTTAGTTCAGCTAATGCCACTCTCCAGTGACATGCGGCGAGTGCTACACTTTGGGCTCTTGCTGAATGAAGCTAGGACAGCCACTGATGTTTCTTCATTAGTGACAGATTTCATGCGTCCACAAATCCAACACTGAACCAGTTTCACGAAACTTAGCAAGCAGTTTGCTAACTGTAGCATGGGAGATGGGTGGTCTCGTAGGGTGTCTTGCATTGAAATCTGCTGCAATGACCCGGTTACTGCGTTCACCAGACATCAACACAATTTCTATCCGCTCCTCACGTGTTAACTTCGACGACATGTCAATGGCTGTAAACAAAGAGAAACTTGTAAATAACTCATGAAAGAATAAAGTTACGTTAAAACCAAGCACATCATTGTTTTTCTTGTGAAATTCCCAATAAGTTTGATGTGTCACATGACCCTCTTTCTATTGAAAAAACAAAAGTTTTATTCAAATTGGCCGACTTCAAAATGGCCGCCATGGTCACCACCCATCTTGAAACGTTTTCCCCCTCACATATACTAATGTGCTACAAACAGGAAGTTAATGTCACCAACCATTCCCATTTTATTAAGGTATATCCATATAAATGGCCCACCCTGTATAAACCTTCATGTCTTTGGTCTGGAAGGGAGTATTAAGAAAGTGAAAAACTATGTGTGATCAGGGCATCCTATGCTATTTTATGATAATTCAACCTCACTTTCTGGGGGATTGACCACAGATCCTCTTTAAGAATAAAGATCCAACTGGAGCTGACATTGAAAACAGTCCCCCATCTCTAGAGTCAATTTCTTACAAACTGATTCACACATACATATGAGAAGTTATTGATATGTACAGCATGTGCAGTGGTAGCAGAAAACATTGCTGATTGACACTGTCTGGATAAGCCTGGCTGAAAATCTCAAGTAATCTCAAGTAACCCTTCACCAATAACCTCTTTACCACTTTGGAGGGTTTCTTTTTATTCATTTGCTATTTTTTTTTTCTGTTCTTACATTGGTTACATGGTTGAACAACAGTTTATTGTTAAATAACTTTTTCACTATGTGTGATAAATTGGGATTTGGGATAAATTGTTATAGTTGTGTTGGTTGGGAAACCCATTTTTTTTATATTAAGGAATTTAGCGTTAATAGATGGTGGTCCACTTTTTAGGAGTAAAACACAATAACCTCCAAGGCAATCTGGGATTCGATAATATATGTAATGGCGGTAACTGGTGGTGTGGATCCGCTATACCTGTTGTGGATGATGGCGTGAGCCATACCAGGGAGCAGAGTCTAAGGAGCCACTGGTTTTCACCAGAGCCTGCCACAAAGCAGGATGGACTTGCTACAGCAGGCGGCTCCCAAGGTCGCTACTCCTGGCACGACTCGTCCCAAAGACTGCTGAGGAGATGCGTGGCACAGAAGGGAAGAGAAGGAGTCGAAGTGAGGGACTGGCAAGAAGTCAGGACTGACGGCACAATAGCAAGGTCAGGTCACGTAGCAAGAGGTGAGAAGGCAGGTGGCACAGGAGCAAGGTCAGGATACGTAGCAATGGGGTCAGATACACGGTAAGGCAAGACACAAACAGTACGCTTTCTCTAAGGCTGTAATGGCACAAAGATTTGGCAAGGGTATGGAGGAAGTAAGGGATAAATATAGGGTCAGCATCCAAATAACGGTGTGCTGGCCCTTTTAATTTAACAAAGCCGGTGAGCACGTGACCTAGGAGGTGGGCACGTGCGTGACGGGAGCTAGGAGGAGCGGCGAGATGAGTAAAGGACCAGCGGCCCCTTTACTCATTATACCATATATAGTGGGTAGGGAATAAGTTTTGAATCCCACAACTATTAGGCATACAGTGACATGAACTAATAACATCGATATGTGCCTCCTCTACATGTTTCGGTGACTAATCACTGTCCTCAGGAGGTATTTGTTGTGTTGTGTTTCCATATACCTCCTGAGGATGGTAATGAGTCACCGAAACATGTAGAGGAGGCACATATCGGTGTTATTAGTTCATGTCACTATATGCCTAATAGTTGTGGGATTCATGATTTATTCCCCACCCACTCTATATATGGTAAGTGGTTTCTCCACCTGTTGACATGAAATGTAGGGCATTTGTGGCATGTCATTTTAATATTCACAATGAGCACCATTTAATTTTCATTTCCTTTTATTTATTATCCAAATAAAAGTTCTGTTTTAGGGCAATTCACAAAACTAGGGATATCTGTACCACAGGCATTGCGCTCTGGGATAATTGTGTTCAGCAACTTTTTAGGAGTAGAGATAAGCAAATCTCCTCAGATTCCTTTTAAATCTGATGGATTTTTTTCTGATGTTGTTTCAGATGGGGGACATGTTTTGAAAGTGTGCTAAGAGCCTCAACATTCGCTGCAACCTCCTTTTTCTGATTCAGAAGTGCCTTGTTTGGCTGATCAATTTATGCACATAAGCAGGGACTCCTGTCAAAGGTAGAAGTGCCTGCTTCTGTGCAATATACAGAGTAGCTAGGCCAAGTGCAGAATCCCCGTTCCAACCAATATAATGAATGGGAGCTGTGAGGCATACAGCATTGCTGCTTACCTCTGGGCTGCTCGATATACAGGAGCTTGAAGGAAGCTAATCCAAAACAAGTGACAAAAAGATTGGATCTAACACACTTATGGTGCCAAAATTATTCACCCATACCTAGGTCACACCTTTTTCTATTGGGTAAACAGCTTGTAAGATTCTCCCTCATTCTTGATTACAACCTATTGGTTTAATTTGCAATGCTTCATTTTCCCTGTGGTGGCACTGCATGGAATTTGAACCAATTCTGTCAGATTCCCTTACAGGTTACAGTGGACACTCTCTGATCAGTCTGTCATGAGAGTCTTCTACCAAGGTGGACAACAACTTAATTTTTTTTTTGCATTAATCATTAAAAAGATACGTTTAAGTCAGGTTCTAAGTTTTGCTGGGGGGGGGGGGGGGGGGAGGGGGCTTAAGGTTCAGGCATGAAAACATTCTCACATCACTGTAAATGAAAAGTAATAAAGATGGTACCCAGCACTTACCAATCTTGCAAAGTGAAGATTACATCAAAACGCATCCCTGTACCGTATTATGGCTTAATAAATCTTCACTTTGCAAGACTGGTGAGTGCTGGGTACCACCTTTTTACTAGTTACCTTACCGTACCTCAGTGCCAACATACCTTCTACATTGAATCACTGTAAATAAAGACAGTAATATTGATTAACCTCTTGAAGTATTTTACCATTACTGCCATATTAAATTATTCCCTAAGACACATTCTGCACTATGCAGACACTTTCATGATAATTCAAGCCTTAAGCCTTATTTATGATAGTTGTTAATAAGGAATCTGCCAGTGTTAATGAAAAAAAAGCCTAAACAGGGAGCACGATTTAAGTACAAACAGTCTTCAATCTTCTCTATTTTTAATGCTTAAGGATCTTATTCTCTGTGTAGTCATCAAATAACATCCCTTACATCATGTCTGCTCGATTCTCTGCATCTGTCGAGCAGAAGGCAACATGGGATGAAGCCTGTGGCAAAATACTTTATACACAGTTATTAGTTGCAAATGTTGCCAAAATGTTGAAGAAATCTACAAAATACACAGCAGATAAAATATGGTTTCAGCTTTTGCTCCATTTTTTATAGCTATGCACTGATGTCTGATTCTATCTTCAGAACCGACGCAGTAGGGCTTAATCTCCAACCATAAATACTGCGCACGGCCATTCATCCCTGACAACAAAATCTGATAAAAATATTTAAAGGGGTTATCCGGCCAAAGACATCTTATAAGATGTCTGATTGCAGGGGGCCCGCCGCTGGGACCCCCGCGAACTCCGTGCAGCACCCACATTATATGCGGGGCTGCGTCTCAAGTCTCGGAAAGGTCTTTGTTTCCAGAACTGGGGACTGAGGACATGATGTAACACCACACCCCCTCCACGTGGGCGTCACGCCCCCTCCAATAGACATAAATGGAGGGGGCGTGACATCACGAAGGGATGTGGCATTATGTAACGTCCCCAGTCCCGGAAACAAAGAGCTTTCCGAGTATGGTATCAGAGACATAAAGAGCATATTAAGGACCTAACAGAATACTACAAGTGCCGCATACCAGCTCTGTATGTCACAACAGTGTGGCCATGCGAAGAAGCTCTGCATCTTGTGATCCCATCAGTCATTTCATATTTGACAACTGTGACATGACAAAGATTCTGACTTTGTTCATTTGACCATTTCTGCCTGGAAATTTAAAGGATTTGAAAGGATTTCTGTCTTAAATAGCATTTGATGGGGTATTCAAGTGCAAATTTGGATCAGTTTCTATGTGAAAACTATACCCTTTAGAGTATGTGGGACTCTACCCTTTAGGGTACGGTCCCATGTAGTGTATATGAAGCGTATTTCACACTGCACAAAATCTGCTGCGAAGCAAGAAATATGCTGCATATTTTCCAGCGGCAGCCCTGTGTGTTGCACTGAGGTTTGAAGGCAGGGCCAGCACATGTGACGGGTAGCCCCATATCTCTAGGGTATTTACTGCTGTACAGCAGATTTTGCACAGTATGAAATAAGCTGCGTATACGCTACATGGGACCGTACCCTTAAACACTGTTTGCCAATTAGCTCTTAAAGAAATCAGTAACCTTTTTCTCCCTGCACTGTGAGGGTTTACTTCATACACTCAACAAAGATGAGAGGAAAATATTTTAAAAAGTGAGAGTCATGTGGCCAACACAAAACTTGCTTTAATGTTTCTAGATTTTAAGTATTAATGTGCTTTTTGTTTTTTTTAACACAGGTTTCAGTCAGTTGCCCTTTAAAGAGAGTATCAGACTGCAAAGGGTCAAGTGATGAGTGTGTCTCAAATCTTATTAAAGGGGTATTCCCGCATTATGTGCGGAGCTGAGTCTCCAGACACGGAAAACGGAAGTTTTCGGGACTGGAGACGTGACCTAACGCCATGCCCCCCTCGTGACGTCATGTCACACCCCTCCCTTCATGTCTATTGGAGGGGATGTAACGGCATGAGTCCCTTCGTGGGAGTCCTTTAACTTTCTGGTTTTCTTGCAACGTAATGTAATGGTACAAACTAAAATTTGTTGCGTTAATCTCTTATATACTCTATTTTAGTCTATATTTTTGAAGGTTTTACGTTGAAATGGTAAAATTAAATAACTGGAGACCCATCACGAGACCTTTTCTCTATCACTAAATTAAATATTGATCTATAAATCACATTTCTTGTTTTGGGGACAATAATCAATATATGTCATAGAAGCTTCTGCATATTTAGTATGTTACCATTACTCACTTAAAATGTCAATGCCCATTATAGATAACAGGTTCCGAAGTTAAATTATAGAGCTTGTGAGTAATGGCCTATCTACATTGTTTAAGTTGTCATTTGTAACCTGAATAGTAATCTAAAATGAGTCAACTACCAACAGGCATAATCTTATGTTTAGTAAATGGACCTGGTAAAAGGAATACATAAAAGCTTACATGAACAATAATATTCTTCATCACTGAAGAATATCTGTGGTGCCAGGAACCAAACTTTATGGTTAGAACATACGATTTCATGACAGAACAGGAAGAGTCACTCTTCCTGTTTTTGCATGGCAACTCTGTGGCAGCCTGCACTGATCACAGAGAAGGTCATGACTAGGACGTTGAGCCATGTGTTTTGTCCTCCTTCTCTAAGATATATTCCTGTCTCTGCTCCTGATCCCTCCTTGGCCATCCCGGCATGGAGTAAAGTGAAAAAAGTGAGAGACCCCAGAACGGCGCCTCATATATTACCCCAAGTAAGAAAGTGAAGTAGCGTCAGGGAGAAGGATACCCCTTAAAGGAAAACTGTCAGAAAAGTCACCGGCACAAACCAGTGGTACTGCCTGGTAGTGTGGATAACGCTGAGAAAAAGGATGCTTACAATGCCTGGATCTGTCGGTCTGTTCGTCTGATATCTTCTTTTTTCTGAATATGCAAATTAGCAGCTAGTGGCACAGATGGGGTTATGATCCAGCCTTCAGGCAATGTGACGTCAGTGCTGTTTCTTTAGTACTCGGCCCAGCTAATCATTATTCACTGCCCCCCTCTGCCTCTTCCCCGCTCTATAATCGTGTTTATGGCACATGTGCCACCACCTGGCAACACCTGGTAGCAGGCTCAGCGCAGTTATGAAGCTGATTATAAAGCCGTGCTGAGGCCGCTTCTGGATGTAGCCAGGAAGCAGTGCATGCCTAGTAAATTTGATTACAGAGCGGGGAGGAGGAAGGCAGTGAATAATGATTAGTCAGGCCGAGCGCTAATAAAACAGCCGACGTCACAGTGCCTGAAGGTAAGATCGTAACCTTGCCTGTGCCACTAGCTGCTAATTTGCATATTCAGAAAGAAGAAGATATCAGACGAACAGAGTGACGGATCCGGGCATTGTAAGCATAGTTTTTCTCAGCATCACCTGCACTACCAGGCAGTACCACTGGGTGACTTTTCTGACATTATTTAAGAATGGCCGCTCATTTCACAGAAGAACAAAAAGAGCCTATCACCCCAATAAAGGGTTAACCTGATGTGGAGTTTGCTGCTGAGCTGGAAGGTCACAGGAATAAGGGGAGCCTGTCGTGGTGTAGTATGCAGAGAGAATGTAGAAAAGACCTTGGAATTCCAAGTGCTGCCAACTCTGAACATCACAGTGGAGTGAGACGATAAGGTTTGGGACCGGAAATCCGTGTCGGCAGATAGCGGAGCTTGTTCCGGGCGGTCAAGTCAGTGATCCAGGGATGATGAGTGTAACTTAATGCATGTTTGTATATTTGTGTATAATGTAAATGTGTGTTTATATATATGTATGTATGTGCTTGCATATGTGTTTATATATGCATGTGTTTATGTGTTTATATATGTATGTGTGTGTGTGTAAATGGTGTGGGCACACATGAATGTCTGTATCTGTTTGCTCTTTTTTCACACTGAGGAAATTTAGCGAGGATCAGCGATCTTCCTGCTCCAGCTGAAATTATCTGGAATCGGCGCTTATGTCAGTGGCAATTTGTGGACATAAGCACCATCCCATTGACAAACAGGACTTCTCTGACAAGTTCTGCCAGAAGATTGAAAATCCAATCCAGTTCCTCATTGGAAGTTTTGTTGCACAGTGCCAAGGAATACCCATTGTAGTCAATCTGCAAGGAATTCCAACTTGTAGTTCCATAGTGTGAATGAATCCTAACTGTAAGTAAGTGGGAAAACATACTGTACATTAAAATAGGGTCACAAATGTGGGGATACTTATCAAAACCAGTGCAGAAGAAAAGTTGACCAGTTGCCCGTAGCAACCAATCAGATTGATTCTTTCATTTTTCAGAGGCCTTTATAAAAATTGAAGATGCGATCTGCACAGGTTTTAATGAACAACAAAAAAATAGCCTTCAAAAAATTCAAATCTGATGGGTCAGCTATAACATTTAAACAGTACAAGGAGCTTAATAAAATCTGTAAAAATGTAATAAAAACAGCAAAAATTCAAAATGAGAGACAGGTGGCCGAAGAAAGCAAAACTAATCCTAAATATTTTTTTAGATATATAAATACAAAAAAACCAAGGACAGAGCATGTAGGACCCCTTAATAATGATAATGGGGAGGTTGTCACGGGCGATCAAGAGAAGGCGGAGCTACTGAATGGGTTCTTTAGTTCTGTATATACTATGGAAGAAGGAGCTGACATTGGACAGGTCAGTGCTGGTAACACATCATGTAATGTACTGAACTGGCTTAATGTAGAGATGGTACAAGGTAAGTTAAGTAAAGTAAATGTAAGCAAATCTCCAGGGCCGGAAGGACTACACCCAAGAGTTCTTAGAGAGGTAAGTTCAGTAATATCTGTACCCTTGTTCATGATATTTAGAGATTCTCTGGTGTCTGGTATTGTGCCAAGGGACTGGCGCAAGGCGAATGTGGTACCAATCTTCAAGAAGGGCTCTAGGTCTTCGCCAGGCAATTATAGACCGGTAAATCTAACGTGCATTGTGGGTAAATTGTTTGAAGGACTTATAAGGGATTACATACAGGAATACATAGGGGATAATAGTATTATAAGTGATAGCCAGCATGGGTTTACTAAGGATAGAAGTTGTCAAACCAATCTAATTTGCTTTTATGAAGAGGTGAGTAGAAGCCTTGACAGAGGAATGGCTGTGGATATAGTGTTTCTGGATTTTGCCAAAGCGTTTGATACTGTCCCTCACAGACATCTGACAGGTAAGTTAAGGTCCTTGGGCTTGGAAACTTTAGTTTGTAACTGGATTGAACACTGGCTCATGGATCGTACCCAGAGAGTGGTGGTCAATGATTCGTACTCTGATTGGTCCCCGGTTATTACTGGTGTACCCCAAGGTTCAGTACTGGGCCCGCTGCTGTTTAATTTATTTATCAATGATATAGAGGATGGTATTAACAGCTCTATTTCTATCTTTGCAGATGACACCAAGCTTTGTAGCACGGTACAGTCTATAGAGGATGTGCATAAGTTACAAGATGACTTGGATAGACTAAGTGTCTGGGCATCCACTTGGCAAATGAGGTTCAATGTGGATAAATGTAAAGTTATGCATCTGGGTACTAATAACCTGCATGCATCGTATGTCTTAGGGGGGATTAAACTGTCAGAGTCACTGGTAGAGAAGGATCTGGGTGTACTTGTAGATCACAGACTACAGAATAGCATGCAATGTCAGGCTGCTGCTTCCAAAGCCGGCAGGATATTGTCATGTATAAAAAGAGGCATGGACTCGAGGGGCAGGGACATAATACTCCCCCTTTATAAAGCATTGGTACGGCCTCACCTGGAATATGCTGTTCAGTTTTGGTCGCCTGTTCATAAAAGGGACACTGCGGAGTTGGAAAGGGTGCAGAGACGCGCGACTAAACTAATATGGGGCATGGAACATCTTAGCTATGAGGAGCGATTAAAGGAGTTACAATTGTTTAGTCTTGAGAAGAGACGTTTAAGGGGGGATATGATAAACGTATATAAGTATATAAATGGCCCATACAAAAAATATGGAGAAAAACTGTTCCAGGTTAAACCCCCCCCAAAGGACGAGGGGGCACTCCCTCCGTCTGGAGAAGAAAAGGTTTAGTCTAAAGGGGCGGCACGCCTTCTTTACCGTGAGGACTGTGAATTTATGGAACGGTCTACCTCAGGAACTGGTCACAGCAGGAACAATTAACAGCTTTAAAGCAGGGTTAGATACATTCCTGGAACAAAATAACATTAATGCTTATGTAGAATTATAAAACTACATCCCTTTCCCTTATCCCCTTACATCCTTCCCTTCAATCCCCTTGTCACGATGCCGGCTGGCAGGTAGTGGATCCTCTGTGCCAGAGAGGGATTGGCGTGGACCGTGCTAGAGGATCGGTTCTAAGTCACTACTGGTTTTCACCAGAGCCCGCCGCAAAGCGGGATGGTCTTGCTGCGGCGGTAGTGACCAGGTCGTATCCCCTAGCAACGGCTCAACCTCTCTGGCTGCTGAAGATAGGCGCGGTACAAGGGAGTAGACAGAAGCAAGGTCGGACGTAGCAGAAGGTCGGGGCAGGCAGCAAGGATCGTAGTCAGGGGCAACGGCAGAAGGTCTGGAATCACAGGCAAGGAACACACAAGGAACGCTTTCACTGGCACTAGGGCAACAAGATCCGGCGAGGGAGTGAAGGGGAAGTGCGGTGATATAGGGAAGTGCACAGGTGTAAACACTAATTGGAACCACTGCACCAATCAGCGGTGCAGTGGCCCTTTAAATCGCAAAGACCCGGCGCGCGCGCGCCCTAGGGAGCGGGGCCGCGCGCGCCGGGACAGAACTGACGGGGAGCGAGTAAGGTACGGGAGCCGGGGTGCGCATCGCGAGCGGGCGCTACCCGCATCGCGAATCGCATCCCGGCCGGAGGTAGTAACGCAGCGCCCCGGGTCCGTGGAACCGACCGGGGCGCTGCAGTGAGGGAAGTGTAGCGAGCGCTCCGGGGAGGAGCGGGGACCCGGAGCGCTCGGCGTAACAGTACCCCCCCCCTTGGGTCTCCCCCTCTTCTTGGGGCCTGAGAACCTGAGGATCAGACTTTTGTCCAGGATATTGTCCTCAGGTTCCCAGGACCTCTCTTCTGGACCACAACCCTCCCAATCCACTAAAAAAAAAGTTCTTCCCCTGACCTTTTTAGAGGCCAAAATCTCTTTGACAGAGAAGATGTCCGAGGAGCCGGAAACAGGAGTGGGAGGAACAGATTTAGGAGAAAAACGGTTGAGGATGAGAGGTTTAAGAAGAGAGACGTGAAAGGCATTAGGGATACGAAGAGAAGGAGGAAGAAGAAGTTTGTAAGAGACAGGATTAATTTGACACAAAACTTTAAAAGGACCAAGATAGCGTGGTCCCAACTTATAGCTCGGGACACGGAAACGGACATATTTAGCGGAGAGCCATACCTTGTCTCCAGGGGAAAAAATGGGAGGAGCTCTTCTTTTCTTATCTGCGAATCTCTTCATGCGAGAAGAAGCCTGTAAGAGAGAATTTTGGGTCTCTTTCCATATGGTGGAAAGATCACGAGAAATTTCATCCACAGCGGGCAGACCAGAGGGCAAGGGGGTAGGGAGGGGGGGAAGAGGGTGACGGCCGTACACCACGAAAAACGGAGATTTGGAGGAAGATTCAGAGATTCTGAAATTATACGAGAATTCGGCCCAAGGTAGAAGATCTGCCCAGTCATCCTGGCGGGAGGAAACAAAATGTCGTAAATAGTCACCCAAGATCTGGTTAATTCTCTCTACTTGTCCATTGGATTGAGGATGGTATGCAGAAGAAAAATTTAATTTAATCTTGAGTTGTTTACAGAGAGCCCTCCAGAATTTAGACACAAATTGGACGCCTCTATCCGAGACGATCTGTGTAGGCAACCCGTGAAGACGAAAAATGTGTACAAAAAATTGTTTAGCCAACTGAGGCGCTGAAGGAAGACCAGGAAGAGGGATGAAATGTGCCATTTTGGAGAATCGATCAACGACCACCCAAATAACAGTGTTGCCATGGGATGGGGGTAAGTCAGTAATAAAATCCATACCAATCAGAGACCAAGGTTGTTCGGGGACAGGTAGAGGATGAAGAAAACCAGCGGGCTTCTGGCGAGGAGTCTTATCCCGGGCACAGATAGTGCAGGCTCGCACAAAGTCCACCACATCAGTCTCTAGAGTCGGCCACCAATAGAAGCGAGAGATGAGTTGCACAGATTTCTTGATGCCCGCATGACCTGCGAGATGGGAGGAGTGACCCCATTTGAGGATCCCAAGGCGTTGGCGTGGAGAAACAAAGGTCTTTCCTGGAGGAGTTTGCCTGATGGAGGCTGGAGAAGTGGAAATCAGGCAGTCAGGAGGAATGATGTGTTGAGGAGAGAGTTCAATTTCAGAGGCATCTGAGGAACGAGAGAGAGCATCGGCCCTAATGTTTTTATCAGCAGGCCGAAAGTGAATTTCAAAATTAAATCGGGCAAAGAACAGAGACCACCTGGCCTGACGAGGATTCAGCCGTTGGGCAGACTGGAGGTAGGAGAGGTTCTTGTGATCGGTGTAAATAATAACTGGAAATCTTGATCCCTCCAGCAGATGCCTCCATTCCTCAAGTGCTAATTTAATGGCTAGAAGCTCTCGATCCCCGATGGAGTAGTTCCTCTCCGCCGGAGAGAAGGTCCTGGAAAAAAAACCACAAGTAACAGCATGCCCGGAAGAGTTTTTTTGTAGAAGGACAGCTCCAGCTCCCACTGAGGAGGCATCAACCTCCAATAGGAAGGGTTTAGATGGGTCAGGTCTGGAGAGCACGGGAGCCGAAGAAAAGGCAGACTTGAGTCGTTTAAAGGCGTCTTCCGCTTGAGGAGGCCAAGACTTGGGATCGGCATTTTTTTTTGTTAAAGCCACAATAGGAGCCACAATGGTAGAAAAATGTGGAATAAATTGCCTGTAATAATTGGCGAACCCCAAAAAACGTTGGATGGCACGGAGTCCGGAGGGGCGTGGCCAATCTAAGACGGCAGAGAGTTTATCTGGGTCCATTTGTAGTCCCTGGCCAGAGACCAAGTATCCTAGAAAAGGAAGAGATTGGCATTCAAACAGACATTTCTCTATTTTGGCATAGAGTTGATTATCACGAAGTCTCTGAAGAACCATACGGACATGCTGGCGGTGTTCTTCAAGATTGGCAGAAAAAATCAGGATATCGTCCAGATATACAACAACACAGGAGTATAGTAGATCACGAAAAATTTCATTAACAAAGTCTTGGAAGACGGCAGGGGCGTTGCATAGACCAAAGGGCATGACCAGATACTCAAAGTGTCCATCTCTGGTGTTAAATGCCGTTTTCCATTCATCCCCCTCTCTGATGCGGATGAGATTATAAGCACCTCTTAAGTCCAGTTTGGTAAAAATATGGGCACCTTGGAGACGATCAAAGAGTTCAGAGATGAGGGGTAGGGGGTAGCGGTTCTTAACCGTGATTTTATTAAGACCGCGGTAGTCAATGCAAGGACGTAGAGAGCCATCTTTTTTGGACACAAAGAAAAATCCGGCTCCGGCAGGAGAGGAGGATTTACGGATAAAGCCCTTTTTTAAATTTTCTTGGACGTATTCAGACATGGCAAGAGTCTCTGGGACGGACAGAGGATAGATTCTGCCCCGGGGTGGAGTAGTGCCCGGGAGGAGGTCAATGGGACAATCATAAGGCCTGTGAGGAGGTAGAGTCTCAGCTTGTTTTTTGCAAAAAACGTCCGCAAAGTCCATATAGGCCTTAGGGAGACCGGTTACATGAGGAAGCACAGGGACACGGCCAGGTTTACTGGGAACCGGTTTTAAGCAGTCCTTGGAACAAGAGGGCCCCCAACTCTTGATCTCCCCAGTGGACCAATCCAGGATTGGGGAATGGAGTTGAAGCCAGGGAAGTCCAAGAAGGATTTCAGAAGTGCAATTGGGGAGGACCAACAGTTCAATCCTCTCGTGATGAGATCCGATGCACATTAGAAGGGGCTCCGTGCGGAAACGTATAGTACAGTCCAATCTTTCATTGTTTACACAATTGATGTAGAGGGGTCTGGCGAGACTGGTCACCGGGATGTTGAACCTGTTGACGAGAGAGGCTAAGATGAAATTTCCTGCAGATCCAGAGTCCAAGAAGGCCACAGCAGAGAAGGAGAAGGCAGAGGCAGACATCCGCACAGGCACAGTAAGACGTGGAGAAGCAGAGTAGACATCAAGGACTGTCTCACCTTTGTGCGGAGTCAGCGGACGTCTCTCCAGGCGGGGAGGACGGATAGGACAATCCTTCAGGAAGTGTTCGGTACTAGCACAGTACAGGCAGAGATTCTCCATGCGGCGTCGTGTCCTCTCTTGGGGTGTCAGGCGAGACCGGTCGACCTGCATAGCCTCCACGGCGGGAGGCACAGGAACAGATTGCAGGGGACCAGAGGAGAGAGGAGCCGGGGAGAAGAAACGCCTCGTGCGAACAGAGTCCATATCCTGGCGGAGCTCCTGACGCCGTTCGGAAAAACGCATGTCAATGCGAGTGGCAAGATGGATGAGTTCATGTAGGTTAGCAGGGATTTCTCGTGCGGCCAGAACATCTTTAATGTTGCTGGATAGGCCTTTTTTAAAGGTCGCGCAGAGTGCCTCATTATTCCAGGATAATTCTGAAGCAAGGGTACGGAACTGTACGGCATACTCGCCAACGGAAGAATTACCCTGGACCAGGTTCAACAGGGCAGTCTCAGCAGAAGAGGCTCGGGCAGGTTCCTCAAAGACACTTCGAATTTCCGAGAAGAAGGAGTGTACAGAGGCAGTGACGGGGTCATTGCGGTCCCAGAGCGGTGTGGCCCAAGCCAGGGCTTTTCCAGACAGCAGGCTGACTACGAAAGCCACCTTAGACCTTTCAGTGGGGAACTGGTCCGACATCATCTCCAAGTGTAATGAACATTGGGAAAGAAAGCCACGGCAAAACTTAGAGTCCCCATCAAATTTATCCGGCAAGGATAGTCGTATTCCAGAAGCGGCCACTCGCTGCGGAGGAGGTACAGGAGCTGGCGGAGGAGATGATTGCTGGAGCTGTGGTAGTAACTGTTGTAGCATAACAGTCAGTTGAGACAGCTGTTGGCCTTGTTGCGCAATCTGTTGTGACTGCTGGGCGACCACCGTGGAGAGGTCAGCGACAACTGGCAGAGGAACTTCAGCGGGATCCATGGCCGGATCTACTGTCACGATGCCGGCTGGCAGGTAGTGGATCCTCTGTGCCAGAGAGGGATTGGCGTGGACCGTGCTAGAGGATCGGTTCTAAGTCACTACTGGTTTTCACCAGAGCCCGCCGCAAAGCGGGATGGTCTTGCTGCGGCGGTAGTGACCAGGTCGTATCCCCTAGCAACGGCTCAACCTCTCTGGCTGCTGAAGATAGGCGCGGTACAAGGGAGTAGACAGAAGCAAGGTCGGACGTAGCAGAAGGTCGGGGCAGGCAGCAAGGATCGTAGTCAGGGGCAACGGCAGAAGGTCTGGAATCACAGGCAAGGAACACACAAGGAACGCTTTCACTGGCACTAGGGCAACAAGATCCGGCGAGGGAGTGAAGGGGAAGTGCGGTGATATAGGGAAGTGCACAGGTGTAAACACTAATTGGAACCACTGCACCAATCAGCGGTGCAGTGGCCCTTTAAATCGCAAAGACCCGGCGCGCGCGCGCCCTAGGGAGCGGGGCCGCGCGCGCCGGGACAGAACTGACGGGGAGCGAGTAAGGTACGGGAGCCGGGGTGCGCATCGCGAGCGGGCGCTACCCGCATCGCGAATCGCATCCCGGCCGGAGGTAGTAACGCAGCGCCCCGGGTCCGTGGAACCGACCGGGGCGCTGCAGTGAGGGAAGTGTAGCGAGCGCTCCGGGGAGGAGCGGGGACCCGGAGCGCTCGGCGTAACACCCCTGGTTGGACTTGATGGACGTATGTCTTTTTTCAACCATACTAACTATGTAACCTCCCCTTAGTGGGAGATTTATCAAAAGTGTCTAAATGAAAAACTCTCTTTATTGCCAATTACAACCAATCAGAACTCAGCATCCAGTTAATCAGAGCTCTCTACTATATGAAAGGTGAGCTGTGATTGATTTTTATAGACAACACCAGGCAGTTTTTCATTTAGACACTTTTGATAAATTCACCCCTAAGTTTTTGTTATTTTTTTATTTACGTAATCTAACATGAAGTTTTTCAGTGAAATATATATATTGCAACACAGAGGGCCCATGCCGAAGATGTTTTAGGACCTTAGCAGCGCCCTGCCCATCAGTAAAGTCATGGTAGACCGAGCTCCTGTACATTATATAATGCTGCACTCTGCACGGTTGTATATCATTCGGTATGTTTGGTGATGTTAGATATAACTTATTATCTACTAGCACTCCATGGGTTAAGAGTGCTGCCCCTGACCCACGGAATGAGACATGATGTATGTGGATTACAGTCAGCATTGTATGGCGAACTGCGTGTTGTCCCGGGTGGAATGGACTTTGCGTAAAACTATACGACTTTTGCAAAAGTCGCACATCATACATAAGGGAAAATTAGATGGCGACAGTAAAACCTCATCCGAAACATGCCCACTGGCACACGAAATTCACTTCTTACATAGGGTGCACACATATAAGATAGCCCAAACCACAAATGTGCACCAACTGACCAGGCACACACGGCTTGAAACATCAGCACCATAATGTTAGGATAGAGTTGGAAGGTAAATCCGGGTTTTAGGTTTATCCAAAGAAATGGTAGACCCCTGGTGGAAACGCTTTGATGTATGATCAGTCCTATTAGTAATCTATACTGTATAAATTCTCACTTTCTAGAAACTTGTTTCAACTAATTTAAAGGGGTATTCCAGGATTTGTTTTATTTGACTGTGCTACAGTGGCTGACTGTAAAGTTAGTGCACTTCAAAATATAGTGTCTGTACCTGTGTTTAATGGATGGTCTATCAATTCTTATGTGATCTTTGCCCCAACGTTTATTTTTACTAGCATACAAAATGAGGTTTTCTCTGGTTGCAGTGCAGCCTGAGACATTACATCACTAGTCAGGTGTTCAAAGGGACCCTGTCTGCTTCAATCGGTGGAGCAACCTAACGGTGTGGTAGACCGTGGTGTTTGGAGATCATTCTCCACAGCACAGCCTGGAAGAGAGCTCAGGTGTGCAAGGGATTGTGGGACTTGTAGTTGGAGCGAAGGAACTAGTCATTTGACAAAAAGAAATCAGCAGCACTATGGTGGACTCACAACACAGCCATTTAGCCCCAAGACAAGCATGGATCCTTCCTAAGCATGTCCATTACTTAGAGATGAGCGAATTGAATCGGACAAATACGAATTCGCTGCCAATTTCCAGAAAAATACCATAAGTAACAAATCGGAAGATTGCCGCGATTTGCTAAAACAAATCACTTCATTAAACTCCATTTAGTGTGGTCCAGGCTCCAGGGGCTCTAAAATGGTGGCTACCAGCCAGCCCTGTGATGTCACAGCCCTATATATTCGGTAGCCATTGCTGCAGACAGCCATTGCTGGGATTTTTTCCTTAGAGAGCAGACAGTGTCTGTCTGTGTGTGTTACTGAGAAAAAATATCTTTACAGCGTCAATTCACCTGAAGCCCACATCCCTGTAGGCAGGCCGATTGACAGGGACAGTTGAGAGAGAGAGAGAGTACTTTATGCTGCTACTGTACTGGGGTGTATTACTCTAAAACTAATAGGGGCCAGTTAGTGTGATCAGTAAAAGACCTAGTCACCTGCTTTTAACGCCTAATTCAGGTGTAACCATACTGGGGCGTATTTTGCTGTCCTAAGTGTAATATATAAGCACTCAGCACTTTTACGTTTTTTACTGTTAAACTCATAGGGGCCAGTTATTGTAAAGGCCAGAAATACCTACACACCTGCTTTTAATGCCTAATTCAGGTGTAACTGTACTGAGGCGTATTTTCCTATCCTAAGTGTAATATATACTCACTCAGCTGTTGTACAAGTATGTCAGGCAGAGAAGTGCCAGGCCATGCATAGAGGAGTGGCAGAGGCCTAAATTTATCAGACGCAGGCAGAGGTCGCAGCAAAGTAGAGGTGCGTGACAGCAGGAGTTGCAGGGAGAGGTCTGAGTTCCCGGTGTCAACTAGCGGTTGTGTCTCGGCCAGCAACCCAGCATTTGTCATTGATTGGTTAACTCGGTCATCCACTTCATCCATAGTGACATCTTACACCCCCAGTCAACAGTCGGTGGATTTCTCACACTTAAACCAGTTGGCATGGCCCGGGAGCAGTCCCTGTCCTCCAATTGCCTCTGTCCCATGCAGTTCCCTCACACAGAGAAGTATTGCATGCTGTGGGCTCAGATCCACTACACAGCGAGGATGATCAACTAGAGGACAGTCAGCAGCTACTGCCTAGCCAAGAATTGGAGGAAACATCTGCCGTTTCCTCTGCTAGGCTAGCAAGTAGTGATGAGGAGAGTGGCGGACAGGAACATCAGTGACGTGCAGACACAACTCGATGATGATGAAGCCAATCACACTTGGGAGCTAGGTGCAGAAGGGGCTTCATCATCAGAAGAAGAGTGTTGCATGTTGCCCATAAGGCAGCAGCTGAGCCCGTAAGGTGGTAGAATGGTTGGGAGTCAGCATGGTGGCAGCAGAAGTTTGGAGCCAAACGTAGACCACCTGCTTTATGTCAGCCTACCTGCTCGGGAGGTAGTGGAACAGGGGTTCCTGATGTCCCTGGCAGTAGCAGTCAGTCAGTCAGTGCGGACTGTTGGGGGGAAAATCAGCTACTCAGTGGTGTGGCAGTTTTTTATCTAGCATCCAACGGATGTTAACATGGCCACATGCAAGATGTGTCGGCAGAAGATGAAGCATGGGTAGGGTCCCAATGTTGGGACCACAGCCCTGCATCAACATATACAGCATCACCATCAAGCAGTCTGGGAGAACCGTGGCTCCAATGCGGTGGTCCAGCCTGCTGCAGCAACAGCTGCATCGCCCAGAAGCACGCTGCTCCCTGTTTCAGCCAGCCAAGGCTCCACCACCTTAGCTGAAGGGAGCTGTCTGTCATTTCCATCCTCTTTTGGTACAGATGCTCCTGCTCCTCATATTTCACATCGGTCATTTCGGCAGCAATCCATCTCAGAAGCGATGTCCAAGAGACAGCAGTATGCTCCCATCCATCCAGTGGCGCAGAAGCTAAATGTTCTCCTGCCCAAGTTGCTGGTGATGCAGTCCCTCCCTTTTCAAGTGGTGGACTCTGCACCTTTCAGAGATCTGATGGCTTGCGCCGAGCCGAGGTAGAGAGTCCCAAGCCATTATTTATTTTTGAAAAAGGCATTACCAGCCCTGCACAAACAGGTAGAACAGAAGGTGGGCCAGTCCTTGGCCTTTCGGTGTGTACCAAAGTGCACGGCAGCGCCAACGTCTGGAGCTGCAACTACGATCAGGGACAATACATGTCCTCTACGGCCCACTAGGTGGATGTGGTTCCTGCACAGCTACACCAGCAACTTGGCCCGGTCACGCCGCTTCCGCCTCCACGTTCTCACGACAATGTCCGACTCTCCTCATCCTCCGCCATGTCCTCATGCTGTTATTCACCTGGTTTGCCTTGGTGAACGGAGTCACACAGGGGAGGAACTGCTAAAAGTCATTCATCAAGAAATCTAAGCATGGCTTACTCCACTAAAACTGGAAATGGGAACCATGGTGACTGACAACAGGAAAACCATTTTGTCTGCGCTGCATCACGGAAGGCTTAGCCATGCGCCCTGCCTGGCACACTTGTTAAATCTGGTTGTCAAGCGGTTCCTAAAGTCTTCCATCCAATTGCAACACATCCAAACAATGGCAAGAAAACTTTGCATGCACTTCAGCCACTCGCACACCGCAAAGCACACCCTCCTTGAGCAGCAGCGTCAGAACAGCATCCCCCAACATACTCTTATATGCGACGTTTCAACCCATTGGAATTCCACCCTCCATATGTTGAACCAACTATACGAACAGAGAAAGGCCATCAACGATTTCTTGACAATCCAAGCAGATAGGAGTACTCCCCTGTGTAACTTCGATGTCAACCAGTGGCAACTTATACGTGATACCTGCCGTTTGCTCAGGCTCTTTGAGGAAGCCCCATTATAAGCCAGTTGCCAGGATTACGGGATGAACATCATCATTTCACTGCTTCATTTCCTACAACAGATGGTTGAAACAATGGCTGGTCAGGGCACTGGAGACGTGGTGTCTACATCTCACAGTCACATGAGCCTTGTGGGGGCTGAACTGGAAGAGGAGGAGGGGTAGGGGGACAGTGGAGCACAGTCAATGTGTAGTGAAATGTGGGGTTTTTATAATCATCTGACAGGAGAGGAGGTGCAGGAGTAGCCAGAGGAGATACAGGGTGATGAGGAAGACAAGACAGAGGACCTAGACACACCGTTGTAGTATGCAGTGGAGATGGAGTCAGGGAGTCCCTCCGAGTCACTTGCACAAATGTCACGATGCATGCTCACTTGCTTGCATGGTGACTGCCGAATTATCACCATTTGGCAGTGGGATGACTTCTGTCTCTCCACCTTGGTGGCTACCGGCACAAAATGGGGGCCTTTTTTACACCCACTGAGAGGGAGGACAAACTGACCTACGAGAGACATCCTACATAGTCAGTTGGCTGATGCCTATCTGCTCCGTCGTCCATCCTCTCGCAGGTCTGACTCGGGGGCCCTCTGCGCTCACCTTTCACTCCCATGGCTGGTGGGGTGGCAGGAGCAGTACCATCAGTAGCAGCCTGAGTCTACAGTCGCTGATGAGTACCTTTCTTCACCCGCATAGTGAATCAACTAATCAGCAGCAGGTAGACCTTGAGCAGGACCTGAACCAGCAGGTGGTGGCATACTTTGACAATGGACCATACGTTGTCCCCTTTCAGCTTTCAGAGGTTTTTGCATCACATCAATAGTTGGTGTACATGACACATAGTGTTTTTTCCACACCTTTCCTTTTGTTAAATTTCAAAAAAAATTGGGGTCCATATATTTTATCCTAAGAATATTATTGAAAGTTACGTTTTAGCTAATGCATATCCTCAATACTTACTTGTGCACAACAACACTTTGACAACAGAGACCAGTTTCTTCTGCCTACCTGCCTCAGATACTATTCTGATCATGCCACCCGCCTGATGCCACACATCTGATGCCAAGTGCTCTTTCTTTCACCCACCTTCGTCAGTGGGTACTGGTATTGCCACCCACCTCCCCGCTCTGTTACCGGGTCACTTTCAGGACTCCTCATGCCGCCACCTCCAGGCTGTGTCATTCTGCCACCATATGGTCTCCTCATGCTGATGCCACCTCCAGGCTGTGTCATTCTGCCACCATATGGTCTCCTCATGCTGCCGCCACCTCCAGGCTGTGTTTCATCTGCCACCATATGGTCTCCTCATGCTGATGCGACCTCCAGGCTGTGTCATTCTGCCACCATATGGTCTCCTCATGCTGATGCCACCTCCAGGCTCTGTCATTCTGCCGTTCTGCGGCCTACATAGGCTGCCGCCACCTCCAGGCTGTGTCATTCGGCCACCATTTGGTCTCCTCATGCTGTCACCACCACCAGGATATGTCATTCTGCCTCCATTTGGTCTCCTCATGCTGCCGCCACCTCCAGATTGTGCCATTGTGCCACCATATGATCTCATGCAGCTGGTGGTACATTAAACTTGTTAATCTATTTAAACTCCTCAATTGACATAGCAAAAATCTCTTTAATCCCTTTAATTATGACACCATATGGTCTCCCGACCCTGCTGCCGCATCCAAATGCTTTGCGGCAGTGATTCTAATAGTGATGTCAGTAATCTGCATGTCTGAATAACAGTGTTATTTCACTAACGCAGCACATTCCCTATGCCCGTAACAGGAAGGCAAAGTATTCTACACCCCTAATGAGGCTCTATGTATCCCTGAAATAGCCGTTTTTAATAGCGTTTTGCTGCAAATAAATTCAGATCGAAAAAGCTAATTTCGTAAAATTCGTCGAATCAGCCAAATAGATTTTTTTTTAATAGTCTAGTCTAATCTCAACATTTTATTCCCTTATTTAAAATAATATTTGATCAATCCACTACAAATGATTCAATGTTCACTAGGATGCTAGGAGAAGTAGGTGGAGTCCTATCTATTAGTAATTATCCTCTAACTTTTTAGGTTTCCACAAAAGTTTTTCTTTTCCTTTTGAAAATGAACATGATGCAAATACGAATCTTTCCATTTTTGCACATCACAGTATCTGAATATCTTCTTAGTTACATCTCACACAGAGCTGCTAATAATGTTTCAGGAAGCAGATGGTACAATTGAACAAAATATATTCTCTCTATTTCCTGTGAGCTTTGGTGAGACTTTTTTGTATGATTTCAGCTAAGAATGTGTTATTTCACCTAAATTACAATTTGTACTACAGTATCTGAGCCACAAGTATCTTGACCCCAAGTCAGGTTGCACTGGGAAAGGATTAGGAAAGTATGGAAAAAGACTCCATGGTTCTTAACACAGTATTCTGATCTAAAATGTCTGGACAATAAATAGATTTGAATGGGCACTATACCAGAATCAAAAACTTGGCAAAACATTACCCTTTGTAATATATTGTATAATTTTTTTGATAAAATTTTTATAGAAATCATGGCTTATATTATAATTAAAAACAGACCCCTAGGGGTCCCTATACCATCCAGAGCATGGTCCTGACAAGCTGCAGAATCCTCTTTGTCCCAGCTGAAGCTTAGTCTGGGACAAAGTCCGTAAGTGAGGGTGGGACTAGCACTTCTCTGTGCTCACTCCTGTCCCATCAGACTTCCGTTTGGAAACAGAGAGTAGACCCTGCACAGCACACTCAGGGATGAAGTGAATGCGTGGTGAGTGAGGGTGGGCTTAGTACTATATAAATATGTAATAAAGGGTTTTCCTTATTAAACGGTTATGTGTTAAATGAATCAAAAGTAAATTAGTCAAAAAACTTTTGCTCGAATTAAACAGCCATATTGGTATATACAGATGTCATATATGGATAAGATTCACCTCTATTTGTGGTAAAAGAAAGACAGTTTAAAAGCAGTTCTGGCTCCAACAGACTATGCACAATTGTATTATATCCATTTGAACCAAGTTATACTTAATTTCCTCTGTAACAGGTGATATTACTGTTAGTTTTAGCAGCTGGGTCTAAGGCTATAAGTAGATCGTGAAGGCAGCTTCCCTTCAAGAGGTCAAAAGGTGAAAAGGTGACCCCGGGAATTATAGACCTGTTAGTTTAACCTCCATTGTGTGTAAATTGTTTGAGGGTTTCCTAAGAGATGCTATTTTGGAGTATCTTGATAAAATTAAATGTATGACTCCATATCAGCAATGCTTTATGAGGGATCAGTCCTGTCAAACTAACCTGCTCAGCTTTTATGAGGAGGTGAGCTCCAGACTTGACCAGGGGCAATCGCTGGATGTTGTATATCTGGATTTTTCCAAAGCATTTGAGACGGTGCCACATAAAAGGTTGGTGCATAAAATGCAAATGCTTGGACTGGGGGAAAATGTATGCAAGTGGGTAAGTAACTGTCTCAGTAATAGGAAACAGAGGGTGGTTATTAATGGTACTTATTCTGATTGGGTGACTGTTACTAGTGGGGTACCACAGGGGTCAGTCTTTGGTCCTGTTTTCTTAATATATTTATTAATGACCTTGTAGAGGGGTTGAATAGTAAAGTAGCAATCTTTGCAGATGATACTAAACTCTGTAAAGCAGTAAACACTATAGAGGACAGTGCAGTGTTACAAATGGATCTGGATAGGTTGGAGGTTTGGGCTGGGAAGTGGCAGATGAGGTTCAACACCGATAAATGTAAGGTAATGCACATGGGGAAGAAAAATCCGGGCTGGGATTCTATATCAAATGGGAGAACACTTGGGACAACTGACGTGGAAAAGGACTTTGGAGTCTTAGTTAATAGTAAATTTAGCTGTATTGACCAGTGTCAGGCAGCTGTTGCCAAGGCAAATAAAATCATGGGGTGCATCAATAGGGGCATAGATGCCCACAACAAGGAAATAATTCTACCGCTGTACAAATCACTAGTCAGACCACACATAGAATACTGAGTACAGTACTGGGCACCAGTGTACAAGTAAGATATAGTGGAGCTGGAGAGGGTTCAAAGATGGGCAACCAGAGTAATACGGGGAATGGGAGGACTACAGTACCCAGAAAGATTATCAGAATTAGGGTTATTTAGTTTAGAAAAAAGAAGGCTTAGGGGAGACCTGATAACTATGTATAAATATATCAGGGGACAGTACAGAGATCTTTCCCATGATTTATTTATACCCAGGACTGTATCAATAACAAGGGGGCATCCTCTACATCTAGAGGAAAGAAGGTTTCTACACCAGCACAGATGGGGGTTCTTTACTGTAAGAGCAGCAAGACTGTGGAATTATCTGCCTGAGGAGGTGGTCATGGTGAACTCTGCAAAATAATTTAAAAGGGGTCTGGATGCATTTTTGGAGAATAATAATTATTACAGGTTATTGATTCTAGATCTATATCAACTCAGTAGGGACTCATTAGGGTTATAGGTTGAACTTGATGGACTCTGGCCTTTTTTTTGACCTTATGAACTATGTTAACTATGTTACTATGTTACATTTGATACTGTCCCAAGATCATACACATCGCTGATCCTGTGGAAAAATATTAATGGTGGGACAGCCTCTTTAACTAGGGGCCTAAACTACTAAGTTCCCCTTAACCCATTAAAAGCACCCATTATCAGGAAAAACATAGGAGTCTAAAAACATATTAAAGTTTAATTATGTATAATACATAAATTATTATGCAGATTTTAATATATTACAGAACTCCACCTTCATATGAGCCTTTAACGTCTCGTATGTCTACACTTCTAACAAAAGGAAATCCAGTTAAACATCTATTATAGTTTCTGAAAGTCTAAAATGATAGAGATGAAAGATACATCAGAATGTGCTTCTCATCCAGAACAATCTGTGGCTTTTCTGTGTGGAATTATACAAATAAAATATTTTTTTTTCCTGCTACACGTGAATAGGAAATGAAAAAATTTAGATGTGGCATATCAGCAGATTTAATAAGGGTTTCAGGGCCCCCACCAACATGATGTACCCATGGGCCTCCGCCAACCTTGAATTGACTCGTACCTACCAGTTTGAAGCTTACAGCCAATCACCCCACCGCACATTCCCTTAAGGCCTGTAGCAGCTTATAAATATTCGATCACGTTCTTATGATGAAGTCTCATTTAACATTCCCCAATGGTAAATCAATCAGAAGACTTGGAAATAAAACTGTATTTATTGTAATGTGCATGTAAAAGCTAATCTTAATGTCATCCTTAACCGGCAGCAACATACGGCACAAACCCCCCAATTCTAGGAGCCGAAAAGACAAACAATATCTATGAAGATCCTAACATGACTTCTCAAACGTTGATAGAAAAGTACATATGTAAATTGTTATCTGGCTCTTGTCATGCTTTCTTTAGAAAACAAGATGTTGTTGAGCCTGTGAATAAATTACATCAAAATCCAGGCATAATATATCCTATTGAGTCCCTGGTGTAATGTGAGGATAATTGTTTCTATTTAACTGTTCAGAATAGACATCAGTCAAACCAACAGCCAAATTTTATAAGACACAATAACATTACTTAGGTCCGTTGAAAAAATAATTACTACCTATCATTTTATTTCTCTTGGCTAAGTAGAATCAACATGTTCGGAGTATCATCAGTATCACCAGTTGCCACTGGGGCTCTCAATCTAGTTTCCTTATCTTTAGCACATGCACACTAGGGACATATTTTAATAGAGTATTTTTGGAGTTTGGGAAAAAACAGGAGTCCGTAAAGAAAAGCCACCCATTCAAGGAAGAAACAACAGACTCATAAAGATATTGCTTTTTAACTGATTTAAATCCAGGATCCCAGTCCTGCCAGACAGTGCGGATACTGCTGACCTCTTCTTCTGGGGTGTATTGAAGTGCAATACTAAAACTTACATAGACTTAATACATTTTTACCCTGGCTGTATTGTGTTGCCCATGTTAGATTTCATGCAGTGAGTTCATGCATACACTAACTGGTTCATTTAACCCCTTAAGGACTTTTCTCACCTTAAGGACTCAGCCCTTTTTTGCACATCTGACCACTGTCACTTTAAGCATTAATAACTCTGGGATACTTTTACTTTTCATTCTGATTTTGAGAGAGTTTTTTCATGACATATTCTACTTTATGTTATTGGTAACATTTCATCGATACGTGCATCATTTCTTGGTGAAAAATTCCAAAATTAGATGAAAAATTTGAAAATTTTAAATTGTTTAACTTTGAAACTCTCTGCTTATAAGGAAAATGGATATCCTCAATAAATTATATATTGATTCCCATATAAAATATGTATACTTTATGACTGCATCATAAAGTTGACATGTTTTTACTTTTGGAAGACATCAGAGGGCTTCATAGTTCAGCAGCAATTTTCCAATTTTTCACAAAATTTTGAAAATCAGAATTTTTAGGGACCAGTTCAGTTTTGAAGTGTATTTGAAGGGTCTTCATATTAGAAATACCCCACAAATGACCCCATTATAAAAACTGCACCCCTCAAAGTATTCGAAATGACATTCAGTAAGTGTGTTAACCCTTTAGGTGTTTCACAGGAATAGCAGCAAAGTGAAGCAGAAAATTCAAAATCTTCATTTTTTACACTCACATGTTCATGCAGACCCAGTTTTTGAATTTTTACAGGGTTAAAAAAAGAGAGAAATCACCCTAAAATGTATAACCCAATTTCTCTCCAGTAATGAAATATCTCATATGTATATGTGAAGTTCCTATGGGGACATGTCACATTTAGGAAGCCCCTATGGTGCCAGAACAGCAAGAAAAAAAACCACATGGCATAATATTTTGGAAACTACTCACCTCAGGGAATGTAACAAGGGGTCCAGTGAGTCTAAACATTAGTTGCATGTGTAAATGAATATTTTTTTTTTCACTAAAATGCAGATTTTTCCCCCCAGAGTACCGTATATACTCGAGTATAAGCCGAGTTTTTCAGCACGATTTTTCGTGCTGAAAACACCCCCCTCGGCTTATACTCGAGTGAACTCTCCACCCGCAGTGGTCTTCAACCTGCGGACCTCCAGAGGTTTCAAAACTACAACTCCCAGCAAGCCCGGGCAGCCATCGGCTGTCCGGGCTTGCTGGGAGTTGTAGTTTTGAAACCTCCGGAGGTCCGCAGGTTGAAGACCACTGCGGCCTTCGACATCATCCAGCCCCCTCTCACCCCCCTTTAGTTCTGTACAGTACTCACCTCCGCTTGGCGCTGGTCCTGTGCTGCAGGACTGTCCGGAGAGGAGGTGGTCCGGTGGTCCGGCGGGCTGCTATCTTCACCGGGGAGGCCTCTTCTAAGCGCTTCGGGCCCGGCCCCAGAATAGTCACGTTGCCTTGACAACGACGCAGAGGTACGTTCATTGCCAACGTACTTCTGCGTCATTGTCAAGGCAACGCCTCTATTCCGGGCCGGAAGCGCGGAGAAGAGGCCTCCCGATGAAGATAGCAGCCCCGAACCACTATCCCACCGGACCACCTCCTCTCCGGACAGCCCTGCAGCACCGGACCAGCGCCGAGCGGAGGTGAGTACTGTACAGAACTAAAGGGGGTGAGAGGGGGCTGGATGATGTCGAAAGCCGCAGTGGTCTTCAACCTGCGGACCTCCGGAGGTTTCAAAACTACAACTCCCAGCAAGCCCGGACAGCCGATGGCTGCCCGGGCTTGCTGGGAGTTGTAGTTTTGAAACCTCTGGAGGTCCGCAGGTTGAAGACCACTGAGGGCGGATGATGAGAAGAGGATGATGAAGGGGGGGTGTGGGATGATGACAAGAGGATGATGAAGGAGGGGTTTGGGATGATGAAGGGGGGTGGGGATGATGACAAGGGGATGATGAAGGGGGGTGTGTGGGATGATTACAAGGGGATGATGAAGGGGGGTGGGGATGATGACAAGGGGATGATGAAGGGGGGTGGGGATGATGACAAGGGGATGATGAAGGGGGGATGTGTGGGATGATGACAAGGGGATGATGACAGGTGATGATAATGAGGGTCTGGATGATGATAGGCGGTGATGATGATGAGGATGTTAATGACGGGTCTGGATGATGACAGGGGGGGATGATGTATTTCCCACCCTAGGCTTATACTCGAGTCAATAACTTTTCCTGGGATTTTGGGTTAAAATTAGGGGTCTCGGCTTATACTCGGGTCGGCTTATACTCGAGTATATACGGTAATAGGAAAAAATTTCCCCCAAAATTTGTAAACCCATCTCTTCTGAGTATGGAAATACCCCATGTGTGGACATCAAGTGCACTGCGGGTGTACTACAATGCTCAGAAGAGAAGGAGTCACATTTGGCTTTGGAAAGCAAATTTTGCTGAAATGGTTTTGAGGGGCATGTCAAATTTAGGAAGCCCCTATGGTGCCAGAACAGCAAAAAAAAATAAATAAATAAAAAAAACACATGGCATACTATTCTGCAAACTACACCCCTCAAGGAACATAACAAGGGGTACAGTGAGCCTTTACACCCCACAGGTGTTTGACGACTTTAAGTTAAAGTTGGATGTGTAAATTATTATTTTTTTCACTAAAATGCTGTTTTTTCCCCAAATTTTACATTTTTTACAACCGGTAATGGGAGAAAATGCCCCCCAAAATTTGTAACCCCATTTCTTCTGAGTATGGAAATACCCCATGTGTGGACGTCAATTGCTCTACTGGCGCAGTACAATACTCAGAAGAGAAAGAGCGCCATTGAGCTTTTGGAGACAGAATTTGGTTGGAATAGAAGTCGGGGGCCTTGTCCATTTACAAAGCCCCCCGTAGTGACAAAACAGTGGAGCCCCCACCATGTGAATTGACCGTTGATTTCCGGAAAACAGCAAAAGCCTGAACCAATAATTGTATACAGTAGTTTACAGTTCTTCCCCAATGGAGATACCCCAGACCCTTCAGGAGAGGTCCACATAGGATTTCAATTATCCCTGAGGTCTCCTCACTAAAGGGGTTAATGTCTGTGAAGCCCTTTCCCTGCTCTTTGGGGCAAGAATTCACTTTTGCTGGTGACAGGCTGTGCACTGGGCAGATTTGACCTGGTCTGCCCGGAAACAGGGAGCAGAATCACTCTCGGCAGGGTCGGGTGACCTGAGTGAGGGTTAAAAAGAGGATGCTCCCTTTTGTTATCAATAAAAATTTGGTATAAAAGCAAGGCCTGTTCTTGGCGTAATGTCGCTAAAGTGAGTGCACAGTTTTCATGTAATATTGTATATATTTACTGGAGTTGTTGGTTAAACCAATTATTTTTATATTTTATGGTTCAATAAAGTAATTGGTCAGTTTTGAATTAAATAGTAATGTCCTAGCTTTTACCAATACTTAGTTTCCTTTTTCCATTGATCTGTGTAATGGTATGATGCATGCTGTTTTATTGTATCATTTGTAATCCCATGCAACTGAGCGATAAAGCAGCCAAGCAATGAAGAAAATAAGTAGCAAGTAACCATCACATATAAATACTGGTGTGTAAGGCCTACTGGTTCTACTTGTTGAGAACTATAGCTTGAGAAGTGAGTCTTCTAGATCAGTTAATGTTTTTTGGGAAAAAGGAATACAAATAAGCTCTCCTCCAGAAGGAATAAATCTTTCTAGTTCTAAATCTCTCTATCGACCCTGTAAGCCAATGTCCTACAAATTTAAATAGCTTTAAAAAATCTACTCACAATGGGATATTAATATTTGCATTTTTTGCAACTGCTTGACATCTTATCCCCAATTCAAAGGATACAGGATAAGATGTCTGATGGGACCCCGCAATCTCCATGGGGCACCCGGCATTCTGAATAAACACAGGGTTCCAGCGGCAGTGGTTGTGACATCATGCCACACCCCCTCCATTCATGTCTTAGGGAGGGGGCGTGGGAGCTGTCACACCCGCTCTAATAAAAACGAATGGAGGGGGCGTGGCGGGAACCCAGCATTTGTTTATATTGCTGGGTGCCGCATGGAGATTGCGGGGGTCCAAGCGGAGGGACCCTTGCGATCAGACATCTTATCGCCTATAGGGGAGGGATCAGATGTCTAGCAGCAGAGTAACCCTTTAACACATAGGGTATGCTAAGGTATACTTGGGTTCTGGGATATTTTATCAATTTTTAAAGCAGCAACTTTGGAGTAATTTTGGCAAACTATGAGAAATCATCAGTATTATACTGTAGAGGAGGATTCTTTACTGTCAGAGCAGTGGGGCTGTGGAACTCTTTGGTACATGATAAAGTGTCTGAAGTTCATGGTTCTGACTGAAATTCCTGTTGAAGTTACATCATAATTATTACACATTAAATTACTGGAGATGGGTTAGAGATTGTACAATTTATTCTAATTTACATATCCTTTCAGCCTTTCCAAAAACATATTTTGATTTTGCTGACAGGAATACCTTTAAATTCAATCTTTGGGGGTTTCCTTGTTTAATGTATACCTGTCCTTTCTTCATAGGGTACCATGTTTTTCTTTGGCAAGTTTTCTTTTGGCGAACCTATGCCCTAATGAATGTAGCATATGATTATTTGCCTTGATTCTGTTCTGTTATCAAGCACCACTATTTATATATAAAGAAGACAAATTATACATAAAGTAGAGGGGATTAAACCAACACCTCTGCGGTTTGAATCAATCTTTGATGGAGAACACCCACCGTGTCAGAAATAACAATGCTTACATGTTTCAAACAAAACACTTGTTCTTAGTCATAGCAAATAGGCAGCGAAGCACAAATTCCCAAATAACAATGGGGCACAAATAAAACATAGATAAATCAACATCTACGTCAGTGAAACGTGGCTAATCACGGAGCGAACAAGAATAGTTCCCTTAATGAAATATCTTATTTATATAATACAAAGACCAAAGCAATCAAGTGACTATAAAGAATGAGGCAAATAAATATCCATTACAGGATCTGTCAGCAATCCAGACATGGCTATTTTAGTAAATACTTTTATTTAATGCATTCTATTTAATTCATTTTAGAAATTGGTTGATACTATTTTCCTTTGTCTCAGGTTGTGTCAAAAATCATTGTCATTCTTTATTGGACTATGTTTGAATAATCTACAATATGTTGTATGGCTGAAAAAATGTGGCCATCCAATTTAGTCTATTATGTAGACACAAAGGAAGGCAAATAAAAACAAACTGCTTCCTGACTTCAGCCAGAATGAATCCCAAGATCAAGAACCTTTCTTCGATATCTAGTAAATATGAATATCTTTTTTAGTACTTTAGATGACATTATGTATGCATACAGTCATGGCCGTAAATGTTGGCACCCCTGAAATTTTCAAGAAAGTGAATTATTTCTCACTGAAAAGGTTTGCAGTAACACATGTTTTGCTATACACATGATTATTCCCTTTGTGTGTATTGGAACTAAACCAAAAAAGGGAGGAAAAAAAGCAAATTGGACATAATGTCACCAAACTCCAAAAATGCGATATAAGTCTGTATAGAAACAAGCCAACCGGCACCAAAAAGCCTTCAAAATAATTAGAACAATGTACGAAGCCCGCGCTGCGGGGGACCAGGTGTGTCGGCAAGAGTGGAGGTGCTAACGAGGGGAAAAGCTACATGTAGTATGCAGGTAATAGAAAAAAAAATTGCACTCACCACAAGACACAGCATGGAGGTTTTCAAATCCGGGTTTATTTGTGAATACGAAGTGCTATACAGTCAAAGCAGGTTGGAGGGAAGGGAGGGGAGCAGACATTAGCTGAAGTAGTTGTGTGTGAGAATGAATTCTATAAGTTTGGTGATGATCTGAGGGCTGTATTTCTGGTTGTGGGTCTGGGAGGAGAGGAAAAGTGAGCAGGCCTCAATTCCATCTCTGTGTGGGATGTTACTATACAGAGATTCTACGTCCATTGTTACCAATATGGAGTTGGCAGGCAAGTTCGTAATCTGACTCAGTTTGTTAAGAAAGTCAGTGGTGTCCTGTATGAAGCTGCTGGTGCGTGTAAAAAAGGGTTTTAGTGTGTTTTCTACCAAACCAGATATCTGTTCAGTTAGTGTGTCCATACCTGTTATTATTGGTCTGCCAGGGTTTCCAGATTTGTGGATTTTTGGGAGCATGTAGAATGTCCCTGTTTTGGGATCAGTGGGTATGAGTGTCTCTAATGCTTTTTGTGAGTCCTTTGGGAAGGATTGAATCAATTTTCTTAGTTCCATGGTGAATTCTTTGGTGGGGTCTTCTGTCAGTTTCTTGTAGTATGTAGTGTCTGACAATTGTCGGTTTCCCTCTTTGATGTAGTTCTGGGTGTTCATGATCACTACTGCTCCTCCCTTGTCTGCTGGTTTGATTGTGATGGCTTCATTGTTTCTTAAGTTTTTGATAGCCTCTCTTTCCAATACTGAGAGGTTGTAGTAGGTTTTATGGTGGTGTTTAGTGACTAAGGATGCTGTTCTTAGTCTGAAGCTTGCAATGTAGAAGTCCAGTTTGCTGTTACGTCCTGGGGTGAAGTGGGAATTCTTTTTCTTGATGTTGTAATCCAAGGTGGTAGTGGTTGTGTCCCCTTTGTCATGAAAGAATTCTTTAAGTCGTAGTCTTCTAAAGAATTCTTCCAAGTCTGAGTATAGTTTAATGTCATCTAGTTTGGTGCTTGGACAGAATGAGAGTCCTTTAGAGAGAACAGATCTATCAGGCTTGGAAAGTTCATAATCTGAAATGTTTATAATTCCAGAGTTGTCTGTATTGATGTCAGGGGTAGTTGTGGGACCATTGGTTGTTTCAGTCCTTCTATTGTTTGCAGTGATCCTAATATTCCTCTCTGTTTGGTGCTTGTAGAAATTTTGGGAGAGTTTGCCCAGTTTCTTATTTTTCTTCATGAAAAGATCTCTTATTTGGTGGTTGTGGAAGTTTTGTATATCCATTCCCACTTGTTTGGCCATGTGTTGATCCTGTTCTTGTAAAAACTGAAGTAGGGATGTTTTTGTATTTTGAATGTCTTGTATTTTCCTGTATAGAAGGTGGATAAGATGGTTCCTAAGTTTTTCGCTGGTGCGTTGGCAGAGATCTTGAGCATATTGCGAGTTATGTGTTGTAGCAACTGGATTTTTGATCCTTAATCCCTTGGAGATGAGTCTTCTTTTCTTACAGTGAGACAAGAAGTATATATCACTGTGAAGCTGTGTTTCCTTTCTGGTGAGCTTGAAGATTTTCGTTGTTAAGCGGCTGTATGCGGTATCTTCCATAGTAGATTAGTTAGGAGTAGCCGTATTAGTCCAGTGATGCAAAAAGCAAAATCATCGGTAGTTGCAGTATCTTGTAATACCTTTTTTATTGGACTAACAAGATTTTGTAGAGACAAGCTTTCGGGATTCCTCCCTTTATCAAGTCATAAGCATTACTACACAATTCAAGTTCTCATCCGTCCCACACCAAGAAAGGCATAATATACAGCCAAGCCATCAGGTACCACCGCATCTGCTCCAACCCTGATGACAGAGACACACATCTACAAACGCTAGCTGAGAAATTTAAGCAAAAAGGTTACAAACCAAGGACCATCCATAAGAAAATCCACTCTGCTCTTCAAACACCACGTGAACACCTGCTGCAATACAGAGAGAAACAAACCTCATCACGCATACCACTGGTAGCCACATACAATCCCACCCTTGAGGAAATACGCAAAATCATCAAGGACCTGCAGCCAATACTAGCAGAAGATGAGGTGTTAAAGCAAATCTTTCCTGAACCACCCATCTTGGCCTTCAGACAACCACCCAACTTAAAACAAAAGCTGGTCAATAGGAAACTACCCACAGACACATCAGATACAGACAATGGGACCAAACCCTGCGCCAAACCGCGCTGTAAACTCTGTCAACACATCTGCACAAATTCTGAGGCCTCCCACAACAACAAGACATACAACATCAAGGGACAATACTCCTGCACCACAGAGAATGTAGTCTACATGATACAATGCACCAAGTGTGACCTGGGATGTTACATTGGTGAGACCAGTCAGCCACTCAATAAAAGGATGAACCTCCACAGATCGTCCATCAACAACCATAGAGAAAAGGACTATTGCACCCCAGTTGGACACCACTTCACTCAAACAGGTCACTCCCTACAGGACCTCAAAATCAAGATCCTGAAAGGAAACTTCAAGAACACCCAGGAAAGAAAGACATTTGAAGCCAAAATGATAGTTCTTTATGACTCCAAGAACAGAGGACTTAATGTGGATTTAAGCTTCTTATCCCATTATCAAAATTTCCTATAACCTTTGCTAAACTCTCTACCCTCTCCCTGCTCTAACACCATCACACCCCTGCTCCCCCTCCCCTGTCTAGTCTTATCTTCAGTCTATGGCTCTATAGTAAAATTGTCTGTCCAGCGTAACCACTATTCTCACCTCTGCTCTCCAGCCCCCCCCCCCCCCTCACCCTTATCTGTATCTATCGTCCTATTGCTATACAATTTATGGCCCAACTTAATGTCCATTCTCCACTAATGTTGTTTTAACCCCTGTATATTTTGTGAGATAGAACCTGTGTTTTCTCCTTGTGAGCTCAGGAATGCTTATGACTTGATAAAGGGAGGAATCCCGAAAGCTTGTCTCTACAAAATCTTGTTAGTTCAATAAAAAAGGTATTACAAGATACTGCAACTACTGATGATTTTGCTTTTTGCATCACTGGACTAATACGGCTACCCTAACTAATCTATATATATATATATATATATATATATATATATATATAGATAGATAGATATATATATATTCATGTTTTGATCACATGATTGTTACATAGGAGGCTCCAGTGACCAGGTGACCCCCCAAGTGACCTATGGGCTCCTTGCACAGCCCCCGTATATAACCAAGGGAGGGACTGAAATCTCTCTCTTTTCCTGCTGAGGTCCAGCATTGGAGGCCTCAAGCCTAATGTCCTGCAGCCACAAGTCGGTCATCAGTAAGTCAAGTCATCTTATTGTTAGTCACCCTCTCTGTCAAGTCAAGTCCATCTGTAGTCACCGTGGCCTGCACTAAAGTCAGTCTAACTAATGCAAGTCCCAGCAAGCCTGCAAGGTCCCCCTGTGTCACTGGTTTCACAGATAAAGCAGTTACCCTGCACCTAGGTTTTTGTTGTTACCTAAAGTATGCATATCTTCTTTTGGTCTTATGTATAAATCAGATCTAATTTTAAATGTGGTTTTGGTGCGCTTTCTTTTTATTGCTTGACCTGACACATGCCACCATATGTCTCAATTGTTATCTGATGAAGGGGCTTGCATGCCCATAAACACGTTGAGACTACAATAAACCCTAGCGCAGAGCAGCCGGTCTGACTTACTCCGGCTCCCCGCCATTGCGGGTTGCGCACCCTCCGGGATCCAGTGATCGGCACATTGTTCAGCTAACAGTAAGTAGCAGACTATCGGCATATCAGCTAGTTTTCTTGCAGGAATAGCGGAACCTTTTTATTTACAGGAGTATATCATTCTTGTTTCTAGGTATATGGAACCACGGAGAGCATTGTGAGTGGACACCTTAAAGAATTACGTACAGTTATCAGGATATCATGCATTGGGGTATATTATTCTATTGATTTTTCTCTTAGGTGGCATCTATAAATCTTCGATGAACCTGCTAAACCTGATCACACCCTAGTGCGGCATGTAGTATCAACATGCCACCCATTTAAACAGATACATTATCTCCTATTGGAGATTTCTGCATGTGATATCTGCTCTTACTTATACTTGTACCATCTCTTTATCTATAGTTTCTCCTGAGGACGCCCTTAACTTGGGCAGAAACGCGTAGAGAGCGTTTGATATATGGAAATATTTGATATATGAGTATGTCTTATGATAAATCCGCCAGATGGGTGGTGATCTCAATGGATCTTGTGTCACAGCAATTTTATTGGTGATAGAATCACTATTTGGGTGTATTTTTTATCCTATCAATTAAAAGTTATGTTTTAATAGCACTCCCCCCTACCTTAAAATTATTTTGAGGTTTTTCTTATTATTTGATACTGGGAGAATTCCATGACCATATTTATCTGGCTACAATAAACACTACAAGATTTTATTAACAGGACAAACTGCATATGCCCATTTCTGGTACCACTTGCAGAGGATTATTGCTGTTACGCCGAGCGCTCCGGGTCCCTGCTCCTCCCCGGAGCGCTCGCGGCGTTCACCTCTCTGCAGCGCCCCGGTCAGACCCGCTGACCGGGAGCGCTGCGCTGACACTGCCGGCGGGGATGCGATTCGCATAGCGGGACGCGCCCGCTCTAGGATCACATCCCAATCCACTTACCTGTCCCGGTCCCCGGCTGTCACGTCCTGGCGCATGCCAGCTCTCTAAGATTTAAAGGGCCAGTGCACCACTAATTGGTGCCTGGCCCAATCACTGTAATTAGCTTCCACCTGCTCCATGCCTTTATAACCTCACTTCCCCTTCCCAGCATTGCCAGATCTTGTTGCCCTTGTGCCTAGTGAAAGGGTTTCCTGTGATTGCCTTACCAGTGTTTCCAGACCTTCTGCCGTTACCATTGACTACGAACCTTGCCGCCTGCCCTGACCTTCTGCTACGTCTGACCTCACCTCTGTCTAGTCCATCTGTCCCACGCCTTCTAAGCAGTCAGCGAGGTTGAGCCATTACCGGTGGATACGACCTGGTTGCTACCGCCGCAGCAAGACCATCCCGCTTTGCGGCGGGCTCTGGTGAATACCAGTAGCAATTTAGAACCGGTCCACCGGTACGGTCCACGCCAATCCCTCGCTGACACAGAGGATCCACATCCAGCCTGCCGAATCCTAACAATTGCTATATTATTACTTATATAGATACAGTCCTGGGTATAAAAATAGGATTCTAAAATGCTCTTTTAAAAAGAGAATTGTTAATGCTCAATTGTCAAGTTATAAAAGATGCTTTACATTGTTTTTTTTAATAGGGAATACAAGTAGTCATTTGCAAACAAGCTGGAATGGACAAGAAATTCTGAAAAGATGTACAATGCATCATAACTGAGCTTATATAGTAAGATGCAGCAGATCTCAGCCTGTAAGGTCTATCATAGAACATCTGTGCGGATAACATGACGCAGGACTGGAGTTTATGATAGTTCAACATCACTCTCTAAGTCAGCAATCATAAAACTTCCCTTTTACGTTGACTACAAAGTTCTACCATTCCCTTGAGGTGTTATATAACTCCTCAAATTAAATAATTTGCTCTGAAGGTTTTTAGATGTAATGCCCAGAGTAGCGATTTGGTGAGGAACAAAGTAGTTGAGATTTCGCTTAGTGAAGACGAGGTTAATTACTTGTTAATTGGAGGAATCTGAGTACGGAAACCTCAAAGGTATAAACACTTAACCAGACCTTATATTACACAAAAATAAATAAATAACTTTCAGTGTCTCCTCCATTTGATAGCTCTAGATCAGTATTTGACAGAATGTAGCCAGGAATTTTGTAAGTCAGCTGCAGATTTTGGGTCTTTCCATCCTAAGTCATCATACAGGTGTATCCATGGTTTTCTTACCTAACACAACAATGTGTTGTGTGGGGACTTCCTAATGCCTCGGAGATGATTATTATTAATAATAATTATTATTTTATAGTGCTCCTTGTTCTAGTAATTGACGAGTAATGTTAAAATAACACTCAAACAAAAAACAATGGCACTATTTACACACCACTTTCTGCACCTATGAATTTCTGCTACCAAAATGAACCCTAGGACCACATAATGGTGATCAGCAAGCCACAGTTCAATAGAGTATAGTCATCATATATATATCCAAGATGAAGTGGAAAAACAAACTTGCTGCACTCACCGCATTGCACACATGGTTTGTGAAGCAACCTAGCAGAGCAACAGCAGTTTCATGTGATATAATGCACTACTTCTGGCCCCTGCCACATCCCTTAAAGGAAAACTGTCAGCCCGTTCACCCACAATAAACCGTATAAACTGGCTTATAGTGTGAGTGAACAGAAATCCAATGAGGGTTCACTTACTTAAATATGTCCAGTAGGTCCTGAGATATGTCCCCAGAAGATCCACTGCTGAATTCAGTGAATCATGCAGTGGGGGTGGGGCTTCCCATGAGGGCAGAGCCTTAATGGCACAGTTTACATATTAATTGTCTATGACTCCACATGCTCGTGAAGTGAAGTCACTAAGCCACTCCCCCTGCGAAACCCCACCCCCACTGCGTGATTCACTGAATTCATATTCAAGTAAATGATCCCTCATTGGACTCCTGTTCACCCACACTATAACCCAGTGTATAAGGTTTAGTGTGGGTGAACAGGCTGACAGTTTTCCTTTAAATATCAACAAACTGTATATACAACTGTTTACAAACACACACACATAACCACACATATGTGAGACAAAAAAAAATATATGGTATAAAAAATATATTGCGTATTCTAAAAATTCTATCTTTTAATATACAGTGGGGCAAAAAAGTATTTAGTCAGCCACCAATTGTGCAAGATCTCCCACTTAAAAAGATGAGAGGCCTGTAATTTCAATCATAAGTATACCTCAACTATGAGAGACATAATGAGGGGAAAAAAATCCATAAAATCACATTGTCTGATTTTTTAAGAATTTATTTGCAAATTATGGTGGAAAATCAGTATTTGGTCACCTACAAACAAGCAAGATTTCTGGCTCTCACAGACCTGTAACTTCTTCTTTAAGAGTCTCCTCTGTCCTCCACTCATTACCTGTATTAATGGCACCTGTTTGAACTTGTTATCAGTATAAAAGACACCTGTCCACAACCTCAAACAGTCACACTCCAAACTCTACTATGGCCAAGACCAAAGAGCTGTCGAAGGACACCAGAAACAAAATTGTAGACCTGCACCAGGCTGGGAAGACTTAATCTGCAATAGGCAAGCAGCTTGGTGTGAAGAAGCCAACTGTGGGAGCAATTATTAGAAAATGGAAGACATACAAGACAGCTGATAATCTCCCTCCATCTGGGGCTCCACGCAAGATCTCACCTCATGGTGTCAATATGATCACAAGAACGGTGAGCAAAAATCCCCGAACCACATGGGGGGGGGGGGACCTAGTGAATGACCTTCAGAGAGCTGGGACCAAAGTAACAAAGACTACCATCATTAGCACAATATGCTGCCAGGAACTCAAATCCTGCAGTGCCAGACGTGTCCCCCTGCTTAAGCCTACATGTCTGGGCCCGTCTGAAGTTTGCTAGAGAGCATTTGGATGGATCCAGAAGAGTATTGGGAGAATGTCATATGGTCAGATGAAACCAAAGTAGAACTTTTTGGTGAATATGCAACTCATCTTATTTGTAGGAGAAAGAATGCTGAGTTGCATCCAAAGAACAATATACCTATTGTGAAGCATGGGGTGGAAACATCATGCTTTGGGGCTGTTTTTCTGGTAAGGGACCAGGACGACTGATCTGTGTAAAGGAAAGAAGGAATGAGGCCATGTTTCGTGACATTTTGAGTAAAAACCTCCTTCCATCAACAAGGGCATTGAAGATGAAACGTGGCTGGTTCTTTCACTATGACAATGATGCCAAACACACCGCCGGGGCAACAAAGGAATGGCTTCGTAAGAATCCATAACACTTTTGCTTATATTTGACTTTTTGATCCCATTATGTTATTACTATTCAGTGGTATGCAATGGAAAAGCACTGATCAGTACAATCAGTAATCTACTTGTATAGTCTGCCAGACTGCAGATCTTCTGAACGGCCGTGAAGCAGGTAAGCAGAGCTCCATCTGCCATCTTGACTAATCAGACCCCCACAATCTCGCTTTGGGTGATCTGATTTCGGCTCCTGCACTCTCTTTATGGTCATGAAGCAAATTTGTTTTTCCACTTCATCTTAGATAAACGTTAAAATTAGGTTTGTGCAACTTCAGAAATACAGTACAATGTCATACTTCTCCAGAGATCAAGATAAGGCTGGCTACATCTGAAAACCTAATTTTTCTATTAATAAAATAAAACATTTAATGCAATTACAATAATAAATGGGAAGAAAGATTATACTTATAGCATAGTCCAACCCCACCTCCCCAACAATAAACTAATACAGTAAATAAATAAATAAATGGATAACAAGGAAGAACAAGGAAAGCGAAGGGCAATGTGTTTAATGTGTTACTCCAGGCTATACTGTTCTCTCTGCCTTTTATACAATTTATGTGCAATAAATAACATTTGTAGCTTAATAAATTATGTATTTACTAGAGTTCCAATTGTTCTCGGAGACAAGTAGTAAAACATTGCTGTAGCCCCATTATTGTTAACACTTAAGTGTTAAAAACCTCATCAAAGAGTCCTTCAAAAATGTTACAGTCATCCCAAGAATATGGGAGCTCCAAAAACTATTCTTACATTCCTGATGTGTAATAATATCCACACTGGGATCACATAACACAATATCATTGACTGCCATGATATAATTCTATCTTAGTAACATCATGCGGCCACTGGTTACCACTAGAGATGAGCAAATCGAAGCTGAAAAATCCAAATTTGTTACAAATTTCATGAAAAATTTGATCCGCAAATAATGCAAATATCGCCCCAAATCGCTTCATTAAACTCCATTTAATGCGCTCCAGGCTCCAGGGCATCTAAAATGGCGGATACACATGTGAGGACATGGGGCAAGGAACTCTGGGAAGGTGGGAAGGCAAGGCGGGAAGGCACAATGACCCTGAATCATATGCAGGATGCAGCCTATCAGCAGCCAGTCACCCCTGTGATGTCAAAGCCCTATATAATCATCAGCCATATTGCGGCCAGTCACTTTTCATCCTTACACTGCAGAGAGATAGGACGGATGTACTGTGTGTGAGTGTGTGTGTGTGTCACACAGAAAATCAGCGTTTCACCTCCTAGTCACATCAGTGTTCTGGTGGACAGAAAGCAGTGCATTTTTGCACAGAAAATATTTTTTACTGCAGCCATTAACCTCCCAGTCACTTTCTTCAGCATTGTGTTAAACAGAGGGTCAGAGTGCTGAGTGTTGCCTCATACATTTCAACAAGCTGGTTCATCTTGATGAACCTTAAGAGGATGGAAGAATACATTTTCAGTGCAATTCTGTGTCTTTTTTTTCCACAACAAATAGTCTGCTGGTTACACTAGTCTGTAGACGGTATAATACCCAGCAATCCTTTCCTAATAGTCTGTGAGAGACTGCAATTTTGGGTTTATTACACAGAGACTGTGCACTTCTGGTGTTGTGCAAAAATATGTTTTTTTAAAGCGTACTATAGCGCATTTTTCTGCCCTCATAAGTGCATACCACATACGTACATCTAATTATTGCACAACTTTGTACCTGTTAATCTGTCAAGGGTCTACATACTGTGAAATTCCAGGCAAAAGTAATCATCGTTTGGTGTTTTACTCCAATACGTGTTTTTTAAAGTGTACTGTAGCACATTTTTCTGCCCTCATGAGTGCATACTACATACGTACATCTAAGTAGTGTACAATTTTTTACCTGCTAACCTGTCAAGTGCCTACATACTGGGAAAGTCAAGGCAAAAATAATCACCGGCTGGTGTTTTACTCCAATATGTTTTTTTAAAGCGTACTGTAGCACATTTTTTCTGCCCTCATAAGTGCATACCACATACCTACTGTAACACTCACGTTTCAGAAGACAGGAACCCCGGTGGATGTGGATCCGCTGGACCTGTGTGGCAGATGACTCGGACCATACCAGGGAGCGGAGTCTAAGGTGCCGCTGGTTTTCACCAGACCCCACTGCAAAGTGGGATGGACTTGCTGCGGCAGGCGGAACCCAGGTCGCTACCCCTGGCATGGCTCGACCACACAGGCGGCTGAGGAGATGCGAGGCACAGGAGGCATAAGGCAGCTCATAGTCATGATAGCAGAAGGTCAGGGCAGGCGGCTCAGTAGCGTAGTCAGGAATGTAGCAAATGGTCAGTAGGCAGGCGGCAAAGAGCATGGTCAGGTCACGGAAAAAAGGATCAGATACACAGCAAGGCAATAACAGGAATGCTTTCTCTCAGTCTCAAGGCAACAAAGATCCGGTACGGAAGTGAGGAGGGTGGAGGAATTTATCAATGAGCCAGAGGCTCAGGCGGGGGCAGGAGAAACACCCGGTGAATGATGGACTGGGGCTCGCATGCAGGCGCGTCCCACGATGAGTCATATCCCCGTCGGCAGCAGCAGCTGATGGGACCATGCGATCACGGCCAGCGTATGCGGCCAGAGCGCATAATGTAACACCTACATTTAAGTAGTGTACAATTTTGTACCTGTTAATCTATCAAGGGCCTACATACTGTAAAAGTCCAGGCAAAAGTAATCACCGGCTGGTGTTTTACTCCAATATGTTTTTTAAGCGTATCACAGCGCATTTTTCTGCCCTCATAAGTGCATACCACATACGTACATCTAAGTAGTGTACAGTTTTTCTGTCAAGGGCCTACATACTGTGAAAGTCAAGGCAAACGTAATCACCGGCTGGTGTTTTACTCCAATACATTTTCTTTTCAACGTACTGTGGTGTATTTTTCTACCCTCATAAGTGCATAAACATACCTACATCCAAGTAGTGAACTATTTTGTACCTGTTAATCTGCCAAGGGCCAACATACTGGGAAAGTCCAGGCAAAAGTACTCACCAGCTGCTGTTCTAGACAAATACTGTTTTAAGCGTAGTGAAGCATATTGTACTCCCCTCATATACGCACTAAGTATGTCAGGCAAAAAACTCCCACAACGTGCTCAGAGGAGTAACAGAGGCATCAGGCACAGGCAGAGGTCAAAGCAGACTAAAGGCGTGTGGCAGCAGGAGTCGCAGTGAAAGGCCCGAGCTCCCGGTATAGGCTAGCGGTCGTGTCTCAACCAGCAACCATCTGCCGTCATCGATTGGTTAACATGGTCACCCACTTCATCACAAGTGACATCTGATGCCCCCAGTCAACAGCCGGTGGGTTCCTCAGACATAACCCTCAGTTGGCATGGCCTCAGAGCAGTCCCTGTCCTCCCCTTGCCTCTGTCCTATGCTGTTCCCTTCTCTAAAGCAGTATCTTATGCTTTGGGTTCAGCTCCACTATTCAGTGAGGACAATCTAACAGAGGACAGACAGTCAGCAGCTTCTGCCCAGCCAAGAAGTGGAGGAGACATCCACCACTTCCTCCTCTAGGCAGGCAAGTAGTGATGAGGAAAGTGACGTGGGAGGTGGTGTTGCCGGCATTCAGGGTCCTGAAGCAAACACTGTTGAGGAACCTGAGTAGGACATCAATGACGTGCAGACACAGATGATGATGAAGAAGCCGATCGCAATTGGGAGCCGGGTGCAGAAGGTCTTCATCATCATCATGAGAAGAGTGTGTAGACTGTTAGTGGGAAATCAGCTACTCGGCGGTGTGGCAGTTTTTCAGCAAGCATCTGGAGGAGGTTACATAGCCAAATGCAGGATATGTCGGCAGAAGGTGAAGCGTGGCCAGAGTCCCAATGTTGGCACCATGGCCCTGCGTCAACATATGATGCACCACCATAAAGCGGCCTGGGAGAACCGTGGCTCCGATGTAGTGGTCCCCCCTGCTGCATCACCCAGTGGCACGCTGCTCCCTATTTCAGCCAGCCAAGGCTCCACCACCTCAGCCGAAGGGAGCTGTGTGTCATACCCTCCTTCTGTCACTCCAGATGCTCCTGCTCCTCCTACTTTTAGTCAGTCATTTTGCCAACAATCCATCAGCAAAGCCATGTCCAAGAGACAACAGTATGCGCCCACTCATCCAACGGTGCAGAAGCTGAATGTGCTCCTTTCCAAGTTGCTGGTGCTACGGTCCCTCCCTTTTCAAGTGGTGGACTCTGCACCTTTCATAGAACTGATGGCTTGTGCTGAGCCAAGGTGGAGAGTCCCAAGCCATCATTTGTTTGTGAAGAAGGCAGTACCAGCAGTGCACAATTTTGTGGAAGAGAAGGTGTGCCAGGCCTTGAGTCTGTCGGTGTGTACCAAAGTACACGGCAGCGCCGACGTCTGGAGCTGTAGCTGTGGTCAGGGACAATACCTGTCCTTTACGGCTCCACCTCCTCATCCTCCACCGGGTCCTCAGCCTCCAATGCACAGACAAGTCTCAGTGGCCCTTCAGCATACCATGTGTGCAGGGCACAGCGGTGTCACGCTGTTCTTCACATGGTTTGCCTTGTGAACGAAGTCACACGGGAAGAACTGCTAAAAAACATTCATAAAGAAATCAAAGCATGACTTACTCCATGAAAACTGGAAATGGGAACCATGGTGACTGACAACCTGAAGAACATCTTGTCTGTGCTGAGACAGGGTAGGCTGAGCCATGCGCCCTGCATGGTACACGTGTTCAGTTTGGTTGTCAAGTGATTCCTGAAGTGTTCCCCCCATTTGCAAGACATCCTAACAATGGGAGGGAAACTTTGCATGCACTTCAGCCACTCGTAAATCACAAAGCATACCCTCCTTGAGCTGCAGTGTCAGAATGGTATCCCCCAACATACTTTGATTTGTGACGTTGCCACTCATTGGAATTCCACCCTCCATATGTTGGACCGACTGTACAAATAGAGAAAAGCCATCACCAATTTCTTGATGATTCAAGCAGATAGGTGTACTCCCCCGTTTAACTTCAATGTGAACCAGTGGCAGCTCATACGTGACACCTGCCGTTTGCTCAGGCCCCTTGAGGAAGCCATAGTATTAGTAAATCGCCAGGATTATGGTATGAACAACATCATTCCACTGCTTCATTTCCTACAACACGTGTTGGAAATGAAGGCTGGTCAGGGCAATGGAGATGTGGCGCCTACCTCTCAGGGCCACATGAGCTGAACTGAAGGAGTGGGAGGGACACAGTGGAGCACAGTTTAGGTTTCACCAAATGGGCCTTTTTTTCTTGTCATCTGACAAGAGAAGAGGAGCAGGAGCAGCCAGAGGAGCTAGAGGGTTTTGAGGAAGGTGAGACAGAGGATCCAGACACACTGTGGCAGTATGCAGTGGAGATGGAGGCAGGGAGTCCCTCCAAGTCACTTGCACAAATGGCACGATGCATGCTCACTTGCTTGCGTAGTGACCGCCGAACTGCCATCATTCGGCGGTGGGATGACTTCTGGCTCTCATCCTTATTGGACCCTCGCTACCGCCACAAAATGGTGGCCTTTTATACACCCATTGAGACGGAGGACAAAGTGACCTACTGCAGAGACATTCTACGTAATCAGTTGGCCGTTGCCTATTAGTGTTGGGCGCGAATATTCGCATTTCAAATTTTTATCGCAAATATCGTGAATTCGCGAATTCGCAAATATTGCGAATATATTCGCTATGTATTCGAAATTTTTAATATTCGCTTTTTCCGTATATGCGCATATTCACATTCACTTGTGGGCCAATTAGAATGATGCTAATACACTTGTCAGAGGTTATCAACAACATCCCTAGCAACCAATAGTAAAGTTGCCCACCCCTTCACGGTTTTCTTCCTCGAATACTCGCATATTCACATATACGAATATTCGAATATGCGAATATTTGCATATGCAAATATGCGAATATGCGAAATTCGCAAATATAGGACGAATATTCGTCTATATATTCACAAAATATCGCAAATTCGAATATGGGCAATGCCGCTCATCACTAATGCCCGATCGTCCATCCTCTCGCAGGTCTGACTCTGCGCTCACCTTCCACTGCCATGGCTGCTGGGGAGGGGTGGGGTGGCAGGAACAGTACCAGCTCCATCAGCAGCAGCCTGAGTCTACAGTCACTTATGAGAAGCTTTCTTCACCTGCATAGTGAAGCAACTTATTAGCAGCAGGTAGACCTGGAGTAGGACCTGAACCAGCAGATGGTGGCATACCTTGACATGACCATGCCAACACAACTTGAAGATCCGCTGGACTTCTGGGCAGCCAAACTTGATTTGTGGCCACAACTTTGCCCTAGAAAATCTGTCCTGCCTTTCCAGTAGTGTGCCATCAGAGCAGTTGTTTAGTGAGGTGGGGGCCATAGTCACCCCAAGGAGAACTCATCTGTCCACAAAAAATGTGGAGAGACTGACCTTTGTGAATATGAATCAGGCATGGGTCAGCCAGGATTTCCATCCACCAATGCCTGATGCATCAGAGTGGATTGACCATGGTGCCACACCAACACGTCACAAATATGGATATTGCCAAACAGATTTAAGGAGCTGCTCCCCAGTTACAAACATTCCTCTGCATCAGACCTTTTTTCACCCACCATTGTCACCAGGTACTGGTATTGCCACCCACCGCACCACTCTGTCACCGAGTCACTTTCAGGACTCCTGATGCTGCTGCTGCCACCTCCAGGCTGTGCCATTCAGTCACTATATGATCTCCTCATGCTTCAGCCAACTCCAGGCTGTGCCATTCAGCCACTATATGGTCTCCCCATGCTTCAGCCACCTCCAGGCTGTTGCATTCAGCCACTATATGGTCTCCTCATGCTTTAACCAATTCCAGGCTGTGCCATTCAGCCAATATATGGTCTCCTCATGCTTCAGCCACCTCCAGGCTGTGTCATTCAGCTATGATGTCTCCTCATGCTTCAGCCAATTCCAGGCTGTTCCATTAAGCCACTATATGGTCTCGTCATGCTTCAGCCACCTCCAGGCGGCATTCAGCCACTATATGGTCTCCTCGTGCTTCAGCCAATTCCAGGCTGTGCCATTCAGCCACTATGATGTCTCCTCATGATTCAACCACCTCCAGGCTGTTGAATTCAGACACTATATGGTCTCCGCATGCTTCAGCCAATTCCAGGCTGTGCCATTCAGCCACTTTATGGTCTCCTCATGCTTCAGCCACCTCCAGACTGTGCCATTCAGCCACTATGATGTCTCCTCATGCTTCAGCCAATTCCAGGCTGTAGCATTCAGCCACTAAATGGTCTTCTCATGCTTCAGCCACCTCCAGGCTGCATTCAGCCACTATATGGTCTCCTCATGCTTCAGCCAATTCCAGGCTGTGCCATTCAGCCACTATATGGTCTCCTCATGCTTCAGCCACCTCCAGGCTGTGTCATTCGGCCACTATATGGTCTCCTCATGCTTCAGCCACCTCTAGGCTATGGCATTCAGCCACTATATGATCTTCTCATACTTCAGCCACCTCCAGGCTGTGCCATTCATCCACTATATGGTCTCCTCATGGTTCAGCCACCTCCAGGCTGTGCCATTCAGCCGCTATATGGTCTACTCATGCTTCAGCCAACTCCAGGCTGTGGCATTTAGCCACTATGTGGTCTCCTCATGCTTCAGCCACCTCCAGGCTGTTGCATTTAGCCACTATATGGTCTCCTCATGCTTCAGCCAACTCCAGGCTGTGGCATTTAGCCACTATATGGTCTCCTCATGCTTCAGCCAATTCCAGGTTGTGCCATTCAACCACTATGATGTCTCCTCCTGCTTCAGACAATTTCGGGCTGTACCATTCAGCCACCATATGGTCTCCTCATGCTTCAGCCACCTCTAGGCTGCATTCAGCCACTATATGGTCTCATCATGCTTCAGCCAATTCCAGGCTGTGCCATTCAGCCACTATATGGTCTCCTCATGCTTCAGCCACCTCCAGGCAGCGCCATTCAGCCACTATTAGTCTCTTTATGCTTCAGCCACCTCCAGGGTGTGGAATTCAGCCACTATGGGGTCTCCTCATGCTTCAGCCACCTCCAGGCCTGGGCCATTACCAAAAAATGTTTTATAGTAGCACTAGCTACCATAAATCTTTGATTTAAATTTTTAAATTCATCTTTTAATCTTAGGGATTGTGACGCCCTATTGTCTACTCATGCTGCTGCCAGCTCCAGGCTGTGCCAGTCTTCAACTATATGGTTTACTGATGCAGCAGGGCCAGGTACATTACCTAAAAATATGTTATGTTAGCACTAGCTACAAAAAATCTTCAGTTTAAATTTTAAAATTCATCTTTTAATCTTAGGGATTGTGAAGCCCTATTGTCTACACATGCTGCCGCTAGCTCCAGGCTGTGCCATTCAGTCACAATATGGTTTTCTGATGCAGCAGGGCCTTGTACATTACCTAAAAATATGTTATGGTAGCACTAGCTATGAAAAATCTTCAATTTAAAATTAATCTTTTAATCTTAAGGATTGGGAAGCCCTATTGTCTACTCATACTTCCGCCAGCTCCAGGCTGTGCCATTCAGTAACTACATGGTTTACTGATGCTGCTGGGCCTGGGAAATTACCTAAAAATATTTTATGGTTGCACTAGCTACCGTAAATCATCAATTTAAATTTTCAAAAATATTTTAAATCTTCTCTATTGTAAGGCCCTATGGTCTTGTCAGGCTGTTGCCACCTCCAGACTGGGTCATTCTGCCACTATATGGTCTCCTTGTGATGCTTCCAATTCCAGGCTGTGTCATTCTGACAGATTATGGTCTCTCTATGCTGCTGCGACCTCTAGGCTCTGTCATTGTGCTACCATGTGACTCCTTGTTAGATTGGTTTTTGTGGTCATACAGTATTAGTTCAAAGAAAACACCGGTACATTAAACTTGGAAATCTAATATAAATCTTAAATTTAAAGAAATCTATGTAATCTTTTAAAGACTGAGGCCAAATGGTCGTCGACGTCAGATTACCTGTGGAATTATCACAAGAATCCAATGAAACAGCTTGGATTGATAACAATGAACCATAACTGATTAAATGAAACATTCACACTTTCAAAGTCTGGGGGGCGCTGAGAGGCAGGGGCTGGAAAAGGTGGTATCTCGCCTGGCAGCTCAATGCTCACCAGAATAGGTACTTAAAAAATTAAAATAAATTCAAATTAAATTTAATAAAAAATTACATTAAAAAATCTATTTATTCTCTTCAATTTTGATATCATATGGTCTCCCTGCTGCCACTTTGACACTCTGCAGCAGTGACTCTAATAGCAATGCCTGTAATCTCCATGTCATACTGAATAACACTATTATTTCACTAACACAGCACACTCCCTATGCGTGTTAGGAAAAGCAAAGTGCTCTACATTCCTATTGAGGCTCTCAGTAGGCCAGAAATAGACATTCTTTATAGCAATTCACAAATTAAAAAAATTCAGCTAATGGGCCGAATTGAATTTTTCAAAAGTTCACTCATCTCTCATCTGGTTTCGCAGGCATACGATGATGGGAATGGATGGAACACCGGGAGCTAGGAAACACCAGGAGCTTGGAAAAGTAATACTTTTCCTCATCCCCGAAAACCTCTTCAACTTTATTCTGGATCAGTTTGTTTATTGTGATACCAAATGTAAGTCTTTTTTATGTTTTACTACTTTAGCACAATAAAAATTATTTTAGTTGAAGCATTGTTATTTATGTACAATGGTATCACCGAAAACGTCCAATTCCAACCAATAAAGGTCATGAGATATTAAATACGCTGAAATCACCGACAAAGTACCTCTGATCAACAAAGAATTTAAAACATAACCTTCAATAACTCGGGGTATTAAAAAATCTAAATATGACCCAAAAGAAAAAAGTGTATCCCCGCAAAAGTGATAAAAATCATGATGTGCTAAACAGGAGTTCTGAAGTATAGATATATAATATCAATAGCGCTGGATGTTTACACATCTGCTGCTTCACTATATGTACGTCTAGGGATCGACCGATTATAGGTTTGGCCGATATTATCGGCCGATATTCACGATTTTAGACGCTATCGGTATCGGCAATTACCTTGCCGATAATCCGATAATGCCCCGCCCCCCACACAGCACCACACCCCCCACTGCACCGCCCCAGCCAGAGACCGCCGCTGCCCCATTGCCTCCCCCATCCCTGGTTTTATAATTACCTGTTCCCGGGGTCCACGCTACTTCTGGCTCCTGCGGCGTCCTGCGTTACGCTGTGCGCTGCGCAATTACGAGTGACAACCTTAACGCGACAGTGTGCACAGTGACAGCTCAGGACACTGCCGGCCTTATAGTCCATAGATTATCGGTATCGGCCCTAAAAAATCGATATTGGTTGATTCCTATGTACATCTCTCTGTATATGCGTACAGTGTTAATAACTAATAGAAAATATATATAATAGTGAGCGCTGAGAGGGATTTCAGTTATATGTTATATTACCACTTTAGGCATTTATATTGGCATACCTGTATAAAGTAGAGTGACTATCCTAGGGTATGACCATAAAAAGGAGCAGGTAGAAACTGTTACATGAGATCTAAAAGATATGAAATCAAAAATCATGTATATAATATATATATATATATATATATATATATATATATATAGTAGTGGTTAAGACTGCAGCACACAAGACATTTTCCAGTGTAAAAAAATGAATTTATTCCATCAAACAGCAAGCAAAAGGAAGCTACGTTTCGGTAGTCTCACACCCCCATCTTCAGGCATAGTGCATTGTGCAAACACTGGCTTTTAAATAGCCACAAGTGACATCATAGGTTCAAATTGCATCCAATCAAATTCAAGTTGCAATATATCACATTAATTTTACAAAAAGTGCTTGTGCATAAAGTTCATAAAAATGTCATAAATGTGCAATTATATAGCAATAATTGTGCAATTATATTATGTACTGGTATCCAAGGGTTAATGTGCAATATAACCAATCCATTTGTGTTATGGGATACCAACAGTAGTGAAATAAAGTGACTGTGCAATTAAAATCACTTTCGAGAGGGCATGAAGGGGCGGAACATTCACCACTGTTACAGTATAAACGGCATATCAGCAAGTTAGCGTGGGTCATGATAAACTGCGCAGATGCAGGCAAAGCCCGCATCCGCACATCGGAGGGGGAGGATCTACCTGAAATCTCAGATGACCAAACACAGCCAATCAGATAGAGGCATAGTGTTTCCATGGGGATTGCAAGTACGTGTACTTGCGCATGCGCATAGAACGATTAAACTGTGCGGCTCCATGTTAAAGTCGGGCAAGTATAGGGGATAGATGGGCAGATCAGTCGGAGCGCAGCGCGCAATGAAATCAATGATTCCAAGTGCACTGCGCTATGAATGGGAGTCCAGCAGTGCTGTTCCAACACCACAAGCACTCCCCAATTCCGGCTGTGCAGTCCATCACCCAATGAAACATAAATATATTAGAAAAATATCATTGTAGCCATTACAGTAATGTACAGAGATGTTAAGTATAGGAAACACATTTAGCATAAGCCTCATATCTCTCATTTCGGGTAGATCATAATCCCAGCCGATGATAACATTTAGAAAAAGCATATAAATTAAAGAGCATTTTGGCGAAGTGTTCTTCTCCCCTTCCATGTCCAATCCTAAAAGAGAATAGAAAAAACATCATTAAGACCATAGTCTTAAAAAAACACTTTTCCAGTGTATGTTCCATATATGTAACGGCACACAATATTCGCACAATTACATATATCAAATCTAAAAAATATATACATAGCGATCTATCCAATAGTGTGTTTGTACAAGCCCTACATAAAACACTGGCCAATAGTTTTAAGGGGAAATAGAAGGGAAATCAAATGTATCTAGTGGACATTCTATTGTTTATTTTGAATTCTACATTCAATCCTCCCGGTTTTAGGGAGCCTAACTTCCATTGTAGCTCACGTTTCTTCAGGATGGAGATTCTATCTCCCCACATTTCAGGGGCGGGATATAATCAATGATCATCGCTTTAAGATCCCATTCCTGGTGTCCCTGCTCCACAAAATGCTTGGATACAGGTAAGTCTAATCTTTCTTTTCTGATACTATACCTATGCTGGTTTAGGCGAGTTTTGAAATCATTAGTAGTCTCCCCCACATATATCAAATCACATGAGCACCACAACACGTAAATAATAAAGTCTGAGTGGCACGTAAGATAGAATTTGATTTTGTGAACCGAACCATTTTGAGGATGTACAAAGTTGCTGCCCCTCTGTGTACATACTTGCAATTAACACATGCACAGCATGGGAAGCATCCCTTGTTCTCAATGGTTAAAAATCTCTGTCTGTTGTCCGGTTTTACTGAGACGTCTGTTCTAACTAACCTGTCCCTTAAATTAAGAACCCTTAATATTAATAATAATAATAATAATAATAATAATAATAATAGAGATCAATGGTCGCTGTTGGAATTCTGGAATTTGGGGAAATCCTTCACCAATCAAATGCCAGTGTCTATTCAATATTTGAGCAATTTTACTGGATTTATTATTGAACATGGAGATAAAGGGTACGCGTGAGTCGGATACAAAACCTCCCTGTGCACCCCCATCACCATGCTCAACCCTAGATCTCTGTCGGGAAATCAATCTGGTAGGATACCCCTAGCTTTGAATGCATTGGACATATTAGTTAAAGCATTGTTACATTTTTCCTCCGTATCAGTGATGCGCTGTGCACGCAGCATCTGGCTGAACGGCAAAGAATCGATCATGGGGCGGGGTGGCAACTCTCATACCTGAGAAGGTTATTACAATCCGTGCTTTTCTTGTACAGTTTTGTTGTCAATCCGTTCCTGGACAAAGCAGCAGTGAAACGCATTGGAGGGTACATTCTTATTGTTTGTTGTGAGCCCTTTATTTTGTAGGTACCAATATAGGTATGTGTGATTTGCATGGCATTTCATCTTTGTAGGTATGTGGGATTTGCATGGTATTTCATCTTTGTTATTTGATATAGCTGCTTATTTATTATACTTTATCACTTTTTGCACTTTATTTTTAGTGCAATAATTCCTTATTCTTAGTGAAATATATCTTGTTGTGCAATATAATCATAGATTCTGCAGCTTTATCTATAGTTTCTAGTGCAATACACACAGCTGTCCTTGTTATGCACCTTATATATGGTGCAATATCCTATCTTTTTACATGCCATGTATATTGAATAATTGACTAATGTGGCTCCTCTATTCTGTATATATACAGATCTACTACTCTAGTTGATGAATCATTTATTTATTTATGATATGTGTATATAGATTAATAATTTTGATGACTTGTCCTGCACTGTGCCCCTCCATCCTATAGAAAATATTTTAATGGTCTTATGTGTATGTGTTTTTATGGGTTAATACAGTGACCCCCCGACCTACGATGGCCCCGACATATGATCATTTCAACATACGATGGCCTCTCAGATGGCCTTACTCCAATCAAATTCAAGTTGCAATACATCAATTTTACAAAAAGTGCTTATGCATAAAGTTCATAAAAATGTCATACATGTGCAAAATATAGCAATAATTGTGCAATTATATTATGTGCAATTATATATACTGGTATCCAAGGGTTAATGTGCAATATAACCAATCCATTTGTGTTATGGGATACCACCAGATTAATACAGAGCCGCACAGTTTAATCATTCTATGCACATGCGCAAGAACACGTACTTGCGATCCCCATGGAAACACTATGCCTCTATCTGATTGGTTGTGCTTGGTCATCTGAGATTTGAGGTAGATCCTCCCCCCCGATGTGCGGACGCGGGCTTTGCCTGCATCTGCGCAGTTTATCATGACCCACGCTAACTTGCTGATATGCCGTTTTTACCGTAACAGTGGTGAGTGTTCTGCTCCCTTGATGCCCTCTCGAATAGGATTTTAATTGCACAGTCACTTTATTTCACTTCTGTTGGTATCCCATAACACAAATGGATTGGTTATATTGCACATTAATCCTTGGATACCAGTTTATATAATTGCACATAATATAATTGCACAATTATTGCTATATTTTGCACGTGTGAAATTTTTATGAACTTTATGCACAAGCCCTTTTTGTAAAATTGATGTGATGTTTTGTAACTTGAATTTGATTGGATGTAATTTGAACCTATGATGTCACTTGTGGCTATTTAAAAGCCAGTGTTTGCCCAATGCACTATGTCTGAAGATGGTGGTGTGAGACTAGCGAAATGTAGCTTCCTTTTGCTTGCTGTTTGATGGAATGAATTCACTTTTCTACACTGGAAAACATCTTGTGTGCTGCGGTCTTATCCACTACTATTCAAGTTGGGGCTCCAGTGCCTCTGTAACAGCGTGCACCTTCTTCTGTTTTTTTTTTGCTGTTTTGGCGGATATGCTGCTTCTTTTTGCTATATATATATATATATATATATATATATATATATATATATATATTTCTTACTCTTCTAAAGGGTTGTACCCCACAATATCAACTTAGATATACCTGATAGATCTCTGTTCAGAAGCAAATGTGCTTTGTAGTTTTTATACAATATCCTCAAGTTTTATAGATAATGATGCCAGCGTGTAGTGTAATTTTATAAATAGTATTGTCGGTGTCTATTGTCTGGAGATCACATATAATGGGCTGTTACTGTTGGAAATATAATGCACCAGTTAAGATGTATATTTAGAACCGGAGGTGATACACTCACTGTCAACTGTCGCTCCATATTGTGCTGGAGCTCTGAAGTGTTGTAGTCACTTTTGATAGTCAAGATGGAAATCAGTCCTCTAACAGAGTTGGCAAGGAAGGATATCTAGTGTCAACCAATGGTCAATATGAGCAGATATGGAGGAAGAAAAGGGGGGGGGTAATGTGCTCATTAAATCTAATGGCACCCATCCCTCTATCCCTGCCTTTTGAGGGACCCACCTCCTTAATTGGGTGGCCTCAACCACGGTGACGGACCCTATTTTACCCTAAGGGAGTGATAATACAACAAAATTGGAAGAAAAGGGTAGAGATGGTCGTCTAGTAAACACTTCAGAGCTTAAAAAAAAAACAAAAAAACAAAAAAAACTAAACACCCTAAAACCAAAATTAAAGCACACAATTGAGATAAAATCTCCAATAAAAACAATTCCCAATTCCAATTGGGAATTGTGTTTATTGGAGATTTTACAACACTTCAGAGGTCCTGTTTAGCACATCACAATTTTTGTTGTCACTTTTGCAGTAATACACATTTTTCTTTTGGGTCATATTTAGTACATGTTTAGTTATATTATGTTTAGTTATGTTTAGTTATATTTTAAATTCTTTGTTGATCAGAGGGCTATTTATGTACAATGCCACAAACTTCCTTTAACCCCTTAATGACCTGCGACGTATAGATATGCTTCATATCTGTTCGGTCCTGGCTGCTATTAGCAGCCTGGACCCAGGACTAATGTCAGACACCAGCGATCAGGCAGATGCCCGGCATTAACTCTTTAGATGCCATGATCAAAGTTGATTGTGGCATCTAAAATGCCGAAAATATACTCCCAGCAACTCAGCAGGGAAATTGCAATGTACCGATCCCGATGAGAGTACAACGGGAGGGCCCTTACCTGCCTCCTCTCCGTCCAATTGGTTCTTCGAGGCTCCAGTCAGCCTCAACAAGCTGGAGCAATGGAGCATCGATAACACTGATCAATGCTATGCTAAGGCATAGCATTGAACAGTGTATGCAATCTAATTATTGCATGTAATATTTCGCTATGGGGACTAAAAAATAATGTAAAAAAAGTAACATAAAAAATAGTTAATAAATGTGATTGAACCTCTTTCCTAATAAAAGTTTGAATCATCCCCCTTTTCCCATAAAAAAAAAAAATATAATATGTAAACAAAAATAAACATGTGTGGTATCACCATGTGCGTAAATGTCTGAACTATGAAAAATATTATGTTATTTAAACCACACGATCAATGGTGTATACATAAAAAAAAATACCAATCTCCAGAATTGCATATTTTTGGTTAGCACCTAAAAGTTACAAAATTTAGTTTTTTTTTTTTTTGCCCAACAAATTTTTTTATTTTTTTTGTTTTGCTGTAGATTTTGTGGTGAAATATTGATTTTGTGGTGCAAAAAACAAGTCATCATATGGGTCAGTAGGTAAAACATTGAAAGCGTTATGATTTTTAGCGGGTGAGGTGGAAAAAAACTAAAGTGCTCAAATGCAAAAAACCTTTGTCCTTTAAGGGGTACTCCGGTGAAAACCTTTTTTCTTTTAAATCAACTGGTGCCAGAAAGTTAAACATATTTGTAAATTACTTCTATTAAAAAATCTTAATCCTTCCAGTACTTATTAGCTGCTGAATGCTACAGAGGAAATTCCTTTCTTTTTGGAACACTGATGACATCACAAGCACAGTGCTCTCTGCTGACATATCTGTCCATTTTAGCAACCGTGCATAGCATATGTATGCTAAGGGCAGCATGGTGGCTCAGTGGTTAGCACTGCTGCCTTGCAGTGCCGGGGCCTTGGGTTCAAATCCCACTAAGGACAACAATAAATAAAGAGTTATTATTATTATGACATCAGCAAAAAGCACTGTGCTCGTGATGTCATCAGAGAGAATTCCAAAAAGAAAAAAATTTCCTCTGTAGTATTCAGCAGCTAATAAGTACAGGAAGGATTAAGATTTTTTAATAGAAGTAATTTACAAATCTGTTTAACTTTCTGGCTCCAGTTGATTTAAAAGAAAAAAGGTTTTCACCGGAGTACCCCTTTAAGGAGTTAAAAGACTTATTATGAAATGTTATAGAATATAACTTCAATCCCATAAAAAAAAGTTTTATTAACAAGCAACCTTTCAGAAGTCATATTACATCTGTTTCTACATAATGTACCTAACAGCTAGGAGATAATGCAAGTAGACCTATACATATAGCTGTTGTGTTTATGTACTTGTACATCATGGTTCTAGAAATAATACAAAGATGAATCTTAAGAGGAACACTTCAAAACATATTATACTGTACAATGGCTTCCATGGTCCACCAGACTCCCCCAGTCTGCTTCACACAATCTCAACCTCCGTATGCCTGGTGCCCCCCTATTCTCTTTCATTCAGACAGTAAACCTTTATGATAATTGAATGACCCTCTTATGTAATACACTATATATGACACAATTATTTCTTGTATTACCTATGTTCTTTTGAGTTTTCTTATGTCTATATTTCTTTTTCATGGTCTAATAGGTATCACAGCGTTCCCCTGCGTGGGCTGCCCCCGCTGTCTTGTAGACTTTTCTCTGATTCAATTTATAAAATGTTAATAAAATCTTTTGAAACTAAAACATAATATACTGTACAATAGAACATATTATATTGTACAATAAAACATTAAGGTAGCATAAAACATTTTTATATTTTTAAACATTAAAAGGATGCCCCAAAACAGAGTTAGATCTCTGCTTGTTTAGGTAGAGGAAAAGAACTATCAATCAAGTCTGGTGGGACAAGGAACAGCCACAAGGGACTATAATGGATCATGGTTTAAGTATTGAAGAAAGAAGGTACGGAGGGTCCAGCACTTCGTTGCAAGCAGCTTTATTGAAGATACATCACACCATAAAAACGACAGTCAGTGAGACATGTTTCGAGCGCTTGCGCTCAAAACATGTCTGACTGACTATCGTTTTTATGGTGTGATGTATATTCAATAAAGCTGCTTACTACAAAGTGCTGGACCCTCCGTACCTTCTTTCTTCAACATTGGATGCCTTGCCGGGCACCGGTCCGAGCACCGTATATCAGGGAAGGTGATCTGAATCACTCACTTGTTTGTATCATGGTTCAAGTAGCATGAAAGTGAGCATGTGATGGCTTTCTTTTTACTTCTACTAGGATATATGACTATATATATGAGTTTGATAGCTCCCGTAAAACACTGCAGTGCTTTTTTATAGTAGTGCATTATGTCAGTGTAACACTGTATATTAATCTGAGCCTTTGGGACAAGGATGTCGTACCTTGGTTTATTTATTAGACCCCTGGCTGCAATGACAATCTTTTAGCACCCCTACATTGAGTCATGATGGGGTGACATAGCAGGAACCCTCTTCCAATTCTAATTCTTTAGATTCTTCAGCCACTAAGAGGTTAATAGCTAGGATCTGAGTTATCTCTGAACCTGGCTGTTGCAACAGAGTATAATCTGTAACACAAATGGCGAGCCCACACCATCACCAGGCCGTACCTTTAGGGCAGATTGAGGGATGTGCTTCCTAAAAGCACCAAATAAATATGACAGAAGTCAGGATGTGCTTATTATTGATTCTCTCCTTCGGACAGACCTTACATTTTCAATCAATGGGGTACAATACTTATATACGCTGCAGATATGCAGAATCAAATTGCTGCATCCCTTGTATTGCTTATACAAGCACAGCATTGTGCATATGGTTGTTGTTCTGCACTACGGCACAATCTCATTCAATGACCCTTTATTCTACAGATTGGCAGGAGTCCAGGAAGTTGTACCCTTCCCCAATCCTACATTGATCCAAAGAATGGGTCATCAATATGTAGATAGACACTATGGGGGAGATTTATCAAAGTTGTCTATGTCCCGCATCAATATAGACCAAACTACAGAGGGTTAGGCCAGTCTATTGTGCACCTAATTTATCAAAAGGCGCAAGGCTCTTGATAAATTCTGCGCACAGACTTCGGGATCTATGGTTTAGACATTATTTAAACCTGCTCCAACATGGCCTGACATTTCAGCGTACTTTCAGCCGATGCGACTTGTCGCTAAAAAGTCGCTTTTGATAAATTCAGCAACCATTCATTTTTCTGTCTAAAATAGACTAGAATGCATCATGTTCTAAAAATCCTCTAAAGCAAAAGTCGCAGAAAAGTCGCACATATTTAGTATGGGACTTTCTGTGCGACAAATTTAGACAGGAAAAACCAGTCTAAATCCTTTGATAAATATCCCCCTATCACTTTAAACAACTTTGACATTTTGTCATTTCAAATTTCATAGCAAATGTGATCCCTAACATATTTGCCAAAACTGACTTCTTACCTCCGAAAAGCAGCCCTGGTCACTAGGTGTCTTTCTTCTTTGAAATCTGCTGTCTACTACTTGTTGTCATGGGACTCTGTCTATAGAAACAGACAAAACAAAGAAATGAGGGTGGGGCTTAGCATGTACTATGTGCAGGAGGGTCTGAGAAAGCCTGGGCTGTGTACTTGCAAGCTGAGCAAGTCTACTTAGTAAGGATGACTCACAAAGGTAAATAAAGGCTTCCCACTTATCTCTGACTACCAATATAAAGATCAGGGCAGGCGTTTCTTGTGTAAATGCCAGTAAGTCCACAGTGCTCCAGTGTGATCTCCTATTCCCCTTTCCCTTTAGCTAGTCAGAAGAAGCTGGGTGTAACCCTTTCATTGCTGCTGGTGTTTCTTGCATTTCTGTTCACACAGCACCTTGCAGCCCCCTGAAATGTAGAAAGCTAGAAATACCTGTGTACCATGGAAGGAACTCTCAGGGGCTCCACAACACAGAAAATCTCCTTGTTACCACTAACAAAACCATGCAGGTATGCTTTAAGAAATGTAAAGGTTAAGCATTCAATGTATTTTTCTTTTCAATTTGTGTTTTGTCAGTTTTTCAGTAATAACAAAGAGTACAAAAGGCAATAGGAAACATAAGTACAGTACAAGTGGATAAGTAACAATCAAATTCTTGAAGCGTGCACAAAACTGAACAAAATGTTGGTATGTGTTAGTAGAAGAGATATCAGACAATAGCATCGTAAAAAAAAAAAAAAAGAAAAGAAAAGTAAAGAAATGTTACCTAAAAAATTTACTTTAAAAATAAAATAGAAGCCAAGATAGTGTTGATGGGTGGCCGTATATGGTGTCCAAGGTGATCAATGATAAAGATATTTAAAAAAGCATTGTAAATTTTCCTCTTTTATGTCTTAACTGCTTAAGGACCAGGCCCATTTTGGCCTTAAAGGACATCTATAGTGCAAAATAACTTATCCTCTATCTGAAGGATAGGGGATAAGTTATAGATCACGGGGGGTCGAGCGCTGGGGCCCCCCGCGATCTTCGGTACGGGCCCGCGGCAATATACAGGAAAGGGGGCGTTCCGTCCCCGCATGACTCGGTGGCTGACACGCCCCCTCCATGAATCCCATAGAGATACATGGAGGGGGAGTGTCTGCCGCGGCTTTCTGCTGGGGACGAAACTTCACTTCCGGCAGACTGCCTCGGCCCCATCCAAGAGATCCCGGGGGCCCCAGCGCTCGGACCCCCGCGATCTATAACTTATCCCCTATTGCAAAGACCAAAGAGAACACAACGGAGTCATTTCAAAAAAACGTATGTGCCAAACATGCACAAATTTTATTATTTCCGTAGAAAACAAGACAGTGCATAGATAAAAACATGTATATGCGAGAAAGAGGAATACAACAATAGATGGTGATATCACCGGCTCTGCACAGGAAGGAATCAAGGTACGTATATAATAGAATAGTGTTGCTCGCGAATATTCGCAATTCGAATATTATTCGCGAATATCGCATATTCGCGAATTCGCGAATTTCGCGAATATAGCGCTATATATTCGTAATTACGAATATTCGTTTTTTTTTTGTTTTTTTTCTTCACAGTACACATCACAGTGATCACCCCTCTCTGCTTCCAGCTTGTGTGGTGTAAAGAAGGCTGTAATACTACTGTGTGAGACTGCCGTGCGAAAATTCACATATGCGAAAATTAGCATATGCAACTTTTCGCATATGCGAATTTTCACATATGTTAATTTTCGTATACGCGTATTTTCGCATACGCGAAAATAAAACGAGAATATAACGAATATGCGAATATATGACGAATATTCGTCCATATATTCGCGAATATTCGCGAATTCGAATATGGCCTATGCCGCTCAACACTATAATAGAATATATCCCAAATTGAAGTATAAAAAATATTATTTATACATATAAACAGATGGCAAGGGCACATCTAAAGTACATATATATAGCTATTGCACATTAAAAAGTATTGCACATAATAAAGATCGCTCATATGTAGAGCATAAGCAATGTAAACATTTAAAGAAAGTGCTATGTGCATAAGACAGCTGCCTATAAATGCAGCATAAAGGGATACAGACCTAGTAGCAGCGTGTGGACCTAAGTACTGTGCACTGGCAGAGACCGGGATAGCACCACTCCAACGTACGTTTCGGTACGTCACCTTCGTCACCTTCCCCTATCCTTTGTGCTGGAGTACTCCTTTAAGGACAAGACCAATTTTATTTTAGCATTTTCGTTTTTTCCTCCTTGCCTTCTAAAAATCATAACTCTCTTATATTTCCATCCAAAGACCCATATTAGGGCTTGTTTTTTGCATGACCAATTGTACTTTGTAATAACATCACTTATTTTACCATGAAATGTACGGCGCAACCAAACAAATATTATTTATGTGGGAAAATTGAAAAGAAAACCGCAATTTAGCAAATTTTGGAAGGTTTTGTTTACACGCTGTACACTTTCCGGTAAAAATGACATGTTTTCTTTATTCTGTGGGCCAATGCTATTAAAATGATACCCATGGTATATGCTTTTCTATAATTGTACCTCTTAAAAAAAATCTCAAACCATTTTAACAAAATTTGTATATTTGAAATTGCCCTATTTTGACCACCTATAACTTTCTAATTTTTCCATATATGGGGTGATATGAGGGCTAATTTTTTGCACCATGATCTTTAGTTTTTATCAGTACCACTTTTGCTTAGGTTTTACTTTTTATTAATTTTTTATTAATTTTTTTGGGAATAAAATGTGACAAAAAAGCAGCAATTTTGGACATTTTTTTATTTTATTACGTTTACGCTGTTCACCATACGGGATGATTAACAATATATTTTAATAGTTCAGACTTTTACGCATGCGGCGATACCAAATATGTGTATTAATTTTTTTTAACTCCTTTTTGGGGGTAAAATGGGAAAAACGGACGTTTTACTTTTTTATTGGGGGAGGGGATTTTTCAGATTTTTTTAATTTTTTATTTTACATTTCTTTACTTTTTTTTTTTTTTTAACACTCTTTATGTCCCCATAGGGGACTATTCATTGCAATCAGTTGATTGCTAATACTGTTCAGTGCTATGTATAGGACATAGCACTGCTCAGTATTATCGGTCATCTTCTGCTCTGGTCTGCTCGATCTCAGACTAGAGCAGAACACCCCAAGAGACGGCTGGAGCCAGGTGAGGGGACCTCCAGCCGCCATGCTGGATGATCGGATCCCCACTGCAGTGCTGCCGGCGATCCGATCATCCATTCAAAGTACCGCACTGCTGTAGATGCTGTGATCTGTATTGATCCCAGTATCTGAGGGGTTAATGGCGGACATGCTCGCGATTGCGGATGTCCGCCATTACCGGCGGGTCCCTGGCTGCTGACAGAAGCCGGGACCTGATGGGCATGACACGAGCACCGCTCTGGTGCTCGCGATCATGGCGGCGCGTAAATGTACATCATGGCACCACGTCACCAGTACCAAGTCACCATGACGTACATTTACGTCCATTGTCGTTAAGGGGTTAAAGGGGTACTCCGGAGAAAAACTATTTTTCAACTGGTGCCAGAAAGTTTAACAGAGTTGTAAATTACTTCTATTAAAAAATCTTAACCCTTCCAGAACTTATCAGCTGCTGTACGCTCCACAGGAAGTTCTTTCTTTTAAAATTTATTTTCTGTCTAACCACAGTGCTCTCTGCTGACACTTCTGTCTATCTAAGGAACTGTCAAGAGCAGGATAGGTTTTCTATGGGCATTTGCTCCTGCTCTGGACAGTTCCTGAGACAGACAGAGGTGGCAGCAGAGAGCACTGTGGTCAGACAGAAAATACATTTAAAAAGAATAGAACTTCCTCTGGAGCATACAACAGCTAAGATTTTTTTAAGTAATTTACAAATCTGTTTAACTTTCTGGCACCAGTTGATCTGAAAAAAATTTAAATAAATCGTTTTTCCCCGGAGTACCCCTTTAAATGTTGGACTGGTGGTAGATAAACATTTCTCAAGATCTGTATGAACATTATACTGTATATTAAAAGGAAATAAGGCACTTTGCCAACAAGACAGGACACTTAAATAGAATCAAAAACTTTTCATATGTTTTACATCTCGGCAAAACATTAATCTTTCTAATATACTTAATAAGAAAATGTTATTTTTTTCTTATATAGAAAAAAGAACACTAGGGGTCCCCGTACCATCCAGAACATAACTCTGTCTGGCTGAAGCATAATATTTGTCCCAGCTGAAGCACAGGCTGGGGTAAAGTCCAGTAAGTGAGGGCAGGACTAGCACTCCTTTGTGCTCACTCCTGTCCTGTGAAAACTCCTTTCTGAAAACAGAGAGGAGGGGGTTACAGAGCAGCCTGCAGTGATTGGATGAAGAGACCCAGCACAGCCAGCAGACCCAGGGAGGAAGTGAATGCATGGTGAGTGAGGGTGGGCTCAGATATGCCCCTTACTGAGCAGTGGATGTTGGAATGAGTGAGCAACAGAACAAAGGGATTTTTTTTAGCCAAATATAGAAGCTAGACACATAAAAAAAACATGTAAAGCATCTGCATGACATAGTGACATATATAACTCGTATTATTTTCTGTGATATGACAGGTAACCTTTAAGATTTAGACTAGAGGTGAGCGAATGTTTGGAAAATTCGATTTGGCCGATTCGCTGAATTTCCTGAAAAAATTTGGTTCGGTCAGAATTTATTTGCAGTGAATCGCTATTTAAAATGGCTATTTCTGGGCTACAGAGAGCCTCTATAGGGGTGTAGAACACTTTTCCTTGTTGTAACACTCATAGGGAGTGTGCTGTGTTTGTAAAATAATACTGTTTTTCAGTATGACAGAGTGTTTTGGAAATGTTCTTCATGCCAAAAGAATGTAGTGACAAGAGTTACCTTCCATTCAGTACTTCTTATCTGGCTTTTAAGTATAGAAATTATTTATTTAAATTCTATTACATTTCATTTAAAAATTTACAAGTCACTTTTCTACATTTATAAAATGAAAATGTATTTAACCCCTTAAGGACTCAGCCCATTTTGGCCTTATGGACTCATGCCTCTTTTATATTTTCATCTACAGATGTGTATGAGGGCTTGTTTTTTGCGCGACCAGTTTTCCTTCATAATTACATCCCTCATTTTACCATAAAATGTATGGCACAACCAAAAAAATATTTTTTGTGTGGGGAAATTGAAAAGAAAAACGCAATTTTCCAAATTTTTGAGGAGACCATATAGTGGCTGAATCACACAGCGTGGAGGTGGCGGCAGCATGAGGAGACCATATAGTGGCTGAATGATACAGCTTGGAGGTGGTGGAAGCATGAGAAGACCATATAGTGGCTGAATGACACATTCTGGAGGTGGCGGCAGCATGAGGAGTTCATATAGTGGCAGAATGACACAGCCTGGAGGTGGCGGAAGCATGAGGAGGACATACGGTGACAGAATGAGGCAGCCTGGAGGTGGCATCAGCATGATGAAAACATATAGTGGCAGAATGAGACAGCCTGGAGGTGGCATCAGCATGAGGAGAACACATGGTGGCAGATTGACAAAGCCTAGAGGTGGCATCAGCATGAGGAGAACATATGGTGGCAGAATGACACAGCCTTTGTCAGATGTGTGGCAGGTAGGTCTCTTTTGTCATAGTGTTGGTGTGCACAAGTAAGTATTGAGGATATGCATTACGTAAAATGTAACTTTTAATATTATTCTTAGGATAAAATAAATGGATTATTATTTTTTTTTTTTATCTAACAAATTATTAATTCCCTTTTTGGTAAGTGTTGCTCGCCCTAAAAAGGCTGGCCCCACACAGGAACCTCTCCCTATTTCCACCTGGAAATGGCAGTGTTTACAGGTGGAAATAGGGAGAGGGTCCTGTGTTGGGCAACCCTTTTTAGGGCGAGTAACACTTGCCAAGAAGGGAATTAATAACGCAAGAGTAGGGCCTTACAGGGGAAGTTTTTACCCCCACCGGTTACAGTGGACCATATGTTGTTCCCTTCCACCTTTTAGAGGTCTTTGTATCACATCAATACTTGGTGGTATAGGTGCATATGGTGTTTTTTGGACACCTTTCCTTTTCTGGGTCCATATATTTTAGCCTAAGAAAAGCAAAGTTTTAGCTTGTCTTGCGGTAATAATTCAATAATTAATTATGAATTATGGTCATAAAAATATTAATTTTGAAAAATTAAAAAAAATATGAAAATGAGAAAAAATATCAAAATTATGACCTAGTAAATTGTAGACATAGCCAATCAATACAATTCACATCTGAGTCCGACTATTTCCTCAGATATCAACAAGTTCTTTTTATGACGGGATGACATTAATGCTTAAGAATGTAGTTTTGCAATATACAATAATAATAATAAACAGGTATTATTAATAAACAGGTATTATAAAAGTATGCACATTTATTGGTTATAAACATAAATGAGTAATAAACACAATGATATATGCAAATAAATATCAAATAGATATATTAGTAAACATAACAAGCTTGTTAAATGACTACATATAGTAAAACAATACATGTGAGTTGTAAGTAAATTGTTACAATGAAACAAAAGCTACTAGGTTAGGATGTCATATAAGAAAAAGGTTACATATCACTGTTCAGAGGAAACCCTATGATATCAAGATGGGCGATATCTAATCATAGACAACAATAGGGAATGCTAAATACACTGCCCGCTCCCTTCTAACTAACTACAAATCACATGATTCCATGTATGGGCAAATCCATCTAAGGATATAAACATGGAAGAACTATGATATACTTCCACAAGATTCTGGACTATTTTCTATACATGATCTTGGTAAGACATTAACCCCTTAAGGACCAAGCCCATTTTCACCTTAAGGACCAGAGCGTTTTTTACACATCTGTCCACTGTCACTTTAAGCATTAATAACTCTGGGATGCTTTTACTTATGAATTTGTTTCCGAGAATGTTTTTTTCATGACACATTCTACTTTAACATAGAGGGTAAAATTTTGTCGATATTTGCATCATTTTTTGGTGAAAAATTTCTCAATTTCATGAAAAATTTCTAAATTTTGCATGTTTCTAACTTTGAAACTCTCTGCTTGTAAGGAAAATAGACATTTCAAATAAATTATATATTGATTCACATATACTATATGTCTACTTTCTGTTTGCATCATAAAGTTGCCATGTTTTTACTTTTGGAAGACATCAGAGGGCTTCAAAGTTCAGCAGCAATTTTCTACTTTTTCCCAAAATTTTCAAAATCTGAATTTTTTATGGACCAGTTTAGTTTTGAATTGGATTTGAAGGGCCTTCATATTAGAAATATCCCATAAATGACCCCATTATAAAAACTAAAAGAAATCCCCCAAAATTTGTAACCCAATTTCTCTTGAGTAAGGAAATACCTCATGTGTGGATGTAAAGTGTTTGGCAGGCGCAGTAGAGGGCTCAGAAGGGAAGGAGCGACAATGGGATTTTGGAGAGTGAGTTTTTCTGAACTGTTTTTGGGGGGCGTGTCACATTTAGGAAGCCCCTATGGTGCCAGAACAGCAAAAACAAAAAAATAAACACTTGGCATACCATTTTGGAAACTACACCCCTCAATGAATGTAACAAGGGGTACAGTGAGCCTTAACATCCCACAGGTTTTTGACGACTTTTCGATAAAGTTGGATGTGTAAATAATTTTTTTTTCACTAAAATGCTGGATTTCCCCCCAAATTTTACATTTTTACAAGGGGTAATAGGAGAAAATGCCCCTCAAAATTTGTAACCCCAGCTCTTCTGAGTATGGAAATACCCCGTTTGTGGATGTCAAATGCACTGCAGGCGCACTACATTGCTCAGAAGAGAAGGAGCCATGTTTGGCTTTTGGAAAGCAAATTTAGCTGAAACGGTTTTTGGGGGGCATGTCGCATTTAGGAAGCCCCTATGGTGCCAGAACAGCAAAAAACCCTGACATGGCATACTATTTTGGAAACTACTCCCCTTAAGAAACGTAACAAGGGGTACAGTGAGCCTTAACACCCCACAGATGTTTGACCACTTTTCATTAAAGTCAGATATGTAAATGAAAAAAAATTTTTTCACTGAAATGCAGTATTTTTCCCCCAAACTTACCATTTTTACAAGAGGTAATAGGAGAAAATGCCCCCCAAAAATTGTAACCCAGTTTCTTCTGAGTATGGAAATACCCCATATGTGGATGTAAAGTGCTTTGCGGGTGCACTACAATGCTCAGAAGAGAAGGAACGCCATTGGGCTTTTGGAGAGAGAATTTGATTGGAATGGAGGTTGGGGTCATGTGCGTTTACAAAGCCCCAGTGGTGCCAAAACAGTGGACTCCCCCCCCACATGTGACCCTATTTCGTAAACTACACCCCTCATGGAATGTAATAAGGTGTGCAGTGAGCATTTACATCCCACTGGCGTTTGACAGATCTTTGGAACAGTGGGCTGTGCAAATGAAAAATTAAATTTTTCATTTTTACAGACGACTGTTCAAAAAATCTGTCAGACACCTGTGGGGCGTAAATGCTCACTGTACCCCTTATTACATTTCTTGAGGGGTGTAGTTTCCAAAATGGGGTCACAGGGGGGGGGGGGCATTGTTCTGCCGCTATGGGGGCTTTGTAAACACACATGGCCTTCAATTTCAGACACAATCTCTCTCCAAAAGACCAATGGTGCTCCTTCTCTTCTGAGCCCTGTAGAGCACTTTGCATCCACATATGGGTTACAAATTGTCGGGGGCTTTTTTCCTATTACCCCTTGTAAAAATGAAAAATTTGGGATAAAACCAGCATTTTAGTAAAAAAATACAAAATTTTCATTTTCACGTCCGACTTTAATGAAAATTCGTCAAACACCTGTGGGGTGTTAAGGCTCACTATACCCCTTGTTAAGTTCCGTGAGGGGTGTAGTTTAAAAAATGGGTCACATGTGGGTGTTTTTTTTTGTTTATGTCAGAACCGCTATAACGATCAGCCACCCCTGTGCAAATCACCCTAAATGTACATGATGCTCTCACTCCTGAGCCTTGTTGTGCGCCTGCATATCATTTTACGCCCACATATGAAGAAATTGTGTTACAAATTTTGGGGGTCTTTTTTTTCCTTTTACCTCTTGTGAAAATTATGGGGCAACACCAGCATGTTAGTGTAAAAAATGAAAAGGAGAAAAAGCCCCCCCAAAATTGTTAGGCAATTTCTCCTGAGCACAGAAATACCCCTTATGTGGCCCTAAACGGTTGCCTTGAAATACGACAGGGCTCCGAAGTGAGAGCGTCATGCGCATTTGAGGACTAAATAAGGGACTTGCATGGGGACGGACCCGGATGCAAGAATTACACTTGCCTCCGATACCAAAAATACCCTATGGCAGTGTTTCCCAAACAGGGTGCCTCCAGCTGTTGCAAAAATCCCAACATGCCTGGACAGTCAAAGACTGTTCGGCAATACTGGGAGTTGTCTTGCAACAGCTGGAGGCTCCGTTTTGCAAACAGTGTCATACAAGAATTTTTTTTTTTTGGGGGGGACAGTGTAAGGAGTGTATATGTAGTGTTTTACCCTCTATTTTGTGTTAGTGTAGTGTTTTTAGGCTACACTCACATGGCCGGGGTCTACAGCGAGTTTCCTGCTGGGAGTTTGAGCTGCGGCGGAAGATTTGCTGCATCTCAAACTTGTAGAAAGAAACTCGCTGTAGACGTCCGCCCGTGTGAATGTATCCTGCACATTCAAAACTACCACTACCAGCATGCCCTTTGGCTGTCCGTACATGCTGGGGGTTGAAGTTATTCAACAGCTGGAGGCACACTGGTTGCAAAACACAGAGTTTGTTACTTAACTCAGTGTTTTGCAACCAGTGTGCCTCAAGCTCTTGCAAAACTACAACTCCCTGCATGTACGGTCTATCAGTGCATGCTGGGAGTTGTAGTTTGCCACAGCTGGAGGCGCACTGGTTACGAAACACTGAGTTAGGTAACAAACTTCGCAACCAGTGTGCCTTCAGCCATTGCAAAAAACTTCAACTTTCAGCATGCAGTGACAACTGAAGAGCATGCTGGGATTTGTAGTTATGCAACAGCTGGAGGCATACTATTAACACTCCCAGCATGCCCTTTGGCTGTCCGTGCATGCTGGGGATTGTAGTTATGCAACAGCTGGAGGCACACTGGTTGCAAAACACTGAGAGTTTGTTACTTAACTCAGTGTTTCCCAACCAGGGTGCCTCCAGCTGTTGCTAACTCCCAGCATGCCCAGACAGCTGAAAGACATGTTGGGAGTTGTAGTTTTGCAACATCTGGAGGGTCACAGTTTGGAGACCACTGTGCAGTGGTGTCCAAACTGTAGCCCTCCAAATGTTGCCAAACTTCAACTCCAAGAATGCCCAGACTGTCCAGGAATGCTGGGAGTTGTAGTTCTGTAACATCTGAAGGGCCAGATGTTACAGAACTACAACTCCCAGCATGCCTGGACTGTCTGGGCATGCTGGGAGTTGTAGTTTTTCAACATCTGGAAGGGATTCAGTTTGGACACCTTTGGCTGTCTGGACTTTCTGGGAGTTGTAGTTTGGCAACTCCTTAAAGGTTACCGCTGATCTTTACTGCTGCCTCTGCCGCTGCCTGCCGCCAATTCCGCCACAATCGCCAGTCCCGGCGCGATCGCCGGTCCCGGCACCCGCCACCATCTTCCCCCTGCTCTGCTCCGACATCCAGGGGCGTGCAGAGCAGGGATTTAAACTTTAACCTCTCGCCCCCATCCTGCCATTGGTCGGCTAGTCCTAATGGCAGGGGATAGGAGCGAGGTGGCAGCTGCCACCTCGCTCCTATCCCTCAGGATGATCATAGCTGTCTCTGACAGCTCCGATGGTAAGTGGACTTCGGCGCCCCACATGTGACCCCATTTTGGAAACTACACCCCTCACATAATGTAATAAGGGGTACAATGAGCATTTACGCCCCACAGGTGTCTGACAGATTTTTGGAACAGTGATCCGTGAAAATGAAAAAATGTATTTTTCATTTGCACAGCCAACTGTTCCAAAGATCTGTCAAACGCCAGTGGGGTGTAAATACTCACTGCACCCCTTATTAAATTCTGTGAGGGGTGTAGTTTACAGAATGGGGTCACATATGGGGGGGTGTCCACTGTTCTGGCACCACAGGGGGCTTTGTAAACGCACATGGCCCCTGACTTCGATTCCAAACAAATTCTCTTCCAAAAAGCTCAATGTCGCTCCTCCTCTTCTAAGCATTGTGGTGCGCCAGCAGAGCACTTGACATCCACACATGGGTTATTCCCATACTCAGAAGAAATGTTGGGGGTCATTTTCTCCTATTACGCCTTGTAAAAATGTAAAATTTAGGGAAAAAACTGAATTTTAGTGAAAACATTTTTTTTTTTTCATTTACACATCTGACTTTCACAAAAAGTCGTCAAACACCTGTGGGGTGTTAAGGCTCACTTTACCCCTTGTTACATTCCTTGAGGGGTGTAGTTTCCAAAATAGTATACCATGTGATTTTTTTTTTTTTTTTTTTTTTTTTTTTGCTGTTCTGGCACTGTTGGGGCTTAATCACAGCCCTGTTGAAAACCCTAGTTTCAAATAATATTTAAAAACAATATTTTATTGGTATGCATTAAAATTGTTATAACACCCAATTGTGATAATTACTCATGAACACCAAGAACAAAAAAAAAAAATATATAATAATAATAATGAGGTGCTAGACCAATAATTATTCTGTACCTGTTTTTCAATAAATAAAGTCAATCTTGACTAATCTTTCAAGGGATCATGAAACAGGTGAAAGGTTAGCGCTTCGCTGTCCTCCAAGCTGCACAGACAGAACAAGTGTAACACCTTATTCCCTCTATTAGCCCAAATTTACCAGCGTGATGTATTTAATGTCCTCTCAGACAGATAACGCTACTTATGTTTAGGCAATAAAGGGGTGAACTCACCATAAATAGGGTACAATTTTTTCACATTCACCTCATGTGCAGAAATTGATGAGAAAGATATGATAAAATCTAGTTTACAGTTTTTATGGTCCAATAGTTCCGACGCGTTTCTTCCCTAGATGACGGGATTTATCAAGGAACATGTGACATGGATGTCCCATAGGTAAGGATTAGTGTCAGGAGTTACAATTGACACAAGTTCAGCATAGATCTACCTTACTCCCATTGACTGTTAAAGAGACATACAGTGACGCCCGATCAGCGTCCCGGTCGGCTGTGTGGACCAACAGCCGACCGGGATGCTGATCGGGCGTCACTGTATGTCTCTTTGACAGTGTAGGATACACCCCCGATTACCTCCTGTATCTATGGGGAGGTGGCGATTTTGTCACGCCCCCAGGATCGCTGCTATTGGCTGGACGATTGTCCAGCCAATAGCAGCCGGCAGGGGAGGGGTTAACCGCATCCTCCTGCAGCTCCCACTGCTGGCTGGCGTCAGTCAGCGGTCAGAGCTGCTGGAGGAAGGCCGGGACCTCCCCTCTGCTGAGATCGGAGCCCCCACAGAAGAAAAGAAGCCCCCCATAGATCAAGGAAAGAATACAATCCAGGGAAAGGTAGGGTAAAAAGTAAAATAAAAGTAAAAAAAAAAGTTTAAAAAAAATCTTCCCCCCCGACCCGACCCCCTAATAGGTCCCCAAGGGTCTGCCGCAATTTTTCAGTGTGACATGGGCCCTATTAGGTGTTCAGGGCGCTACATTTGGCCCCCCATTTTTTTTTTGGCCGCAGCGCTTTCCCCCCCCCCATACAGTTTATAGTTACACCAATCACACACAGTACATACTCCCACTTTGGGAGCTCTCGGTCGATGAGTCTCTTATCAGTTTTAAGGGGAGACTCATCTTTCTCCAGTATATTCCCTCGAAGCAGGCACAATATGGCGTGAAGCTCTATAAACTTCGTGAGAGTACCTCCGGGTACATTTACAAGTTTAGAGTGTATGAGGGGCGAGATTCCCGTATTGAACCCCCAGATTGTTCCCCTACTCTGGGTGTTAGCGGGAAACTCGTTGATGGATAAGGGTTACCACGTGTACGTGGACAACTTTTATACCAGCATCCCTCTCTTCACATCCCTTGCCGCCACATCGACGTCCACTTGTGGACCAGAGAGGCCTCTCTCTAAATTTGATCCAGACACCTATTCCCAAGGGTGAGTCCCGTGCCCTAGCCCATGAAAACCTGTTGTTGGTCAAGTATAAGGATAAGAGGGATGTCCTTATGCTGACCACTATTCATGGCAACGGCAGCTCACCTGTCCCTGTGCGAGGCACCACAACACCGGTCCTCAAGCCCGTCATTACGCACAGAGCGAACTCGCTCTGTGCTGTAATGATAGCGTGGTGCCGCAGCGGGGATCCCAGGGCTCCCCAGCAGCGGGACCGTGGCGATCTGAAATCTTATCCCCTATCCTTTGGATAGGGGATAAGATGTCTAGGGGCGGAGTACCCCTTTAAGGATTGCTTCAGGGAGTATCACACTTCCATGGAGTACTAAATTTTCCCTTCTCATTTTAATTTTCCATAATTTGACCCCAATGTACCAAGTCCAGAGTACATTCCAAGTTTTAACCCCATAAACCACTAAATTGCCCAAAATAATGTTTCATCTGAAAAAAAAAAACTGATAAGACCCCTGGGGGTATTTTTTTTTACAAAAAATGGGTCATGGGTCACTGAGTCACTATCATCGGGGACTTTTTATGTTGCCTCAAATGCGCATCGCTCTCTCTCCACCTGAGCGGGGTGCGCATTTGAGGCAACTGCCACACACATCACATTCCCAGAATGATGATTCAGAGCATAGGGTTTGGGGTGGGCATATTTTTTAGTTTTGGCTATGCTCTGGGTCATCATTGTGGGAACATCATTTAAAATGTTATCTCCCACTGTACCCCATTTTAGTTATTTAGTGTACCCCAGTTATTTAACCCATGTATTGCCCCTTGAGGGAGGTCCCACTGCTCTGGCTCCATAGGAGAAAGCCAAAGCTCAAGGACCTTATGAGGTATGTCCTTACTTCAAAGAAATGTATTTACACATTTACAATGACATTTTCTCCTTTTACCACTTGTGAAAATGAAAAATTTGGGGTAACCCAAGCATTTTAGTGTAAAAAAAATCAAATTTTTAATTTTCACATCCCACTTCATGAATATTTATCAAACACCTGTGGGGCGTTAAGGCTCACTATACCCTTGTTACGTTCCTTGAAGGATTTTTTGCTGTCCTGGCACCATAGGGGCTTCCTAAATGCGATATGCACCCCCATTTCAGAAAAATTTGCTAATGTGACTCCTTCTCTTCTGAGCATTGTAGTGTGCCCGCAGTGCACTTGATGTCCACGCATGGGGTATTTCCATACTCAGAAAAGATGGGGTTACACATTTTGGGGGGCATTTCTCTTATTACCCCTTGTAAAAATATAAAATTTTGGGAAAAAACATAATTTTAGTGGAAAATAAGAATAAAAAATAATTTACACATCCAAAGTCGTCAAACACCTGGGGGTGTTAAGGCTCACTGTACCCCTTGTTACGTTCCTTCATGGGTGTAGTTTCCAAAATAGTATGCCATGTGGGGTTTATTTTGCTGTCCTGGCACCTTAGAGACTTCCTAAATGGGACATGCCCCCAAAAAACCATATCAGCAAAATTTACTTAGCAAAAGCCAAATGTGACTCCTTCTCTTCTGAGCATTGTAGTACGCCAACAGAGCACTTGACGTGCACATATGAGGTATTTCCATATTCAGAAGAGATAGTGTTACAAATTTTCGGGGTCATTTTCTCCTATTACCCCTTGTAAAAATGTAAAATTTGGGGGAAAACCAGAATTTTAGTGAAAAAAAAAAATCATTTACACATCCAAATTTAACGAAAAGTCATCAAACACCTGTGGGCTGTTAAGGCTCACTGTACCCCTTGTTACGTTCCTTGAGGGATGTAGTTTCCAAAATAGTTGCCATGTGGGGTATTTTTTTGCTGTCCTGGCACCATAGGGACTTCCTAAATGGGACATGCCCCCAAAAAAACATTTCAGCAAAATTTACTTTGCAAAAGCCAAATGTGAATCCTTCTCTTCTGAGCCTTGTAGTACGCCCGCAGTGCACTTGACGTGCACATATGAGGTATTTCCATACTCATAAGAGATGGGGTTACAAATTTTGGGGCTCATTTTCTCCTATTACCCCTTGTAAAAATGTAAAATTTTGGGGAAAACCAGCATTTTAGTGAAAAAAAAAGATCACTTACACATCCAACTTTAACCAAAAGTCGTCAAACACCTGTTGGGTGTTAAGGCTCACTGTACCCCTTGTTACGTTCCTTGAGGGGTGTAGTTTCCAAAATAATAAGCCATGTGTTTTTTTTCTGTCTTGGCACCATAGGGGCTTCCTAAATGGGACATGCCCCCCAAAAACCATTGCAGCTAAATTTACTTTGCAAAAGCCAAATGTGACTCCTTCTCTTCTGAGCATTGTAATGCACCAGCAGAGCACTTGACGTGCACATATGAGGTATTTCCATACTCAGAAAAGATGGGGTAACAAATTTTGGGTAGAAATTTGGGGGAAAACTAGCATTTTAGTGAAAAAAAAATAATTTACACGTCCAACTTTAACAAAAAGTTGTGAAAAACTTGTGGAGTGTTAAGACTCACTGGAGCCTTTGTTACGTGCCTTGAGGGGTCTAGTTTCCAAAATAGTATGCCATGTGTTTTTTTTTCCAGCTGTTCTGGCACATAGGGGCTTCCTTAATGTGACATGCCCCCCTAAAACAATTTCAGAAAAACTCACTCTCCAAAATCCCACTGTTGCTCATTCCCTTCTGAGCCCTCTAGTGCACCCGCCGAACACTTAACATACACATATAAGGTATTTCTGTTACGCCTAGCGCTCCGGGTCCCCGCTCCTCCCCGGAGCGCTCACGGCGTCTCTCTCCCTGCAGCGCCCCGGTCAGTCCCGCTGACCGGGAGCGCTGCACTGACATGGCCGTCGGGGATGCGATTCGCACAGCGGGACGCGCCCGCTCGCGAATCGCATCCCAAGTCACTTACCCGGCCCGGGCCCCTCCTGTCATGTGCTGGCGCGCGCGGCTCCGCTCTCTAGGACGCGCACGCGCCAGCTCTCTGAGACTTAAAGGGCCAGTGCACCAATGATTGGTGCCTGGCCCAATTAGCTTAATTGGCTTCCACCTGCTCCCTGGCTATATCTGCTCACTGCCCCTGCACTCCCTTGCCGGATCTTGTTGCCTTGTGCCAGTGAAAGCGTTTAGTGTTGTCCAAGCCTGTGTTACCTGAACTCTTGCTATCCATCTTGACTACGAACCTTGCCGCCTGCCCCGACCTTCTGCTACGTCTGACCTTGCCTCTGCCTAGTCCTTCTGTCCCACGCCTTCTCAGCAGTCAGCGAGGTTGAGCCGTTGCTAGTGGATACGACCTGGTTGCTACTGCCGCAGCAAGACCATCCCGCTTTGCGGCGGGCTCTGGTGAACACCAGTAGCCTCTTAGAACCGGTCCACCAGCACGGTCCACGCCAATCCCTCGCTGACACAGAGGATCCACTACCTGTAAGCCGAATCGTGACAATTTCCTTACTCGAGAGAAATTGGGTTACACATTTCTCTCCTTTTACCCCTTGTAAAAATTCAAAAACTGGGTCTACAAGAACATGCCAGTTTAAAAAATGAAGATTTTGAATTTTCTCCTTCACTTTGCTGCTATTCCTGTGAAACACCTAAAGGGTTAACAAACCTTTTGAATGTCATTTTGAATACTTTGAGGGGTGCAGTTTTTATAATGGGGTCATTTATGGGGTATTTCTAATATGAAGACCCTTCAAATCCACTTCAAAACAGAACTGGTCCCCGAAAAATTTTGATTTTGAAAATTTTGGCAAAAATTTGAAAATTGCTGCTATACTTTGAAGCCCTCTGATGTCTTCCAAAAGTAAAAACATGTCAACTTTATGATGCAAATATAAAGTAGACATATTGTATATGTGAATCAATATATAATTTAGTTGGATTATTTATTTTCCTTATAAGCAGAGAGCTTCAAAGTTAAAAAAAAAAGGCAAATTTTCATTTTTTTCTGAAAATTTTGGAATTTTTCACCAAGAAATGATGCAAGTATCGACAAAATGTTACCACTAACATAAAGTAGAATATGTCACGAAAAAACATTCTCGGAATCAGAATGAAAGGTAAAGCATCCCAGAGTTATTAATGTTTAAAGTGACAGTGGTCAGATGTGCAAAAAATGGCCGTGTCCTACACTGAAAATTGTCTGGGTCCTTAACCCCTTAAGGACTGAGCCCATTTTCACCTTAAGGACTCGGCCATTTTTTGCAAATCTGACCACTGTCACTTTAAACATTAATAACTCTGGAATGCTTTTAGTTATCATTCTGATTCCGAGATAGTTTTTTCGTGACATATTCTACTTTAACTTAGTGGTAAAAATTTTTGGTAACTTGCATCCTTTCTTGGTGAAAAATCCCCAAATTTGATGAAAAATTTGAAAATTTTGCATTTTTCTAACTTTGAAGCTCTCTGCTTGTAAGGAAAATGGATATTCCAAATAATTTTTTTTAATTCACATATACAATATGTCTACTTTATATTTGCATCATAAAATTGATGAGTTTTTACTTTTGGAAGACACCAGAGGGCTTCAAAGTTCCGCAGCAATTTTCCAATTTTTCACAAAATTTTGAAACTCGCTTTTTTTCAGGGACCAGTTCAGGTTTGAAGTGGATTTGAAGGGTCTTCATATTAGAAATACCCCATAAATGACCCCATTATAAAAACTGCACCCCCCGAAAGTATTCAAAATGACATTCAGTAAGCGTTTTAACCCTTTACGGGTTTCACAGGAATAGCAGCAAAGTGAAGGAGAAAATTCACAATCTTCATTTTTTACACTCGCATGTTCTTGTAGACCCAATTTTTGAATTTTTGCAAGGGGTAAAAAGGAGAAAATTTTTACTTGTATTTGAAACCCAATTTCTGTCGAGTAAGCACATACCTCATATGTCTATGTAAAGTGTTCGGCGGGCGCAGTAGAGGGCTCAGAAGGGAAGGAGCGTCAAATGGTTTTTGGGGGGCATGTCACCTTTAGGAAGCCCCTATGGTGCCAGAACAGCAAAAAACCCCACATGGCATACCAATTTGGAAAATAGACCCCTTGGGGAACGTAACAAGGGGTAATGTGAACCTTAATACCCCACAGGTGATTCACGACTTTTGCATATGTAAAAAAAAAAAAATTTACCTAAAATGTTTGGTTTCCCTAAAGTTTTACATTTTTAAAAAGGGTAATAGCAGAAAATACCCCCCAAAATTTGAAGCCCAATTTCTCCCGATTCAGAAAACACCCCATATGGGGGTGAAACGTGCTCTGCTGGCGCACTACAGGTCTCAGAAGAGAAGGAGTCACATTTGGCTTTTTGAAAGCAAATTTTGCTCTGGGGGCATGCCGCATTTAGGAAGCCCCTATGGTGCCAGGACCGCAAAAAAAAAACCACATGGCATACCATTTTGGAAACTAGAGCCCTCGGGGAATGTAACAAGGGGTTAAGTGAACCTTAATACCCCACAGGCGTTTCACGACTATTGCATATGTAAAAAAAAAAAACAGAAAATACCCCCCAAAATTTGAAGCCCAATTTCTCCCGAGTACGGCGATACCCCATATGTGACCCTTAAATGTTGCCTTGAAATACGACAGGGCTCCAAAGTGAGAGCGCCATGCGCATTTGAGACCTAAATTAGGGATTGCATAGGGGTGGACATAGGGGTATTCTACGCCAGTGATTCCCAAACAGGGTGCCTCCAGCTGTTGTAAAACTCCCAGCATGCCTGGACAGTCAACGGCTGTGCGACAATACTGGGAGTTGTTGTTTTGCAACAGCTGGAGGCTCCGTTTTGGAAACCGTGGCGTACCAGACGTTTTTTATTTTTATTTGGGAGGGGAGGGGGGCTGTGTAGGGGTATGTGTATATGTAGTGTTTTTTACTTTTTATTTTATTTTTTGTGTTAGTGTAGTGCAGTGTTTTTAGGGTACAGTCGCATGGGCGGGGGTTCACAGTAGTTTCTCGCTGGCAGTTTGAGCTGTTGCAGAAAATTTGCTGCAGCTCAAACTTGCAGCCAGATACTTACTGTAAGCCTCCGCCCATGTGAGTGTACCCTGTACATTCACATTGGGGGGGACATCCAGCTGTTGCAAAACTACAACTCCCAGCATGCGCTGAAAGACTGTAAATGCTGAGAGTTTTAGTTTTGCAACAGCTGTAGGCACACTGGTTATGTATCACAGAGTTTGTGACCTTACTCAGTGTTTCAAAACCAGTGTACCTCCAGCTGTTGCAAAACTACAACTCCCAGCATGTACGGTGCATGGTGTAAGGTGACTGCTGGGAGTTGTAGTTTGCAACAGCTGGAGGCACACCGGTTGTGAAACACTGAGTTAGGTAAAAAAAAAAACTCTAAGTTTCACAACCAGTGTGCCTTCAGCTGTTGCAAAACTACAACTCTCAGCAGTCACCGACAGCCAACGGGCATGCTGGGAGTTGTAGTTATGCGACCAGCAGATGCACCACTACAACTCCCAGCATGCACTTTAGCTGTTTGTGCAAGCTGGGAGTTGTAGTTATACAACAGCTGAAGGTACACTTTTCCATAGAAAAAATGTGCCTCCAGCTGTTGCAAAACCATAAGTCCCAGCATGCCCATAAGGGAATGCTGGGAGTTGTGGTGGTCTGCCTCCTGCTGTTGCATAACTACAGCTCCCAGCATGCCCTTTTTGCATGCTGGGAGCTGTTGCTAAGCAACAGCAGGAGGCTGTAACTCACCTCCTGCTACTGCTTCATCGCAGGAAAGTCCCTCGCCGCCGCCGTCGCTCCTGGGGCCCCGATCCCAACATGGACGCCGGGGATCGGGGTCCCCAGCACCCGGGGTCATCTTCCTGCACCCGCTCACGCCCTCCGGAAGAGGGGCGGAGCGGGTGCGGGAGTGACACCCGCTGCAGGCGCCTTGATTGGTCGGCCGGTAATCCGGCTGACGAATCAGGGCGATCATGAGGTGGCACCAGTGCCACCTCACCCCTGCAGGCTCTGGCTGTTCGGGGCCGTCAGAGACGGCCCCGAACAGCCAGTAGTTCCGGGTCACCGGGTCACTGGAGACTCGATTGACCCGGAATCGCCGCAGATCGCTGGACAATTCAGTTCAGCGATCTGCGGCGATTCCGGGCATAATGACCCCCCTGGGCGATATGCCGGGATGCCTGCTGAACGATTTCAGCAGGCATCCGGCTCCGGTCCCCAACCGGCTAGCGGTGGGGATGGGAATTCCCACGGCGTATGGATACGCCCTGCGTCCTCAAGGACTCGGAATGCAGGGCGTATCCATACGCCCTGCGTCCTTAAGAGGTTAAGGGGTTAAAGGGGTACTCCGGTGGAAAACATTTTTTTTTTAAATCAACTGGTGCCAGAAAGTTAAACAGATTTGTAAATTACTTCTATTAAAAAATCTTTACCCTTCCAGTACTTTTTAGCAGCTGTATGCTACAGAGGAAACTCTATACTTTTTAAATTTCTTTTTTGTCTTGTACACAGTTCTCTCTGCTGACACCTCTGTACATGTCAGGAACTGTCCAGAGCAGCATATGTTTTCAATGGGGATTTTCCCCTGCTCTGGACAGTTCCTGATACAGGCATCAGGTGTCAGCAGAGAGTACTGTGAACAAGACAAAAAATAAATTCAAAAATTATAGAATATCATCTGTATCATACAGCTGCTAAAAAGTACTGGAAGGGTAAACATTTTTTTAATAGGAGTCATTAACAAATCCGTTTAACTTTCTGGCACCATTTGATAAAAAAAAAAAAAAAAGTTTTCCACTGGAGTACCCCTTTAAGACAAATAGCAGAGTTTTATGATCTCACTAGACTATATTTTAGGAGGAAGAACTTGAAACAAGTTTCCTGAGTGGGACATATACTTGTAACACTTAGTTTGGCAAGTAGGAATTCTATCAATTTGTATAAGCAGTAATTTAATGCTTTGATAGATTATGAGTGTTGATTCTTCTGCAGTTAGAATGAAGCCTCACAATATTCTAAAACTATAACCTCAATATGGAGATAATTAATTATTTAATTTAATTAATTTATTAGCCAATCTAAATGGTATAATTCCATCCACATTATCCAAATTGGTTTTAATTAAATGGAACACCATTTTTGTGTCTCTTACCAAGTCTATGTAAGAACCTCGCTTTTGCTCTTAGGAACGCTGAATTGCCCATCTCATCGTCATGGATAGCCATTGGTCAGTCTGGCTTGCTGGGATCTCACATGGCTTTTCCACCTTGTTGGACTTCTTTCCTGTGTGTGGGAGTTCTTTGTCTTTCTGTCTTTCTTTTTCCCTTGTCTCTCCTCCTTTGTGTTTTTGTGTGTCTGTGTTCTCTACAGTCCCTAACATCTGGTTTACCAGACTTTTAAATTAGTTAGACAAACTCTCCTAAATTGGAATTCCCTAATGAATGTAGGTTGGGCGTGTACATATGGTAATGACTATGACATCACTATAATACCCAGGATGCATTGAGCATATCACCCATAATGCCTTTCCTGTAGGTGTAATGTCAACTATCCATACCTTAGGGGGTGCTATTGCATAAGCAATTAGCATCATTCCCATTAAGGGTTAACTGTCAACAACTGGTCTCAAACCCATATTCCACACTTGACGTATGGAGCCATAATAAAAAATTCAGGAATTATTTTTGACATATATAAGTAATTAAAACCTGTATTCTCATAGACATCTTGGAGCCTACCTAGACATCCAAATTTATTGGAGAGATAAGAATACCATGGAGGTCTCCTTCACATAGACATGTGAATCTCTGTGTCTGGACAAATGGGTAATTAATTGTTAGTCAGAATAACATTCACAAGAATGGCTAACTAGCTCTCTTATCTGTCTTATCTAGACAGTCATAAATATACCCTGATCTGAGGAAGGGAGGGCTCCTCCCGAAACGTGTAATCATTGCTTTTTTATTATTTTATGTAATCTTTTAATAAACAGTCCTACTGAGGACCTTTTTACCACTACCTGGACTTTGTCTACTCCATCTTAAGAAGTTGCAACGCCGTGTTAAAGGGTCCTTTTGACTTCCTACCTCCTATAAATATCTAAGGAGACAAGAAGTAGTCTTCTCTCAGACTAATGCATATCCTCAATACTTACTTGTGGTCTGATGCCGAGGAATTTCTGTAACTGGGGAACAGCACCTTAAATATGTTTTGCACTATCCATATTTGTGAAGTGTTGGTGTGGCACCATGGTCAATCTACTCTAATGCATCAGGCATTGGTGGAAATCCTGGCTGATCCATGCCTGATTCATCTTGACAAAGTCAGTCTCTCCACATTTTTTGGTGGACAGATGAGTTCTCCTTGGGGTGACTATGGCCCCCACCACACTAAATACCCGCTCTGATGGCACGCTACTGGCCGGGCAGGACAGCTTTTCCTGGGCAAACTCTGATAGTTGCGGCCACAAATTAAGTTTGGCTGCCCAGAAGTCCAGCGGATCTTCAAAGTGTGTTGGCCGGGTCATATCAAGGTATGCCACCACCTGCTGGTTCATGTCCTGCTCCAGGTCTACCTGCTGCTGCTGACTGGAGACTCAGGCTGCTGCTGATGGAGCTGGTACTAATTTGTATTAATGTGCATAAAGAAGCCAAGGAAAGATGGAAAAATCTCCAAAAGGCATCAATTTAAAGATTAGACATTCTTATAATATGTCAACAAAAGGTAGATTTTATTTCCATCATTTACACTTTCAAAATAACAAAAAACAAAAAAATGGTGTCTGCAAAAGTTTTGGCATCCTTCAGAGTTAACATCTTGTACTGCCCCCTTTGGCAACTATTACAGCTTGTGAACGCTTTTTGTAGCCAGCCAAGAGTCTTTCAATTCTTGTTTGAGGTATCTTTGCCCATTCTTCCTTACAAAAGTCTTCCAGTTCTTTGAGATTTCTGGGCTGTCTGTCACGCACTGCTCTTTTAAGGTCTATCCATAGATTTTCAATTATGTTGAGGTCAGGAGATTGTGAAGGCCATGGAAAAAAGGACAATACACTCCGCTACGCAACCTGTATTAGGCACTAAAATCAGGTTACTATGGCTTTTTGTGCTCACCCTAACTGGCCCCTATTAGCTTTAGAGTTGCTGTACACCCCACTGCAGCAGTACAGAGTCCCTGTGTAGTACACCCAAAAGTGTACTTTCTCTCTATTTCTCCCTTCCCTGTGAGTGCTTTTCTGAAGTGATTTGGGCTTGTGGTGAATCACTGCTGTGTGCAAAATACACACACTTCTTTATCTCTCTCTGAAATAAAACGCTCTCTCAGAAATAAAACGCTGGAATGGCTGTCAGCAGTATGGCTGCCGATTATATAGGGCTGTGACATAGGCTGTATGCTGCACGTGATTCAGGGTCATCCCACCTACTCGCCTTCCCTTCCCACCTTCCCAGAGTTCCTTCCCCATGTCTTCACATGTGGATCTGCCATTTTTAGATGCCCTGGAAACTGGACTGCACTAAATGGAGTTTAACCCCTTTAGGACTCATGATGTACCGGTACGTCATGAGTCCGCTCCCGATCTATAACACGGGGCCACAGTGTGGCCCGCATCATAGCGGATCGGGCCCGGCCTCTAACAACGGCCGGGACCCGTGGCTAATAGCGTGCGGCACTGATAGCAGTGCGGTGCGCTATTAACCCTTTAGACGTGGCGTTCAAAGTTGAACGCCGCGTCTAAAGTGAAAGTGAAACTATGCCGGTTAGTTCAGGGAGCTGTTCGGGATCGCCGCGGCGAAATCGCGGCATCCCGAACAGCTGCTGGACTAGAGGAGGGTCTCCTACCTTGCCTCCTGGTGTCCGATCGCCGAATGACTGCTCAGTGCCTGAGATCCAGGCATGAGCAGTCAAGCGGCAGAATCATCGATCACTGGTTTCCTATGAGAAACCAGTGATCAATGTAAAAGATCAGTTTGTGCAGTGTTATAGGTCCCTATGGGAGCTATAACACTGCAAAAAAAATGTGAGAAAAAAAAGTGAATAAAGATCATGTAACCCCTCCTCTAATACAAGTTTGAATCACCCACCTTTTCCCATAAAAAAAAACTGTGTAAATAAAAATAAACATATGTGGTATCGCCGCATGCGGAAATGTCCGAATTATAAAAATATATCATTAATTAAACCGCAGGGTAAATGGCGTACACGCAAAAAAATTCAAAAGTCCAAAATAGTGCATTTTTGGTCACTTTTTATATCATGAAAAAAGGAATAAAAAGTGATCAATAAGTCCTATCAATGCAAAAATGGTACCGATAAAAACTTCAGATCATGGCACAGAAAATTAGCCCTCATACCGCCCCATACCCGAAAAAATAAAAAAGTTATAGGGGTCAGAAAATGACAATTTTAAACGTATAAATTTTCCTGCATGTAGTTATGATTTGAAGTACGACAAAATCCAACTGATATAAGTAGGGTATCATTTTAATCGTATGGACCTAGAGAATAAAGATAAGGTGTCATTTTTACCAAAAAATTTACTGTGTAGAAACGGAAGCCCCCAAAATTTACAAAATGGCGTTTTTTTTCCAATTTTGACTCACAATGATTTTTTTTTTCCATTTTGATGTAGATTTTTGGGTAAAATGACTGATGTAATTACAAATTAGAATTGGTGGCGCAAAAAATAAGCCATCATATGGATTTTTAGGTGCAAAATTGAAAGAGTTATGATTTTTTTAAAGGTAATTAGGAAAAAACAAAAATGCAAAAATGGAAAAACCCTGAGTCCTTAAGGGGTTAATTAAGTAATTTGTTTCATCGAATCGTGGTGATATTCGGATTTGTTACGAATTAAATTTTTCCTGAAATTCATAACAAATTCGGATTCATCAAATTTGATTAGCTTATCCTTAATTTAGACCTATATGGGGCCAATCAAATGTTGCCTTGTATTAGTGAAGTCTAAGGTTCAATCGTGGGAGTATCTACATTGAGTTTGTACATTTGTTAATGTAAATCTTATTTACTTAGTGGCTGCACATTTCCAACCCTGATCAAGCATATTAAACAGATGTGTTAAAGCCGGATTATCGAGTTAAACTGAACCCTGCTGCCTCTTAATCCTTTTGATTTCCTTTGACGTTAAATTCTAAAAAGATTTTTTTATTTTTTATTAAAAGTTTAAATCAATAATGTTGCAATTTGCACTCACGTAGATTTCATTCACTAACTTATTTCTTCCAGTAGCCTCGTTATTCAGTTTTACCGGGAGTATTAATGTTCCCCTCCAGTTCCCCCACATATTGATTCAGCGGGGTGCCTAATGAACGTTAAAACAGAATTTTAAAATAGTGAGGAAATCAATGGTGTAGATCGGAACTCCTGAAAAACGTTTTATAGACTCTCCGAGAAGGTGTTACATCAGCTTAATTTTAGTCAGTGCAGTATCTTGGCAGTATATTTGTGAAGTTCTGTGGTAAATAATATATCACTGACAAAATTAATAATAAATAACAATTTAATTGAATTGACTTTGGTAAACTGAGGATTTGCAAGATTCTAAAAACTGCAGAGAAGGCAAAATGCAACGTTTTTTTTCTGTCCCAAGTATGTAGTAACTGCTAGAATTGGAAACAATTTTAAGTGACAGGCAGCTGCTGTCAAGGCAAAAAAAAAATTATGAGCTTTATTAAAGAGGTCTGTATTCCTGCAATGACAGCAACAATTCACCCTTGTATGAATAATTGGTTTAGATCTTTGTATAGTTTTGATGCCTGTTTTAAAGGCTTCAGCCATACAAACTCCCAAAGGCATCCAAAACCAAGCCCACTTGGGCTGACCAATGGTTAACCATAATACTAATCAGCAGTGTGGTGGTTTAGGGGTTCGCAGTGTTGCTTTGCAGAACCGGGGTTCTAGGTTCAAATCCCGACAACATATGCAAGGAGTTTGTATGTTCTCCCTGTGTATGTGGGGGTTTCCTTCCAAAATATACTGAATTTGGGGAATTTAGATTTTGGGTCCCTGTCCCCACAATCTAAATGTGAAATCTATGTGCACTATATTAATAAAGAATTGTTGATATAACTCTGGTAATCCTGGCAACATTTGGTGGCTATTGGCCAATGCATATGGGCATGGTTTCAGAAAAGTGCATTTACCTGCTTCTGGTCATACAATTAGCACAGTTTTTTATTTTTATTTTTTTTAAGATTTGGAAAAAAAAAGGTAAAATGCGGAACCTGTTGCCATTGACTTCCATTGTACAAAAAAATAATAATAATAAAAAACAGGAAAAACATGGTCCATTATGATCCTGTTGTTCAATAGGACAGCAAAATAAGGAGCTGTCATAATTTTTGTTGACCCCATTTAAGTGGTAAATTTGACTTTGGATAGGATGCAAAAGTGTGATGTCATCAGAGATATAGCTAAGGACATAGTTGAACTATATAACTATTACATGGGCGGTATTTATGAATGGCTTTGTGCCAGTTTCTGGCATCAAAAATTAAGCCCTGCCCTAAGCCCTGCCCTATGTAAGATGATATGGATTACCTTGCCAATAATATCTCAAATGGGAAAACCAACCAATTGGCCATATTTTTCATACTGTTGTCTCAGTAATATGAATAACCACCAGTCTGTCAGTCTTAAATCAAGTCAGCAAGTAAAATACCATTTTGGAAATAAAACAAATTCTTTCTAGCATAAAGGTGAAACAAAAAATAAATTAAAATAAAAACAATGCAAAACCAGTGTCACGACTGCATGAGTAAGGGGAATGTTAATAATCAGGGATAATTGCCATCAGAGGAAAGGATGATTGCCTCCACTTTATACATCACTGATGAGAGCTTGTCAGGATTACCATACCGTATTACCATACCTCCAAAAAGAGGATTGATGAGTGACATCACAACAAGGCCAAGGTAGGAGAGAGGAACAATGAGCCTAAAATAGAATCAGAAGTTCTTTCAGGCTATGAGAGCTTTTCCATACAGTGTTTTGTTGAAGGCAAGATATAAATGTGGAATAGATGACCTTGTGCTCAATAAAATCTAGCATTCTAATAAACTGTCTGGTAACTATCCACCACCCCCTCCCCCCTTAAATGCTGAACTGTGGTGGCTAAGGGGTGACGTCTATTTAGCCCTCCTCAACAAAGATGGGACTAGTCTGATAGTCTGAACTTGACGTGGACAGACTTGACTGAGCTAGCCTTCACATGACTAGACTGACTAGCCGAGACTTGACTGGAATTACAGTCAGGTCCACAAATATTGGGAAATTGACACAATTCTAAAATGTTTGGCTCTATACGCCACCACAATGGATTTGAAATGAAACAAAAAAGATGTACTTTAACTTTAAACTGTCAGCTTTAATTTGAGGTTATTTACATTAAAATCAGGGGAACGGTGTAGGAACAACAGTTTGCACATGTGCCTCCCACTTGATAAGGGACCAAAAGTAATGGGACAATTGGCTTCTCAGCTGTTCCATGTCCAGGTGTGTGCTATTCCCTCATTATCCCAATTATAATGAGCAGATAAAAGAGTTCATTTCAAGTGTGCTATATGCATTTCGAATATGCTTCTCTCAACTCTCAAGATGAGATCCAAATTGCTGTCACTTTCAGTGAAGCAAGCCATCATTAGGCTGAAAAAACAAAACAAACCCATCAGAGAGATAGCCAAAACATTAGGCGTGGCCAAAACAACTGTTTGGAAAATTCTTAAAAAGAAGGAACGCATCGGGGAGCTCAGCAACACCAAAAGACCCTGAAGACCAAGGAAAACAACTGTGGAGAATTACCGAATAATTCTTTCCCTGGTGAAGAAAACCCCCTTCACAACAGTTGGCCAGATCAAGAACACTCTCCAGGAGGTAGTTGTATGTGTGTCAAAGTCAACAATTAAGAGAAGACTTCACCAGAGTGAATACAGAGGGTTCACCACAAGATGGAAACCATTGGGGATCCTCAAAAACAGGAAAGCCAGATTAGAATTTGCCAAACAACATCTAAAAAAGCCTTCACAGTTCTTGAACAACCTCCTATGGACAGATGAGACCAAGATCAACTTGTACCAGAGTGATGGGAAGAGAAGAGTATGGAGGAGGAAAGGAACATGACCCTAAGCATATCACCTCATCAGTGAAGCATGGTGGTAGTAGTGTCATGGCATGGGCATGTATGGCAGCCAATGGAACTGCTTCTCTTGTATTTATTGATGATGTGACTGCTGACAAAAACAGCAGGATGAATTCTGAAGTGTTTCGGGCAATATTATCTGCTCATGTTCAGCAAGATGCTTCAGAACTCATTGGACGGTGCTTCACAGTGCAGATGGACAATGACCCAAAGCATACTGCAAATGCAACCAAAGAGTTGTTTTAAGGGAAATAAGTGGAATGTTATGCAATGGCCAAGTCAATCATCTGACCTGAATCCAATTGAGCATGCATTTCACTTTCTGAAGACAAACTGAAGGGAAAATGCCCCAAGAACAAGCAGGAACTGAAGCCAGTTTCAGTAGAGGCCTGACAGAGCATCACCAGGGGTGAAACCCAGCAATGTCTGCTGATATCTATGCGTTCCAGACTTCAGGCTGTAATTGACTGCAAAGGATTTGAAACCAAGTATTAAAAATTGAAAGTTTTATTTATGATTATTATTCTGTCCCATTACTTTTTGTCTCTTAACAAGTGGGATGCACATATGCAAACTGTTGTAATTCCTACACTGTTCACCTGATTTGGATGTAAATACCCTCAAATTAAAGCTGACAGTCTGCAGTTAAAGCACATCTTGTTCGTTTCATTTCAAATCCATAGTGGTGGTGTATAGAGCCAAAAAACAATTAGAATTGTGTTGACATCCCAATATTTACGGACCTGACTGTAGGTTTGATTAAACTTGAGAGCTGACTCTTGCAACGTCACTTGTGGAATCCAATGTAAGGACTTACCGCCAGGGTGGACACGAATGGACCGGAGTTGCCGGAGGCTTTCACTCACGTTATCTTTTTCTTGGCCCTTGTCCCCAAACCTGACTGGAACTTGACAGACGAGCTACCATGTCAGCAGGATCCTGGTGAGGGGTTATGTTGCTCAGGAATGGGAATCTTAGCATCAACTGGGTCTTTCAGGCTTGTCCTCATGTGGCAAGGTACAGGTCACATAGTAAAAGTCTGGACTGGACCCTCACTCACTCTCCTCACCTCAACTCTACTCTGACTAACTAACTCCTCCCTGTCTAGACAGCAGGGACTTCCAATGCATCATGTTACAAAGTTAGAGTTAACTCTTTCATGTGTAACAGGGCAACGAAGGAGTGGCTTCGTAAGAAGCCTTTCAAGGTCCTGGAGTGGCCTAGCCAGTCTCCAGATCTAAACTTCATAGAAAATCTTTGGAGGGAGTTGAAAGCCCATGTTGCCCAGTGACAGCCCCAAAACATTACTGCTCTAGAGGAGATCTGAATGGAGGAATTGGCCAAAATACCAGCAACAGTGTGTGAAAACCTTGTGAAGACTTACAGAAAACATTTGACCTCTGTCATTGCCAACAAAGGGTATATAACAAAGTATTGAGATGAACTTTTGTTATTGACCAAATATTTATTTTCCTCCATAATTTGGAAATAAATTCTAATCAGACAAGGTGATTTAATGGATTTTCTTTCTCATTATGTCTCTCATAGTTGAGGTATATCTATGATGAATATTACAGGCCTCTCACATCTTTTTAATGGGAAAACTTGCACAATTGGTGGCTGAATACATACTTTTTTGCCCAATGTAAATGTGTCGCTTAAAGGAAAACTGTCATCAGTGTTACCTGCACTGACCTGTTGGTACAGGTGTGAAGTGCAGGTAACACTGATGATAACCATACTTACCTATCCTTGATCCGTGGTTCCGTTGTCCCGCATCTTGCTCGGTTTCTTCCATTCCGACAGCAGGCTTGGGGCATTGGCAAATCTTCCTGACATCACTACTGCTGTTTCCCCAGGCCTGCTCGAAGCAGGGACCAGCAGAAAAACAGCATCGGTCACAGCAGAAAGCTCCGCCCATGCCCCAAGACTGCTTCCGGAATTGCACAGAAGATACAGAGCAAGAGCTGGACAACAGGATCCGGGAACGGGACAGTTAAGAATGGTTGTCATCCTTGTCACTCGCACTACACACCTGTACTAACAGGTTAGTGAGGTGACTCTGATGATAGTTTCCCTTTAATGTGTGCACTTGCAGCTGCATTTTCATAGATTTTAATGGAACACTGTATATATATATATATATATATATATATATTTGTGTGCATATATATATATATATATATATATATATATATATAGTTACATTAGCATATGTATACAAATAAAAGTGAAACGAAAAATTACAGGAATGGTACTCAATCACACTACAACTGTAACACTTCAAAAATAAACACAATTACGGAGACCATAAATCCTGTAAAATAACATGCAAATGCAAAAACAATTCATGGCTAACCTTGCTCCATAGGGTGCATCAAAAAATTAAAATATTGTATAGTAACAAAAAATAAAAAAATAAAAAAAAATGTAAAAAACATTTTTTGTGCACAAAATTTTTTTTTTTTTGTATTTATTTATTTTTTGTTACTATACAATATTTTAATTTTTTGATGCACCCTATGGAGCAAGGTTAGCCATGAATTGGAGACCAGCAATCCACTCAAGCCTCAATCCTGGTGAACTGCTAGATGGGCTGTGAACTTTTGATACTGGCTGCGGAGCCATTTGACAAGATCCTCCAATCAGGGACCAGTACATGTGAAGAACTGCATATCCCCCTGTGAGAGGGTAGCTATTCTGAGCCATGTCACCCTGGTGAGTTTTACCCCAGTCCCTGGGGTCGACCACCAGGAATGACCTTGTACAAGGGGTCCGCTGGGAGAGTTCTTGCGCTCCTGTTTCTACACTATGCCCATTTAGCCAGCAGTCACAATGGTGCAGACACCCAGCGAGGAAGTATTGCGCATGACAGGAAAGCCGGGAGAACGAGTGGAGAAGCTTGCCCTCACTCAAGATGGTGCCGAACGCTCCGTTGAGCATCCGCGCATGCGCGCGGACATCACATCCGGTTTTGCCGAAGCCGGAAGTTTACTCAGATCGGCACTTTTACCGGAGTTTATCCCCGGTCTTTATTTATACTAACTACAATCAGGGAACTTTCTACTATCAAGGGATCCTGCTCCCACCTCCTGCCCTGCCTGAAGGTAGTGATCGACAATTCAGTATTTATATTTATATGACGCACATCTTGCATGTCAGCAAGATCACCTGCACAAATGCCACTTTGTTGTTTTTGCATTTGCATGTTATTTTACAGGATTTATGGTCTCCGTAATTGTGTTTATTTTTGAAGTGTTACAGTTGTAGTGTGATTGAGTACCATTCCTGTAATTTTTTGTTTCACTTTTATTTGTATACATATGCTAATGTAACTAGACACTCCCATAGGAAGTGATGTCACCAATTTACTGTGTATTTAAACCACTCATTTGTAACAATGCACTGCTTGATGAAGGCCACGAGAGGTGGCCGAAACGTCGCATATTCACTCTGTGATTAATAAAGCCACTAATTAATCAGCACTTGGAAGTGCTGCTGTGTCTCCATTTGCTATATATATATATATATATATATATATATATATATATATATATATATATTCAAAAACTCTGCTTTTTATGTTTATTTTTATACAGTTTTTATACAGATTTTTACATAAATTTGTTATTGTATTGTTATTGTTATTGTTTTTGTTTTCATTTTACATTAAGTATACTTAGCCTAAATGTGTAAAACTGTTTATAAAAATGATTGCATAAATGTGTGTGTGTATAAATGAAAAATGTCTCTTACGTAAAACTCAAAAGGTTCAAAAAGAGTCATAGAGGGGGCTGTTGACAATATGGAAGAAATAACAACTTGTGTTGTGTAGGATCCAGTGGTAAGATCCCACTCACTCCGGAGGTCGTATTGGACTAACCTGCAGGCATAGACCCGAGGGTTGTCAGTATCACATCCAGCCTTACAGTTACTGTATATTTCCAGAACATATATTACATAATCCACTGAATAATCTACTCATCTAACACCCACTGGCTTTTCGTTGTTAGTTTTCAGCTGTTTATCGTAGTAGCTGCTTAGCAACCAACAATGCCTTCATCCATATGGGCCGAGCTGTGTAGTAAGTGATTATTATTATTATCTCCTGATGGAATTATTTAAAGTCCAAGACTCGTAACACTAATGTATCCGATACGAGTGATCTTATTTACCAGCGGTACTATATATTTTGTATCACTGATCAGGTCTTGACCGCTAGGAATTGTACGTATATATAGTACTTAGTGCGTAGGTTGGGAAAGCTCTGATCATATCATAGGGCACTGTTTCCCAACCAGGGTGCCTACAGCTGTTGCAAAACTACAACTCCCAGCATGCCCGGACAGCCTTTGGCTGTCCGGGCATGCTGAGAGTTGTAGTTTTGCAACAGCTGAAGGTAGCCTAGCAGAAAAAACACTGCCTAAGGGTACATTCAGACGAGCAGATCCACAGTATATTTTACACTGCGGATCCGCCACCGAAGGACCGCTACAGGGTGCCTACTTTCAGGATCTTGTATTTAATTTCTATTGTTTTTATTTAATTGGGGGTTGGGTATGGGGGTCCAGAGTGGTCACTTGGGTTATTTGTATGATATACCTATGTTCTCTTTTTATATATTTTTCAGTGGTTCATACCTGATTTTGGTTGTCGCCTGTCATCGTATGATTTGGGATCGCCATCTTTGAATAACAGCATATATGTGCATATTATTTATTAGTTAAGAGGCACTGGCCACTTTTATATTTTTTGCACTCTCATTTGGACTTAGAAAAATCATGTGATAGCAATAGTGATACACTTGTATGGATTTCTGGCTCCCCCATCATATTTTTTTTAATCATGTCTCGTGTATACGTGTTTTAGGGGTCATTTTTGGGTGTTTGTTATCATGTTTAATACACTTTGATCTACTTTTCAATATTGAGTTTGTTTTCATAATTCTTGTAGCTTATTCATTTTGGGGAAAAATGCCTTTAGATGTGCCTGCTAGGAGAGGCAATACGCCACTACGAGCAGACACACTGCGATGTGCGAGTCACCGCGCGCATGCACGGTATACTCGCACATCGCGGCTGCTCGCACATGCAAATCGCAGCAGTGTGTCTGCTCGTAGCGGAGAAGTGCCGCTCCGAGCAGGCACATCTAAAAGCACCCTGTTGGGGTCCTTCGTTGGCGGATTGGCAGAGTTAAACACACGGTGGCTCCGCTCGTCTGAATGTACCCTAAGGGTACGTTCACATGGGCAGATTAGCCGTGGAATTTCCACAGCGTATTTGCTGCAGATTTTTATACCATTGACTTTAATGGGTCAGCAGAAAATCAATAGAGGCAGATTTATTTATTTTGGACTTATTGAAGTCAATCCACTGTGGATTTTCTGCAGCAAAGACGCTGTGGAAATTCTGCAGGTAATCTGCCCGTGTAAACGCACCCTTACGGTATGTTCACACAGGTGGATTACCTGCAGAATTTCCACAGCGTATTTGCTGCAGAAAATCCACAGTGGAGTTTGCTACCATTGACTTCAAGGGGTCTGAAGGAAAATCTGCCTCTATTGTGAATTTTCTGCTGACCCATTGAAGTCAATGGTAGCAATATCCACTGCGGATTTTCTGATTTTCTGTTAAAAATACCCTGCAGAAATTCTGCAAGTAATCTGCCTGTGTGAATGTACCCTTAGAGTCTATTTTCCTTTTGGCCTAAGTCAGATAATGGACCTTTACGGACTTTTAGGTAAAAAACCTGATGTGAACAAGTCCTTACATAGTAGTAAGTTTGACATACGTTGATCTAGTTTACACAGAGAAAAACAAAACAAATCCTGATGTGGTAATGTAACCAGCAGTATGTGCTTTATGGCTGCTGCAATGCATGGATAACATAATATCAGACTACTTAAGGACAGGTCATTAGAATAAGTAGGGACAGTGGTTTGGACACGATCCAGGTTGCACTATTCCCTACAGGACAGTAGACCAAAAAGAGGAAACAAACATTGTGGAACAAAAAACTGACATGTTTTGAGACTCAAAACATTTGTGAACACAGCCTACATTTATGGAAATTGATGACTTTAACTATATAAATAACCAGACTAACTATAATTTTGGTCACTGAAATAACCGTTTGAGCTAGACTCATTGCCAGGCTGACAAACAGCAACCTTCTGTAATGGAACAATAGAGCATTGAATAGTTACATCATGATGCGTTACACATAGGGCAGAGGTTGTGTATTATATAACATAAAAAAACTTAGTGAAAAACTCAGCCCTGTAGGCATTCTGTTTAGACGAGTTGAGGGTCAGGCCGACATGTTTCTCACATCATAAATAACACAATCTAATGCAGTAATTGCAGATTAAATGTCTGACAGAATGTAATTATTTTGCTGACATCGATCATCATAGGAGAAATGATGTGGTTTATGCAGCGTGCGGTATTCTCTCCCTCCACTGCAGAATCAGATTGTGTGTATTGGCTTTGAGATGATTACTAAACCACCGCACACAGTACATTACAGTATTGGTTATGTATGACAAGTATTTACCATTGCAACCAATAGGAGTTTTGCTTTAATGTCTAAGCCCATGATCTCCAACTTGTGGTTCTCCAGTTGAAGCAAAACCACAACTCACAACATGCCAGGACAGCCAAAGGCTGTTCGGACAGGCTGGGAGTTGTAGTTTTGTAATAGCTGGAGGTACCGTGTTTGGGAAAAACATTTATGGTACATCCACAGGCGTCTCATCTCCAAGACTGGCAGAGGTAGCCATGTTGCTCTATTTTCAACTCTAAAACAGCCAGATGTGTACCTTGTGCCCCCAGCAAAGTACTGTATTAGTGACCCACCCTCTTCTGGGGAATATCTCCTCCTCCACAACCCCTCCCAACACCCCTGCAGCAATGACTTCCCTCCTTACAGAAAAAGTCACATCACACATCAACATACAGTTAAATTTGGCGACTCACAATTGCCATCTTTACTGATCGGGGTCATCCTCTTTGCTTTTCTTCTCCATCAGGCTCAGACAGCCATGGCACCTCCTTCCCGCCAAAACTCTTCCCTTCAGTAGTGCCCTACCCACCTCTAAACAATCCCCTAATCTACAGGCCCCTTAACTGTTCTTAGGACCACTAAGCGGCCGCTAATAATTTCCTTCTTGGTATCCAGAGCAGTAGAAATGTGTAGAATAATAGTTTGCCCATTAAGTAGGTATATCCCCCCCCCCAGTAGGCAGGTAGTCCCCTTATTAGGTAAGTGTGTCCCACAATAGTTAGTAGGTAGCCCCATCCTTAGATAGGTAGGTAGATAGTAGGTAAATAAGTTGGTAGGTAGGAAGCCAGGAATGTAGGTTGCTAGACAGGTAGGTAAATAGGTAGCCAGGTAGGCAGCTAGCTTGGTAAGTAGGTAGCCAGGTATCTAGGTAGATAAGTACATTACATACATTAACCATGTCTCTGCTGCTATATGTTGAATAACACAAGTGGAACCAATTAAGTTTGAGCGATTTCTAAAAGATGACTTTTGCTGAACCATGTATGAGTCTGTATGTTACCATGCGGTATTGTAGTTATGACTAAGGCTAAGTAAGCCAAAATGTGTTAGATCTTATTCCTGTACCATGCATGTTATGTACACCATTATAAACCCAATCTAATCATTTTAAACCTATCCTTATTAACCACACAAAGAGCACAAGAACAAAGTTGTGTGAGTGTTCTCTGTGTATGTTCCCACAAATAACAGCTGCTGCTCCACAGCACTTTGTTTCTTGCAACGGAGAGATAATCTGATCTGGTAACTAGCTAGCTAAGTAGGAAGGACACACCAGAGCCCACACACCAACGACAAGGTTTCTCAAAATGGCGCGGGACCTACGCTAATCCTACCTGTGCGTGATAAGCAAAACAGGGGCCAGTGGGCAATTACGGAAGCATTCGGTCAACTCACAACCTCCTCCCAGATACCCTCCAGCGTGACTGAGCACACATGCAATGGGAGGATGGAGGCAAGTTGCAAGCCCCACCTGAGTTGGCTAATATGGGTGCATGGCCTCACAGGTGATACTTTAATGCTGCCTTGAAGATATTCAAGTGACATTAATTATGGAGTTTACACACCTCCAAGTATAAAATTTAAACAAACAACAAAAAACGTGGTCTCAAATGGCTGGAGGTGCTCAACCCCAAATGCGGTTGTGCATTTATACTGAGGGTGCAGATCCTGCCCTTGTAGTCCATTGCTAGGGGCGATCCCCAGCATAAAAATGCATACAATGGAGGATGCCTGCAGCGGACTATAAGTGCCACAATAGAATCAGAATCCTACACCAGATAGACGGTGTGGATGTGTAGCAATTAGAATAATACTATACAGGAATATGGGTGCACTACTGTGGTAGATGTATACAATGACATTGGCTATCCCTCAACACTCATGTTAAAATTGAGACATTCGCCAGTGTATCCTTATATGAAGGACACACCAGAGCCCGCACACCAATGCCAAGGTTTCTCAAAATGGCGCGGGACCTACGCTAATCCTACCTGTGCGTGATAAGCAAAACAGGGGCCAATGGGCAATTACGGCAGCATTCGGTCGACTCACAACCTCCTCCCAGGTACCCTCCAGCGTGACTGAGCACACATGCAATGGGAGGAGGGAGGCAAGTTGCAAGCCCCACCTGAATTGGCTAATATGGGTGCATGGCCAATACAATGGAAGATGCCTGCAGTGGACTACAAGTGCCACAATAGAATCCTACACCAGATAGACTGTGTGGATGTGTAACAATTAGAATAATACAATACAGGAATTTAGGTGCACTACTGTGGTAGATGTATACAATGACATTGGTTAACCCTCAACACTGATGTTAAAATTGAGACATTCGCCAGTGTATCCTTATATGAAGGACACACCAGAGCCCGCACACCAACACCAAGGTTTCTCAAAATGGCGCGGGACCTACGCTAATCCTACCTGTGCAAGGCAGCATTAAGGAAGCACCTGTGAGGCCATGCACCCATATTAGCCAACTCAGGTGGGGCTTGCAACTTGCCTCCCTCCTCCCATTGCATGTGTGCTCAGTAAAACTGGAGGGTATCTGGGAGGAGGTTGTGAGTCGACCGAATGCTGCCATAATTGCCCACTGGCCCCTGTTTTGCTTATCACGCACAAGTAGGATTAGCGTAGGTCCTGCGCCATTTTGAGAAACCTTGGCATTTGTGTGCGGGCTTTGGTGTGTCCTTCATATAAGGATACACTGACGAATGTCTCAATTTTAACATCAGTGTTGAGGGATAGCCAATGTCACTGTATACATCTACCACAGGAGTGCACCCATATTCCTGTATTGTATTAAGTAGGTAGGCAGCCAGGTAGTTAGCCAGTTAGGTATGTAGGCAAATAGGTAGTCAAGTAGCTAGGTAGATAGTTAGAAAAGTAAAAAAGCATCACAGCCAGGCAAGGTAGAAGTGGTGCTCGCAGGTTCTGTGGATTTTGGTCAGGAATCTTCCATACAAAAACAAATAGAAAGTGCAAAGTACAGCTACGATTCAGCAGCCTCATGCCACCATGCTTGAAAATGGTGGCGTGAGGCTGCTGAAACGTATCTGTACTTTGCACTTTCTGATGGAAAAAACAGATCCAGTTTTTTGCACCTTATCTTTGGGTGCTGTGGGACTCTATTTGTTTTAGGTAGATAGTTAGGTATGTAGCCAGATAACTAAGTAGCTGTGTAGGTAGGTAAGTAGTCAGTCATCTCCACAATACACCCAATTCCCGCCACTCATGCTTACCTCAGTCCAGCATAGTGATCTCCAGAACAGCTGTGCAGTATATTTATTCCTCCACAGTGCAGATGCCGATGAGTGAGATCATCGCATCTGCACTGCCACTTAACTACCTGGCTACAAACCTACAGAGCTACTTGGCTACATACATACCTACCTGAGTTATACCTCATGTTTTTATCTTTTCTATGATGTATAATAAAATTTGGCAATTTTTGGGAGATTGTTGTAGCTCTATTTTTTATCAGGACAAAATTTTATATATAGAGCCCTCCGAGTGATAGGAGGTTATCATTATGCCGAGACCCACTATGAGGCGGCTATATAGCATTTATTGCACTAAAGATATAGTGGGACTTTTGTTTATATACATACCTACCTACCTTCTTACCTATCTATAGTTTAAAATAGTCCTGAAATCTTGTGGTTTTCTGTCTTGCCACAAAGCCCAATAACAAGCTGACACTTAATGTTTTGTAAAGTAAATTTTCCATAAGTCTCCTCCTTATTGTCACAGACCAGATTATAGTGACAGTGCATAAATAAAATGGGATCAGACTATTTATAATAGGTAATGGTCACAGCTCAGCCTATCCTCTCCCTGTACAATAACCTCTGCACAGGTCTCAGAGCAGGTCGAGAATATGGGTTAGTTTCAGTCTATCAGCACATACATGAGTACAAATAAATGTAACTTACTATGCAAGAAGCTGTTTGACCACAATAAAGTGGGAGATGACTTTTTTCTGCTCCAGAGATTCTGTAACTTAGAGCTGAGGCACTGGCTGTATGAGCAGACAGGAGCAACCTGTGATGTGCATTGCCCCGCTCCCACCTCCTGCAGCCCATTTTGTCTCTCTAGGGTTGTGTTGACACAACAGAATTCAGAGAGTGGACAGTGCCGACTAAATTAGTATAGATGGCAATGCTTTTTGCACTGTATTCTGTAATTGAGTTATTATTAAATTCTGTAGTGTGCACTGTGCAGTGGAATCCCATTTATAGCAATTTGAGTCTGCTGAACCAGAATTTCTGAATGGAATATTTAAGGTGGAAGTTCGTAGTGTGAACCCAGCCTTACTATAGAGAGACTGAGCCTAACAATAGGCAATAAACAGCAAAATTAGTGAAAGAGAAACCCCTAGTGGCTGGAACTTCAGAGACATTTCAGGGGGGTAAAAAAACAAAATTTTTAAAAACAATACATTTGAAATTTTTTCCTGAACACTCTTGCTATCAGATAAGTAAAAGATGTATGAAAATGTAATGTTCATTTAAGAATATCATATTGCGGGTAGGTGTCATATTTCTAGAATCTCCCTCTGTCAGCTGTAACATTTTATGGAAAATAAAAATAAAAATACAAAAGTAAAATAAAAATAACACCACAGCTCAACACCATGTTTGCAGTTTAGCTAAGTTTTTTATTTAGATTAATGTGCCATGATATCACAATGTGTTAGCTGTGAATTGACATACTGTAGATATTTATAGCAGTTATTGCTATAGAACAGTGTTTCCCAACCAATGTGCCAAAGGCTGTCCAGGAATGCTAGGAGTTGTAGTTTTGCAACAGCTGGAGGCACACTTTGGAAACACTGCTATAGGTGACCCTGTTGGAAAAACTATGATCTTGATAAAAGGCTGGGTTCATATCGGAAATTTCCCTACATCGCGCATATATGGTGTTCTGCAGAGTGCCTATAATATTCAACAGAACAAATAAAGAATATGTGTAGTCTGCTGAAGGCTTTGTTCACAAGGCAGAGTTTTGGCAAAAATCCTGTCGAAAACATTTTGGCATTTACTTTAATGGGATTCCACTGTTCCATTTACACAGTGGAATTTGTTTAATTTTGCGGAATTCCACGGCGGAATCCCATTGAAGCCAAAGGGGCTTTGAATTTTAGCAGAATTCTGTGTTTAGAAAACAGAGTTCCACTGCAATTCCGCCACAATTCCTTTCAGCAAGCTTTGCTGGACAGAATTTGTGCCAAATTGTGGCTATGTGAACATAGCCTTATGCCGGTATACATTGTCAGCAGCGTGATACTCATGGCCTTGCCTAGTGAAGTAAGCACTGATGCATACAGTACTGGACCCAACTATGGGAATGTTCACACAGTAGGAAAATGTGCAGAATGTCCACCCTGAGAACACTGACGGAAAAATCCAAAAGCTCTGGTAGGGGCTAGGACCGCAAGACAACATTTATTGATGTGGCAAAGTCTTGATCTTTGACCAAAGCCGGTGATATTTCAGTTTGTTGCATCGTATGCTCTGGGGATGGAGTCATCTCTGCAGATATTTTATTCCTCCAAACAGACTTAATTTTTTATACTTGTTTTTTTCTTGTTGGAGAAGTTTTTTCTTTTTGGAGATGTTCTTTGCAGAAGCTTGTATCTTACTTTCAAACTTCCTTTAACTTGTTCCAAGAAGAAATACCATAAACATTTTTTTTTTTTTTAAAACACAAGTAATAAGAATTTTTACCCAAACCAGGAAACATCCTTGAGATATCTATCCTCTTGTGTGTTGTTGTGCTGTTTTATATTCTTGGCAGCTGTTATTCCTGAGCCCATCAAGGTTTGTCATTCAACTCGGTTTCCCAAAACCCCCGAATGGCATATAAATCTACATGTAGCTCTGGCAGCTTTGCAATTCTGCCATTCTACTCATGCATCAAAAAGCTGGGTATAAGCAGAGCTCAGATCCTGCACAGATAGCATCCTTTTTAACCCCTTAGGCTTCGTTCACACGGCGGAACATTTGCAGAATGTCCGACCGGAAAACATGGGCAAACATTCCGCAAATAACATGTTCCACTGATGCTGGGACTGCTTGAAAATGCACCCTCTCCACAGATGGAAGTGGAATCCCCTGAAGTAATGAACATGATCATTCTTTCGGCGGACAGCAGAATCTAATTTCCGTAGAGGAAACACCAGCTGCGGAATTCCGAGTGGAATTTTTCAGATGGATACCGCTTGGAAATTTTAGTGTGAACATACCCCTAAGGACACAGCTCATCTCGCCCTTAGTACATAGACAATAGTCTTTTTTTGTGTTTTTGTATTTTCCTCCTCGTCTTTTAAGGGCCATCATTTCTTTTTATAATTCCTTCCATAGACTTATATGAGGGCTTTTTATTTTTTCACACAACCAATTGTACTTGGGGGATTGCAATTCATTTTTTTATTTTTTTGCTTTTATGGAGTGGACTTTACGATAATTATGACTAGTGTTGAGCAGCATAGGCCATATTCGAATTTGCGATATTTCGCGAATATATTGATGAATATTCATCAGATATTCGCTAAATTCGCATATTCGTAATATTCGCGTTTTATTTCCGCATATGCAAAAATTAGCATATGCGAACATTTGCATATATAAAAATTAGCATATGCGAAAATTCGCAATCTAGTTTCACACAGTAGTATTAGAGCCTTCTTTACACCACACAAGCTGGAAGCAGAGAGGAGTGATCACTGTGATGTGTACTGTGAAAAACAAACAAACAAAAAAAAATGAATATTTGTAATTACGAATATATAGTGCTATATTCACGAATATTCGCGAATAAAATTTGCATTGCGAATATTCGCGAGCAACACTAATTATGACCCGTAATCTTTATTTTGTAAGGGTCAATTAAAACAATACCCATGGTTGCATGTACTTCTATTATTTTACTGCTTTTAAAAAACTAAAAGTAATAAAAAAGGTATGTTTAAAATTTCCCTATTTTGACCCCATATAACTTACTCAATTTTCTGTATACAGGGCTGTATGAGGACCCATTTTTTGCACCTTGATCTGTAGTTTTTATCACTTTTGCGTACATGTGACTTTTTGATCACTTTTTATTATTACATTTTTTTTACTGGGATTTGATGTGACCAAAAATCAGCAATTTTGGAATATTTTTAAGTTTTTATGCTATTCATCGTACAGGATCATAGTTCAATACTTCGTATTTATGCACACGGTTATACCAATTATGCTTATTAATTTTACATTTCTTAACTCCCTAAAGGGGACTATTTATAGCAATATTTGCATTGCTATTACTGTTCCGTGCCATGCATTTGGATACCATTGAGTACGGAGCAGGTAAGAAGAGCTCCAGAAGGGTTTTTTTACTCATCAAAGACCCACAATCGTGCTACGGGTGGTCCAATAAAGGAATACAAGCACTGCAACTGCTTTCGATTAAACATACCGTGTTTCTCCGAAAATAAGACCGGTCTTATATTAATTTTAGTCACAAAAAACACACTAGGGCTTATTTTCAGGGTAGGGCTTATTTATTTAGGGTATGCACCTTGAATAGGGGGGTCTGTAGCAGTGTGGAGGATGGGGGTCTGTAGCAGTGTGGAGGATGCCGCACCCCCCCCATCCTCCACACTCCTGCAGCCCCCCATCCTCCACACTGCTACAGACCCCCATCCTCCACACTCCTACAGCCCCCCATTCTCCACACTGCTACAGCCCCCCATCCTCCCCTTCCCCCGTCATCCTCCACACTCCTACAGTGCCCCCCACCCCCCAGTGCCATAATAAACTACGGTACACATTTCATCCCCAGCGGATACCAGCACTTCCCCACCTTCATACGGTAGCGGTAGGGTTTATTTTCGGGGAAACACGGTAGGACCAACCCTACCTGAAATAGATCTTCAAAGAAAAACTAAAAATAATCACACACCTGGTGGTAGTTTGTTTTTATCATTTATTAAAGAGAAAATAATGAAATTTCAATGAGATGGCTTCTGCAAGAAAATCATAAAATAGTAATTAACATAGACAGTGATTAAAAAATAATAACAAGGGAATAAGTGAGTGCTATGCATTGGTGAAAAAAACAACTAAAATACAATAAAAGTCCACAAGTGTTGCAATACCCCTACTGACCGCTAGAGCAGTCCACATCATGGGCTGCTGTCAATAGGAGCAGCAAATGTATATTTTCAGAATTACTATCTTGTAGGTATAGGTATTATACTACATAGCCGTAAGCAGGGGTCAAGTCCTGGGAAAGAAAGGGTGGGAACTCACCCAAGATTTCGACTCAAAGACTGGTCCTGCAGGACTCCTACTAATGGGAACAGTGTTCCTGCTGTGGAAAAAGTGCAGAAACTCCGTTCCCATGCATTCCTGCAGGACTTGAGCCCTGGCCCTAAGGCTAGGTTTCTAGGTTTAGGTCATTGCGCTGCGCCGTGCATCGCATAGCAACGACGCAGGGGACGCACACCGGAGGCATGAAGCAGCGAGGACCCGACCGCGGCAACAGGTAATTATGCAACCGGGGATGGGGGAGGCAATCGGGCAGCTGCGTCGGCAATGAGTGCCGCTGCCCCTTCTCTTCCCCTGTCTGTCGGCGCCGCTGCCCCATTGCCGGCGCCGCTTCTCTCCCCCTGGCTATCAGCGCCGGCAATGGGGCGCCGGCACCAATAGTCAGGGGGAGAGAACGGGCAGCGGCGCCGATAAACAGGGGGAGAGAAGGGCCGGCAGCAGGGTTCTAGACCCCAGGACAGGCAGGGGCAGAGAAGCCGCAGCGCTGGCGGTCTCTCCACCTGCAAAGCCGCTGCAGTTCATTGATTTAAAGCGCCCGATTTAAATCATTGAACTGCAGCGGCTTATTGGCGTATAACACGCAGGTAGACTTTAGGCTAAAAATTTTTGCCTAAAAAGTGCGTGTTATAGGCCGATAAATACGGTACTTCTCCTTCCTACTTGATCCATTTCTGACTTTGGCCCAAAAATGACAGAAAAAACCTATGTGGAAACCTAGCCTAATCCTACCACAACTGCTATTCAATTATTAAGTCAATCCACAAGTTGATGTTGTGTAAAGTTAAAATATAGAACTTAAAATATTATGTAAGATAAATAATAAATGTAAGAAAAATAAATTAAAAAAATGTAAAAATAAATACACAACACTTTTTTAAGCTTTATTTATTTAAAACCATGTAAAAATTTTATATTTAACATATTTTAGAACATATTTTTTGTGTCAACCCTAAAATTTATAAAAATTAAACACTGATTACAGGATGGGTCTGGTAGGCTAAAAATGTTTGGTAGTCTAAGTCTAAGGGAAAATTTGTTATTTACATTTTATGGTTCCTAAATAAAAATTGCGCAAAAAATTGTGACATTTTACTAAGTTTAAGCTGTGCAGCACAACTTAAAAAAGTAGGCATGGCTTAAGGTATAAGGTGGTATGGCCTCAGTGGACGTTGGATTCCCTAAAATTGATTTTAGCATAGACTGTAGCTGAAATTTACACTAACTTGAATCTTTTGCAAATTCCAAAGCACGGCACATCGGCGGCAGGTGCTGGAGTGTACAATGTATTAAAATAAAAGGTGTACGCCTCTCAATGAATTAAGTGAATTGGACCCCTGTGATAATTGGATAAAGACCTGTGTGTTAAACTGTGTTCTTAGTAAACATCCCCCTAAGTCTACTAATAGTGTACAAATGCACCAGATTTTCAAACAACATAAGTTGTTATAACATTACATCATAACATTGTTATAAATCTAGTGTCCATATACTTTTTTTTTTTTTTTATCTTGCACCATACTTTTTTAAAGCAAGTTACCCCAAAACCGGTGAAAGCCCTAAATAGCCACATATGTTTGTTCTCGGTCATGCACTTTGGATACATGATGGGGAAATATCATTTTAATGTCCTGGCTGCAGATGCCGATATGTCCGAGGTGGGCTCTTCTCCTGAGCTCCCTTAGGATTGACAGCTCTAGCGGTTTCCTGAGTGGATGCTAGAGCTGTCAATCATTAATGAGAGGTGGGTCCAGGGATGCTCGAATTACAGGGAACCAAAGAGAAGAGTCCATCTCTCAGGCCTATTGTCAGCCAGGACCTTAAAGCATTGTTTTCTCAGTCACGCAAAGAGCATGCATGACTAGGAACAAAGGTGTGGGTTCTCTCTCTTCCTGATGACTATATAGGGCTGCCACCAGTTTCAGCAGTGTTTGCTCTTTAAAGCGTACCTGTCAGATCCTCCTCCCCCCCCCCCAAAAAAAAAAAAAAAAAAACATGTTACTCAGTACCCAATCCTGACCATGTACATCTAATTTTTATGCCTCTATCACCTATATTTATTATACAATAATCCCTTGTGGTGGTGGAAGGTGATTGGTGTGTAGTGAGAGGGGGCGTGTTCCTCTCGTGTGGTGGTGGGAGGCGATTGCAGCCTTGTCCGTCAGTCATCTATTGTCCATGACTCATGGACAAGCCTGATGCTGCTGCAGGACTGGTTAGTGTCCCAGTAGGTATGTGGACTCCTAGTGGTGGGAATTTCAGGATCCATTTTCTTTATTTAATATTTAAAAAATGTTAAACAACCATGTTAAAAAAGGTATTTTATTTTCATCAGTAACAGCATATAAAATGTTTTTGGATCTGACATTGTCCATTTAAATGATCTTTAAAATGAATGTCCACTTGTAATACTACATTTGCCTAATAGTGGAGAGTCCCCAATTTATAAGAGGTGATCGCCAGGGATTTAAGAAGCCAGTGCCTCTTTTGAGCTACTAAAAGGGGTAGTTTTTTGTGAGAGAACCTCTTTAAGAAGTTACCTTGACACATCCCGATGGATAGGAATTATATGTAGCAAAAGAGAAAGGGTGACATGCCGCACAATGAGTCCTCCAGTTCAGCTCCTGCTGTTTTCATATCACGGGATCCAGACTATTAGTCATTTTAACAATATTCTCCCAAAATTGCTCAGTGCCAAGAATACAATAGCCCCAAGCCAATGCTTCCTGGAGTTTTCTGTGCTCAAGATTAAATCAAATAAAATGTCATTACATTGTGTCTGGGCTCCATGTCCTCCCTGGATACATAGAAGTGAATCAATGAATTAGAGAAATAATACATCCCCCCACATTAATGCTTAAGACCAGATCCTATACTAGGTCAAGCATAAAATAATTTATTATTAGGTTATATAGGACTTCTTTCAGACTTACAGTATTTTTGGGGGGCATAAAAGATAACACAACCCATACAGTGCCCAAGTCATGTGACTGTGTGAGTGACAGTGTTACAGGAAAAGGTTAATAAGGACAGAAGACTCTGCTAATGTGTAGAAGAAGATCCTGTCTAACATTTACAAGGCATCTTCAAGGTACCACCTTGCCTTGATCTGCAAGTAAAGAGGGACCTCTAGAGGCTGCTTCTGGTATGACCCACAGGAATATGGGAGACAAAAAACAAGATAGTAGTACAATTGTTTTCCAAACAGGGTGTCTCCAGCTGTTGCAAAACTTCAACTCCCAGCATGCTCGGACAGCCTTTGGCTGTCTGGGCATGCTAGTTGTAGTTTTGCAACAGCTGGAGGCACACTGTTTGGAAAAAACTGTAATGTATGCACTCAATACAAACTGTGCTTATTTCACTGCTAGTATTTTAGTGGAGGGTGTTAGCCTGAAAGAGAAGGGAAAAAAATCAATAAAAGTCACCCTGCTTCAAAGCTGTCCTGAAAGTTTAGTACATGTCAGTGTGAGATTCTGCAATTACAATTTTTTATCATAAAGTATTAGTAGGAATTGCTTTGACTTGTAGTTCCTCAGCAGCTGGGAAGATATTGTAGAGCCTTTTATATATATATATATATATATATATATAATTTACTATGGAACTTGTTTGGCTACCATATTCTTCAGAAGCTGTAAAGATATTGTAGATAAATATATATATATATATATATATATATATATATATATATATAATTAAATTAAATTTATTATGTGACTTGTTTGGTTACCATATAGTTGTGTGCATGCTATGGGTTTCCATTTATTGGGTAGGGAGTTTTGTGGGGGTTTTTGTTGTTGAAGAATACAACTACCATGCAGATGATGGAAAGGTATTGTAGAACCTTTATAGATAATAGATAGATATTAGATAGATAGATAGAAATGAGATAGATAGATAGATAGATAGATGCAATATATGCATAGAAAATACATTGACTATACTCATGTGTTGGACCTGTTTGGTTACCATTTAGCTGTGTGGATGCCATTGATTTCCATTTATTATGTAGGGAGAAGAGTTGTGTTAAAGATCACAGCCCCCATGCAGCTGATGGAAAGGTGTTAGTCCTTGCACACTGCTGACACTCATAGTCACCTGCAATGACATATACATTAGCACTGCTTGTAAGGGACACAACATGACACATTGTAACACAAGCACCTTACTGTCACTTTGCATTACATGTCATGTTGTGACATGTCATGAGAAGGAAAGAAGCAGACTTACCAGGAATTGAGTGAATGGTCCCAGTGCACTCAGCAAGCAGCTAAGTATCTTGTATTAAGTGCTTTTAAAGCCTCCCAAATCCAAGCAAAAAATAAAAAAATACACCAAGAGGGTGCAGTAAATAGCAGGAGATCACAGGATTTTGCCATCACACTGGGTTGGAACAGATTTGCATTTGGCAGGAATGCTGAGAGAACAGCTCAGCTCTCAGGATCTGGAGTCAAGCTTGCTATAGGGAGCAGATGCTTCGGATGCATTAGAAGGATCTGACTGAGCTGCTGCTAGCTACCAGTTCCACCTCCTCATACAGGACTATGAACACTGCCCCTGCTGGATCACTGTTTACAACATAAGACAGACGACCAGAAGGAGAACATGAACTCTACCAGCTTCATGCCTAGCATGTGTGCAACATGGCATCCCCTATAACAGCAGGATGCTGGGGTCCTAGGAGGAGAGGATAACTGTTCTGCCAGATGTATCCAAACCACCTGCAACAAAGACACCTGGGACAATGATCAGAGATGAGGGTTAAGGAGATCCTAACTTGGCAAGAGACTCACACTGGTGAGGTGACGGAGCTATGTGAATGCCACCTGAACACCAGTATGGATACCACTGACAACACCACAGAGGGCATTAACAACACTTTCCTGGCGTCCTCAGGGCCAAACAGTGAGGGGCAATATTCTGTGACTGCTATATGGAGCTTGGTAGCAATTGTCGGCTTTCTCATCATCTTCACCATAGTTGGGAATGTCTTTGTGGTCATTGCAGTGTTGACTTCCAGGGCACTTAAAGCCCCCCAAAACCTCTTCTTGGTGTCCTTAGCTGTGGCTGACATCCTGGTGGCTGCCCTGGTCATGCCCTTCTCTTTGGCAAATGAACTGATGGGATACTGGTACTTTGGGAATGTATGGTGTGATATCTACCTAGCTTTAGATGTGCTCTTCTGTACCTCTTCTATAGTCCACCTATGTGCTATCAGCTTAGACAGGTACTGGTCTGTCACCCAAGCAGTTGAATACAACCTCAAAAGGACCCCCAGGAGGATTAAAGGCATCATTGTTACTGTCTGGTTGATATCTGCTGTCATCTCATTTCCACCTTTGATCTCCATGGATAGACTTGGGGGGGAAGCTTTGAGAAATATTAATTCTACTGATGGGAATGTGAAGTGTGAACTGAATGATGAGACTTGGTACATTCTCTCTTCCTCTATAGGATCCTTCTTTGCCCCCTGTGTGATAATGATCTTAGTTTACATTCGCATCTACCAGGTGGCCAAGCTGAGGACCAGGACATTGTCCGAGAAGAAGCCAAACACTGATGGCTCCTCTCATACAGAGAATGGCTTCAGCAAGGGGACATCAGTTAAATTCCCCATAGAGAAGGAGAATGGGCATTACCCATCCAGACCTATGCCACCCAAACACACAGATTTAGATGAGCTGGACATTGAGGAAAGCAGCATTTCTGAGGGCAAGAGGAGGAAGAGCAGCAGCAGAGAAGACAACACTGACTCTAGTAGGGACAAGAGGAGCCTTTCCAAGCAGTCTAGCCGCCTGTCCAGGTCCAGCAACAAATCTATGGACATGTTCTCCTCTAGGAAAAAGAAGAGAAGCAGCATGTCCAGGAGGAAACTCACCCAAGCCAGGGAGAAGAGGTTCACCTTTGTCTTAGCTGTGGTCATGGGGGTCTTTGTTGTATGCTGGTTCCCTTTCTTCTTCAGCTACAGCCTCTATGGGATCTGTAGGGAAGCCTGTGCTATACCAGAAACTTTATTTAAGTTTTTCTTTTGGATAGGTTATTGTAACAGTTCCCTGAATCCTGTCATATACACTATATTCAACCAGGATTTCAGACGTTCCTTTAAGAAAATTATCTGCCTAAGCAAGAGGAAGAGATTTCCTCATTAAGATGGGAACAGCATTGACATTGCAAAAATTGCCTTAGGGTGTCAAGTGCACACCATAGGGAGGGAGCCATTGGACTAGACACTTCTCATTCTCAATGCCCACAGTGATGTGACAGTGTGAATGTACTGGCAGGATGTCATGGATCTGTGACACCATGGTACTATTGGTGGTGATATATATATATATATATATATATATATATATATATATATATGTCTCATATTATGAATATATTTTCTACCTTTCAAACCAAGGGCAGACTTATGTATTATAGGCTTTGTTTCCACCATTTTTTGTCTCTTTTTTTTTAAGGCACCTTATGCTATAGTATATTTTACATTTGTTCTGAAGCAAACACAAATATATTTCCTAAGAAAAGCATTGTTCTCTTTTTATCAGTCAAAATGGGAAGGGGAGGGGGGGGGGTTAAGGGCTCAGGCAAAACAATGCATATTGGTTATGTATGATAGATGATTGAACAATGTCTTGCTGCTGGGCTACTAGTAAAACTTTATTTTATATACTTGGTTGGTTTCATCTGAGTTGAGTTGAGTTAACAAGCTCATATTACCCAGAAATGGTTACTGCAAGAATAATAAAGCTTCCGCAATAAATGTTATTTGTGCATATAAGTAAGCGCAGACAGATGTGTATGTCTGTATTTCTGTAATGGTATGGACTATTGTAGGTACTAATACTAGACAGAAGGAATGCTTACTATTGGTACACAAGGATGTATTTACTTACTGTAAAAAACTGGCACATGCAAAGAGCAGTGTAGTTTGGTGTTGCATTGTTGCATGCTTTAGGTGCCAAACAAATATAGGGTAGGTATATTTGACAAAATAGGGTAGGTATATCTGACAAAATGCTGCCACTCTAATAGCCAAAAAAAAAAAAAAAAGGTTCCGCCTAAAGCAAATTCTTACCTTGTATGGTACACCCAGAAAGATATTATGTTCATGTATTGCAATTTTTGTCAATGGCAAAAGCAGAGGGGTAGAGGGGATATCTCAATATGCTAACGTCTCTTCCCAAATCTACAGCTAGTGCCCCTTGTTACTTTGGTGACTTCCTTTGATAACACTACTGAATATCTTAACTGAAATACCTGGCGAGGCTCTTATATATTTATTTATTTTTATAATTGTTTATTTATTTATTTATTTAGTTTTTTATGTAGCCTCTTGTCTTTCTTGCAATTTCATAACACTGTTTTCTTTATTGAGAATATGGATAAAAGAAAAAGAGCTCTATGGAAGCGGCCTAATTACAAATTTTGAGGGTTAACTCATGCAGTGCCTAGGGAAGCATTATGTGCTCTGGAAGAAAAAAAAGTTTTCAAATCAACTAGTAAACATTTATGCATTTGTAAATTACTTCTATCTAAAAATCTTAATCCTTCCAGTACCATCAGCTGCTGTATGCTCCAGAGGAAGTTGTGTAGTACTTCCAGTCTGACCATAGTGCTCTCTGCTGCCACCTCTGTCCATGTCAGGAACTGTCCTTGGCAGGAGAAAATCCTCATAGCAAACCTCTCCTGCTCCGGACAGCTCCTGACACGAATAGAGCATTCTGGTCAGACTGGAAAGAACTACACAACTTCCTCTGGAGCATCAAGATTTTTCAATAGAAGTAATTTACAAATCTGTATAACTTTCTGTCGTGTTTTTTAATCACAGATGTTTTCTTATCATAAGAAGTGCTGACTCAGATGTTCAAGAACTCTATGATCCAATGCCTCCTATTGTTGAAAAACTACAATGCTCAGCATGCCCAGACAGCCGGAGGCACCCTGGTTGGGAAACACTACTATGATCATTAGGGATCCGACTTACGCTTTGCGTCATCTCAGCACCATAACCTCTTCCTTGCTTAAAGGGGCTGGACTGAGACAGGGCGGGTACTATGTGGTGATTATCTCATGCAAGTGAATGGGTAAAGGTTGCACAATGTTGCTGAAACATATTACCTGCCCCCACTGTCTTAGGGAGGAAGTTATAGCACCATGTTGGTACAAAGGCAGAAGTGAGACGCTGGGGAGTAAAGAAAGGTAACACCTTTTCAAATCCCTGGATAACTTTATTTATCAGGACTACAACCTTTATAGCGCTGATGACTGGAAGGGGTCCACTGATCAATAAGTGATATGCCTTCATTTCTAATATTGGGAACACCCATTGAACACAGTTATCTCTCAGCCCTGCTACATTTCTTTTATAGATTGTGTAGCAGTACAGTTCAAACTACTAGGTAATTATTTTACCACATATGTCTTTACCTATGCTGTTTACAGTCCCTATGGGATTTGCATGGGAATCAGAGTAGACAGACACAGCAGATATTCTACCAGATTAAGCTAAAAGGTTCTTGTGGGGTTATAAGAATGTGATATGTAAGATCCCTAGCTTTATTTAATAATTATCAGCAGATTTTATAGCTCTGGCTGTCTTTAGATATAACAGTGGTTTAAAATATTCTTATGTTCAGCTATAAATCCAGAAATGTGGTTTTATACAGGGATTAGTGGGTACCATTTGTTTTAAGATGGCCCGCGATGCCTCAGGGCTGCAATATCTCTCTCCTCTGATGTCACACCCACTTCTCTTGTTGATTGACACACAGGGCATTCCTGGCAGCGGTGGCCCTGTAGACATTGCTCGCAAATTTGCCGTCAATAAGTATTGTCACACATGCGTGGTGAGACTAACAGTGTAACAATGGAGCACAGACAATCTATATGGGGCTGAAAAGCCCTTTGTGTCATCAACAGAAGGAGTGGATGTGACATCATCAAAAAGAGGAATTGTTGCTCTGGGGCATAGCAGACCCTAGGTCCCACCTCTCTGACACTTGTCGACCATCCACAAAATGTTTTTATACAGAATGAGGACACAAAACCCACTTTCAAAAGATATGCCTAGAATGGTGACACTCATCATTACTAGACTGTGTTGGCAGTCTAGAAGGTATAATTCACTTGACAGATGCACTAAAACTGTATCTCCAGCCCCTCAGTAATCGGTCTGGGAAAGGGGGAGTGGCAACATATCAGGGCCCAAGTACTGCAGGAATGCATGGGAAATGAGTTCCTGCACTTTTTCCAAAGCAGGAACCATCTCCCTATTAGAAGGCCCAGCCCTTGAGTGAAAACACTTTTCTCCCAGGATTAGACAGACTCCTGCAATATACCACATATGGAAATGTTATGGAAAGTATTGTGATACTTTATGATATCTTAGCACCATAACAGGATGCTAGTCTATAGGGAAACAAAATAAACATTTGTCACAGTATTTACCAACAAAAAACTAATAGTGTTATTCCCTGGTCCTCACTTTTATCATTAAATTTCTTAACTATTTGTTTCCATTCTTCCAAGACAGGTCCTGCATTCATTTTAACCCCTTAAGGACTCAGCCCATTTTGGCCTTAAGGACTCAGACAATTTAATTCTTACATTTTCGTTTTTTCCTCCTTGCCTTCTAAAAATCATAACTCTTTTATATTTTCATCGCCAGACTAGTATGAGGGTTTGTTTTTTGCATGACCAGTTGTCCTTTGTAATTAAATCACTCATTATATCAAAAAATGTATGGCGCAACCAAAAAACACTATTTTTGTGGGGAAATTAAAAAGAAAAACGCAATTTTGCTAATTTTGGAAGGTTTCGTTTTCACGCCGTACAATTTATTGTAAAAATGACATGTGTTCTTTATTATGAGGGTCAATACGATTAAAATGAAACCCATTATTACATACTTTTATATCATTGTTGTGCTTTAAAAAAATCACAAACTTTTTAACCAGATTAGTACGTTTATAATCCCTTTATTTTGATGACCTATAACTTTTTTATTTTTCCGTATAAGTGGTGGTTTGAGGGCTAATTTTTTGCGCCATGATCTGTACTTTTTTTTTATACCACATTTTCATATAGAAAACTTTTAATACATTTTTATAATTTTTTAAAATAAAATGTATAAAAAAAAGTAGCAATTTTGTACTTTTTTTTTACGTTCACGCCATTCACCGTATGGGATCATTGACATTTTATTTTAATAGTTCGGACATTTACGCATGTGGCGATACCAAATATGTCTATAAAATTTATTTTTTACGCTTTTTGGGGGTAAAATAGGAAAAAACGGACGTTTTACTTTTTTATTGGGGGAGGGGATTTTTCACTTTTTTTTCACTTTTACTTTTAAATTTTTTTAAATTTTTTTTTACACTTGAATAGTCTCCATAGGGGACTATTCATAGCAATACCATGATTGCTAATACTGATCTGTTCTATGTATAGGACATAGAACAGATCAGTGTTATCGGTCATCTTCTTCTCTGGTCTGCTCGATCTCAGACCAGAGCAGAAGACGCTGGGAGCCGGACAGAGGCAGGTGAGGGGACCTGCGGCTTTCTGAATGATCGGATCCCCACAGCAGCGTTGCAGGCGATCCGATCATTCATTGAAATCGCGTACTGCCGCAGATGCCGGAATCTGTATTGATCCCGGCATCTGGGGGGTTAATGGCAGATGCCCGTGAGAACGCGGGCGTCAGCCATTGCTGGCGGGTCCCTGGCTGCGATCAGCAGCCGGGATCAGCCGCACATGACATGGGCATCGCTCCGATGCCCGCGGTTATGCACAGGACGTAAATGTACGTCCTGGTGCGTTAAGTACCACCGCACCAGGACGTACATTTACGTCCTGCGTCCTTAAGGGGTTAAGGTGGGTGTCCTGAGATGGTGGATACAATTGAAGGTGAGGATTGCTAATGTGAAAACACCTGGAGCTCATGTAATAAGTCATTCCTCCATGATGCCTTTGGACAACTTTTTTAGAATTGTTAGGATTCCTCTAATTCTATAACTTTTTGGTATTGTCATATAGCAGCAATATAATTACCTTCCTATGTTTAAATTTTAGTCCAATATGCATGCACAATGTTATAGAGCAGGAGGAGCTGGGAAAAGATTCTGTATAACTTCAATAATAATCATTTATGCATATAAATCTCTGCTTATTCTGAATTAAGGAGTGTAGTGGGTTTTCCTATTCGGTGACAGCTTCCTCTGTTGGCTCACTTTTACAGGGAAGGCTGCCAATCACTGATTAGAACTACCCACTGGACTCATAAGAAAGAGAGGTTTAAATAAATAAAAAATATTGACAAGTTACACAAAATATTTCCCACAAAACTATATATCCATCTGCTCAGCTCATCCTGCTCTGTAAAATGCTGCCTGCTGATTGGGCAGAATTTTCAATGTGACCAGTTCATACATTACGTGTTGCCATAAAAATTATGTTATTAATATGAAGAGTCTAAGGGACCCTCCCTTTCATCACCAGGGACCCTGCAAGAAAGTTTGGACTTAACTAGTTGGATCACCAGGTCCAGGTCTATAACATCTCATGTCATATCAAATGCCTGGGACCCCACCTATCTTCAGAAAAAAAGGGAACCCCTGCTCTGTCTGGCCTCCTTGTAGAAGCTGGAGGTACTTAGGTTGCCAAAAACAGCTTAAGCCGGCTGTCATACATAGTGTACATGACCACATGTTTACACAGAATAGACCTACACCTAATAGAGATTTCTGGGATATCCTGTTCACTTGTATGTAATGTTTACTATTATCCCTATTCATCATTGTTCTTCCAACCATTGGGACATGCAATGTTGAACAGTGCTGATCTCAGATTGGGGCTAGGTGCTTGAAAATCTCAAAATATGCAGATCTTAGTGACGCCTACTACTTCCTCTATTTGCATAACATTATGGCTTGTCCTTCTTGATGTATCAGTTTCAATTTGATGACATCATTGTGTTTTCTATGCTGCTGAAAAATAATTTTTGCTATATGGTATTTTGGACACTGACCTGAGGTCTGAGGCTTTTAAAGGTCTGGTCTGGAGTATGGCATTTTTATATGGGGAGGTGCCTAATCATATTTTAAAATTATTATTATCTTTTTTTATTTATTACACATTTTGTAAGTCTCCATATGGAACTACTGACAGCAGTTTTTTCAGTGCCAACACTATTCAATGCTATGCCTAAAGCAGACTATCAACGGAGAGGATCCAAGCGGTAAGCAAGTGGACAACCGCCTGCCACTATAGCCGATCAGGACCCACCTATTATAGTCAATGGGGCCCATTGGACTCTGTTGGACTATGTTTACCACTGCTGAACAGAATCTGCGACAGTGGTCTAAACAGAATTCCCAATGCAGATGTGAGCCCAACCTAAGAGAGTGGTGAGAGTTGCTTTGCCTTATTTTCACATGACATTGGGGCGGGGTGTTCATTCTGTATGAGGGCTGCTTTTTAATCCTAATTTGACCCAATATTTAAAGAATGCTGTGGACTTGTCGTTACATAACAAGATGGCAAAAGATCCCACTCTGTACAGGAGCAGTATAGCAATTTCAGTATCTAGCATTTAGTAAACCTCTTTATTTACTACATATCCAGCACATAACACATGTTCCCTTCATGCCACTCTTCAAAAGCGTCTATTTCTCAAGTCTGAGCCATGCAAATACTTAGAAGAAAAGCAGGAATTATACATTTTCATTAGAGTAACCTGCCAAAAATTCCCATTAACTGGCTCAGTAGTGCGTCACAGATTACCTATAAACCACTTAATATACTTTAAGAATTTTGCTGACGTGGACAGAAATGGTGAAAGAAAACTCATCAACAACTGGGCCAAGGGTAAGAGTTATACATAAAGGCTAGTCGTAATCTCCAGTACACACCAGTGCACACCAGTACACAGGAGCAATCACATTGTCCCATGTATTTCTGAGAAATCTAGGGAACATAACAGCCATTTTAGCTGCCACAGGGCTTGTTAATGTCTTGAAAAATAAATCTGTGAACCTATATAACAGCTTTGGAGAATGGGATACATCACTAAATACAAGGTTTAGGTTTTATCCATGTACTTGTGATCATATATGGCCACATTTTACATCTCATGGATTGGAGGGTCCAGTTCTTTAAACTGATTAAATACTTATCACACATAAGGAGGTTTTATCCATTTTTGCATATTAACTTTGTAATTTATATAAAGAACATTTCTGCACCATTTTCTTTACATTTTACATTTCACATTTTCTTCTGCTTCAGTCAATAGGCACAATACATTTCTCATCTAGAGGTTGTGAGCTTCTACAGACGTAGTGACTTACAGCAGTGGTCCCCAACCCAGAAGGCTTATCATAAATATTACTATTATCCCCTATCTGCCGGTATCCCCATGATCTCCTGTACAGGGCCCCAGCTCTCCCCAGGAACGGCACGTGACGACCCCCACCCGAAGGGGCGACCGCCACGTCCCCTCCATATATGTCTATGGGAAAGCTGAATATTTTCGAACTGTTCTCCCAAAGAGATATATGGAGAGGGTGCGGTATCCCCCGCTTCAGGCGGAGGTCGTGATGTGCCACTTTCGGGGAGAGCTGGGGCCCTGTACAGGAGATCCTGAAGATAGGGGATACGTTTTTCAGTTTAGGATAGGACTTAGTTTTTTAAGGCCACCAATATTCAGATTTTTTGTTACGACAAATGGTATAGAACAGGTGAAAATTACAATCCTGGACTCTTGGTGGGCTTTAAAGGAATACCCCTCTAAGGACTGGGTTGGGGACCTCTGTCTAACAGTATCAAAGCAGAGAGTTTACTGTAAATTTATCCAGTCTAGGCGTAAACATATGAGATTTTAAATGGGCACTCTCATTAAAACAGTGCTATTGCACTCTTTACGGTAAATAAAAAATCTTTCTAATGTACTTTAAAAAAAATAAAAAAGATGTTTTCTATGTTTTAGGTGTCTCCTTACTTCTCTAGAGCACATTTTTCTGAAGCTATCCATGGGGCGTATGGCGGTCCTTCACTCACCCTCCTCTCTCCCATTCCTGGCAGAAAGGCCAAAACCATTCCCTGCAGGAGATTACCCACGGAGGAGCCCTCTCTTTTCAGAGATTTGAGATGTTAGCTTTCAAGAAGGTGTTCATTAAGAATAGATAAACCATAGATAAACCCCCTTGTCTCCTTGTGCGGTAAGTAACCTCCCTCTTGACTAGGTTCATCCTGTTCCCCCATTACAGTTGGAAAAACAGGCTGTAGATCCTAGTGTAAAAAGCCTCTGGCAAGATACATATGCTGGTCAGATAGATAAACAAGGGAAGCAGGTATGATTTGATGAGATGTACCCTTTCCCTGAGGGTCAAAGACCAACCCTTCCACTGGTTCACCCTCTGAGCGGCATCCTGGAGCTTACCATCCCAGTTTTTTGTGGGATAATCATCCTGGCCGAATGTGATACCTAAGACTTTTTTGCTTATTCTTGGGGCCCTGGAAGGGTGTCCAGGAGATCAAACGTGGGATCCCCCCTCCCAGCCAGAGAGTCTCACACTTCCTGTCCATATTAAGAAGAGCTATGGGCCTCCAATTCTCAATACAGCTGGGATCTTTACCCTTTGTAAGAAGAATCAGGACTGACCTCCTCACTGATATTGGCAGAGTGCCCGAGGATAGACACTCATTATATACCTCAGTCAAGAGGGGAGCTAAAGACCCCTTAAAGGTCCTGTACCACAGGGATGTTAAGCCATCCGGACATGGTGACTTCTTAGGGGCAAGTCCCTCGATAGCCAGTCTCATTTCCTCTACCCTGATTTCTTCTGCCAAAACATCAATAGAGGGGTCTACCCCTGGCTCAGGAAGGGTTTCAGCCAGGAAACCCGACATCACATCCCGATCCAGATCCTCCCCAAGAGATGCGAGTAGAAGGATCTGATGACCTCCAGGATCCCTGATCTGGACCGATTCAGAGATCCTATACTATCAATCAGTCCTGAAACAATGTTACTACTTACTGACATCTTACAGTTTCTGTAAGGGTCGGGCGAGCGGTACCTCCCATAATCCTTCTCAAAAACCAAAGATGCATGCCTCTCATACTGACACCTCATTGGCAAGGACTTCACTCTGGACATCTCCTCTTGGCTACCTCCAGTCGACACAAGAAGCTCGAGTTTCCTCCTCAGACCCTGATACGGGCGATACCTGTTCAGGGACCTGAGGCTCAAGAACTGGCGGAAGAACCCCGCAACCAGTTTCTTGAATATCTCCCACCACTCTGACTTACTACATAGGCCCAGTAAAGGTACCTGACTCTGAAGAAAATCCTCAAAGTACTGTCTTACCTCCGCTTCCTCCAGGAGGGAGGAATTCAGCTTCCAATAACCTTTACCCATCTGGGGGTTCTCTGAAACATTTAAGGAAAACAAAATCATACAGTTATCAGAGAATTCCACCTCAACCATGGACACTGCGGAAGAGACGGCTTCCTCCTTCAAAAAAAACCTGTCTAACCTAGACCTGCAGCTACCTCGATGAAAGGTGAAACCCGCTTGGCCTGAGGGGCTTCGGATATGGGCATCGTCTAGGCGAGCTTCCCTAACTATATTATTGAGGGCCACACAGTCATAAGTCAGCGGATTAATGGAACCTCTCCTATCTTAGGACCTTGTGACACTATTGAAGCCCCCTCTTAATCTTCAAAAAGAGATCTTTACTATCCCACCTGGTTTGTGGGGCATAGATGTTAATAAGCCAAAGCTCTTGTCCCTTCATGAAGACATCTGAGATCAGGCACCTCCCTATTTCTAATTCAATAACCCATCGGCATTCAACAGGAGCAGTAAAAAGGACCGCCACCACACTATACGATACAGCTCAGCCGCAAGAGACCAGTGGGAGGGACCGCGCCTCCACTCTCTTCTTGCTTTAACCAGAGAGACTAGATCTGACAATCTTGTCTCCTGTAAAAATAAAATGTCTGCTTAAAAGCGGCCAAGAAAATCAAAGGCTGCAAATCTAGCCGTATCAGACTTTATGCTGGAACAATTAATAAATGCCAGCGTCAATGGTGTGAGTGCTGCCATGAAGGGTGATTAAATTAGATGACCACACCCTTTACTTCTGTTTCCCTTTCTTTTTAGCCCCCTCACCCCCAAAGAAGACGAGAGGAGAGGACCACTTTTAGATCTTTTTATTACTCCTTTTTATAACATCCATTTTATCCCCGTCTCCGTCCTGCCCTCAGAGGAATGGTGCCTCGACAGGTAAGGGCCCATTTACCCCAGAATCTCCTTCTCCCTTGGTACTGGTTTGACAGGTCAATCAGAGGGGGGCCATCAGGCTTCCGTTTTGGACCTGGCCCGCAGTACAAGGAACAGAAGGCTCTGACGTCTTCTTTCCCCCCTTCCTTTTGCCCTTGTCTTTCTTTTTGGGCCTCTCCCCGCTCTCCTTATCCACATTTTCATAATGGGAGGAATCAAAAGGGGTGGCCCTTTTTGCCTTCCTCTCTGTGAATGTTTTTAAGATAAACTCGCAAAGTATTTCATTTTTGTCACCATGTTTTTAGCAGTCTGATGTGATTGCACATGGAATAGAAAAATCTTCCAAGTGAAATGCCATGGAGAGTGATGTGGGAAGAACAACTTTGTCATATATTGTATTTGCTACAATATTATACATTTACTCAAACTGTTCATAAAACAAACATCTGAGCCATACCGTGACTAAGTGCGCAGCATGGCAACTGTTTCTCAGTTGTGACTCATATTAAACAGTGGCTGGGCATAATATGAAATGTAGAAGCATACATAACATTTGGATCGCTGGCTTACCTCCAATGAAAGAAAACCACATGACTACTTTGCAGCCCATGGGCTAGGTGGCGTGGGCAGCAAAGATAGGCTATTCTCCTTCAGGCACCAAGTCTATCCATGACCTCAGCATTAGGATACAAGAGAATTCTACAGTGTGGTTGAGATCACTGAACAATGTAGGAGGAAAGGGAGACATGAATGCTGGAGAATGTGAAAAGTGACAATAATTAGAGTCAATTGAAACATAACTTTTATTTTCCACCTTTAAAAACCAGTATCTGCTAATCTCGTTAGTCCCAAGAATTACAAAATAAATCACTTTAGTTAATGAGGTTAGTGGTTAGTAAGAATAATAATAATAATGCCCTAAGGGCCCATTAACACTACCCCAAGGGCCCATTCACACCAATCAGTCCTAGCGCCAATTGATTTAGGTGTTGCCTTCTGCACATTACTGTAATTGTCTGGATTTTCTTGTGTATGTTTTTTTTAAATCAACTGGTGCCAGAACATTTGTAAATTTGCGAATTTCTTCTATTAAAAAATCTTAATCCTTCCAGTACTTATCAACTGCTGTATGCCCCAAAGGAAGTTCTTTTCTTTTTAAATTTCTTTCCAATCTGACCACTGTTCTCTCTGCTGACCCATCTGTCTTAGGAATTGTGAAGAGCAGGAGAGGTTTGCTATGGGGATTTGCTCCTGCTCTTGACAGTTCCTGAGACAGACAGAGGTGTCAGCAGAGAGCACTGTGGTCAGACTGAAAATAAATGTAAAGAGAAAAGAATTTTATGTGGAGCATACAGCAGCTTATAAGTACTGGAAGTGTTAAGATTTTTAAATAGAAGTAATTTACAAATCTGTTTAACGTTTTGGCACCAATTGATTTAAAAAAATGTGTTTTTCACCAGAGTACGGAGAAGATCATGCCTCTTTTTTGTGAAGCATAAAATAAAATGTCCAATGGTCTATAACCATACAAGTAATTGTAACTGTAGATCTAAATAGACTAAGAAATTTTCTGGAATAAAACAACTCGAAAAGAATCATTGTTTTTTTATTTTTTTTCATAAAAAAATAAAAAATGATTGTACAAATAAAGTACTCTGTAGCAAACTCTGTGGCATGCCTGTGGACAACCATGGAATGAGAATGACCTGGGTTGACCTGGTCATTTGTCACTGCCCAGTCAGTCAAGTGTTTTTTTTTTTTCTTTTAAGACCATCAATATATAAACAGTGGAAATCTGTTCGCCGGGACACCTAACATTTATCAGAACTCTCTTAGCTTTGTGGATTGGTGAGGCATAGGTCGTTAATGTATATTCCAGGAAAAGTATTGGTTTACCAAACAGTTTCAATTACTCTCTTATAAATTTAAATTTAGCTAGATTTTGTTGTGTGTGGTATTGTAAAATTTTCAGCTTTTTTCCCCATTTTCCAATATTACAGTTAGAGATAAGCAAATTTTTGAAAAATTTGAACCAAAAAAAATTTGGTTCGGTCCGAATTTATTTGTGGTGAATCGCTATAAAAAAACTTCTATTTCTGGCCTACAGAGAGGCTCAATAGGGGTGTAGAACACATTGCCTTGTCCTAACATGCATAGGGAGTGTGCTGTGTTAGTGAAATAATACTGTTATTCAGTATGACATGCAGATTACCGGCATCACTATTAGAATCACTGCCACAGAGCGCCTGGATGTGGCAGATTTTTTATGTAATTGTTATTTAATTTAATTTGAATTTATTTAAATTTTTTGATTACCCATTCTGGTGAGCATCGAGCTGGAGGTCGTCTTCCAGACGAGATACCACCTGTTACAGCCCCTGCCTCTCAGCGCTCCCTGACTGTGAAAGTGTGAATGTTTCATTTAATCAGTTATGGTTCATTGTTATTGCTCCAAGCTGTTTCATTGGATTCTTGTGAAAATTCCACAGGTAATATGACGACCATAGGGCCTCAGTCTGGAAAAGATTACATTGATTTTAAATTAAAATTTAAGATTTATATTAGAGTCCTAAGTTTAATGTCCCAGCGTTTACTTTGAACTAATACTGTATGACCACAAAACCCAATCTAAAAAGGAGTCATATGGTGGTACAATGACAGAGCCTAGACGTGGCAACAGCATGAGGAGAACATAATCTGGCAGAATGACACAGCCTGGAGTTGGCGGTAGCATGAGGAGACCATAGGGCCTCACAATCCCTAAGATTAAAAGACCATGTTTCCCCTTCTGCTGACATATCTTGCATGTGGCTAGGTGAATCTGCTTCGAATGCTTGATGAAAAACTGCCAGACCGCCGAGTAGCTGATTTTCCCACCAACAGTCTGCACTATTTGACTGCTACTTCCGCCATCTCCAGGAACCCCTGTTCCACTACCTCCCGGGAAGGTAGGCTGCCGTGAAGCAGGTGGTCTACCCCGGGCACGTTTGGCTACAGACTTTCCCCTTCTGCCACCATGCTGACTGCCAACCATGCTTCCGCCTTGCTGGCTCAGCTGCTGCCTCACGGGCAACCTGCAACCCTCTTCTCCTGATGATGATGAAGCCCCTTCTGCACCCGGCTCCCAACTGCGATCGGCTTCATCATCATCATCAACAAGTGTCTGCACGTCACTGATGTCCTCCTCAGGTTCTTCAGCAGTGTCTGCTTCAGGACCCTGAACGCTGGCAACACCAGCTCCCACGTCACTCTCCTCATCACTTCTTGCACGCCTAGTGGAGGAAACAGCGGATGTCTCCTCCACTTTTTGGTTGGGCAGTAGCTGCTGACTTTCCTCACAGATCGTCCTCACTGAATAGTGGAGCTGAACGCACCGCATAAGATACTTCTGTAGGGGAGGGAACAGCATAGGACAGAGGCAATGGGAGGACAGGGACTGCTCCCAGGCCATGTCAACTGAGGGTTGTGTCTGAGGAACCCACCGTTTGTTGACTGGGGGAATCAGATGTCCCTTGTGATGAAGTGCATGACCGTGTTAACCAATCGATGACAGCAGATGGGTTGCTCGTCAAGACACGACCGCTAGCTTACACCGATAGATCAGGCCTCTTGCTGCAACTTCTGCTGCCACTTGCCTCTAGTCTGCTGCAACTTCTGCCTGTACCTGATGCATTTAGGCCTCTGCCACTCCTCTGTGCATGTCCTGGCACTTCTCTGCCTGACATACTTAGTGCGTATATGAGGGGAGTACAATACGCTTCACTACGCTTAAAACAGTACTTGTCTAGAACAGCAGCAGGTGTGTACTTTTGGCTGGCCTTTTACAGTAACTAGGCACTAAAGATATCAGGAACAAAATGGTACAACACTTACATGTACGTATGATGTATTCACTTATGAGGGCAGTAGAATGCGCTCCACTTTGCTTAACAGTATTTGTCTAGAACAGCAGCAGGTGTGTACTTTTGGCTGTCCTTTCACAGTATCTAGGTCCTTGAGAGTTTAACAGGTACAAAATAGTACACCACTTAGATGTAGGTATGTGGTATGCACTCATGAGAGCAGAAGGATGCGCTACAGTATGCTTAAAAAAGTGTTTGTGTAAAACACCAGCAGTAGAAACCAGTGCTGCAGCACACAGCCGCTGTGTACTACACCAAAACTCACTCCCTTCCCTATAAGTGCTTCTAGGCAGAATTTGTGCTTGAGCTTAATCACTGCTGTTCTTCTGTGCAACACACTGCTCTTTGTAATAGAATGCTGTAGACAGTGACTGGGAGGTTAATCGCTGCAATAAGAATGATTTTCTGTGAAAGACACACTGCTCTCTATCCCTCTCTCTGTGCAACAGAATGCTGACTGGACTAGGAGGTGAATCGCTGCTGGAAAAAGCTTTTCTGCTTAACACACAGGGCTATCTGTCCCTACCTATCTCTCTGCAATGAAAGAATGAAGTGACTGGCCACAATATGGCTGCCGATTATATAGGGCTGTGACACAGGGGTGACTGGCTGCATGTGATTCAGGGTCATACCACCTACCCTTCTTCCCGCCTTCCCAGGATTCCTTGCCCCAAGTCCTCACATGTGGATCTGCCATTTTAGATGCACTGGAGCCTGGACCGCACTAAATGGAGTATAATGAAGTGATTCACGCGATAGAATTGTGGCGATATTCACATTCATTGCGAATCTAATTTTTCTTGAAATCTGTAATGAATTCGGATGCGTCAGATTCGATTTGCTCATCTCTAATTACAGCACATGCATTGGTGCTAACATAATCCCATGACCTTTAAAGGGAACCTTTCACAAGGAAATCATTCAGTAATCTATTAGAATCATGTTATAAAGCAGGAAGAGCTGAGCAGATTGATATATATCATTGTGAAAAAAGATTTAGTATAATTTTCAACTTTTCGGTTGAAATCCCTGCCTGTTCTATTTTTAGGAGTCCAGTGTGTGGTTTCATTCAATGATAGGACTGCCCACTGGACTCCTAAGCATGGCCATATCAGAGATTTAAATCAATAAACTATAACTTAATTTTTTTCCACAAAATGATATATCTGCTGATGGTCATCTCTAGTGTTGGCTTATCCACAAGAAGACAACAAGAATCGAGTATTAAAATTCATATTAGAGATGAGCGAGCTGAGCCTGAACCCATCTCTCTCAGAAAAACTTAAGGGTGAAATTGACTTGCAGAACTTTAGAACTTTGCCAGACTCAGCTTATGTGAGCCTGGCATTAGAGCTGTTAGTTACCATATGTCGCCATAACTTTGAGATTGACTTAGCCTTGGGGCCACTTTAAAACATCTTATTCTTAGGTGACCCTAGCAGTGTTAGGGTGCATTCACATCACATTTGGGGCATATGGTAGCCGCTGAAGGAATTTGAGAACAAGCTGATGCCTTATTCCTGCTGGACCCATGCCGGACCATATTCCTTTCGATGAAAACCACGATATGCTACTTTGTTTAGTCTGGCAAGAAAAACAGATTTGGTAAAAAAAAATGACCCAATCAGATTCACTAGCTCACTCCGTCCAGCTCATTTAAATGAATGGGGTACGGCATGAGTCCGGTGGGAATATGGCAGTAGACGGTTTTAAAATTCTTTCGCCGAATCTGCTGTATGCCAAAACGTGATGTGAATGCAGCCTTATATCAGGCTTGTTCACCACAAACTGAACTTTTTTAGAAAATTTGCTCAACTCTATTCAAATCGTCCGATCCTTATTTCTTTGGCCCCAATACACCTGAAATAGTTAGCCGGTCCTGCCTTTTTAGCTATTTCAGATCCAGAAAAATACTGTTTTGTGCAGTTCGTCTACTGTTATCAGCCATGATGTACCCATTATGAAAATTTGGTAAGAGGCTTTTTGTACATGATATACAACATCTCCTTATGATTATCTGCAAACAAAATATAACCCTATATCCAGATATCTAATCCTTGTAGATGTCGGTATTAGCGGAGAAGTTAACCCTGAGATGGGTCATGGTTAACAGAAACGCTGCACAATATGTCTGTTGTATTTCTTCATAAACATTTCATGGTTGCTATAGTAACCAGCATAACACAGGGCAGACATGACTGCTGGGACGCGAAACAGAATTACAGATTAGGCACGAGAGTACTTGTAATTTTATTTGTCTTAAAACGTTGCTCAGATAGTGTCTTCCGTTTCAGATAAATTCTATTTTTTTTATATATATTAAAGGCATTATACAGTATGTTTCCTAGTCATCTAATAAAATATTGTCCACTGGAGATTATTATATGGTTTGCTCCCTTCTACATGACATCTGTGCTTTCATTAGGCATTATTATTATTATTATTATTATTATTATTATTATTATTATTATTATTATTATTAATAAATATAACTTAAAAAATAAATGAAATATTTATTATTAATTTAAAGTGTACCTGTTGTCAACAAAAACTTTTTATATAATGTAGATAATACAATTGTATGTACACTGCTCAAAAAAAATAAAGTTAACACTTAAACAACACAATATAACTCCAAGTCAATCTCACTTCTGTGAAATCACACTGTCCACTCAGGAAGCAACACTGATTGACAATCAATTTCACATGCTGTTGTGCAAATGGAACAGACAACAGGTGGAAATTATAGGCAATTAGCAAGACACCCCCAATAAAGGTGTGGTAGGCCTCAGGGGTAGGGGTAGTACAGTCAGGGATTTGCTTTGGTATATCAGGGGTTAATGTTAACCCTATAGTTCGTGACGCCAGGCTAAGGGCTAGCATGCTGAGATGATTCTCCGGCCTATCGCCGCCCTTCCCAGTAACGATAGGTGCATAAGAATAAAGAAGGTCCACAAGGTAGTTGAATTTGAACTTGCATAAATTTTACTTAATGGCTTGCGGTACATCCACAGAGTAGTAACAGTCTCAATCAAACAGTCTCTCTATACTTCAATGACTGACATATGTTGCGGACCTTGACTTTAGATAATAGTCTCTGAATTCAGGGTATATTGCGAAGATCCGTCCGGATTTAGGGGATAGATAAGGTCCGGTGGTCTTGCAGAGTGTTTAGGGATTGATACACTCACAATTTGGAATAGATCAGCCGTCACCGCAAGGCTAAGGCCTAGACTCACTGATGACAGCAGCGCAGATCCTTTCTCGTCAACAGCCAGGAACCAAGAGAGAGATTAATGGCCGCCGCGCCCTTATATGGGCAGGGGCGGGGCCATTTTGATTGGTCCAGCCATCAGTCATTCACCGTCACAAAGGAAATGAGTGAATTATGTCACAAGGGCCTCCAAAGGTCCTCAAGCAGAAATACCATAGAGTTCACCTGATCACGTGACCCGCAGGTCCTGATACGCTTCTCACAGGTAATTAACTATTTATATACATTTTATACAGTTAACTTTCCACAAATAAGGAGCATATGACTAGAGCAATGACTATAGGGGTGAGAGGTGACTAGGGGTGGACTATACAAAAGGACCCCGACGTCCAAGGGACTCTGGCTATGGGGACCTATAAACAGGTACCGTATAGGATGCGGTACCGGGACACCACAAAGGAGTGGCTCTGCAGGTGATGACCACAGAGCACTTCTCAGTTCCTATTCTTCCTGGCTGATGTTTTGGTCACTTTTGAATGCTGGTGGTGCTTTCACTCTAGTGGTAGCATGAGACGGAGTCTACAACCCACACAAGTGGCTCAGGTAGTGCAGCTTATCCAGGATGGCGCATGAATGTGAGCTGTGACAAGAAGGTTTACTGTGTCTGTCAGCATACTGTCCAGAGCATGGAAACACTACCAGGAGCCAGGCCAGTACATCAAGAGATGTGGAGGAGGCCGTAGTAGGGCAACAACCCAGCAGCAGGACCGCTACCTCCGCCTTTGTGTGAGAAGGAGCAGGCGAAGCACTGCCACAGCCCTGTAAATGACCTCCAGCAGTCCACAAATGTGAATGTGTCCACTCAAACGGTCAGAAACAGACTCCATGAGGGTGGTATGAGGGCCCAACGTCCACAGGTGGTGGTTGTGCTTACAGCCCAACACCGTGCAGGACATTTGGCATTTGCCAGAGAACACCAAGATTGACAAATTTGCCACTAGCGCCCTGTGCTCTTCACAGATGAAAGCAGGTCCACACTAAGAACATGTGACAGACTAAGAACATGAGTCTGGAGACGCCATGGAGAACATTTTGCTGCCTGCAACATCCTCCAGCATGACCAATTTAGCGGTGGGTCAATAATGGTGTGGGGTGGCATTTCTTTGGGGGCCGTACTGCCATTAGGTACCGAGATAAGATCCTCGGACCCCATCTATTTACACACCATTGGCCAGTGGGTAAAATTGACATGTTATCTTGATTCTTCATTTCAGTACTATTACAACAGTGCCAAATTTTTATCGTTTGTGTTATGTTTTACTATTTCTAGAAGATGAAAACTTTAAATAAATAAAAAATAATAATGCTTTGAATTACCTCATTCTAACACCAATAACTTTTTTTTATTTTTTCTTCTACAAAGCTGTGGGAGACTTCATTTATGCATAGTGCTCTGTAGTTTTTATTTGCACCATTTTTTCATACACATGAAGGGGCATACATGGCTTTACATTTTAGACTATGTACAGACTACTACTATGGGATGTGCTTTATTACATGGGAAGACTAGAAAAACATGCAGCATTACTGACAGACCTAAAATGGAACAGCAGACCCTCATTAAAGGTAAATAGGATATGTTGGAGGCTGATTCTGCACAACATCATGACTTCTGTTACAGGATACAGGATATGAGCTTGGGATATGAGGTTGGGATATGAGGACAAGATATGAGGACAGGATTTGAGGACAACATATGAGGTCGGTATATGAAGATATAAGGTCAGGATATTAGAATGGGAAATGAAGTCAGGATATAAGGATGGGATATAATGATGGGATATGAGGTCGGAATATGAGGTCAGGATATAAAGGCGGGATGTGAGGTCAGGATATGAGGCCGGGATATGAGGTCAGGATATATAGGCGGCATATGAGGTCAGAATATGAGGAATGGATATGAGATCAGGATATTAGCTCAAGATATAAGGACGAGAAATATTGATGGCATATGAAGATGGGAAATTAGGTCAGAATATGAGGTAGGGATATGAGGACTGTATATTGTAATGCTCCTTGGGTTTGGACCCACTGTGCCACAAATGGCACCTGGCCAGGCAGGCAGAATTGGGCTAACTGACAGATACAGCAGAACTGACCAGGAGGCTGGAACAAGCTGCAAGAAGACAGGAATAGTGGTAGACAGTGCAAGGCAAAGTCCAGTATACAGGCAGGATCAGGAATACAGGATCAGCAGACAGACAGAGACCTTAGTAGTACTGAATACACAACCTTGCTGAGGCATGGAACATCAGGTGTGTCAGACTAACATATATGCAGTTCAAGGCTGGGATTGGAGGAGGATCCATTAGGGAGTGCATGCTGGCTCTATAAAAGTCAGCCAGTGCTTGGGCGCGTCCCCTAGTGGACAGAGCAGAAACTGCAACAAGAGACCAGAAAATAGAGCATACACATGGCACAGAGAATGTCGCCCGACACAGGCAAGAACCAAATAAGGTAGGAAAACTCGGCAGTGCCTGGTACTTTGCATTACCCACCCAGAAAGCTCAGTCAGTGTAAATGTTGATGTCCTGCAGTGCAACCCAAAATGAATGCCCATAGCTCGATCAGGAAGAACTTCAGAGTATTCACAGACCGAGATCCAGGCGTCCATTGAATAGCTATACAATCCCTATGTTATGTAATCTTTTTAACATGAACAGGAAATTAATCTTTGCAAAATGTATTAAAATTTAGAAGTTTACAATAAATTTTAGGGAAGTTATCTGCTAAATAGAATGACTTGTACAAAGTTCTTCTATATGCCATTCCCTTTGCTGTGTGGACTGTGTCGCTGTGTTTAAATGTGAGAGATCGGAAATCAGACTCATCAAGGGAATGAATCATTGACTATGAAAAGGTAAATGTTCTCTGATTAGTCTTGGATGTAGTATTGGATAACTTCTTTACCAACTGTACATTACAATTAACCATAATACATCAGCTCAGCAAATAGATGGTCTCATAGTCTTCTACCTGGCATTGAGACAAGTCAGGGAATTGTTGAGCACTTGTTCATTTTTAGTATATTAAAGAACATTTTCTGTCAAGGTCATTACAAGTTGTCATGACTACATAGAACATCTTTTAATAATTTCAGTTTTTTGAAGCCAAATAGTTTCACTGTTAGTTTAACCCCTTAAGGACTGAGCCCTTTTTCCCCTTAAAGGGGTACTCCGCCCCTAGACATCTTATCCCCTATCCAAAGAATAGGGGATAAGATGTCAGATCGCCGCGGCCCCGCTGCTGGGGAGCCCCTGGATCGCTGCTGCGGCACTGCGCTATCATTACTGCACAGAGCGAGTTCGCTCTGCACGTAATGACGGGCAAAACAGGGGCCAGAGCATCGTTACATCACGGCTCCGCCCCTCGTGACGTCACGGCCCGCCCCTTCAATACAAGTATATGGGAGGGGGCATGGCGGTCGTCACGCACCTGCCATAGACTTGCATTAAGGGGGCGGGCCGTGATATCACGAGGGGCGGAGCAATGACATCACGCTGCTCCGTCCCCTGTATCGCCCGTCATTACACACAGAGCGAACTCGCTCTGTGCGGTAATGATAGCAGGGTGCCGCAGTGGCAATCCCGGGGATCCCCAGCAGCGGGACCGCGGCGAACTGACATCTTATCCCCTATGCTTTGGATAGGGGATAAGATGTCTAGGGGCGGAGTAGCAATTCTGACCACTATCACTTTATGCATTAATAACTCTGTTATGCTTTTACCGATTATTCTGATTCCAAGAATGTTTTTTTGTGACATATTCTACTTTAACACAGTGGTAAATTTTCGTCGTTACTTGCATCCTTTCTTGGTGAAAAATCCCCAAATTTCATGAAACTTTTGAAAATTTGGCATTTTTCTAACTTTGAAACTCTCTTTTTGTAAGGAAAATGGATATTCCAAATAAATTATATATTAATTCACATATACAATATGTCTACTTTATATTTGCATCATAAAGTTGACATGTTTTTACTTTTGGAAGACAATCGAGGGCTTCAAAGTTCAGCAGCAATTTACCAATTTTTCACAAAATTTTCTAAATTGGAATTTTTCAGGGACCAGTTCAGTTTTGAAGTGAATTTGAGGGGTCTTCATCTTAGAAATACCCCATAAATTACCCCATTTTAAAAACGGCACCCCCGAAAGTATTCAAAATGACATTCAGAAAGTTTATTAACCCTTTAGGTGTTTCATAGGAATAGCAGCAAAATGAAGGAGAAAATTCTAAATCTTCATTTTTAACACTCTCATGTTCTTGTGGAACCAGTTTTTGAAATTTTACAAGGGGTAAAAGGAGAAAAATCCCCCCACAATTTGTAACCCAATTTTTCTCAAGGAAGGAAATACCTCATATGCAGATGTCAAGTGCTCTGTGGGTGCACTACAAGGCTCAGAAGGGAAGGAGCGACAATGGGATTTTGGAGAGTTTTTCTGAAATGGTTTTTGGGGGACATGTCACATTTAGGAAGCCCCTATGGTGCCAGAAAAAAAAAAATGGCATACTGTTTTGGAAACTACACCCCTCAAGGAATGTAACAAGGGGTCCAGTGAGCCTTAACACCCCACAGATGTTTGACGACTTTTTGTTAAAGTCGGATGTGTAAATGAAAGTTTTTTTTTTAACTAAAATGCTGGTTTTCCCCAAAATTTTTAATTTTTGCAAGGGGTTATGGGAGAAAATTCCACAAAAAATTTGTAACCCACATCTCTTCTGAGTATGGAAATACACCATGTGTGGACATCAAGTGCACTGCTGGTGCACTATGATTTTCAGAAGAGAAGTCACATTTTGCTTTTGTAAAGCAAATTTTGCTGAAATGGTTTTTGGGGGGCATGTCGCATTTAGGAAACCCCTATGGTGCCAGAACAGCAAAAAAAAAAAAAAAACACATGGCATACTATTTTGGAAACTACATGCCTCAAGGAACGTAACAGGGGTACAATGAGCCTTAACACCCCACAGGTGTTTGACAAATTTCCGCTAAAGTTGGACAGGAAAATGAAAAATGTGGGGGTGGGTCCACTGTTATAGCACTATAGGGGCTTTGTAAACACACATGGCCTTCAATTTTGGACACATTCTCTCTCCAAAATCCCAATGGCGCTCCTTCTCTTCTGAGCATTGTAGTGCGCCAGCAGAGCAATTTACATCCACATATGGGGTATGTTCTTACTCAGAAGAAATGGGGCTACAAATTTTGGGGGCTTTTTTTTCCTATTCACCCTTGTGAAAATGAAAAATGTAGGGTGACACCAGCATTTTAGTAAAAAAATTTTTTTTTTCATTTTCACATCCAACTTTAACGAAAATTTGTCAAACACCTGTGGGGTGATAAGGCTCATTATACCCCTTGTTACATTCCGTGAGGGGTGTAGTTTCCAAAATGGGGTCACATGTGGGTATTTATTGTTTTGCGTTTATGTCAGAACCGCTGTAAAATCAGCCACCCCTCTGCAAATCACCAATGTAGACCTCTAATGTACACAGTGTGCTCTCTCTCCTGAGCCTTGTTGTCCGCCAGCAGAACATTTTATGCCCACATATGGGCTATTTCCGTATTCGGAAGAAATTGTGTTATAAATTTTGGGGGTCTTTTTTTTTTTTCCTTTTACCGCTTGTGAAAATTAAAAGTATGGGGCAACACCAGCATGTTAGTGTAAACATTATTTTTTTTTTACACTAACATGCTGGTGTGGACCCCAACTTTACCTTTTCATAAGGGGTAAAAGGAGAAAAAGCCCCCCAAAATTTGTAACGCAATTTCTCCCGAGTACGGAAATACCCCAAGTGTGGCCCTAAACTGTTTCCTTGAAATACGACAGGGCTCCAAAGCGAGAGCGCCATGTGCATTTGAGGCCTAAATTGGGGATTTGAATCCACCACAAAAATATCCCACGGCAGTGTTTCCAAAACAGGGTGTCTCCAGCCGTTGCAAAACTCCCAGCATGCCTGGACAGTCAGTGGCTGTCCGGCAATACTGGGAGTTGTTGTTTTTCAACGACTGGAGGCTCTGTTTTGGAGTGCCGCACAAGACTTTTTTTTTATTGGGGGGGGGGGGGGGGCGGGGACTGTGTAGGGGTATGTGTATATGTAGTGTTTCACTTTTTATTTTGTGTAGGTGTAGTGTAGTGTTTTTAGGGTACATTCACACGGTTGGGTTTACAATGAGTTTGAGCTGGGAGTTTGATCTGCGACTGAAGATTTTCAGCATCTCAAACTTGCAGCAGAAAACTTGCTGTAAACCCACCCGTGTGAATGTACCCTGGAGGCACATTGGTTGTGAAACACTGAGTGTTTGTTACTTAACTCAGTGTTTCGTAACCAGTGTGCCTCCAGCTGTTGCAAAACTACAACTCCCAGCATGCACAGACTACCAAAAGGCATGCTGGGAGTTGTAGTTGGAACTCCAGCTTTTGCAAAACTACAACTCCCAGCATGTCCTTTAACTTTGCATGCTGCGAGTTGTTGCTAAGCAATAGTAGGAGGTGAACAGGCCTCACCTTATGCTGTAACCTGCCGCCAGGACCCATCCTGCTGCTCCTGTCACCGCCACCGATCCTGAGGGGACCCCCGCCAGACCAGGGCAAGGTATGAGACCTTCGCCGGTGCCTATCTCCGCCCAGTAGGTCCGTGATTGGTCCGACCAATCAATCACGTGATCGTGAGGTGGCACCCATGCCACCTCCCTCCAAATGGGTAAGGGTGAAAGGGGCTGTCTTGGACAGCCCCATTGACCCTTTTTTCCGGGTCACCAGAGACCTGATTGACCTGGAATAGCAGCAAATCGCAATTGAACGGCAATTTGCTGCGATCACCGACATGGGGGGGGGGTCTCAGGACCCCCCTGGGTGAAATGACGGGATGGCTGCTGATAGATATCAGCAGTCATCCCGTTCCAATCACGCGGTGATCCAGGAAACGCGGTGATCCAGGAAAGCTGCGCCATAAAGCGCTAAATACTTCTTAGCAGCTCCGTACATTTACGGTGCTCGTCCGTAAGGGGTTAAACTCCACATCAGTGACATGTTCTCCATGCTTTATATGCCTCCTGGATATTAAGTCTTATACTTATTATGTAGCTCACCTCAAAGAGGTACTCCGGTGGAAAACATTTTTTTTCTTCTTTTAAATCGACGTGTGCCAGAAAGTTAAACAGATTTGTAAATTACTTCTAGTAGTTATCAGCTGCTGTAGAATACAGAGTACCACTTTAAGTGTTGTATTGACTACATTGACTGCGCCATTAGTTGTGGACTTGATTTATTTACACAGTTAAAGCATTAGTTCTTGTAAAACATCTCAGATTACCTTAAGTCATCAATCCAATTAATACCTAGGAACATTGGGAAAAATGGCCCCAAACAACAGTCTTTTAGACCTTGATGTCAACTTTGGAATACCAAATATTTATTGGTTTCATTGACATACTGTAAGAACATTTTGACATTTATCGTCTTCATGGAAAATATGAAGTCATTTTTTACATTCTTAATCTATTTCATGGTACTTCTCTGTCCACAATATATACAATAAGGTAAACTGGACTTTTTTTGTTTTTTTGTTTTTTTGGAGTACAATTTTTGGCTTTATTCATAACACCAAAACAAAACAAAGAAGGAACGTAGCGTAACTTAAACTTACATGGTCCGGGCCCCCAATATATATATATAAACAGAAAAACCACACAGTTTAGGAGCTATTTTATAATCATTCTAGGAATCAAGATCCTGTGATATAACCAGACGGGTGTGTAACTAAAAAATTGTTAAAAGGTAGGACTCAAATGAATTAGTATGTGTCCATTTAGAAATGCAATACTGTATTATCACGTCTATAGTCCATGCTAATAGGAATGCAAGAAATTCAAAAGGCCTCTCAGTCCATGCATAAATAAACGCATGTGCCATAATGGAAATAATGTAACAACATTTAATCAAAATTAAACTCACAAGACCAAAGTCTGAAAATGCCACCTAAGTAACCATTTTATTGCTACCTTTTATATAAAAGAAAAATGAAACACCTGTGCAAATTGTCTTAGTTAAAATATATCCTATTCTACAACTGCAAACAATCCAAGGCACCAGAGGTCCAATAAAAATCACGTATTTTTATCTAAATCTCACATAAAAGCAACAACCTTTTAGCCACAGTTGGACTTTTTTAAGAGATTTAAATAAAGTGGAGCTCTGGTGCCCTGGACTCTCTGCTACTGTGACATATTTGAGGTGAAGTGGAAAGCTGCCTCAAGATCAAAAACAGACTTAAAGGGTTGTTCAGAGCATCTTTTTTAGTGGGTGATGTGGCATGGGGTAATGACAAAACAAACTCCCTTGAGCTTGCCCACCTCGACCCCCTGCTGCCCGACGATGCCTGGCCCCACCGCACCCCCCGGTCCCTGTCCTGACGCAAGGGAGCGTCCACTCAACAAATCACCAGCCACATCGGTAACCCTCTTCAGCTAGTGATGGGCAGAGTGGACACTCCACCGCTCGAGGCCGAAAACAGGAAGGCCAAGCAGTGGGACGAGAGGCAGGGATCCAGGGTAAGTGATCACAGAGATTTAAAATCTTTAACCCAGGCTGGCCACGTGACGTGTAACTCAGGAAACAATTCCCTGGACAAACCCTGTAAACGAGTGGTGTAGAAGGATTCCAATATTAAATTGTGTAAACAGCTCTTAGCTTAGCAATGTGTCTCCAGGGTTACAGACTGCAAACAAACCTTGCCAAGTGTAATCGTACAGTCATAGTTCCTTCCATCTGTCCCCTACACTTTTTTTTGTTAGTCTTTTCTTTTTTTTTCTTTTTTTTCTTTTATTATTATTTTATTTATCATAACAAAAAACATTTTCCCCTTATACATATTCCACATAAACTGAATAAATGCCTCTTGGAGAAAATGGGTGATAACCAATTTTGGAATTTTTGAAACCATTAAAGATTACCTATGATGAAGACTATTGACAGACCATTTACATTTGGTTTATATCTCTCAAATAACATTGTACTCCAATGACAAATCGAAGCTCAGGGTAATCTACATCATATACAAAAGTGGATGAGGTACCATCATGACAGGAGTAGATTAAAGGAGTAGTCCAGAAGTGAACAAGTGGTGAACAACTTATCCCCTATCCTAAGGATAGGGGATAAGTTGCAGATCGCGGGGGGTCCGACCGCTGGGGCCCCCTGCGATCTCCTGTACGGGGCCCCGACAGCTCGCGTGAAGGGGGCGTGTCTAACCCCGCACGAAGCGGTGGCCGACACGCCCCCTCAAGACAACTCTATGGCAGAGCCGGAGTGCTGCCTTCGGCAATCTCCGGCTCTGCCATAGCGATGTATTGAGAGGGCGTGTCGTCCGCCGCTTCATGCGGGGGTCGACACCCGCTATCTGGCCGGAGAGCCTTGCCCCTGTACAGAGAGATCGCAGGGGGCCCCAGCGGACAGACCCCCTGCGATCTCAAACTTATCCCCTATCCTTAGGATAGGGGATAAGATTTTCACCACTGGACTACCCCTTTAAATATATTATCCTTTCAAAAAGAATTGGTAAAAGAAATACAAACATAATAACTTGAGATATTGAAGCTCAAAACGTTATGTATACATTATAGTGGCTGTTTATAGGTGTATATAATTGCTGTGAGATGATTCACAGCAACAATCACTATGTCAGAAGATTTGGAATTGTCTGGGCAATGTGCAAAACAGTCTTAACCACCTTGCAATGCATATAGACATTATCCAGGATTACAGAAACATGGCTGCTTTGTTCTAGGCTGCTTTGCTCTAAAAAGAGCACCACTGCTGCCCACAGGGTACAGTTACATAGTTACAAGATTGAAAAAAGACTAACATCAATCAAGTTCAACCTATATCCTTATTGTGTCCTTACTGTGTTGATCCAGAATAAGGCAAAAAAAAAAAACCTTATGAGGTTGATGTCAATTGCCCCAGCCATTTACCAAAATATAAAAAAAAAAAAATGTTGCAACCCTTTAAAAGTAAAGGTGTCATCAGACAATAATCTATTAACCCCTTAAATACCAAACTCATTTTTACCTTAAGGACCAGGTCAATTTTCGTTTTTGCCCTTTCATTTTTTCCTTCTCCCCTTCTTAAGATCATACCACTTTCAATTTTGCACCTACAGATCCATATAAGGGCTTGTTTTTTGCACCACTAGTTGTACTTTGTAATGCCATCAATCATTTAATGACAACATCTACCGCAAAAACCCCAAAAATATATTTGTGGGGTGAAATAAAAAAAATGCAATTTTGCAACTTTTGGGGGCTTCCGTTTCTACACAGTGCAATTTTCGGTAAAAAAAACATCTTATCTTTATTCTGTAGGTCCATAGGGTTACAAGGATACCCAATTTATGTAGGTTTTATTTTATTTTGCTTCTTTAAAAAAATCCTAACTACATGCACCAAAATTAGCATGTTTAAAATTGTGATCTTCTGACCCAAAGAACTTTTTTATTTTTCTGCATACAGGGCAATTTTTTGTGCCGTGGTCTGCAGTTTTTATTGGTACCATTTTTGTTTTCATGGAACTTTTTAATCGCTTTTTATTATGTACTTTGTGTTACGCCTAGCGCTCCGGGTCCCCGCTCCTCCCCGGAGCGCTCACGGCGTCTTTCTCCCTGCAGCTCCCCGGTCAGTCCCGCTGACCGGGAGCGCTGCTCTGTCATGGCCGTTGGGGATGCGATTCGCACAGCGGGACGCGCCCGCTCGCGAATCGCATCCCAGGTCACTTACCCGTTCCCGTCCCCTGCTGTCATGTGCTGGCGCGCGCGGCTCCGCTCTCTAGGGCGCGCGCGCGCCAGCTCCCTGAGACTTAAAGGGCCAGTGCACCAATGATTGGTGCCTGGCCCAATTAGCTTAATTGGCTTCCACCTGGTCCCTGACTATATCTATCCTCCTCCCATGCACTTCCTTGCCGGATCTTGTTGCCCTTGTGCCTAGTGAAAGCGTTTTGTGTGTTTAAGCCTGTGTACCAGAACTTCTGCTATCTCCCCTGACTACGAACCTTGCCGCCTGCCCCCGACCTTCTGCTACGTCCGACTTTGCTTCTGCCTACTCCCTTGTACCTCGCCTATCTTCAGCAGCCAGAGAGGTGAGCCGTTGCTAGTGGATACGACCTGGTCACTACCGCCGCAGCAAGACCATCCCGCTTTGCGGCGGGCTCTGGTGAAAACCAGTAGTGTCTTAGAACCGGTCCACTAGCACGGTCCTCGCTATCCCTCTCTGGCACAGAGGATCCACCTCCTGCCAGCCGGCATCGTGACAGTAGATCCGGCCATGGATCCCGCTGAAGTTCCTCTGCCAGTTGTCGCTGACCTCCCTACGCTGGTCGCCCAGCAAGCTCGTCAGATCACCCAACAAGATCACCAGCTGTCGTACTTGACCACCATGACACAGCAACTCCAGTCACAACTACAGCAAGTACAGTCACAGCTACAGCAGCAACAACCATCTCCTCCGCCAGCTCCTGCACCCCTTCCGCAGCGAGTGGCCACTCCTAGCCTCCGCCTGTCCTTGCCGGACAAATTTAATGGGGACTCTAAGTTTTGCCGTGGCTTTCTTTCGCAATGTTCCCTGCACATGGAGATGATGTCGGACCAGTTTCCTACTGAAAGGTCTAAGGTGGCTTTCGTAGTCAGCCTTCTGTCTGGAAAAGCTCTGTCATGGGCCACACCGCTCTGGGACCGCAATGACCCCGTCACTGCCTCTGTACACTCCTTCTTCTCGGAAATTCGAAGTGTCTTTGAGGAACCTGCCCGAGCCTCTTCTGCTGAGACTGCCCTGCTGAACCTGGTCCAGGGTAATTCCTCCGTTGGCGAGTACGCCATACAATTCCGTACTCTTGCCTCTGAACTATCCTGGAATAATGAGGCTCTCTGCGCGACCTTTAAAAAAGGCCTATCCAGCAACATTAAAGATGTTCTGGCCGCACGAGAGACTCCTGCTAACCTGCATGAACTCATTCATCTAGCCACTCGCATTGACATGCGTTTTTCTGAGAGGCATCAAGAGCTCCGCCAGGAAAAAGACTTAGATCTCTGGACACCTCTCCCACAGTCTCCACTGCAATCTGCGCCTAGGCCTCCCGCCGAGGAGGCCATGCAAGTGGATCGGTCTCGCCTGACCCTGGAAGAGAGGAATCGCCGTAAGGAAGAGAATCTTTGTCTGTACTGTGCCAGTACTGAACATTTTTTGGTGGATTGCCCAATCCGTCCTCCACGTCTGGGAAACGCACGCTCGCACCCAGCTCTCGTGGGTGTGGCGTCTCTTGATGCTAAGTCGGCTTCTCCACGTCTCACGGTGCCCGTTCGGATTTCTACTTCAGCCAGCTCTTCCCTCTCAGCCGTGGCCTGCCTGGACTCTGGAGCTTCTGGGAATTTTATTCGGGAGTCCTTAGTGAATAAATTCCGCATTCCGGTGACCCGTCTTGTCAAGCCACTCCACGTTTCCGCGGTCAACGGAGCCAGGTTGGATTGCACCGTGCGTTTCCGCACGGAGCCCCTCCTAATGTGCATCGGACCTCATCACGAGGAAATTGTATTTTTGGTCCTTCCTAATTGCACTTCTGAAGTTCTCCTTGGACTACCCTGGCTTCAACACCATTCCCCAACCCTGGATTGGTCCACTGGGGAGATCAAGAGTTGGGGCCCCTCTTGTTCCAAGGACTGCCTTCAACCGGTTCCCAGTACTCCCTGCCGTGACCCTGTGGTTCCTCCTGTATCCGGTCCCCCTAAGGTCATTAAGGACTCTGCCTGCCACAGGAAATGCCTCTCCCCCCTCCCAGTCCCATCAGGCCCTGTGTCCCCGCATGGCCCTCGTCCTGGTGTCACACTGCCCCGTGCCAGGTCTCGCCCTCTGCCCTCTCTCCCCATTCCTACTCCTGCTGTTCTGCCTGCCGTTGAGGAATCCCTCCATCCTTTCCCGGTGTCCTCATCCCAGGGGAGGCAGTTACCGGATAAAGAGAAGGGGAGACCTAAGGGGGGGGGTACTGTTACGCCTAGCGCTCCGGGTCCCCGCTCCTCCCCGGAGCGCTCACGGCGTCTTTCTCCCTGCAGCTCCCCGGTCAGTCCCGCTGACCGGGAGCGCTGCTCTGTCATGGCCGTTGGGGATGCGATTCGCACAGCGGGACGCGCCCGCTCGCGAATCGCATCCCAGGTCACTTACCCGTTCCCGTCCCCTGCTGTCATGTGCTGGCGCGCGGCTCCGCTCTCTAGGGCGCGCGCGCGCCAGCTCCCTGAGACTTAAAGGGCCAGTGCACCAATGATTGGTGCCTGGCCCAATTAGCTTAATTGGCTTCCACCTGGTCCCTGACTATATCTATCCTCCTCCCATGCACTTCCTTGCCGGATCTTGTTGCCCTTGTGCCTAGTGAAAGCGTTTTGTGTGTTTAAGCCTGTGTACCAGAACTTCTGCTATCTCCCCTGACTACGAACCTTGCCGCCTGCCCCCGACCTTCTGCTACGTCCGACTTTGCTTCTGCCTACTCCCTTGTACCTCGCCTATCTTCAGCAGCCAGAGAGGTGAGCCGTTGCTAGTGGATACGACCTGGTCACTACCGCCGCAGCAAGACCATCCCGCTTTGCGGCGGGCTCTGGTGAAAACCAGTAGTGTCTTAGAACCGGTCCACTAGCACGGTCCTCGCTATCCCTCTCTGGCACAGAGGATCCACCTCCTGCCAGCCGGCATCGTGACACTTTGTATATGAAGTGACCAAAAATGCACAATTGGTATTTTTTTACGTGTACATCATCGACCATGCGGTTAAGCTAACCTTATATTTTAATAGTTCAGACATTTACGCAAGCGGCGGTACCACATATGAATATTTTAATTTTTTATTACATAATTTTATTTTAAAAAATGGAGAAAGGGGGGTGATTTAAACTTTTAATAGGGAAGGGGTAAATTAACTTTTATTGAAATTTTTTTTTACACTTCTTGTTTTTTGGGCCCCCACAGGGGGCTAAAACATGCAAACTTCTGATTGCATATACTGATCAGTGCTATGCCATAGCATAACATTGATCAGTGTAACCAGTTCTCTGCTGCGCAGGCATGGAGCAGTAGATCGTCGATCAGATGACGGAGAGGCAGGTGAGGACCCTCTCGTCATCCTCTAAGCTGATTGGGACATCATGATTATGTCGCGATAGTCCCGATCAGCTCCGCTGAGCTGCCGGAACAGTTTCACTTTCATTTTAGATGCTGCGATAAACTTTGATTGCGGCATCTAAAGGGTAAATGCCCGGCATTGGCCTGATCAGCGGTAGCCATCATTAGCTGTGGGTCCTGGCTGCCCATAGCAACCGGGACCCAGGGGATTAACCCATTCTCCACTGGTGAGAACAGTTTAAACCCTGCAAACGGGACCAGGGCTTACAGGTACGCCATGTGGCCTTAAGTACCAGGATGTTAGGGATAAAAAGAAAATTCTGAAATCTTACAACAGCAAAATCCAGGCATGAACCCATACTACAGCAAAAACTAATACAGCTGCCAAGTTAATAAATATCAGAGCAAAAGAAGACGACATGGTAGAATTTCTGTGTAATTCTATATTAATATCCTTCCTGTGACTGTGTCTAGTCAGTGCTGTATTCTCCTGTATGTTCTGCAGTAATACCCATTATTTGACTGTGTCTAGTCAGTGCTGTATTCTCCTGTATGTTCTGCAGTAATACCTTTTATGTGACTGTGTTTAGTCAGTGTTTTTTTCCCCTGTATGTTCTGTTGTAATATCCATCCTATGACTGTGTCTAGTCAGTGCTGTATTCTCCTGTATGTTCTGTAGTAATATCCTTCCTGTGATTGTTACTTGTCAGTGCCGTATTCGTCTGTATGTTCTGTAGTAATATCCATCCTGTAATTGTGCCTATTCAGTGCTGTATTCTCCTGTATGTTCTGCAGTAATACCCATCCGGTGACTGCCTAGTCAGTGCTGTATTCTCCTGTATATTCTGCAGTAATACCGATCTGGTGACTGTGCCTAGTCAGTGGAATATTCTCCTGTATGTTCTTTAGTATTATTCATCCTATAACTCTCTCTCCAAAAATTATGTACTATTTATAAGCCATATATCCCATTGATTTGTCATAAATAGGCACCAAGTAGATCCCAAGTTGCAGCAGTAGATTGTCACCTCTCTATGGTTGCCTGCCCCTTTTTTAGGCTAGTATGCACAATGATAACAGCAACATTTAAAATGGACATAACAATTGTGGATACTCATGTCCCATGTTGATGAATGGTATCCATTAGAACCATTTTTTCTAGACACAAGAAAGCCCATAAAATGTTTTTAACGAGGATAGAATCCCTTTGGTATCCCTGCTCATTACAGTGAGTTGGAGCTGAAGGGTTCTTTTTCTGTTCTAGCTCTCATTGTTCTTGAATATATATTACATGTCATTCCTACTTGAACTTAATGAAAAGTCTCAATGTGGAAAATTGGAAGACATTTGCAAAATTACCCATCATTGTGCAGAAATACCTTATTAGATTACATTAGGCTCAAGATGATGCCTAAGTAATAAGGATCCAAATATGCTTACTTTGTGTTAAGCAAAACCATTTGGGTGGATTAAATGAAATTACTGAAAATTATGAAGAGAACGCTGTAGTGGATAAATGTGCAAACGGCCTATATTAAATAATGTGCATCTAAACTTTATAAGAGTTTTCAAAGAACTTGGAAGAACGTATAATGTTTTCTTTGAAAAGGGTTGTCCAAGGATAAAAGCTATTTTCAATAGCCTAATACTGTAAAGCAACTTATAGTTAATGTATATAGAGTTTATTTATACATAAAGTTGATAAGATTAAAAGAATACCTGTCCAGTGATGAACAGGTTAAAAAGAAACTGTTGCAGGGGGAAGTCTATTGGATTCAATGGCTTGATGTGCTGAGCCCTAATGGACTGAAGAGGACATGCAATTTTAATGTGTTCTTACAAAATCTTATATTATTGCTACATTTGGTTACAACATTAGAGGCTTAACACCTTAGGAACTGAGCCCTTTTTCACCTTAAGGACTCGGCCATTTTTTGCAAATCTGACCACTGTCACTTTAAACATTAATAACTCTGGAATGCTTTTGGTTATCATTCTGATTCCGAGACTGTTTTTTCGTGACATATTCTACTTTAACATAGTGGTAAAATTTTATGGTAACTTGCATCCTTTCTTGGTGAAAAATCCCAAAATTTTATGAAAAATTAGAAAATTTTGCATTTTTCTAACTTTGAAGCTCTCTGCTTGTAAGGAAAATGGATATTCCAAATCATTTTTTTTATTCACATATACAATATGTCTACTTTATGTTTGCATAATAAAATTGAGGTGTTTTTACTTTTGGAAGACACCAGAGGGCTTCAAAGTTCAGCAGCAATTTTCCAATTTTTCACAAAATTTTCAAACTCGCTTTTTTTCAGGGACCAGTTCAGGTTTGAAGTGGATTTGAAGGGTCTTCATATTAGAAATATCCCATAAATTACCCCATTATAAAAACTGCACCCCCCAAAGTATTCAAAATGATATTCAGTCAGCATTTTAACCCTTTAGGGGTTTCACAGGAATAGCAGCAAAGTAAAGGAGAAAATTCACAATCTTCATTTTTTACACTCGCATGTTCTTGTAGACCCAATTTTTGAATTTTTGCAAGGGGTAAAAAGGAGAAAATTTTTACTTGTATTTGAAACCCAATTTCTCTAGAGTAAGCACATACCTCATATGTCTACGTTAATTGTTCGGCGGGCGCAGTAGAGGGCTCAGAAGGGAAGGAGCGACAAATGGTTTTTGGGGGGCATGTCACCTTTAGGAAGCCCCTATGGTGCCAGAACAGCAAAAAAAAAACACATGGCATACCATTTTGGAAACTAGACCCCCTCGGGGAACATAACAAGGGGTAAAGTAAACCTTAATACCCCACAGGTGATTCACGACTTTTGCATATGTAAAAAAAAAATAAAAAAAACATTTTACCTAAAATGCTTGGTTTCTCAAATGTTTTACATTTTTAAAAAAGGGTAATAGCAGAAAATACCTCCCAAAATTTGAAATATTGGTGTGAAAAGTGCTCTGCTGGCGCACTACAGGTCTCAGAAGAGAGGGAGTCACATTTGGCTTTTTTGAAGGAAATTTTGCTCTGGGGGCATGCCGCATTTAGGAAGCCCCTAAGGTGCCAGGACAGCAAAAAAAAAAAACACATGGCATACCATTGTGGAAACTAGACCCCTTGGGGAACGTAACAAGGGGTAAAGTGAACCTTAATACCCCACAGGGGTTTCACGACTTTTGCATATGTAAAAAAAAAAATTTTTTTTTTACCTAAAATGCTTCTTGTACCAAAAATTTTACATTTTTAAAAAGGGTAAAAGCAGAAAATACCCCCAAAATTTGCTGGGCAATTTCTCCCGAGTACGGCGATATCCCATATGTGGCCCTAAACTGTTGCTTTGAAATACGACAGGGCTCCAAAGTGAGAGAGCCATGCGCATTTGAGGCCTAAATTAGGGATTTGCATAGGGGTGGACATAGGGGAATTCTACACCAGTGATTCCCAAACAGGGTGCCTCCAGCTGTTGTAAAACTCCCAGCATGCCTGGACAGTCAGTGGCTGTCTGGTAATACTGGGAGTAGTTGTTTTGCAACAGCTGGAGGCTCCGTTTTGGAAACCGTGGCGTACCAGATGTTTTTCATTTTTATTGGGGAGGGGAGGGGGGCTGTGTAGGGATATGTGTATATGTAGTGTTTTTTACTTTTTATTTTATTTTGTGTTAGTGTAGTGTAGTGTTTTTAGGGTACAGTCGCACGGGCGGGGGTTCACAGTAGTTTCTCGCTGGCAGTTTGAGCTGCGTCAGAAAATTTGCCGCAGCTCAAACTTGCAGCCCGATACTTACTGTAAACCTCCGCCCATGTGAGTGTACCCTGTACGTTCACATGGGGGGGGGGGGGGGGCATCCAGCTGTTGCAAAACTTCAACTCCCAGCATGCGCTGACAGACTGTACATGCTGAGAGTTTTTTTACCAATCAGAGCTCCTGTCTCCCGGCGGCGGCGATTATGAATTATGAGAGATGTATACAGGAGCCTGGAGTCGGCGGCCAGCGCAGTATAGCCGCATGTGCCGCTGGCTTGTTAACTTAATAAATGCTTTTGATGCAAATTGTCTGCACTGTTGTTTTCGGTAGCCCAACTTCATGTCTAGTGTACATGTTTTCACAGATTTCCTGTTTCACCAGCTGATGTAATTTTTACCGAAAAGTGCTCTGCGTAGAAACGGGAGCCCCCAAAATTTACAAAATGTTTATTTTTTTTTCATTTCACCCCACAAATAATTATTTATTTGTTTTACCGCAGGTTATATTATAAAATAAGTGATGTCATTACAAAGTACAATTGGTGATGCAAAAAACAAGCCCTTGCATGGGTCTGTAGGGGCAAAATTGAAAGTGTTTAGATTTTTAGAAGGGAAGAAGGAGAAAGCAAAAATGTCAATTTGCTGAGTCCCTAAGGGGTTAATTTGCTTTGTCCCTAAGGTGAAATGGGCTGAGTCCCTCAGGGGTTAATGTAGTATATTACATTGCAAACACAATTTATACAGTAAAATGCATATAGAAGGAGAACAGAAAACAGAATACAATACAAACGTAAATACTTCTATAGATTAGTCAAAGCATAATCAGTACAAAGCCAGTAATCCTATTCAAAGTCAATTAAGATACAAATTGTTAATATTACACAATTTATCTGTGTGACCTGTTAGACAAAGTAGTTGTCGCACTGCACATTGTGTCCCGTAATATGTTTTCCTCTAGCCTCCTGAGAGCAGCGCGGTTTTGAGTTTAGAATTAAATCCCCTTTTATCATTATATTATAATTGGAGGCTTTGGTAACTAAAGTAATTTGTTTGAACAGATACTTGGCGGTTTTGTGATTTGTGTGCGGTAAATTATCGCAATCTTCAGGGCACAGCATGTATTTATTAATATTGCATGTAAAGGGATGATGTTTATTTCTCATTTACTGGGAAAATAATAGGATAATGAATGAAAATAAGGCAAAGCAAAATTGCATTCTGTGTGTATGTTAATGGGAAAGTTCCAAACAGTAACAAAGGTTTATAAGCAAGGGTTAAAATAAAGGATGATGACCCTTGGATGAAGAGGGTTGCTGGGGGGGGCGGGGGGATTAAATCTCCGGTGCACAAGTTCCATCTTTTTGCCTACCCTCAGGGAGACACTCACTATATATCTCAAATGGCTTCCTGACAGAAACGCTAACCCTACAAGGCACAAATAAATGCTTCACTCTGGAAGAAATCTTTAGCGTTTGATTGATTTCATTCCTGTCAGACAGGGAATGGCGGAAAGAGCTTTGTCTGACAGGAAAGCAATCAAATCCTTATATTAAAGTTTCTTATGGCGCAAATTAACACCACAGTTAGTAACCCATTTCCTATTAAGGCCACAAAAGACCAGAAAAAAACACAAACTATCAATGGTGGTTAAAGGGGAAGTCCGGCAAAATGTTTTATTCTACCATTTTATCTCGGCTGCACCAATTAGAAAAGAATATTGGGACTTACCTCCAGCCACTCCACTGAAGTGGTCCTCCGATGCAGTCTTCCTCCAGCTTCTGGAAGTCAACATGTATCACTCCTGGCTGGCCGGTGATAGGCTGGGTGGCAGTTTGACCTATTGGGCCTCGGCACTGGGTGGCTGGGTGGCAGTTTGACCTATTGGGCCCGGGCACCAAGATGAAGGCCAGTCCCGAGCCCAATACATAACACTTCCACTCAGCCTGTCACTAGCCGAGGTGGGACATCACTGCTGCCCGTGATTAGCTGAGCTGCAGTGTTGCATGTTGACCTCTAGAAGCAGGAAGAAGGAAAGTGTACCCCTTTAAGCATACTGCTTTTGTGATAACATGTATTTTACAGATGTGTATGTCTATAAGGAGAAGTTCAGTTTGCACTGTTGGTGGGCAAGGGGTTAGAAGAAAAAAAAAGAGTCTTTTGAAGAGGTTCCGCTGTTGCATTTCACATCAAATGTTGTTCCACTAAACAAGAGGTACATTTGTATGGTCCTAAGGAAGGCGTTGATGTTCTTTGCAATGGGTTATCCCCTTGTTATGTTGATTTGATCCAAATAAACCAATTAACTTGATTATCTCTATGGTGATCATATATGTGACATATAACAGTAGCGCCTACACCAAAGACCAGTTTTTGTCTTGTAACCCCTGCTTTTTTACTGATCCACTACATGCCAGTCAGTCAATAGGGTCAAGAATGCAACAGCTCACCAATATACGCAACCCCAAATAGAGTTGTGCAACCCAAAATAGAGTAGAGTTTCCCAGTACAACCACTGTTGGTCAACTACTGTAATTCTAGTTTATTCCATCTACTACTGTGAGTGTATTGTAAATGAGAACAGCATAAACAGCAAGTCGCCTGTGCCCTCTCCAAACAAATGTACATTTCGCTTTACTGGTAGATCCATGGATCACAGTGGTGGCATTACCTATCAAGGTCCTTTCAGATTCCCTCAGTGGATGATGCACCGTATTTTCTACTATCCAATATTGGCCACGAACAGTGGCTGGATATTTCAGATAGCCACCACTACCAGGCCACTACCAGGCCACTCCAAAAAAATTGCTCCAATTTGTATCTCCCATACAGTTTGCGTACTGTATAGGACCATGGAGAAGCTCCTGTCCTTTATGTATAAATTGCTATACAAATTCCACCAGCAGCTCATTCTGACCTGAATATGTAAGTACTTGCCTTATCTGTATTAGTTATCTACTTATTTTTCTTTAATCCTCACTTTTGATGACAACTTGGGGCTTTAAAACCAATTACCAGGTGTCCATAGAGTTATGGTCTCAACATACAATGTTTGTCCTGGAACCAATTCCAGTGTATTTTTTTTTTCATATTCGTAATGCAGTAAATTCAAGCAATAAATTCAAACAAAGGATTTCCATGAAAACATCCAACTGTATGCCATTCATTTTTCAGTCTGAGCACACTTGAAAAAGGTCCGGATTTACTATTTTACTATTTTATTGTATTCATTTGCTCCTGTCTCATTCTCCAGAGTTTTATTAATGGAGCTTATGTTTGGACCTGACGTTCTCGGTTCAATGCTGTTATACTTTTGTGTTACTATTGCTCATTGATGGAGACTCCTAAGAACGCCCTCACTGCCTTTGGCGCCTTGGACCTTGTTTCGTCCCCCTGAGAGGGTTATGTCCGGAAAGGGCCAAAATATTGTGCATCGGCTATTTTCTGAAATCCTTACACTTGGATTGGATATGCAACACGCACATATGCACAATTGCCCTTGTCTGACTTTCATGCTTGAAATTTCTGCATTAAAAAAATACAACTGGAAAAATAAAAAATAAAATATATATATAAATACCTTATTAGTGGATTTTCTTGTACATGAGCAAGACAACTCAAGATTTGTCTGAAACTTGGGCAAATTGCTTAGCTGTCTGTGGTGCCCTATGCCAATATAGTAATTATACTCATTCTTGCACTCTGCCCCCAGCATAGCAAATATGTATAGGGGGTGAGTGTACTGTACAGGAATCTGGGACTACTTCCTCTGACAGGAGTCCCTGCTCCTGTTCTGGCACTGTTAAATCAGAATCCAATTTGATAGCAATTTAAGTAAATCGGAACCCAAAACAAATTTTAGTAGATTTCCTCTTCTCTTTCTATGCTCGAATATAAATACCTGATAGCAATGGATGCGGCAGGAATAGCTTAATAAGTTCATTTGATATCTAATCTCTATATTTCTGGCTAAGTATTGTGAATAAGAATGGCTTTTATAATTATATATGGTAAAGTAGACTCTGAAAGCCAGAGAGAACAACTCTGGGCACTTTAAGAGCCACCCTTAACTTATTTTCAAAGGGTGCCAACTTGAAAAAACAACTCTAAATTCACAGATACTCTTTATTTTGATTGAAACGTGTTAATGGCCTGACCAGAAGTGGCCTAAAACACTTCTCTGTGGCCTTAATAGCTTCTCTACCCATTAGGCGTGCCCTCTGCTTTGCTTAAAAAACTCCAATGCAAATAATGGGCATTTTTTTTCAATGAATATTGAATGTGTGGAGAGATATTGACAGTGAGTAATGGCACAAAGGATGTGCGTTCTAATGCATCCGGAAAATAAGACCGACTGACAAGTTACTGTATACGGTTATAGGAACCCTAAATTGTTCAATGAAAGATTGAGCATTATTCAATTTGAAGAAAATATTTGCAATATTTTTATTAAAGTGTTCCTGCTACTTTAAAGATTTTTTTTTTTGGCAAATCACACAGACATTACAAAAATAATGAAAAATACATAGAAAAAAATAATCTGCACATCTGAAACAACTATTATAAATATGCAGGTGCACACGGTCATGACTTCAAACAAACACATAAATATAGCAGCAAGTGTTAAAGGAGCATTCCAGGAATCAAAAAATAGGCTTTTTTTTGTTTCAAAGACGGCGCCCTCCTTGTCTCCAGATTGGGTGTGGTTCTGCAGCTCAGTTTCATTGAAGTGAATACAGCCAAGTTGTAATACCACACCCAAAGTGGAGACAAGGAGGGCGCTGTCCTTGAAAGAAAAAAGGCCTGTTTTTTTTATTCCCGGAATACCCCTTTGAGATATATCTCTACTGGGAATCGTTTTTATTGCTATAGAAAAAAATGGAGATTCTTAGCATAATGTATAATCAAACAGTATGTGCCATCCCACCATGGTAAGGGATCCTCATGGGGATAGACCCTATATAAGTGGTTCCCAAACTTTTTCTGTTCACGGCTTCCTTAGTGTATCAGAATTTTCGTAAGGCTCCCAAAAATCACACCATGTGCCATTGTCGCACGCATATAGTAGTCAGGCCTAACACTGTGCCCTCATATGGTAGTTAGAGCCACCTCTAGGCCCCCTGTAGTATTAACCCTCCCCTTCCCCCATAGAATTAGGCCTCCCTGTAGTATTAGGTTCCCCTGTAGTATTAGACCCCCCCCCTGTAGTATTATTAGGTCCCCCTGTGATCAGATTGTGTGTGATAGGGGATGAGATGTCTGATCACGGGGACCCCCGTAATCTAGCATGCAGCACCCATCTGTAAGCACTGCAGGAAGCGCTGGAGGCGGATAGCAATGGATGTGGCAGGAATAGCTTAATAAGCTCATTAGATATCTGGTCTCTATATTTCTGGCCAAGTATTGTGAATAAGGGCTTTTATTATAATTTATAGTTGTAAAGTAGACTCTGAAAGCCAGAGAGAACAATTCTGGGCACTTTAAGCGCCACCATAACTTATTTTCAATGGGTGCCAACTTAAAAAACAACTCTAAATTCACAGATGCTCTTTACATGGGGATGGAGTATGGTCATGCCCCCTTCCATATTGAGAATGCGAGGAGGCCCGAGTTGTGACGTCACGATACTCCATCCCCGTAGTCATGAGGCATAAAACTGAGAGCCTCCAGCACTTCCTGCAGTGCTTACAGGTGAGTGCTGCATGCTAGATTGCGGGGGTCCCCAGCGGCGGGACCCCTGCGATCAGACATCTTATGTCCTATCCTTTGGATAGGGGATAAGATGTCTTGAGGCTGGAGTACCCCTTTAATGGCAAAAATAATTGTGGTATTCCTATTTTATGTTTATTCCTGCACTTTGCACAACGGGAACAAATACATTGAAAAAAGAGCAAAGTTGGGTCACAGGGAAGATCCGGTCAGCTACACCACCCTGCCATGTTACATATTGGTTAAAGGACTACAGCCGTTATACACACTACACATGTACAAGGTTTGCTGTGAACATGAACACTTATAACCTTTACATGAACCCTTAACTTTTTGTCCCTGAACAGCCTTAGGTCTTGTGTTATTCCTGTTCTTGGAATCTATATGGGAGTGTATAGGAGGCTTTGAAATCAGCATTTACAGTCATACAGTGTTATCCCTAACAAAGACTGTATTGTTTTCTGTCAAATTAATCAGAAAAACTCTGTATGCCCCAGAAAAACATTAGTGGCCTACAATGGTACAGTACAAGACTCTATTGTATCCCTAATACATTGCTGTACATAACCAAGCTTTAATATGGCCATGTGCAAGAGCCCTTAACACCTTAAGGACCAATACAAGTAAATCTGTACACCACTGAAAGACCAGGCCTGTTTTTTTCAAATCGGAGATGTCTGACTTTATTAGAGAATAACTCTGGTAACGTTTTGCCAATCACGATAATTCTGACTTAGTTTTTTTGTCCCAAGTTGTAACTTGAAATTTTCAAAATGTAGATTTTTCTCACAAATGCATCATTTGTGGGACATATTTTTTGTACATCACTTCTGATATTGCAAGAAATGCTTTGTTTGGAAATACCCCCGCTTAGGCCACATTTGGTTCCTTGGCCACGTGGTAGGACCCAGAAGGAGAGGAGCGCCATTTGGCTTGCAGTGCATCATTTTAGGGCGAATGGATTAGAGGCCACACTTCATGCCTGCAATGGGTTTTAGCTGCCATAACCATACAGAACCCCCACAAGTTACCCCATTTTGGAAAGTACAACCCCTAAAGTATTCACCTAGACCAAAAGTGAGTACTTTGAGTCTTTTTTGTGTGGCCGGAATGATTACAAAGTCAGTGAAAAAATTAAAATGTTCTTTTCTTTTCCACAAATGCATCATTTGTGGGACATATTTTTTGTATATTGCATCTGAAAAGTAAAAAATGCGCCCCGTATTTTATTATGCTGTTTGTCCCGTGTTCTGTAATATCCGTACTTAGGCCATATTTGGTTACATGGCAACATGGTGGGACCCAAAAAGAGAGGAGCACCATTTGGCTTTCAGGATATCATCATACAAATTATAGGCCGCATTTCATCTTGCAAAGCATTTCAGCTATCAGAACAATACCGAACCCCCAGAAGTGACCCCATTTTCGAAACTACGCCCCCTTAAGTATTCACTAGAGATGAGCGAACTTACAGTAAATTCGATTCGTCACGAACTTCTCGGCTCGGCAGTTGATGACTTATCCTGCATAAATTAGTTCAGCTTTCCGGTGCTCCGGTGGGCTGGAAAAGGTGGATACAGTCCTAGGAGACTCTTTCCTGGGAATGTATCCACCTTTTCCAGCTCACCGGAGCACCTGAAGGCTGAACTAATTTACGCAGGAAAAGGCATCAACTGCCGAGCTGAGAAGTTCGTGACGAATCGAATTTACTGTAAGTTCGCTCATCTCTAGTATTCACCTAGGGCAAAAGTGAGTACGTTGAGCCCTTATTGTGTGGCTAGAATTATTTCAAAGTCAGTGGAAAAAAAATAGCAATTAGCTTTTTTTTCCCACAAATTCTTTATTTGTGGGACATCATTTTGGTAAGTTGCTTTTGAAATGGAGGAAATACTCTCCATATTTTATCACCCTGCTCTTCCCGGGCTGGGCAGTACCCCTACTTAGGCCATATCTGGTTACCTGACCGCCTGGTAGAACCAAGAGATAGAGGAGCCCCTGTTGGCTGTTAGGGCATCATTATATGAATTATAGAGCCCACCTCATGCCTGCAAAGGATCAAAGCTGTCAGAACAATACCGCACCCCTACAAGTGTATTGGCTGGAGAAGGGATAGCTCTGCTCTGTCCTTGGTTGCCTAGCAGTGATGTGCGGCTGTCTGTGACAGGTAAAGTTCCTGATGGATATATCCGTCATGTTGTGGGAATAAGCACCTACTCATGGGCAATATATCCATCACTTGTCGGTAAAAAAAAATAAAAAATCTTGAAAAAATTGGTTTATTTTGTTGGAGGGAGGACGGGGGAGGGGGGGGTTTGGGTGATAGTCCACATTCATACTGCATTTCTGCAGTATAGGTGTCCGTTGTCATGTCAAAAAAGGGATGCCAATGTATACTGTAGCAGTCTCATTCCGAAATGAATAGAGCTGCTACAGTATTCGTCAGCATCACTTTTTTTGACATGATGCTGACAGATACCCTTAACATACTGCTGAAATGCAGTATGAATGGGATACAGTGTAGGGTCACATAGAGCGTGTCCGCAGCATATTTCACACCGCAGATGCCCCCGGCAGTCACAAGGGCGAGATCACTGCTGCGGCTGGGTAGCTCAGTGTGTCAGCTCATGACTGCCGGCGGGAAGTCCGCCGCTATGAGTGGACACACAAAGCTACCAAGCCGCAGCAGGGAGCTCAATATTGTGACTGCTGGCGGGCATCCGCAGCATGTAATATGCTGCGAATGTGTGCCGTGTGATCCTACACATTATGCATTTTTATTTTTCATTATATTTATTTAATAAATGTATTTTATTTTTTTTTTAAATGTTTTAATGCTTTGGAATACCTAGTATTCCAAAGTATTGCAGTTATATGCTGCCTGCTAGTTTTACACTGGCACTTCCTGGCAGGCATTAACTGGGGCAGACCTGGGGGTCCTTGTAAAGACCCCCAGCTGCCCAGGTAACATGCAGCACCTGTGATCATTGCAGGGTGCCACAGGAGAGAGACAGAGGGAGCCCCGTCCCTCTGTCAAAACGTCTTACAGCTTGCAGTCGCTTCTGACCGCGGCTGTAAGGATTAAACTGCCGGGATCTGAAGTTTACTTTGGTCCTGGCAGTGCGGCAGGGTTCCGCCCGCCGGGGATCACACACAGTACCCCACAAGCGCACTGCAGGGTGCTGCAGGGAAGACAGAGGGAGCGCCCTCTGTCAAAACACTTACAGCCCGTGGTCCCTTCCGACCGCGGCTGTAAGGGTTAAACTGCCGGAACTGAAGTTTCCTGGCTGTGTGTTACAGCTGAGTCCCTGTCGAGTGCACCCACGAGAACCTTGGACGTGTATACTTGTCCTGATGCGGGAACGTGCATCCTGCCTGGACGTGTATACATGTCCATGGTCGTTAATGTGTTAAAGGAAAAGTCTCATGCCCGACATGACAGAAAAACGTATCCGCAGGATAGGGGATAAGTTATAGATCGTGGGGGGGTCCGAGCACTCTGGCCCCCTGTGATCGTCTGTACAGAGCCCCAGCTCTCACACAGAGCGGTGCATCACGCCCCCGGCCCGAAGTGGGGGTCGCCACATCCCCTCCATATATCTCTATGGGAGAGCCGAAGATTGCTGAACGGCTCTCCCATAGAGATATATGGAGGGGCCATGGCGGCCCCCGGATCGGCCAGGGGAACTGATGCGCCACTCTGTGTGAGAGCTGGGGCTCCGTACAGACGATTGCAGGAAGCCACAGCGCTCAGACCCTCCTGTGGATAGGGGATACGTTTTTCTGTAATGTTGGGCATGAGACTTTTTATTTAAAGGAGTAGCAAGGTCTGCTCTATCATGAGGAATAGAGATGAGAAAACTTTTCATTTTGGTTCTGATAATTTGCCGAAACTCTGGCAAAAAGTTCTGGTTCTGTCCAAACTGGCACTTCACCAATAGCCTAACACTGTCTAAGCACCCTAAAAGCCCTGAATAACACTTTTAGGTTGCCAAGGAGTATATCTATGTACTTCTAAGCTGGTTTTAAGGCAAAGGTTTTTTTTAAGTTATGGATTTTTTTATGCTTTTTAAAATTAATGTCCAAAAATGATCCCTTTTTGGAGGCAGATGCTTTGTGGTGTTTATAGGCACACAGAGGTATCAGAAGAAGCAATGGCTTTTTCCGAGTGGTCCAAAAATTCTACCTTTTTGAGAGTAGAAACAGGTTTTGTGTCTGGAAATTGAAGAGATAATTGGTTTTCACAAGCTATGAAAAATGATTCCTATTTTAGAATCCTAGAAAGTGCACAAACGTGACTGAACACTGACCCTACACTGCATTTTTACAGTTAGAATAATAGTAAAACAAAATTTCCAAGGGACAGAACATATACAGAATGCTGCTGAATTACTATAATTATAATATGTGTGGTTCTTCTCCTATCTGTGTTGGTCACTGTTCCCTGTCCCTCACAGAGATCTTCACCTAACACCTGCTATTTCTAAAATGTCTTCTGAAGCTATGTGCATAAGGTTTTATAGTGGCTCTGACATCACTCCTATACTGCCTCCTGATTGGCTGTGAGAGCTGTGAGAAAGGCATTATAAGATTCCCTGAAATCATATGATCCTACTTCCTTCGGTTATTTTAGCAGTTTCTGTCGAACCAACCCCTCCCAAGTTCGAGTTCTAGCTAAGCTGAACTTTTAGCAAAGTTCTGGCTGAATTTGGGTTCTATGGGTCCGGTTTACTCATCTCTATTTTTGCCTATGTGCTGTGTCATTGTCTTGAATGGAGCTGCGCTACAATACCAGGCATAGCCTGAGGGCAGGAATGGCAAAAAAAAGACCCTATTATCATCAAAGGCAACCCGTTTAGTAGCTGTTCTTAAGGTTTCTCTCTATCTTGCAAAAACAGTTGGTTGTCAGTCAAAAGACTCTAACCCTAGCAGCGTCACCCCCCCTAAGATTACAGAAATAATAATATTCTTATCAAAGATCAAATTATACTTTTATTTATTTGATCTTTTGCGCAATACATCTTCATTTTGTTCGGCACGAGTGAGCAGCACTATGGAAAATTCATTTTCTCCTCTATAATTCAAAGGCTGTGTCATTGTGATTGTCACAGTTCAACATACATGAGATTTAAGGGGAAATATTTCATTTTGGTTAATGTATTTAAAGATGATTTTAGTGTCAGCGGGCAGGGCTGGGATGAGTAGGGAAGGGAGATCTTATATTTAGATATGTAAAACACAAAGAGAAAAAGAAACACAGCCACACATCCACAATTTGTATTTTGATCTACTTGCTTCTCAGCATAAATTCAAAAACTAACAGGTTGTTAGTATACATTTTGATCAAAAAGTACAAGCCCACTCGCCACATCAAGGCCACCTAGTCAGAGTGGGTCCCTAATCTAACACTGGCGTAGTGAGGCCCAAAGTCTGGGCAGTGGGGCTGCCTGGCCACTGGGTCATTCTCCCTGTGGGCATGGTGTCTCGGAGGCAGTGGTCGCTGCCCGGCGCTATGCCAGTGTTAGGTTAGGGACCCACTCTGAGGTGGCCTTGACCTGGCGAGTGGGCTTGTACTTTTTAATCAAAATGTATAATAACAACCTGTTCGTTTTTTAAATTATGCTGAGAAGCAAGTAGATCAAAATACAAATGATGGATGTGCGGCTGTGTTTCTCTATTTGTGTTGTTATATTTAGATACACTTCAAACCCCATTCCTGATAAGCTGGTCATGAATTGAGTCCTATGAAGTTGAGATCTTAATGAGTAGTTATAGTTATTTGTGGAGGATCTGGACAATGTAAGGAACTATATATAAACTGATAATTTAACAATTCTTTTTCAAGTTGTTTGTTTGGAAATCAGAAAGCCTCATTTACATATCTGTAAGACAGAGATTAACAACGATTCTTTACATGTCCTATTTACTTGCCTACTCTGGCACACTTCAAAGTTAATGTTAATGTCTTATGTAGAAACATAAATTTTGCTTTTAATACCATGCTGCATAAATTCCTATTAGGCATCGTGCCTACAGCCATTTTATGGTACTGTTCCAATGGTATTGAGCCACAGTACAAAAACAATGTAAACCTATAGTAAATCCCATACCTTGGGGGTGAAAGGTATTATGCTAAGGCAATACCTTGCACTAACATTAGCAGGGCCAAAATCCTGCAGGAACACATGGGAATGACGTGACTGCACTTTTTCAACAGCAGGAAACCCGTTCCCATTAGTAGGAGTCCTGCAGGACTAGCCCTTGGGGTATGCGAGCCAGGCTCAGACTTAAAATCTTTAGGGCAGATTCCTGGTGGATCTCCCAGATGCCACATCAGTGCCAGTGGATATGTAGCGTTGGTGGGTATGCAGAGTTAAAGCGCACTGGAACACTGATAGAATAAGTTGTCCCGGTATTTACCTGTTTAAGTTACTTCATTGTTTGGCTTTGTTACTGGACTTCACCATCACAGGCACACCAAAATGACATCAGCCCAGACACTATACAGAATGTGATTTACATGTAGAGAAACAAAACATGGCCGTACATCCACAACGTGTACTTATTGATCAAAATGTACAAGCCTACGTGTCCCATCAAGACCACCTGATCAGAGTGGGTCCTTAAACTAACACTGGCGTTGCGCCAGGGGCAACCACCGCGACTGCGACAACAAGCCCACAAGGGGAATGACCCAATGACCAGGCAGCCCAATTGCTGCCCAAACAATGCCCCAAAGTCTGGGCCACCCCACAGACAAACCATCACAGCAACAACGGTCGCCGCAGGGCGCCATACCAGTGTGAACACCTACCATGTGCTCCTTGCCAGAGGGCTGGTAGAATGCTAAGAGGAAATCTGCCTGGCCACTGGGTCATTCCCCCTGTGGGCCTGGTGTCACAGCTGCGGTGGTCGCCTAACCTGCCGACTGCATAAAGTGTATGGTGGCTTCTTGACAGATGATTTTGTGGAGGACAGAAGGATGGGACATGTTGGATTTTAATAACCAAACCCTATTGTTCTCACTTACCTCTCTCCACTACATAGAGGACACATACAAGTTCGGCCATGCTGAGCATTCATGTATATGGGGAGGTCGGGAAAGACGGGCGTTGGTCGAATGAATGGTCCGGTGACAGCTATTTAAAGCACTTTATTTTTCTCATTAAATTTGAATCCACTTCTGGCTTTGAATGCATTAAAGGGTGCGGACATACCCTGGAATATGCCACATTTTTTTTTTTTTTTGTAGAATAGATGTTTATGAAATGGGGGGAAAATATACTAAGACCAGTGTTTCATATGCTGGTTCTACAGCAAAGATGCTCTGGGGCAAGATGTACCAAATTTATGAGGATGCACCAGCTTTTTAATAAATTTGGTACATGTCTGATCACACACACATGCTATGAGCTGGTATAGACTTCTGCTACAACTTACACCAATTTATGGTAAAAAAAAAAAAAACTAATATTGTAAACCTACCGGGTTGAGGGAGGTGCCACCCTTTCTAGTTAAATGGGTACTCCACCCATAGGGGATAAGATGTCTGATTGCAGGGGTCCTGCCGCTGGGGACCCCCACGATCTCAGCTGCAGTACCCCAGACATCCGGTGCACGGAGCGAACTTTGCCTGGTGATTACTGGTGATGCGGGATGGAGGCTGGTAATGTCATAATCACGCCCCGCTTTTGACATCACGGCCATGCCCCCTCAATTCAAGTCTATGGGAGGGGGCATGACGGCCGTCCTGCCCCCTCCCATAGACTTGCATGGAGGGGGCATGACCATGACGTCACTAGCGCGGCGCGGCCGTGACTTCACCAGCCTCTGGCGCTGATCCCGATGCTCTAAACGAACACCAGGTGCAGCAAGTAGAGATGTCGCGAATTGTTCGCCAGCGAACAGTTTCCGGCAAACTTAGCATGTTCGCGTTCGCATATGTGAAGTTCGATTCGCCCCCTATACTTTAACATTGTGGTAAACTTTGAACCTGTGAGTCAGAGTCAGCAGACACATTACAGCCAATCAGCAGCAGTCCCTCCCTTCCAGACCCTCCTACCTCCTGCACGGATGCCATTTTACCTTCATTCGGCATGCTGCAGGCTTAGAAAGTGGAGGGACAGAGAAGCTGCTCCTGCTGTAATAGGGAAAGTGATAGCTAGGTTGCTGCTAGGTGGTGTATTCAGGGTCCACTTTACTCCTAAAGCACTAGTCTAACATCTGCTTTAAGGACAGCACCCAAAAAAGCCCTACAAATATCAGTCCGTGTGACTTGCAACAGCTGGAGGCACCCTGGTTGGGAGGGAACCACTGGTTAAAAGGGGTACTCCAGTGTAAAACTTAAGTTCCTTCAAGCAACTAACTACTGTATTAAAAGGGCTATAAGTTCAGTCCCTGTGTCTTGCAACAGCTGGAGGCACCCTGGTTGGGAGGGGACCGCTGGTTAAAATGGGTACTCCAGTGTAAAACTTAAGCTACTTCAAGCAACTAACTACAGTATTAAAAGGGCTATAAGTTCAGTCTGTGTCTTGCAACTGCTGGAGGCACCCTGGTTGGGGACCTCTGCTTAAAAGGGGAACTCCGCTGGCAACCTTTTTTGCTCATTGTCACACTAGTGCAAATCACATTTGGTGTGACAGTTGTTTAAATAAATTTAAAAAATACCTTTTTTGGCTGTGGAAATAAAACCAGTGCTGCCTAAAGGGGGGGCTCTAACTATGTGCTGCCTAATATGGGGGAATCTATGTGCTGCCTAAAGGGAGACTCTAACTATGTGCTGCCTAATATGGGGGAATCTATGTGCTGCCTAAAGGGAGACTCTAACTATGTGCTGCCTAATATGGGGGAATCTATGTGCTGCCTAAAGGGGGATCTAAATATGTGCTGCCTAAAGGGGGCTCTATGTGCTGCCTAAAGGGAGGCTCTAACTATGTGCTGCCTAATATGGGGGAATCTATGTGCTGCCTAAAGGGGTGCTCTATGTGCTGCCTAAAGGGAGGCTCTACCTATGTGCTGCCTAAAGGGGGGATCTAAATATGTGCTGCCCAATATGGGGGAATCTATGTGCTGCCTAAAGGGGGGCTCTATGTGCTGCCTAAAGGGGGCTCTAACTATGTGCTGCCTAACATGGGGGAATCAATGTGCTGCCTAAAGGGGGGATCTAACTATGTGCTGCCTAATATGGGGGAATCTATGTGCTACCTAAAGGGGGGATCTATGTGCTGCCAAAAGGGGGGCTCTAACTTTGTGCTGCCTAAGATGGGGGAATCTATGTGCTGCCTAAAGGGGGGATCTAAAATGTGCTGCCTAATATGGGGGAATCTATGTGCTGCCTAAAGGGGGGATCTCACTATGTGCTGCCTAATATGGGGGAATCTATGTGCTGCCTAAAGGGGAGATCTATGTGCTGCCTAAAGGGGGGCTCTAACTATGTGCAGCCTAAGATGGGGGAATCTATGTGCTGCCTAAAGGGGGGATCTAACTATGTGCTGCCTAATATGGGGGAATCTATGTGCCGCCTAAAGGGGGGATCTAAATATGTGCTGCCTAAAGGGGGCTCTATGTGCTGCCTAAAGGGAGGCTCTAACTATGTGCTGCCTAATATGGGGGAATCTATGTGCTGCCTAAAGGGGGGTTCTATGTGCTGCCTAAAGGGGGCTCTAACTATGTGCTGCCTAACATGGGGGAATCTATGTGCTGCCTAAAGGGGGATCTAACTATGTGCTGCCTAAAGGGGGGATCTAACTATGTGCTGCCTAAAGGGGGCTCTATGTGCTGCCTAAAGGGAGGCTCTACCTATGTGCTGCCTAAAGGGGGGGCTCTAACTATGTGCTGCCTAACATGGGGGAATCTATGTGCTGCCTAAAGGGGGGCTCCATGTGCTGCCTAAAGGGGGGCTCTAACGATGTGCTGCCTAACATGGGGGAATCTATGTGCTGCCTAAAGGGGGGATCTAACTATGTGCTGCCTAATATGGGGGAATCTATGTGCTGCCTAAAGGGGGATCTAAATATGTACTGCCTAAAAGGGGCTCTATGTGCTGCCTAAAGGGAGGCTCTAACTATGTGCTGCCTAATATGGGGTAATCTATGTGCTGCCTAAAGGGGGGCTCTAACTATGTGCTGCCTAACATGGGGTAATCTATGTGCTGCCTAAAGGGGGATCTAACTATGTGATGCCTAAAGGGGGGCTCTATGTGCTGCCTAAAGGGGGGGGGATCTAACTATCTGATGCCTAAAGGGGGGATCTACCTATGTGCTGCCTAATATGGGGGAATCTATGAGCTGCCTACAAGGGGGATCTAACTATGGGATGCCTAAAGGGGGCTCAAGCATGTTATTCCAAAGAATTTAGGAGTAATAGGTGATTTATGCGATTTATGGATTAAAACCAGACTCTGCATCAACTATGTAATTTTCCATGGGAGTTTTGCCATGGATCCCCCTCCGGCACGCCAGTCCAGGTATTAGTCCCCTTGAAACAACTTTTAAATCACTATTGTGGCCAGAAAGAGTCCCTGTGGGTTTTAAAATTCGCCTGCCCATTGAAGTCAATGGCGGTTCGCCCGCTTCGCCGGTTCGCGAACATTTGCGAAAGTTCGCGTTCACCATTTGCGAACTAAAAATTTTATGTTCGCGACATCACTAGCAGCAAGGAGATCGCGGGGGTCCTGATGGGGGATAAGATGTCTAGGGGCGGAGTACCCCTTTAAGCTGCAGACATTTTTATTAAACTGATGAACACTGTATAAAAATAGCAAAAAGTCATAAACATCTGCACAAAATAGCAACATATCTTTACAAATCCCCCCCTTTTTGACTCTTTGGGCACCCACTAAAGATGTGTAATATGGCTGTGTATACAAGACCTAAAGAGGTTTTCAGGTTTTTATTTCAGCTTTAAATAACTGATAATATTTGTCACAGGCTTTTAAACAATGGTCAAATAAAGAGTTTTATGGAGAAGCGCCGAAACCCCAACACATTATTTCTACCGGACAAAATGCAGCTCAGTTTTCCATTATGTGGTGTATTTTACAGTTTGTTTCAGGGAAATATGCTCTTTGTGCTTATAAGAAAAATTTACTTAGCAGATAAGAGTTATTGACTATTATGTTACATTCTTATTCTTTTGTTTATACTGCCATAATGGGCTTACACTGTGCTATTATTGGTTGAAGTGCCAAAAGATTGCCACTGTGAGGGATCGGACTAGGTGGCCAAATGGTCCAAAGAAACAAGAAAGGTGACCTATGTCCCAGCTACAATATATCAGAAGTTATCGTGTGGCTAAAAAAAAATCTTTTTACTGACTAGAATCTGTGCTTGGGGTACTGTGAGTTGACCTGCATTATTGTTTCTGTGTGTTACATTAGTACAATAGCATATACTCAGGCATGATGAGTGTGTATGGGTTAAATAACTGCGTATTGTGTCAAATGAGTGATTCATTAGTCACATGACATGCTCCATAGCTAGTTTTCTATGTAGAAAGTTCCAGAAGGCTGTGAGAAGAGTCCCTAGTTCAACACCTTCTTCCAAGAGGGCTGAACCGAAACCAGTTAGTTCTAGTCTGGCTTTTTCCAGAGAAACACTTCCTAGCTCTGCTCCTCTAAGGCTGCATTCACACCACGTTTTTTGCACTACAGTTCCTGTATACGTTTTAAAGGTGAATACCGTACGGAACCTTATTTAAAACCATAGGCATTGACTCTCCATTGAAAACCGTCTTGTACAGTTTTGTCCAGTTTTTTCCCCATACCCAAAACCGTAGCCTACCATGGTTTTTGGTCTGGGTGAAAAACAGTATTAAACCTTATACTTTTTTTAACATGAGAGTCAAAGGGAACTGTACAGAACCATATGTACGTACGGTTCCATCCAGTTTGCACCATCCGGTTTTTGTCTTTGCACAGTTTTTTTTCTTGGAATTCCAATCAAACAAGTGAAACTTTATTCATAATGGAGTGAAAAGTTAAAAACGTATAACTTTTTTTCTTTATAAAACACATGCAATCGGACATCATTTTTCAAAGCATATACGGTTTTTAACCGTATAGGAGTTAAAATTTTTACACACGTTTTGATTCAGTTTAGTCTGGTTTTGAGTAAACTGGATACAGGAACTGTATTGCAAAAACGTGGTTTGAATGCAGCCATAGACATACACCTAGCCTTAGACATACATCTGTCACGATTTGGCTGGCTGGAGGTGGATCCTCTGTGCCAGAGAGGGATTGGCGTGGACCGTGTCGGTGGACCGGTTCTAAGTTGCTACTGGTATTCACCAGAGCCCGCCGCAAAGCGGGATGGTCTTGCAGCGGCGGTAGCAACCAGGTCGTATCCACCGGCAATGGCTCAACCTCTCTGACTGCTGAGATAAGCGCAGTACAAGGGAGTAGACAAAAGCAAGGTCAGACGTAGCAGAAGGTCAGGGCAGGCAGCAAGGATCGTAGTCAGGGGCAACGGCAGGAGGTCTGGAACACAGGCTAGGAACACACAAGGAAACGCTTTCACTGGCACAATGGCAACAAGATCCGGCGAGGGAGTGCAGAGGAAGTGAGGTATAAGTAGGGAGTGCACAGGTGAGGATACTGATTAGGCCTGCTGCGCCAATCAGTGGCGCAGTGGCCCTTTAAATCGCAGAGACCCGGCGCGCGCGCGCCCTAAGGAGCGGGGCCGCGCACGCCGGGACAACACAGACAGGGAACGGGTCAGGTACGGGGGCCGAGATGCGCATCGCGAGCGGGCGCGTCCCGCATCGCGAATCGCATCCCGGCTGGGAGCAATATCGCAGCGCACCCGGTCAGCAGGTCTGACCGGGGCGCTGTGAATAAGAGAATGCTGCGAGCGCTCCGGGGAGGAGCGGGGACCCGGAGCGCTCGACGTAACAGTACCCCCCCCCCCCCCCTTGGGTCTTCCCCTCTTCTTGGAGCCTGAGAACCTGAAGATAAGACTTTTGTCCAGGATGTTGTCCTCAGGTTCCCAAGATCTCTCCTCTGGGCCGCAATTCTCCCAGTCAACCAAAAAGAATCTTTTACCTCTGACCGTCTTGGATGCTAGAATCTCCTTCACCGAAAAGACGTCAGATGACCCGGAAACTGGAGTGGGAGAAACAACTTTGGGAGAGAAGCGGTTAAGGATGAGTGGTTTAAGGAGAGAGACATGGAAGGCATTGGGAATACGGAGAGAAGGAGGAAGAAGGAGTTTGTAAGAGACAGGGTTGATCTGGCACTTGATTTTGAAAGGACCAAGATAACGTGGTCCCAGTTTATAACTGGGGACACGAAAGCGGACATACTTAGCGGAGAGCCATACCTTGTCTCCGGGAGCAAAAATGGGGGGAATTCTTCTTTTCTTATCAGCAAATTTTTTCATCCGGGATGAAGCCTGTAAAAAAAAATTTTGGGTTTCTTTCCATATGGTGGAAAGGTCTCGAGTCACTTCATCAACAGCGGGCAAACCAGAGGGCATGGGAGTGGGGAGGGGAGGAAGAGGGTGACGGCCGTACACCACGAAGAATGGGGATTTTGCAGAGGATTCGGAGGCTCTGAAATTGTACGAGAATTCGGCCCATGGTAGAAGATCTGCCCAGTCATCCTGGCGGGAGGAAACAAAATGTCGCAAATAGTCACCCAGGACCTGATTAATTCTTTCTACTTGCCCATTGGATTGGGGATGATAAGAAGAAGAGAAGTTTAATTTGATCTTGAGCTGCTTACAGAAGGCCCTCCAGAATTTAGACACAAATTGAACGCCTCTATCCGAGACGATATTCGTGGGCAACCCGTGAAGGCGAAAAATGTGTATAAAAAATTGCTTCGCCAACTGAGGCGCCGAAGGAAGGCCTGGAAGAGGGATAAAATGTGCCATCTTGGAGAATCGATCAACGACCACCCAAACAACTGTGTTGCCATGGGATAAAGGCAAGTCAGTAATAAAGTCCATACCAATCTGTGACCAAGGTTGTTCAGGAACAGGCAGAGGATGAAGGAGACCAGCAGGCTTCTGGTGAGGGGGTCTTATCCCGGGCACAGACAGTACAAGCCCGCACGAAATCAACAACATCAGTCTCCAGAGTAGGCCACCAATAAAATCGAGAGATGAGTTGGATGGATTTTTTGATGCCAGCATGGCCTGCGAGGTGGGAGGAGTGTCCCCACTTGAAAATCCAGAGGCGCTGGCGTGGAGAAACGAAGGTCTTCCCTGGAGGAGTTTGTCTGATGGAAGCTGGAGAAGTGGAGATCAGACAGTCCGGAGGAATGATGTGTTGCGGGGAGGCTTCCACTTCAGAGGCATCTGAAGAACGAGAGAGGGCATCGGCCCTAATGTTCTTGTCAGCAGGGCGAAAATGAATTTCAAAGTTAAAACGGGCAAAGAACAACGACCACTTAGCCTGGCGAGGGTTCAGCCGTTGGGCAGACTGGAGATAAGAGAGATTCTTGTGGTCAGTGTATATAATAACTGGATATTTGGATCCCTCCAGCAGGTGCCTCCATTTCTCAAGCGACAATTTTATGGCCAGTAATTCTCGATCACCAATGGAGTAGTTTTTCTCCGCTGGAGAGAAGGTCCTAGAAAAAACCCCACAAGTAACAGCATGCCCGGAAGAATTTTTTTGTAGTAGAAGAACTGCTCCAGCTCCCACCGAGGAGGCGTCTACCTCCAATAAGAAGGGTTTAGATGGGTCAAGTCTGGAGAGTACGGGAGCAGAAGAAAAGGCAGACTTGAGATGTTTAAATGCGTCTTTCGCTTGAGGAGACCAGGACTTAGGATTGGCGTTTTTCTTGGTTAGAGCCACGATAGGAGCCACAATGGTAGAAAAATGTGGAATAAATTGTCTGTAATAATTGGCGAACCCCAAAAAACGTTGGATAGCACGGAGTCCGGAGGGGCGTGGCCAATCCAATACGGCAGATAGTTTATCTGGGTCCATTTGTAGTCCCTGGCCAGAGACTGAGTATCCTAGGAAAGGAAGATACTGACATTCAAAGAGACATTTTTCCATTTTGGCATAAAATTGATTGTCCCGAAGTCTCTGAAGAACCATGCGGACATGCTGGCGTTGTTCTTCTAGGTTAGCAGAAAAAATTAGAATATCGTCCAGGTAAACCACAACACAGGTATATAGAAGATCACGAAAATTTTCATTTACAAAGTCTTGGAAGACGGCAGGGGCGTTGCAAATGCCAAAGGGCATAACCAGATATTCAAAGTGTCCATCTCTGGTGTTAAATGCAGTCTTCCATTCGTCCCCCTCCCTGATGCGGATGAGATTATAAGCGCCTCTTAAGTCCAGCTTGGTAAAGATGTGGGCGACTCGTAGGCGGTCAAAGAGTTCCGAAATAAGAGGAAGGGGTAGCGTTTTTTTACAGTGATTTTATTAAGTCCGCGGTAATCAATGCAAGGGCGTAGGGAGCCGTCTTTTTTGGAAACAAAAAAAAATCCAGCTCCGGCAGGAGAGGAGGACTTGCGGATAAACCCCTTTTTTAAGTTCTCCTGGATGTACTCCGACATGGCTTGAGTTTCTGGAGCAGACAGAGGATAGATTCTGCCCCGGGGTGGAGTAGTACCCGGGAGGAGGTCAATAGGACAGTCATAAGGCCTGTGAGGAGGCAAAGTCTCTGCTTGTTTTTTGCAAAAAACATCAGCATAATCCAGATAGGCCTTGGGAAGACCAGATACCGGGGGAACCACAGGGTCTTGACTGTGAGTACTGGGAGCCGGTTTAAGACAGTCCTTGTGGCAAGAAGTACCCCAGTTCTTGATTTCCCCTGTGGTCCAATCAAGGGTTGGTGAATGGCGTTGAAGCCACGGTAATCCAAGAAGAATTTCTGAAGTGCAGTTAGAGAGGACCAAAAATTAAATTTTTTCGTGATGGGGTCCGATGCACATTAAGAGAGGTTCCGTGCTGTAACGCACGGTACAGTCCAATCTTTCATTATTAACAGAGTTGATGTAGAGGGGTCTGGCGAGACTGGTCACCGGGATGTTGAACCTGTTGATGAGGGAGGCCAAAATAAAATTTCCTGCAGATCCGGAATCCAAGAAGGCCATAGCAGAGAAGGAGAAGGTAGAAGAAGACATCCGCACAGGCACAGTAAGACGTGGAGAAGCAGAGTTCACATCAAGAGCTGTCTCACCTTTGTGCGGAGTCAGCGTGCGTCTTTCCTGGCGAGGAGGACGGATAGGACAATCCTTCAAGAAATGTTCGGTACTGGCACAGTACAGGCAAAGGTTCTCCATGCGGCGTCATGTCCTCTCTTGAGGTGTCAAGCGAGACCGGTCAACTTGCATAGCCTCCACGGCGGAAGGCACAGGAACGGATTGCAGAGGACCAGAGGAGAGAGGAGCCGGGGAGAGAAACCGCCTCGTGCGAACAGAGTCCATATCCTGGCGGAGCTCCTGACGCCTTTCGGAAAAACGCATGTCAATGCGGATGGCAAGATGAATAAGTTCATGCAGGTTAGCAGGAATTTCTCGTGCGGCCAGCACATCTTTAATGTTACTGGATAGGCCTTTTTTAAAGGTCGCGCAGAGGGCCTCGTTATTCCAGGACAATTCGGAGGCGAGAGTACGGAATTGGATGGCGTACTCGCCAACAGAAGAATTACCCTGGACCAGGTTCAGCAGGGCAGTCTCGGCAGAAGAGGCTCAGGCAGGTTCCTCGAAGACACTTTGAATCTCCATGAAGAAAGAGTGTACAGAGGCAGTGACAGGATCATTGCGGTCCCAGAGCGGTGTGGCCCTTGACAGGGCTTTCCCAGATCGAAGGCTGACTACGAAAGCCACCTTTGAACTTTCAGTTGGAAACTGGTCCGACATCATCTCCAAATGCAGGGAACATTGTGAAAGAAAACCACGGTAAAATTTAGAGTCCCCATCAAATTTGTCCGGCAAAGATAAACGGAGGCTGGATGCGGCCACTCGCTGCGGAGGAGGTGCAGGAGCTGGCGGAGGAGATGATTGTTGAAGCTGTGGTAGTAGCTGCTGTAGCATCACGGTCAGTTGAGACAGCTGGTGGCCTTGTTGCGCTATCTGTTGCGACTGCTGGGCGACCACCGTGGTGAGGTCAGCGACAACTGGCAGCGGGACCTCAGCGGGATCCATGGCCGGATCTACTGTCACGATTCGGCTGGCTGGAGGTGGATCCTCTGTGCCAGAGAGGGATTGGCGTGGACCGTGTCGGTGGACCGGTTCTAAGTTGCTACTGGTATTCACCAGAGCCCGCCGCAAAGCGGGATGGTCTTGCAGCGGCGGTAGCAACCAGGTCGTATCCACCGGCAACGGCTCAACCTCTCTGACTGCTGAGATAAGCGCGGTACAAGGGAGTAGACAAGAGCAAGGTCGGACGTAGCAGAAGGTCAGGGCAGGCAGCAAGGATCGTAGTCAGAGGCAACGGCAGGAGGTCTGGAACACAGGCTAGGAACACACAAGGAAACGCTTTCACTGGCACAATGGCAACAAGATCCGGCGAGGGAGTGCAGAGGAAGTGAGGTATAAGTAGGGAGTGCACAGGTGAGGATACTGATTAGGCCTGCTGCGCCAATCAGTGGCGCAGTGGCCCTTTAAATCGCAGAGACCCGGCGCGCGCGTGCCCTAAGGAGCAGGGCCGCGCGCGCCGGGACAACACAGACGGGGAACGGGTTAGGTACGGGGGCCGAGATGCGCATCGCGAGCGCAATATCGCAGCGCACCCGGTCAGCAGGTCTGACCGGGGCGCTGTGAATAAGAGAATGCTGCGAGCGCTCCAAGGAGGAGCGGGGACCCGGAGCGCTCGGCGTAACAACATCTATCTACTAGCTGGAGAAGGAGAATTGCTGAACAAGGGCCCCTATGAATACACTAACCTGTTTGTGGACCTATGGTCGAAGTTAGTGCTGCATGCCAAAGGATTTTCCTCAGCACATGCCCTGGGCATAAGGTAGCATACCACAGACTTGTAAATAAACTACAATTATCTGCACTACAGTAGGCCAACCTGTGTAAACCTTTTACAGTAGAGATTACAATTTTGACTGTTACCATATCATGTCTACAACTGCATTTTTACCAGTAACACTACCTATTTGTGCAAGAAGCTTATCAAAACATTAAATAGGTACTCTGCCCCTAGACATCTTATCCCCTATCCAAAGGATAGGGTATAAAATGTCTGATCGTGGGGGGTCCTGCCCCTTGAACCCCCCAAACTCTGCTGTGGCATCCCAGTCATCCGGTGCACAGAGCGAGCTTCGCTCCTTGCCAGATTACTAGCAATGCGGCGCCGGAGGCTCATGCCATCACCCCCACGCCCCCCTCGTGACATCATGCCATCCCTCTCAATGCAAGTCTGTGGGATGGCGTGATGTCAAGCCTCCAATGGCGCAGGTGGTGTCCTAAACAAACGCCGGGTGCTGCAGGGACTCCCGCAATCAGACATTTCATCTCCTATCCTTTGGATAGGGGATAAGTTGACTAGGGTCAGTGTACCCCTTTAAGGTGCTACAGTTCCTCCATAATAGAGACAACTGAAATGATCCCATGAACATTAATTAACATGATCCCATGAACATTAATAGACATGTGTCTTAATGCTATTCCAATAATCTATAAATGTTATAATGTGCTTCTTGTTTTTACCTCTTGGTGCAAATTTATGGGATTTTTTAATGTACTGTTTAATTTGACATTTTATGAATCATTCTATTGAAGATGAGATAAATCAGTGATAATGTCTGTCCTATCATCTTTTCTATCGTTTCTGATATTTATTGTCCGGCTGCGCCGAGTTTATTATATCAAACCCCTCGTGTTGCTTTCTCTTCATCCTTTGGCTCTAGCTGAGCAAATAACCATTGCACTGTGAACTCTGTTCTATTGTATTGTTCTCGAATGCCCTTTATCTATCATAAAAACAGTCAAACTGAGAACTAACGCTTTTTTTTATGGCTCTATACAATCCAGAAGGTTGTGACAACAGCTAATGTAAAACTTCAGGATGGTTCATTGTCACAAGTCAAAGTGAATGTACAACACTCAACACAAATGGAGCTACAAAAAATACAATAAACTAAAAAGTAGAGCACTTTTGTGAGATTTTTACTCTCTAAAGCAGTGAAGTATCAGTTCATGAACTTTACATTTTGTACTTATGGGCCCTCATTTACTATTGAAAACCCAACATATTTTGTCAGGTTTTGCGCCAGATTCTGGAGCATTGCACCAGAAATTCTGTCTGCGCCAGAATTGAAAAAAACTGACTAACTCTCCATTTTACGGAGAGAACCTGAAAAGGGGGTGTGGCCATTGTGATAAAAAAGGGGCGTGTTCCCGACATTTTCACAAAATCCCGACATATTTACTAAGGTTTCCATAGTAAATGTGAAGGATTTCAGCTGAAGAAAACCCCACAGATCAGAGTATGTGTAAAAAAAAGCAAAATGTAGGGAAAGTGGAAAATGTATGGAAATCTTAGTAAGTACAGTGGAAAAAATTGCAGGGAATTAAAGCCCACAAAGAAACCTACACTCCACTCTTAGTAAATGAGGGCCATGGTGTTTGTCCTTTGCAGTTCTGAAGTATCTCAACAATAGGACTGTATGGTACATTGGGTGAGGGACTAAGAAGTGTAACTATTACCTCTTAACCCCTTAAGGACACCGGATGTAAATGTACATCCTGGTGAGCTGGAACTTAAAGCACCAGGACGTACATTTCCGAAAAAACGAAAGCATAAAAATAAAATTGTTTGAGTCCTTAAAGGGGTATTCCGGGCACAAACATCTTATCCCCTATCAAAAGGATAGGGGATAGGGGATAAGATGTCTGATCGCGAGAGGCTCACCGCTGGGACCCCCGTGATATCCCTGCAGCAGCACGCATTCTATGCGTAGCTGCGTCTGAAGTTTCGGAAACCGCCGAGCTTCCGAGACAGGGACGTTCATGTCTATGGGAGGGGGCGTTGCGGCCGTTACGCCGCCTCCGATAGAAATGAATGGAGGGGGCGTGACGTCACGTCCCCGTCTCAGAAGCTTGGCGGTTTCCGAAACTTCACATGCAGCTACGAATAGAATGCAGGCTGCTGCAGGGAGATCACAGGGGTCCCAGCGGCGGGCCCCCTGCAATCAGACATCTTATTCCCCTATCCTTTCGATAGGGGATAAGATGTTTTTCCACTTTTCCCTTTAAGTTTAAAATGGGCTTGGTCCTTAAGGAGTTAAAAGGGGTCTTCTAGTTGTTTTTTTTCTCAAAGAATATAGCCATAATGTATGATACATGTTGTGACTAAAAATCTGTTATAAGAAATTGAAATGGTGTTCTCAAAGAGATGGTTTTTGGAGAGGTTTCATGGTATACCTATCTAGGTGCTGTCTTATGGAACATTAAGTATATCTAAACATACTGTATAAGCAATAGTGTTGCTCGCGAAAATTCGCAATGCGAATATTCGCGAACATAGCACTATATATTCGCAATTACGAATATTCGTATTTTTTTTTCACAGTACACATCACAGTGATCATCCCTCTCTGCTTACAGCTTGTGTGGTGCAAAGAAGGCTCTAATACTACTGTGTGAGACTGGCGTACGAATTTTGGCATGTGCGAATTTTCGCATATGCAAAAATAAAATGCAAATATTATGAATATGCGAATTTAGCGAATCTATGACAAATATTCGTCCATATATTCGCGAAATATCGCGATTTCGAATATGGCCTATGCCGCTCAACACTAATAAGCAATAGAGAGAAGACACCAGTATTATAAATGGTACATGGTAGCTGGAGGGCTTGTTACAGTTTTGGGGGCTTTGTCATAGGTTTTGGAGTCGACCACTGTTGATTTTTCTGGAATAAAATATTTTTCTCTAAAACCTACCTCGAGGAGATGAGATCTGAGCCATAATGTATCTTGTTAACTGCATGTTCAATAAAACAGTATACTGTATCAGAATCTCATAATCCTTTCACAGTGGCAAAAAAGCCAAGGGTCCAGACAGGTGATACGATCCTACTCTACATGGAGGAAGTAAATGAGAATTGTGGCAGAGAAGAATGACTTTAGACGTGTGACATTACTAGGTGAAGGCCGGGTAGACCCCCGGTTGATTAGACCAATTTCAGGAGGAGACGTGATGGATGACAGCCAGGCACAGGCTGTAATTTATTTGGTCTTTACTGCGGGAAAGTCACAACAATGACGCTAAGATAACTTCTGGTCTTCCCAGCCTTTCATGTTACAGAAACAGTACTGCTGCAGTTCCAGAATCCTCTTAACCACCGGCCAACTTTGCTGCGACTAACAGTAAACACAATGACAGTCTCCTCACAGCAGGACAGAAGGTGCACTCACATGACCATCACAGATATTGGGCTCCCTTCGACAAATCCTTCATGTCCTCAACTATCTGCCATACATGGAGCATCTACCGCTATCAGCTTGTCTTGATCTAAAGGCCTGATGAGATCGCCACCTCAATTTCTGTGCATAAAGTTATTAGCGGTAGTTTTTAGTATCTCATTTATTCAGCATTATGACTTCTCACATTCAGTGTGATATTACTTTTTTACTAACACTAATCTACAGATATTAATGATGCCGAAAATTTGCATTTACTGGATCAAAGATTGAGAGATAAACTCTTTGAGATCAGGCCTCAGATTTATCACATCTGAATAAGTGAAGTTTATAGACAATGACTGTTGTTTAGATTCTTATACACATATAAGGGTAGGCAGAAAAATAAACTATTTATGCCATTTGCAGACAGCATTTAACTGTTTTAGGAGATTGCTGGAGATGTACTGTACATGAGTGAATTGGGGATGAGTGATTTTATACTAGTACTTTTATTACATTGCTATGTTGCAGATAAGAAGATAACTTCTCCACACCATGACAGTCCCCATTTTACTGCTTTCTGTTTGATACTGAGATCCAGAGCTGTAGCTAGCTCCTTTTGCGCCTGAGGCAAGCCCAGAAAATGCCCCCCCCCCCCCCCTCAAAAAAAAAAAAAAAAAAATTCTGGAGTATAATACAGGCTTTAACTCAGAAGAAGTACAGGATAAGTAATGTAATGTATGTACACAGTGACTTCACCAGCAGAATAGTGAGTACAGCTCTTGATTATAATACAGCATATAGCTCAGGATCAGTACTGGGTAAGTAATGTGATGTATGTACACAGTGACCTCACCAGCAGAATAGTGAGTACAGCTCTGGGGTATAATACAAGATATAACTCAGGATCAGTACAGGATAAGTAATGTAATGTATGTACACAGTGATCCCACCAGCAGAATAGTGAGTCCAGCTCTGGAGACTGGCCACTAGAGGGAGCATCTTCCTGTGAGTCTGCTTCCTGTGAGTCTGCTGGAGTGAGTCGCTTGGTGTATTATTTGGGCCATCTGTGCCGGTCACTGTCCTCCCTTCCCCAGAGGGAGGGCGTGTGTTCCGGTATGAGCGAGGAGAGGAGAACCCCAACACCTGCCCCAACCAGGTCCGCGGGGGGCAGGGGAAGCCAGCGACCAGATGTGAATGGAATGACATTGGGAAGTGTATCGGAGGCCCCCAGATTGAGGATTTCTTCCAGCAGATGCAGCGATGTGTCTCCAACTCCTCCTGCACTTGTGGAGACTAAGAGTAGCTGCAAAGCTGCTCCAACAAGCTGTGGAACCGCAAGTACAAGCTCTGCTGAAGGTACCATGGAAATTTCTAGAAATGTAATTTGTGACACTCCTCCTGGAGCAAGGTTCAATACCCATGGAGGTGTGGAGGAGGAATGGGGAAGGCAAAAGGCCCGGTAAGCTGGAACCACCAATGCTTCCTGTGTGGCAGATTACCTCCGTGGGTATGATGATGCACGAAACACCTTGCATAAGCTCCAGGAGGAGGTACGTGAAGTGGAAGCTTTGCTGGACATTGCGTTAAAGCGGCAAAAGGCCAAGCGGTCAGCAAAGAAAAAAAAGCTTCAAGCTGACATCAGGAAGCTACAGAAAAGGAGGTCGATTATACTTGAGAACAGTGGACCATATAAAGAAAAACTGTTAAATAAGGATAGATTTGTAGAAATGGAAAAAGAGAAACAGAGACAGCTGAAGGGGCTTCAGCCACGGGTGGAGGAGGACGGGGACATTGCAGAGGCTGATAATGATGATCCGAATCCACTCGGGGGTCTGCAACATCTGACCCCATGCAGTGGGCTCCCTGCAGGGCAAGTGGCAATGTCATCTGGCCGCGGCTGTGGTGGTTCGGGGGATGAGAGCAACACCAGTCACCAGGGAGGGGCGCTGTTGGCCCAGATCCAGCTCCTGGAGTCCCCAGGTCGCCTCCAGGACTTCACGTTTGGGGATGAGTTACCAGAGGAGGCACCTGGGGGAAGGCATAAGAAAAAGCCACAGAAGACCAAGCTCCGGGAGCAGGTAAGGTTTGTGTATACCCCCTCCCTGAGCCCCCCGGACTGGCCTCAGAGTCAGCTCACTGTGTGAACCCCATTGCTCAGCCTGGCCTGAGTTCTGTTGTGGACTCAGTGCAGGAGAGTGGGGAGAGTATGGAGTCTAGTGTGGCGGTGAGCTCCGCTGCTGTTTGCAGTAACAGTGACAGAGCAGACAAGGTATTGGCTGTGAGGCCAGACAGTGATGGTGGCCCAGCAATGGACAGTAAAGGCTCTGGCACAGTAGGCTGCTCCCTAACGGGAGGGGTGGGCGGCTTTGTGCCAGAGTCGGCTGCGGGAGCGTTTGCGCCGCTGTTCCTTTGGAGTAGCGGTGTCATCGTGAAGGAGATGCCGGAGCTAAGATGCCTTCGCCTCCCAGGAAAAAGACTGAACTAAAACCTTTATTTTGTATTGGCGCCGCTTTTCCAGATCAGCAGCGCCCAGGAGCCGTACATTCCAGTACTGATGAGGCTGAGGGTACCAGTAAAAACAGGACTGGGGCCGCTAATAAGCAGGCTAGGCAGGCTTCCCGGTCCTTGTATAAAGGACCGGTGACTTGTCCTGCGGTGGTGGCTCCAGCCCTGGTACCCAGTGATGCTGATGGTACCAAATCTGCACCAGAACACACCAGTCTAGCCAGTATGAGTGAGAAAGTTAATGTAAGGGTGAATGAAGGAGTGAATGTATCTGTTAATAATCTGACTGGGGCTATGAATGATGGTTTGGGCTGTAGCACGGGTGGAGGTATGGGGGGGACATCAGCTAAAACATGTGACAATGGTTTGGGTATGGATTATGTGGAGGAGGGTGGTGAAGGGGCGCAGATTAGTGGTGGGGATGTAGGGCCTGGTCCAGTTGCACCCCCAGCGGTGGCAGCACCGGTACGCAGCTACGCAAATGTCACCGCTGGGGGGAGGGGGGCACCTTCCTCGTCCTCTGGCTCTGGGGATAGCAGTTTGCAGCAGCGTCTCCTGGGGGCCTTAAGGAGAAGGGAGAGATCGATCAATGTAGAGGGTAGGGAGGTTGATCTATCCTTCTTGATAGAGAGACATGGTCTTTCAGCCTTCTAAGAGGAAAGAGGGGGGGGATAATGTGTGGTCCCTCCCGACAGCTGGGCCAGGTGGTCTCCGTAGGAATGTGGTCCGGCTGAGGTGGAGAGGCAGTGATACATGTCCTCCAAGATCTAAAGTTGTTGAGCTTCTGCTGAAGTTGGGCTTTAAGGCAGCTGACATATACGCCTTAATACATCCTTTTGGTACCGCTGAGTTTGATATCAGCTTTGTTCGGCCGGAGGGGCTTGAGCTCTTCTTGGCCAATTATGAGCTGGTAAAGAATGAACCCGGCTGGCGAGACTTTGCCATTCAGGCGGTGTCTCGCCAAAATAATGTCAAGAAAGTGACCGTTTTAACCCATAACGATTCACTCTCTTGTATTGACATCATGACGTGGCTAGGTCGGTATGGAGAGGTGGTGGAGGTCCCAAAAAAGAATAGGGATGAATATGGCATCTGGTCAGGGGCCTGGACATTTATGGTCAAACTGAGGCGTTCAGGAAACACTGTTACCCATATACCATCTGCGACCTTCCTCGGAAGAGATTGTATCCAGATCTTCTACCAGGGTCAGCCGAACCTCTGTCACAGATGTGGTGACCCCACACATTTTAGTGCCAATTGCACTGTGCAGAGAAATAGTCCATCTCGCTACATCTTGGGCAGAGATTAGGTGTCACCTTTGTGGTGACTTAGGTCACCCATTCAGTTGCTGCCCTCGTTCCTTTGTCAACGCGGTTGTTGCCCCAGTGGGAGTAAGCCGTGAGGTGGATTCTGCTGGGGGGGCGGCTGTCGGAGATGAAGGGGCACAAGGGCCAGGGAAGAAAAGTAAGCAAAAGATGCCTGCCCAACTGAGGCGTCTCAAGAAGCGCCAAAGGGATAGGGAGATTCAGGACTCACAGGAGCATCAACCAACTGGGGTGACTCCTGATCCTGTCCCTGCCGCAAGTCTTACTGCTGAGGCCCTGGGGGATAGTGAACTGGATGAGGAGATTGGGAGGGTCCACAAAGAGGAGGATGCCGTCTCCTCACTGTCCTCCCATGGTGAGAGCGCGGATGAGAACAGTGGGGGATGGGCAGAAACAAAGCGGGGTACTCGGAGGAATAAAAAAAGAGGAGATGTAAGATCTTCTCCCACCCGCCAGATGCCAAAGGAAGGTACAACTGATCTCCCGCTGATTGGTCTCTCCAACCGGTTCCGAGCCCTCCGTGACATTTCCTCTTCGGAAGGGGAGGAGGCGGGGGGTGAGGTTCCGGATGTTGCGGTGTGGCTCACAGGAGACGCTGAGTCCTCTCTCCCTGGGGAATCTATGTCTTCAGGGGGGGGGGGGGGAGACTGGCCCAGAGTCATGGGACGAGGAAAATGTATATAATGGGAAAATGGACACATCCATCTCACTAAAAAGGGGTAAACCATCATCTGATGAGGAGGGTGGTGGGGTGGATGGGAAGGATGGTGGGAAAAAGAAAGCTGTCTAACTCAATCACCCTCTATGGCGGCACCCTCTCCGTAGTGTTGAGCGGCATAGGCCATATTCGAATTCGCGATATTTCGTGAATATATGGACAAATATTCGTCATATATTCGCTAAATTCGCATATTCGTAATATTCGCGTTTTATTTTCGCATATGCTAGTTGTAGGTCTAGGATAGTTGTAGGTCTAGGATAGACAGGTTTTATTTGAAGGAGGAAGCCGTCTCTTCAGCAGTATCTGTCGTTGAGGTGGAGGTCTCCGATCACTGTTTAATTTTGTTTTCTCTGAATGTCACAAAGACCCCCCAGATGGGCAGAAGCTGAATTTGTCTCTCTTGAAAGAAGCGGAGATAAGACAGTCCTTTGAGGATTTTCTTCAGAGCCAGGTACCATTGCTGGGCCTTTGTAGCAGTAAGTCAGAGTGGTAGGAGATCTTCAAGAAAAGGGTTGCGAGATTCTTCCGCCAACTCTCGGGCCTCAGAAGCCTAAACAGGTACCGTTTGTACCAGGGCCTGAGGAAGAAACTTGAGCACCTTGTCTCGACTGGAGGTAGTCGTGATGATATCTCCAGAGTGAAGTCCTTGTTGATGAAGTGCCAGTACGACAGACATGCATCTTTGGTTTTTGAGAGGGATTAAGGGAAATACCGCTCGCCTGACCCTTACAGAAACTGCAAGATGTCAGTGAATAGTAAAATAGTCTCAGGACAGATTGATAGTACGGGATCCTTCAAAAGGTCCAGATCAGGGATCCTGGAGGTCGTCAGATCCTTCTACTCGCACTTCTTGGGAAGGAAGGATCTAGATCGAGATAAGGTATCAGCTTTCTTAGCTGAAACCGTCCCTGAACCAGGAGTAGACCCCTCTCTTGACGTTTTGACAGAGATGATCCGGGAAGAGGAAGTCAGGATGGCGATTGATCGGCTTAACATCTGAGTTCTATAAGACCTTTAAGGACACTTTGGTTCCCCTCTTGACTGCGGTTTTTAATGAGTGTCTATCCTCGGGCACTCTGCCAAAGTCAATGAGGAGGTCAGCGCTGATCATCCTGTCAAAGGGTAAAGACCCGTCCCACATTGAGAATTGGCGTCCCATAGCACTTCTCAATGCGGACAGAAAGATTCTGGCAAAAGTGCTGTTTAACCGGGTGGTGGAGTTTGCACCCCGGCTCCTTTTGGTGGCTCAACATTGCTCTGTTCCGGGCCGCAGTACATTTAGTGCTGTGCTCAGAGTCCAGGAGGCTGTGGAGAAGGGTAGGGCTGGCCACTGGAAGGGGTACTTGCTGCCCTTGGATCAGGCAAAAGCGTTTGATCTGCTTAACCATGAGTTGCTCTGTTCTTCTGAGATATGGCTTGTCGGGGGGGGGGGGGGGGGGTTGATTGGCTTAAGACCCTGTATGCAGGGGCAGAGAGTTTCCCGCTTGTGAATGGTTGGATTGATCGCTCCTTTGAGGTTGGGTCTGGTGTCCGTCAGGGTTGTCCTTTAAGCCCTTTGCTGTACGTGTTTGCAATTGATCCTTTCCTTAGGAGGATTGATTGTGGACTATTGGCGGGGGTGAGAATGGACCTGGCAGTGCCAGATTCAGCTCTGAGGGTGGTAGCGTATGCTGATGATGTCACTGTGTTTGTCTCCTCACAAGAGGAGGTCAGATGGGTGATGTCAGAGGTGGACCGCTACTCGGAGGCCTCCGGGTCCAAGATCAACCAAGATAAATGTGAGAGTCTCTGGCTGGGAGGGGGAGATCCTAGTTTTGATCTCCCGGACGCCCTTCCAGAGCCCCAGGAATCTGCAAAAGTTCTCGGCATCGAATTTGACCAAGGGGATTACCCCAAAGAAAACTGGGACAGCAGGCTTAAGATCGCCGCTCAGAAGGTGGATCAGTGGAAGAGTTGGTCTTTGACCCTCCAGGAAAGGGTAAACCTGATCAAAACATTCCTGCTCCCTTTGCTGATATATCTGGGCAGTGTATGCATGTTGCCAGAACCTCTCTAGACCCGGGTCTACAGTGTGTTCTTCCAAATGTTATGGGGGAATAGACTGAACCTAGTGAAGAGGGAGGTTACTTAACGTACAAGGAGACTAGGGGGGTTGTGTATGGTCAACCCTGTGGTATTCCTAGTGAATACCTTTCTTAAGACCAATATAGCAAACCTCTGGAAAGAGAGGGCTCCTTCGTGGGTATCCTTCTGTAGGGGATGGTTTTGGCCTTTCTTCCAGGAATGGGAGACAGGAGGGCAAGTGAAGGATCTTCGCACACCACACGGGCATCTCTCGGCTTATGCTACCCCAGTTCTGAAGATTATTCGTCGGTGGGGTCTGGGGATGGGGGAGATTAGGACTCTGTCGAGAAAATTCCTTGATAGGAGGGTCCTGTCTTCTCATTTCCAGAGGCCATTGGCGCTCAAGGACTGCCCAAGTCGGGATCTGGAGGTGGGTTTAGAGCTTTTGAATTCTATCAGGATCCCCTTGAAGTTTTGGGACTTGACTTGGCGCTGCTTCCATGGGAAACTGTGTGTGAGGGACAATCTGAAGTGCAGGAGCTCTGATGACCGGGGATGTCCCCGCGAAGAGTGTGGAGGCATGCTGGAAAGCATGGAGCATTTTCTGCTTCATTGTCCCTTGAACACAGAGGTTTATACCAGGGTGGGCGCTTCCATTGGTTGGCCTCGGCTGGCCTGTCTCTCCTATGCGGAATGGGCCTATGGGGCATTCAGAAACCTTGGAGGCTGGGACCCGTGCACTTTATTCCTAGTCAGCTCAGTGGTTAGATACTACACGTGGAACGCACGGTGTTTAGTGTCAACGCAGCGTAAAATCCTCCCTGTGGATGTGGTGGTTAGGAACATTCTCGGTAACCTGGTGAAGGTGCGTTCTCTGGAGTACGAGAGGCTGGGTGCTGGCAGGGCCTCTCGTCTGTGGAGGGGCTCTGCCTTTAAAGTGCCTTAGCCTGTTGTCTCACCCTGGGGGTGGGCTGATGCTGGCACATTAGTCTTTTTGTTTTGAGCAGTTGGTTTATGGTACCGTGTTTCTCCGAAAATAAGTCTTATATTAAATTTAGCCACAAAAAACACACTAGGGCTTATTTTCAGGGTAGTGCTCATTTATTTATGGGGGCTGCAGGAGAGTGGAGGATGGGGGGCTGTGGGAGTGTGGAGGATGGGGGGCTGTGGGAGGATGGGGGCTGTAGCCCTGTTTAGGATGGGGGGCTGTAGCAGTGTGGAGGATGGGGTCTGTAGCAGTGTGGAGGATGGGGGTCTGTAGCAGTGTGGAGGATGGGGGTCTGTAGCAGTGTGGAGGATGGGGGTCTGTAGCAGTGTGGAGGATGCCGCACCCCCCCCATCTTCCACACTGCTACAGCCCCCCATCCTCCACACTCCTGCAGCCCCCCATCCTCCACACTCCTGCAGCCCCCCATCCTCTACACTGCTACAGCCCCCCATCCTCTACACTCCTGCAGCCCCCCATCCTCCACACTGCTACAGCCCCCCCATCCTTCCCTTCCCCCATCATCCTCCACACTCCTACAGTGCCCCCCACCCCTATAAATAAACTACACATTTCATCCGCAGTGAAAACCAGCACTACCCCACCTTCATAGCGTCCACAACTGAAGCTGCAGCTCTCGGAAGTGGTGGATCTCCTTCTGCTGCTTCGTATCGTCGGGCGTGCATACGTGCGGACGTTTTAAAGCGACAGCGTCCCTGCCCCAGCTCATTTAACTTGCCAAGGGACCAGCCAAAGGGGGGGGGGGCGTTCCGGTCTGCATTACTGGCGGCCACAGTCCGGATCTGGACCGCGGGCCCCAGTTGAGTACCCCTGGCCTAAGTCTTATTTTCGGGGTGGGGCTTATATTGCAGCCCACCCTGATAATCCAGCTAGGGCTTATTTTTGGGGTAGGGTGTATTTTTGCAGGCGCTGAACTTGAGCTTTAGGGGTTTGTTGTTTGACTTATAGTGTTATATGTATTTGTTATTGTATTTACTGTTGTAGTCTATGTGTATACTTCTGTACTGTATATATTATTAGTCTGTGTATATTTTATGTAATGTATATATTGTATATATTGTGTGATGCCACCTGGGGTTTGGGTTTAGTTTAGGTTGGGTGGTGGGAAAAAAGGGGGGAGGGGGTTTGTATGGGTCTTTTATATATACAGAAAATCCTGGACTGGTTCATGGACGTCTGGTAACATGTACTGGGGCATGGGATGCGGGACCAGCTCAGGGCCAACAACAAAAAAAAAAGTGTTATTTTGTTTAAGTTGGTTTTTATTATTTTGTATATATTATTATTGTTGTTGTTGTTATTCTTTTTGTTATTCTTTTTGCTAAAAAGGGTGGCCCCACACAGAAACATTCCCCTATTTCCACCTAGAAACACTGCCATTTCCCAGGGTTTTTAGTTGGAAATAGGGAGAGGTTCCTGTGTGGGGCCACCCTTTTTAGGGCAAGCAACATTTGCCAAGAAGGAAATTAATAGGGCGAGAGTAGGACCTTACAGGGGAAGTTTTTACCCTCACCTGCTACAATGGACAATACATTGTTCCCTTCCACCTTTTGGAGGCAAGTGTTACTTGTCCTAAAAAGGGCAGCTCCACACAGGATCTTCTCCCTATTTCCAACTAAAAACCCTGGTAAATGGCAGTGTTTGTACGTGGAAATAGGGAGAGGTTCCTGTGTGGGGCCACCCTTTTTAGGGTGAATAACACTGGCCAAGAAGGGATTTAATGGTGTGAGAGAAGGGCCTTACAGGGGAAGTTTTTACCCCCTGTAATGGACCATACATTGTTCCCTTCCACCTTTTAGAGGTCTCTGCATCACCTCAATACTTGGTGGTGTAGATGGCACATGGTGTTTTTTGCACACCTTTCCTTTTGTTAAATAAAAAAAAAATTGGGTACATGTATTTTATCCTAAGAACACTATTAAAGGGGTATTCCAGGCAAAAACTTTTTTTTATATATCAACTGGCTCCGGAAAGTTAAACAGATTTGTAAATTACTTCTATTAAAGAAATCTTAATCCTTCCAATAGTTATTAGCTTCTGAAGTTGAGTTGTTGTTTTCTGTCTAACTGCTCAATGATGATTCACGTCCTGGGAGCTGTGCAGTTCCTATGGGGAAATTTTCTCATCATGCACAGCTCCCGGGACGTGACATCATCATAGAGCAGTTAGACAGAAAACTTCAGAAGCTAATAACTATTGGAAAGATTAAGATTTTCTAATAGAAGTAATTTACAAATCTGTTTAACTTTCTGGAGCCAGTTGATATATATATAAAAAAGTTTTTGCCTGGAATACCCCTTTAACCTCTTAAGGACGCAGGGCGTATGGATACGCCCTGCATTCCGAGTCCTTAAGGACGCAAGGCGTATCCATATGCCCGTGGGAATTCCGGTCCCCACCGCTAGCGGTTGGGGATCGGAGCCGGATGCCTGCTGAAATCGTTCAGCAGGCATCCCGGCATATCGCCCAGGGGGGTCATTATGCCCCCCATGTCAGCGATCGCCGCAGATCGCTGGACAATTCAGTCCAGCGATCTGCGGCGATTCTGGGTCAATCGGGTCTCCAGTGACCCGGTGACCCGGAATTACTGGCTGTTCGGGGCCGTCTCTGACTGCCCCGAACAGCCAGAGCCTGCAGGGGTGAGGTGGCACTGGTGCCACCTCACGATTGCCCTGATTCGTCGGCCGGATTACCGGCCGACCAATCAGGGAGCCTGCTGCGGGCGTCACTCCCGCTCCGCCCCTCTTCCGGAGGACGTGAGCGGGTGCGGGAAGACGACCCCGGGTGCTGGGGACCCCGATCCCCGGCGTCCATGTTGGGATCGGGGCCCCAGGAGCGACGGCGGCGGCGAGGGACAGCCTGCGATGGAGCAGCAGCAGGAGGTGAGTTACAGCCTCCTGCTGTTGCTTAGCAACAGCTCCCAGCATGCAAAAAGGGCATGCTGGGAGCTGTAGTTATGCAACAGCAGGAGGCAGACCACCACAACTCCCAGCATTCCCTTATGGGCATGCTGGGACTTATGGTTTTGCAACAGCTGGAGGCACATTTTTTCTATGGAAAAGTGTACCTTCAGCTGTTGTATAACTACAACTCCCAGCTTGCACAAACAGCTAAAGTGCATGCTGGGAGTTGTAGTGGTGCATCTGCTGGTTGCATAACTACAACTACCAGCATGCCCGTTGGCTGTCGGTGACTGCTGAGAGTTGTAGTTTTGCAACAGCTGAAGGCACACTGGTTGTGAAACTTAGAGTTTTTTTTTTACCTAACTCAGTGTTTTACGACCGGTGTGCCTCCAGCTGTTGCAAACTACAACTCCCAGCAGTCACCTTACACCATGCACCGTACATGCTGGGAGTTGTAGTTTTGCAACAGCTGGAGGCACACTGGTTTTGAAACACTGAGTAAGGTCACAAACTCCGTGATACATAACCAGTGTGCCTACAGCTGTTGCAAAACTAAAACTCAGCATGTACAGTCTGTCAGCGCATGCTGGGAGTTGTAGTTTTGCAACAGCTGGATGTCCCCCCCAATGTGAATGTACAGGGTACACTCACATGGGCGGAGGCTTACAGTAAGTATCGGGCTGCAAGTTTTAGCTGCAGCAAATTTTCTGCAACAGCTCAAACTGCCAGCGAGAAACTACTGTGAACCCCCCGCCCAGGTGACTGTACCCTAAAAACACTACACTACACTACCACAAAAAATAAAATAAAAAGTAAAAAACACTACATATACACATATACACCCCTACACAGCCCCCCTCCCCTCCCCAATAAAAATGAAAAACGTCTGGTACGCCACGGTTTCCAAAACGGAGCCTCCAGCTGTTGCAAAACAACAACTCCCAGTATTGTCGGACAGCCGTTGACTGTCCAGGCATGCTGGGAGTTTTGCAACAGCTGGAGGCACCCTGTTTGGGAATCACTGGCGTAGAATACCCCTATGTCCACCCCTATGCAATCCCTAATTTAGGCCTCAAATGTGCATGGCGCTCTCACTTTGGAGCCCTGTCGTATTTCAAGGCAACAGTTAAGGGTCACATATGGGGTATCGCCGTACTCGGGAGAAATTGGGCTTCAAATTTTGGGGGGGTATTTTCTGCTTTTACCCTTTTTAAAAATGTAAAGTTTTTGGGAAAAGAAGCATTTTAGGTAAAAATTGTTTTATTTTTTTTACATATGCAATAGTCGTGAAACGCCTGTGGGGTATTAAGGTTCACTTAACCCCTTGTTACATTCCCCGAGGGCTCTAGTTTCCAAAATGGTATGCCATGTGTTTTTTTTTTTGCGGTCCTGGCACCATAGGGGCTTCCTAAATGCGGCATGCCCCCAGAGCAAAATTTGCTTTCAAAAAGCCAAATGTGACTCCTTCTCTTCTGAGACCTGTAGTGCGCCAGCAGAGCACTTTTCACCCCATATGGGGTGTTTTCTGAATCGGGAGAAATTGGGCTTCAAATTTTGGGGGGGTATTTTCTGCTTTAACCCTTTGTATAAATGTAATTTTTTTGGGAAACCAAGCATTTTAGGTAAAAAATTATTATTATTTTTTTACATATGCAAAAGTCGTGAATCACCTGTGGGGTATTAAGGTTCACATTACCCCTTGTTACGTTCCCCGAGGGGTCTAGTTTCCAAAATGGTATGCCATGTGGGTTTTTTTGCTGTTCTGGCACCATAGGGGCTTCCTAAAAGTGACATGCCCCCCAAAAACCATTTGACGCTCCTTCCCTTCTGAGCCCTCTACTGCGCCCGCCGAACACTTTACATAGAGATGTGAGGTATGTGCTTACTCGAGAGAAATTGGGTTTCAAATACAAGTAAAAATTTTCTCCTTTTTACCCCTTGCAAAAATTAAAAAATTGGGTCTACAAGAACATGCGAGTGTAAAAAATGAAGATTGTGAATTTTCTCCTTCCCTTTGCTGCTATTCCTATGAAACCCGTAAAGGGTTAAAACGCTGACTGAATGTCATTTTGAATACTTTCGGGGGTGCAGTTTTTATAATGGGGTCATTTATGGGTTATTTCTAATATGAAGACCCTTCAAATCCACTTCAAACCTGAACTGGTCCCTGAAAAAAAGCGAGTTTCCAAATTTTGTGAAAAATTGGAAAATTGCTGCGGAACTTTGAAGCCCTCTGGTGTCTTATGCAAATATAAAGTAGACATATTGTATATGCGAATAAAAAAAAAATTATTTGGAATATCCATTTTCCTTAAAAGCAGAGAGCTTCAAAGTTAGAAAAATGCAAAATTTTCAAATTTTTCATCAAATTTTGGGATTTTTCACCAAGAAAGGATGCAAGTTACCAAAAAATTTTACCACTACGTTAAAGTAGAATATGTCACGAAAAAACAATCTCGGAATCAGAATGATAACTAAAAGCATTCCAGAGTTATTAATGTTTAAAGTGACAGTGGTCAGATTTGCAAAAAATGGCCGAGTCCTTAAGGGGTTAAGTTTTACGTAATGTATATCCTCAATACTTACTTGTGCACACTAACACTAACATTGTGGTCTCTTCATTCTGTTGCCACCTCCAGGCTGTGTCAATGTGCCGCCATGGAGTCTCCTCATGCTGCTGGCACATTAAACTATTTAGGTTCATCTATTTGAAATATTCAATTTACATGTTAAAAATATCTTTAACCCCTTCCCGCTATTGGACATATGCATATGCCCAGGCGAACTACACGTTCGCCCAAATGGACGTATGCATACGTCCAAGCGACCTCCTGCTCTGCTGCGGGCAGCACAGGAGATCGCCGGCGGGACTCAGCTGTCAATCACAGCCGGAGTCCCACCGCAGCTGCCGGGGCCACGATCGCGCGGTCCTGGCAGCATTAAAGGGGTACTCCGGTGAAAACCTTTTTTCTTTTAAATCAACTGGTGGCAGAAAGTTAAACATATTTGTAAATGACTTCTATTAAAAAATCTTAATCCTTCCAGTATTTATTAGCTGCTGAATGCTACAGAGGAAATTCCTTTCTTTTTGGAACACTGATGACATCACGAACACAGTGCTCTCTGCTGACATCTCTGTCCATTTTAGCAACCATGCATAGCAGATGCATAGCAGATGAAAAGTAGATGTATGCTAAGGGCAGCGTGGTGGCTCAGTGGTTAGCACTGCTGCCTTGCAGTGCTGGGGACTTGGGTTTAAATCCCAGTAAGGACAACAATAAATAAAGCGTTATTATTATTATAATAACGTCAGCAGAGAGAACTGTGGTCGTGATGTCATCAGAGAGCATTCCAAAAAGAAAATAATTTCCTCTGTAGTATTCAGCAGCTAATAAGTACAGGAAGGATTAAGATTTTTTAATAGAAGTAATTTACAAATATGTTTAACTTTCTGCCACCAGTTGATTTAAAAGAAAAAAGGTTTTCACCAGAGTACCCCTTTAACCCCATTGATGGCGTGATCAGTTCTGATCATGGCATCTATGGTGTTTGCAGGGGTAGCACTCTCGCCCTGCCCACCAATGGCGGCGCCACAATAAAATAAGGGGAATAGGGGGTGTCCAAGACACCCTCGATCCCCCTGAAGGGATAGGAGGGAGGTGGCAGAGGTGCCACCCCCTCCTATCCCTGCTATTGATCGGCCGGAGCGACAGACCAATAGCAGACTGGGGGCGGGGGGGTTAAAGTTCGGTTCCCCCCACTATGCCCACCCATCGGTGTCCGGGCACAGCGGGGGGAACCGTGTAGTAGCGGCGGCGGCGGTCACTTACCCGGCGGCGGAGCTCCAGATGACGGCGGCGGCTGTGATCATGGTGGCGGTGGAGGTGAGTATGGTGGTGGCGTGTCCGGGAGTCTGTTGCCTAGAAACATCTGCAGGGCGACAGTTTGGAGAGTGGTCTCTAAACTGTGGCCCTCCAGATGTTGCAAAACTACAACTCCCACCATGCCTCTGACAGCTGTTTGCTGTGTTGGCATGCTGGGATTTGTAGTTTTGCAAGATGGGGTTCATACTAGAGATCACTGACAGTGGTCTCTAAACTGTAGCCCTCCAGATGTTACAAAACTACAACTCCAGCATGCCCAGACAGCATGCTGAGATTTGTAGTTTTGCAACATCTGGAGGACTACAGTTTAGAGACCACTGTCAGTGATCTCCAGCCTGAACCCCTCTAAATCTTGCAAAACTACAACTCCCAGCATTCAGGAACAGCAAAAGGCTGTCTCGGCATGCTGGGAATTGTACTTGCGTGCCTCCAGCTGTTGCATAACTACATCTCCCAGCATTCCCTTTGGCAATCAGTACATGCTGAGAGTTGTAGTTCTGCAACAGCTGAAGGCACACTGGTTGGGAAATACTGAGTTAGGTAATAGGTTCTATTACCTAACTCAGTATTTTCCAACCAGTGTGCCTCCAGCTGTTGCAAAACTACAACTCCCAGCATGCATGTTCTGTCAGTGCATGCTGGGAGTTGTCATTTTGCCCCCCCCCCCCTCCCATGTGAATGTACAGGTTACATTCACACTGGCGGCGGATTACAGTGAGTTCCCCTCTTCAAGCTTGAGCTGCGGCAAATTTTCCGCCGCAGCTCAAACTCCTAGCGGGAGACTCAGTGTAATCCGCCATCAGTGTGAATGTAGCCTAAAAACACTACACTAACACAAAATAAAGAGTAAAACACTACATATATACACATACACTGCCCCCCCCCCCTCCTCCCCAATAAAAATGAAAAACGTATCCTATGGCAGTGTTTCCAAAACGGAGCCTCCAGCTGTTGCAAAACAAAAACTCCCAGCATTTTCGGACAGCCATTGACTGTCCAAGCATGCTGGGAGTTTTGCAACAGCTGGAGGAACCCTGTTTGGGAATCACTGGCTTAGAATACTCCTATGTCCACCCCTATGCAATTCCCTAATTTAGGCCTCAAATGCGTATGGCGCTCTCACTTTGGAACCCTGTCGTATTTCAAGGCAACAGTTTAGGGCCACATATGGGGTATTGCCATACTCGGGAGAAATTGCCTAACAAATTTTGGGGGGCTTTTTCTCCTTTTACCCCTTGTGAAAAGGTAAAGTTGAGGTCTACACCAGCATGTTAGTGTAAAAAAAAATTTTAGGGTGCATTCCCACATGGCGTATTTTGCTGCGTTTTTGCTGCGTATTTGGTGCTGCGTATTTTCCTACCCATTGAATTCAACAGGGAAAATAAAATACGTAGCAGCAAATACGCAGCAAATACGCCGTGTGGGAACGTACCCTTGTACACTAACATAATGGTGTTGCCCGATACTTTTTCACAAGCAGTAAAAGAAAAAAAGCCCCCAAAATTTGTAACGCAATTTCTTCTGAGTACGGAGATACCCCATATGTGGGCGCAAAGTGCTCTGCGGGCGCACAACAAGGCTCAGAAGGGAGAGTGCACCATATACATTTGAGGTCTAAATTGGTGATTTGCACAGGGGTGGCTGATTTTACAGCGGTTCTGATATAAGCACAAAACAATAAAGACCCACATGTTACCCCATTTTGGAAACTACACCCCTCACGGAATGTAACAAGGGGTGTAGTGAGCATTTACACCCCATAGGTGTCTGACAAATCTTTGAAACAGGGGTCTGTGAAAATGAAAAATAAAATGTTTAATTTGCACAGCCCACTGTTCCAAAGATCCGTCAAATGCCAGTGGGGTGTAAATTCTCACTGCACCCCTTATTACATTCCATGAGGGGTATAGTTTTAAAAATGGGGTCACATGTGGAGGGGGCCACTGTTCTGGCACCACGGGGGGCTTTGTAAATGCACATGGACAATTTCTCTCTCCAAAAGCTCAATGATGCTCCTTCTCTTCTGAGCATTGTAGTTCGCCCCCAGTGCACTTCACGTCCACTTATGGGGTATTTCCATACTCAGAAGAGATGGGGTTACAAATTTTGGGGGGTATTTTCTGCTATTATCCCTTGTAAAAATGTAAAATTTGGGGGAAAACAAGCCTTTTAGTGTAAACATTTTTTTTGTTTTTCCATATGCAAAAGTCGTGAAACACCTGTGGGGTATTAAGGTTCACTTTACCCCTTGTTACGTTCCCCAAGGGATCTAGTTTCCAAAATTGTATGCCATGTGTATTTTTTTTTTGCTGTTTCGGCACCATAGGGGCTTCCTAAATGCGGCATGCCCCCAGAGCAAAATGTGCTTCCAGAAAGCCAAATGTGACTCCTTCTCTTCTGAGCATTGTAGTTCGCCCGTAGTGCACTTCAGGTCAACTTATGGGGTACCTCCATACTCAGAAGAGATGGGGTTACACATTTTGGGTGGGTACTTTATGCTATAAACATTTGCAAAAATGTGAAATTTGGGGGGAAACACACATTTTAGTGAAAAAATAATTTTCGTTTTTTTTTTTTACATATGCAAAAGTCGTGAAACACCTGTGGGGTATTAAGGCTCACTTAATTACTTGTTATGTTCCTCAAGGGGTCTAGTTTCCAAAATGGTATGCCATGTGTTTTTTTTTTTTTTTTTTTGCTGTTCTGGCACCATAGGGGCTTCCTAAATGTGACATGCCCCCCAAAAACAATTTCAGAAAAATTCACTCTCCAAAATCCCACTGTTGCTCATTCCCTTCTGAGCCCTCTACTGCGCCCGCCGAACAATTTACATAGACATATGAGATATTTGCTTACTTGAGAGAAATTGGGCTACAAATTCAAGTATAAATTTTATCCTTTTACCCCTTGTAAAAATTCAAAAATTGGATCTACAAGAACATGCAAGTGTAAAAAATGAAGATTTTGAATTTTCTCCTTCACTTTCCTGCTTTTCCTGTGAAACACCTAAAGGGTTAAAACACTTACTGAATGTCATTTTGAATACTTTGGGGTGTGCAGTTTTTATAATGGGGTCATTTATGGGGTATTTCTAATATGAAGACCCTTCAAATCCACTTCAAACCTGAACTGCTCCATGAAAAATAGCGAGTTTGAAAATTTTGTGAAAATTTTTAAAATTGCTGCTGAACTTTGAAGCCCTCTGATGTCTTCCAAATGTAAAAACACGTCAATTTTATGATGCAATCATAAAGTAGACATATTTTATATGTGAATCAAAAAAAATTATTTGGAATATCCATTTTCCTTACAAGCAGAGAGCTTCAAAGCTAGAAAAATGCAAAATTTTCAATTTTTTCATCAAATTTGGGGATTTTTCACCAAGAAAGGATGCAAGTTACCACAAACATTTGCCACTATGTTAAAGTAGAATATGTCACAAAAAACATTCTCGGAATCAGATTTATAAGTAAAAGCATTCCAGAGTTATTAATGTTTAAAGTGACAGTGGTCAGATGTGCAAAAAAAGGGCTGCATCCTAGAAGTAAAAATGGGCTGCGTCCTTAAGGGGTTAATCTTTTCAATTATGAGGCCTTATGGTCTTGTCAGGCTGTTGCCACCTCCAGTCTGGGTCATTCAGCCACTATATGGTCTCTTCATGCTGCTGCCACCTCCACGCTGTGTCATTCAGGTACTATATGGTCTCCTCATGCTGCCGCCACCTCCACGCTGTGTCATTCAGGCACTATATGGTCTCCTCATGCTGCCACCACCTCCAGGCTGTGTCATTCAACCACTATATGGTCTCCTCATGCTGTCGCCACCTCCAGGCTGTGTTATTCTGCCACCATATGGTCTCCTCATACTGATGCCACCTCCAGGCTTTGTCATTGTGCTGCTCTGCGACAGTGATTCTAATAGTGACGCCTGTAATCTGTATGTCATACTGAATAACAGTATTATTTCACTAACACAGCAGACTCCCTATCATTGTTACGACAAGGCAAAGTGTTCTACACCCCTATTGAGGCTCTCTGTAGCCTAGAAATAGCGTTTTTTTTTAATTCGGACCGAACCGAATTTTTCTGAAAAATTTGGCGAATTAGCCGAATCGACTTTAAAAAAAATTTGCTCATCTCTAGTTATGGTGTTTGATGCTAGATGATTCTTTTAACTAGGGAAGAAGAAGGACACTATGTTTAGCAATGCAGCAAGGAATGTCATTTAATGTTTCCCACCAGTGGAAATCATTTTTACTTAACACTTAAATGCATCACATAATGGAATCATAAGGTCAATGCGCAAGCCTCGCTACTGCTTAACTGTGATAGCAGGTAACAATAGATACGATGGCAGCTGCTGTCTCTTGTATAACGTGTCATACAGGTTATAGTTACTTAGATACTGTAGAAACTTTTACAAAAACTGAAAAACAAAATTATGCAAGAAACAGATAAACCCAAAATGTCGATAGGAAAATTCCTCTTAACGCTCATTCAGATTGCTGTACCCGTGCCACACCCCATTCATTTGAATAAGCTGGGCGGAGTCAGATAGTGACTTCAGTTGGCTAATTTTTTAACCGTATCAGGTTTTGTGGCTAGACTGAAAACTGTGGTCAGCAACAAAACCGGATACGGTCAAATGAGCCGACCAGAGTCACTATCTGGCTCCGTCCAGCTCATTCAAATGAATAGGGTGCAGCATGAGTACAGTGGGGATACGGCAGTGGATGGTTTTAAAATTCTCCTGCCGAATCCCCAAAAGATCGTGTTAATGCACCCTTCAGCCACAGTCATTACCTCTTGATAAAATAGTGTAGAGTTTTGAGTACCTCTTATGTAAATATACACTTCTATAAAAATAAAGGGAACACTAAGATAACACATCCTAGATCTGAATGAATGAACTAATTGTATCAAATACTTTCATCTTTACATAGTTGAATGTGCTGACAACAAAATTAAACAAAAATTATCATTGGAAATCAAATTTATCAACCCATGGAGGTCTGGATATGGAGTCACACTCAAAATCAAAGTGGAAAACCACACTACAGGCTGATCCAACTTTGATGTAGGCCTCCATGTGCCCATATGACCTCCCTACAACTCCTGGGCATGCTCCTGATGAGGTGGCAGATGATCTCCTGAGGGATGTCCTCCCAGAACTGGACTAAAGCATCCGCCAATTCCTGAACAGTCTGTGGTGCAAAGTGGCGTTGGTGGATGGAGCGAGACATGATGTCCCAGATGTGCTCAATCGGATTCAGGTCTGGGGAACAGGAGGGCCAATCCATAGCATCAATGCCTTCCTCTTGCACGGACTGCTGACACACTCCAGCCACATGAGGTTTAGCATTGTCTTGCATTAGGTGAAACCCAGGACCAACAGCACCAGCATATGCTCTCACAAGGGGTCTGAGGATCTCATCTCGGTACCTAATGGTAGTCAGGCTACCTCTGGACAGCACATGGAGGTATGTGCGGCCAATCAAAGAAATGCCACCCCACACCATTACTGACCCACCGCAAAAACCAGTCATGCTGGAGGATGTTGCACGCAGCAGAACCTTCTCCACGGCATCTGATACTCTGTTACATCTGTCACATGTGCTTCACATGTGAAGAGCACAGGGCGCCAGTGACGAATTTGCCAATCTTGGTGTTCTCTGGCAAATGCCAAACGTCCTGCATGGTGTTGGGCTGTAAGCACAACCCCCAACTGTGGATGTCGGCCCCTCATACCACCCTCATGAACTCTGTTTCTGACCGTTTCAGAGGACACATGCATATTTGTAGCCTGCTGGAGGTTAATTTGCAGGGTTCTGGCAGTGCTCCTACTGCTTCTCCTGCTCCTCCTTGCACAAAGGCGGAGGTAGCAGTCTTGCTGCTGGGTTGTTGTTCTCCTACGGCCTCCTCCACGTCTCCTGATGTACTGGCATGTCTCCTAGCAGCACCTCCATGCTCTGGACACTACGCTGCCAGACACAGCAGACCTTCTTGCCACAGCTCGCATTGGTGTGCCATCCTGGATGAGCCAAACACAAGAAGATCCCTTGGGTGGGACAGTTCCAGATGTAGAGATCTATTTAGGGATAAACCCACTTATCCTGGATGAGCTGCACTGATGGATCTGAGCCACTTGTGTGGGTTTTAGACTCCGTCTTATGCTACCACTAGAGTGAAAGCACCACCAGCATTCAAAAGTGACCATAACATCAGCCAGGAAGCATAGGAACTGAGAAGTGGTCTGTGGTCACCACCTGCAGAACCACTCCTTTATTGGGGGTGTCTTGCTAATTGCCTATAATTTCCACCTGTTGTCTGTTCCATTTGCACAACAGCATGTGAAATTGATTGTCAATCAGTGTTGCTTCCTGAGTGGACAGTGTGATTTCACAGAAGTGTGATTGACTTGGAGTTACATTGTGTTGTTTAAGTGTTCCCTTTTTATTTTTTAGCAGTTTTTATTACCCAACACGCAAGTACCCAAACCCTTGTTATCTATAGTAGTAATCAAACACCCTATCCCTAGCATCCTTGTGGCTGGTTGACACTATGACATTGGCCTATTGGATCACAGTGTTTATATTTGCTTCTTTCTGTTTGTAAATAGTTTATTACGGGCTATAGCTGGACCATCAATATCAAATTCCAGAAATAAAACACTTAAGGGGGTATTCCAAACTCCCATGTGTATCTCCTTTTCACAGGATAGGGGACTAGAAGCTGATTGTTGGGGGTGTGATCACTGGGACCCCCACAAATCCCTAGTCCGAATGAGTGAAGTACAGCGAGAGTGTGGCCAGCACTCTAAACATTGCAGATTGCTACAATGATCACCGTGTTATCGCCTATCCTGTGGACTGGGGATACATTTTGGTTTTAGGAAAAACAATGTTCTCTGAGGATTCCCAGTAGTCCTATCATCTGCAGGATTATAATAAGAGATGATAACATGGTGTAAATTGTGTGAGAATCTCATAGTACAAATCACTGCAAATATAATGAAAGAGTCTCACTGATTTATCCCCTTAACCCAGACATGTTCACCGTTCCCTGTCTTTTTCACCCTGCGTCATAGTGCTATTAATTCAATATATCTCCATTGTATCTAGGATTGAACTAGCTAATGGTCCTGGTAGTGGTTATTATATTCAGTTTTAATGGAGATAATAATACAGCCACATGTTCTGGCCTGACATATATATATATATATATATATATATATATAATTAAGGGTCAAGGTTAGGGCCACGAGATCACCATCTTAAAAGATCACATATAGTTTTTTTCTATTCAACTAGTTAAATTTGTTTTTAATGCATCACTTATGATATACTGATACTGAATTACATCTTGTGTTATAGTCCAGAGCTGCATTCATAGTTCTGCAAGTTTCACAGCAGAACTCTCCTGACATTTCTTACTTGATCAGTCAGCTGCAATACACGTTCCAATCTGTTGACACTATTATATAGCTGTTAGGACAAAAGGGACATGTGGTACCTTTCATATATCTGTCTTTGCTTCCGTAATATAGAAAATGCTTTTATTCTCCAGAGCAAAGTGTCAAAGAGGCGTTCCCAAGACCCTGAGGTGCCAAGGGCTGGAACACCTGCTCGCTCCTTATACCATCCTTGTCCCTGCCTGATTGATAGTCTGATAGCAGCCAAGACCTGTTTCCGAACCTTGTTCCTGCACTGTGCATACAAATTGTGCACAGGTGTGAGATTTGGAAACAGGGCTCGGCTTTCATCTAATTGTTGATCAAGCAAGGACAGGGATGGTAGGGGGAGAAAGAAGGGAATTGGCACCAGAAAACAAAAACAATAGGATCGAGTTCATTAAATGACCTGGTCTGGAATGATTAGAGAGATATGGAGACTTTTCTTTGGACGTCTGAATAGATATTTAAAACCTAGGGGCACATACTTGTTCCTGGAATTGTGCCTCCTCTTCCTTACACCTCAGCACTGTTGGCAGCCATTTTACTAACCTACTGCATACCAGTCCATTTAAGTCCATCTGTCTAATGCAGTAGGCAATTGTGATGGACTGACTCCGCCAAAAGTGACTTCTCCTTCCTGATGACAAGCCCCAGCATATCACAGGCAATATCCCCAGGCAGAACTAGATATTATTGCATCCTTGTACCCAAAGAACCAGGCAACACCAGTCTTCAGGTATAAAATCAGAACTCTTTATTGTGGAACAAGTGTCTTCTTTTATTGGAAGGGCATCACAGGGGGAAGGGTCATTAAAGACAATACAGGTGACAGCGAGTTTGGGAGATAATCCAATAAAAATAGCTCTCATTATACAGTACATTGAGTGCAAAAGGTGGAGGTGTGCAGAAGTTGTACTGTGTGCAAAAAGGAGAAGCATGTGTAGAATTAGTGCATTGTACAAAAGGTGATCCGTGTGCAACAAGTGGACCGTGTGCAAAATGTGGACCGTGTGCAAAAGGTGTATTGTGTAAAGGAGGTGGACCGTGTGCAAAAGGTCGACAGTGGACAAAAGGTAGACCATGTGCAAAAAGGTGTATTGTGCACAGAAAGTGGACCGTGTGCAGAAAGTGTATGAAAACAGTAAATAAAAGTATTTTAACTCTGAGCTTTATGTCACTGGACAACATCAACTGAGGGGTACAAATAGCGATGTCCCAAAGTCCATCCAAATAGGTAGGGTGACTCTAGGATCTGTCACAGTGCTCCCCCTAATAAAACGGCAGACCCGGTGCGATCCCAACGGATCCACTTGGGGCTATCTGGGCTTCAACCACCAGACGCAGTTGTCCTGGTCCTTCCCTTGGTTGGGGTGTGCGGCAACAATGTAATCCAATACCAGCAAACCCTGTATGAAGCTTACTGGGGCTCCTCTCAAAAAATGTTTCTGCTTTTCCCCCCCTCCCCGGCCTGGGGAGGGGGAAGGCCTGGCCTGGCCCGTAGTCTGTGGGAAGGAGGCTAGCTTCCGAGCCCCTCCCAAGCAACATTTCCCAAAGGAAAACTCCATCTGTCACCAGTTGAAGGGACAGGGGGCCGACTGCTTCCTCACTCGGTTGCAATATCTGCCACTGAGGAACCGCACCGACTGTGGCCGCCCCTGTACTGTTCCACAGCCGCTGGGGATCCGGGTCAACCTTCTGGGATCCTGACTGGACCGATGCAGGGACAACAGTCCCATCTGTAACTGCAGACCTGCCGGCAGTTTTCAGTGCTAGGCAGATTGTAGCAAAACTCTGCCCTGATGCCTGCACTTCAGCCGGAGAAGTGATCACTAGGTGGAGAGGAAGGTTGACTACCTTCGCACCTGTTTGCAATGTCTGGTGCTGGGGAGGTAAACCGACCACTCCATCTCCCAGTATGGAATTCTGCTGCGGGGGAGCTGCACCAACTGTGCTTTCACCAGTACCGTTAAACAGCCGCTGGGGATCCAGGCCAACTGCCTGCGATCCCGGCTGTACCAGTTTAGGGATCACGGTTCCCTCAGTAGCTGCAGTATTCGTTGCTGAGCAGAGTATAGCAGGATTCAGCCCTGAAGCCGGCACTTCAGCCGGGGCTGTGCTCAGTAGATGGAGAGGGAGGTAAACTGCCTCCTCATCCGGTTGCAACCTCTTGCGCTGGGGAGATGAGCCGACCGCTCCATCTCCCGACGTAAAATTCTCCATCTGGGGAGCCGCACCGTTTGTGTTTGCTCCTGTGCTGTTAAACAGTCTCTGTGGATCCAGGCCAACTGCCTGCGATCCAGGGGGGACTGGTATAGGGATCACTGACCCCTCTGTAGCTGTAGAGCTGGCACTGGTGTCTGATGCTGGACAGAGTGTAGCAGAACTCAGCCCTAATGCCGGCGCTTCCACCCTGATGTCCTGACCGGATACTGCTAGAGCGTCGCAGTCCGGTGTGCAATCCAGGGGAAGGGGAAGACAGAGACCAGCCGTCTCATCTGTGCTGGTTTCCTCTGCTGTACATGGCTCGTGACCATAGAAATCCCCCTCAAACAAGGACAGGTAGTCTTCCTCGAGGTACCATTCCTGATACGTCAGCCAAGATAGATCTGGTTCCATGTCTGGCACCTCCGACTGCGGCAGCATCTCTCTCCGCTTGTCCTGGATGTCCCAGAGTCTGTATGCCTCGGTATGGCCGAAGTTGTACCGCTCCTCGAATGCATCCCAAATCTGCAAGTGAATTAAGGCTCTCTTGCATGGACATCTCTTCCATGGAATGCTGCAGCTTCGATATACGGAGTTGTGTCAGCTGTGTAAGGACCCTGTTCACACTCTCTCGTGGAGGATCTTTGAAGAGACCCAGGAACCATTGCACCTCTCTTCGGAAATCCTCCATCCTTACAGGCTCTTCCTCGCCAGGGTAAGTTGCTGAGACCGGGGTCAAGCCAGCGGCTGTATCTCCCCCAGCTGGGCTGGTCTCAGTGTCAATCCTGGAGAAGTCAGATCCCACTGTTGCCGCCAAAAGTGACTTCTCCTTCCCGATGACAAGCCCCAGCATATCACAGGCAATATCCCCAGGCAGAACTAGAGATCATTGCATTCTTGTACCCAAAGAACCAGGCAACACCAGTCTTCAGGTATAAAATCAGAACTCTTTATTGTGGAACAAGTGTCTTCTTTTATAGGAATGACATCACAGGGGGAAAGATTACGGCATTCGCCCGGCAACCTGTCCAGTCATAAGGGTTTTATTTTGTCATATTTTATTATAGCTATTGCTTTCATGGTTATTAGGACAGTACATTTTTAGCTGAGAATCCATGAGTGGTGCCCATAGATACTTGTGGTATATGAAAAGCAGCTTCTATTTACAATAGAAATGCTACCTCGCCGTGCCCTCCCTATAGAGCTGTGTAGACTATCTCCCAGAAAAACACATGCAGCAATGAAACACAGCTCTCACAAGTGATCCAGCACCACAAAGAAATCATGTATCATCCAGTAATGTAATAGAAGAATCCAAGAAATAAAATCCAGCGTTTTACTGCAGCAAAATGTATGGTTCCATATTAGAAACTAAGAAGCATCGGTTGCCCTAAAAAAAAAGTTGGATTACATTTTTTGCAAGATCCTGGTTCTGGAACTCTTCTTTTGTTATTTATTTCTATTTCACACTATTACATGTTCAAAAATGTAGGTAGCCATTACTAATACCAACAAAATGCTGTTCATCTCTCCTCACCTCTAGTGTGGGCTGAAAGGTGGAAGGAATATTTAATATTTTTACACCGTATTTCCCCTAGGGGACTTGTATAAGAAATCATTTGATTGCTCATACAAATCAATGCTGTGCATATGTACTGCATTGATCCATTAGATGTGCTCTATTGGTAGAGTCTGTCTATGCCTTTATTGGTAGATTCTGCATATGGCTCTTTCAATAACTGAGTCTCTGATGCTGTCTTGACTTTGGATCTGCTTCCTATGATCGTATTGTGGGGATCGGATCCAAACCACTCCGTCAGATTTGAAAGCGGGATCTAAATGGTTTATAGCTGGCAGCAGAAAATGCTCCGTGTCAGCTATTGTGAAAGCAGCCAGGGCTACTTGAGGGGCCCCATAACAGAAATACACCTCATAGATCATAAGGTGAATTATAGTTTCACAAACACAGTACAATGTGGCTGATGCTGTATGAGAATTATGTAGACTGTCCAGTCAAAGTTTAGGACAGTTGGCTTACTTAATGCCAGAATAATGGACCAAGATGATGACCAAAATTATGGTTTCCACCGTAGTGCTTGATCAGTTCTTTTACTTGTCTTTGTTTGTACCCCATAATTGTAAGCGCTGTGGAATCTGTAGGCGCTATATAAATAAAATTATTATTATTTATTATTATTATTTATGTAAGGATCTATATTTGCCACTGAACAATAGTGCTCAGGTAGTAAGTAGAGATTATGCAAAGGGGAGCCACAAGCCAAGAGTGACCTTGCACCTTGACCCCATAGTTGGTGCCTGTATCTATAAAAAAAATAGCTGTCTGAGATTCAGCTTCATTCTCTAGTTTAGTGATAGGACAGAACTAATGGGGCACTTCGTGGCAAGGTCATTTGGGCAACATAAAATATAGTTATTTTTACACTGTCTGAGTGTACAGTATTATTTGTTATATGTTAGGCATGCGGTTCCAGTTGAAGTTTCTTCTCATGGCACCATCCAAAGGCCAGGTTACCTATCATTTTTGAGCCTATGGCAAGACATTTACTTTAAATGGGTACTTCCGTGGAAAACTTTTTTTTTTATCAACTGGTGTCAGAAAGTTAAACAGATTTGTAAATTACTTCTATTAAAAAATCGTAATCCTTCCAGTACTTTTTAGGGTCTGTATACTACAGAGGAAATTGTTTTCTTTTTGGAACACAGAGCTCTCTGCTGACATCATGACCACAGTGCTCTCTGCTGACATCTCAGTCCATTTTAGGAACTGTCCAAAACAGCATATTTTTCTATGGGGATTTTCTCCTACTCTGGTCAGTTCTAAAAATGGACAGATATTTCAGCAGAGAGCACTGTGGTCATGATGTCAGCAGAGAGCTCTGTGTTCCAAAAAGTAAATAATTTCCTCTGTAGTATTCAGCAGCTAAGAAGTACTGGAAGGATTAAGATTTTTTAATAGAAAACATTTACAAATCTGTTTAACTTTCTGGCACCAGTTGATTTAAAAAAAAAAAAAAGTTTTCCATGGTAGTACCTCTTTAATTATAAAACCTCAAAGAGTTAAAGGGGTATTCCTGGAGGTAAAAAAAATATTTTTAAATCAACATGAGCGCGTAGTAGCCGGCCACATCGCACTGCTCCCCACTACAGCAGGTGCACTTAGGAAACACAGGGACGCCACAACAGATCTACCAGGATCTGGAGGCTTGCCTACTCCCCATTTTTCTTTCTAGGTTCCTGCTCCCTATCATATGGAATAAAGCGGAGCTTACTAAGTTTATATGGGGGCTGTGACTGTATTGGCAGCCTTCATTATTTTGATTTCCCTTTGTAACATGGATGTATGGGAGGTTGTGATTAGCCTCCTTGCATTGGCTATTCAGTTGTGTCTTTTTCCCTATGCATACCCTATGCAGTCCCTGATGAGATCACGATTATCAGTGTCCGAAACGCGTCGGAAAGGGCAAGGGAAAGACTTAAGTGACAACTAGGAACTTAATTTGTATATCGTGGTACTTTTGGTTACATATTTAACAGTGAGTTATTTGGTAATTTGTATCTCCAATTCATCAGCGTTTCCTACCCTACATTCACTTTTATGTGTTATATCTTTTAATGTACAAGATTAAAAGCTAAGTTTTATTCACTCCCCCTTCCTTGTGATACATCTATTCTGCTGGGAGAATTTGAAAATTAGGTGTGTAGATACCTGGAATTATCTACACTTTTTGTATAAATCAACTGGTGCCAGAAAATTATACATATTTGTAAATGACTTCTATTTAAAGATCATAAGCCTTTCAGTACTAACCACCTTCTGTATGCTTCATATGAATATGTGTAGTTCTTTCCAGTGTGACCACAGTGCTCTCTGCTGTCACCTCTGTCCCGGTCAGGAACTTTTAAGGAACAGGAGAGGTTTGCTATGGGAATTTACTAATGTTCTGGACAGTTCCTGACACAAACAGAGTTGTCAGCAGAGAGCACTGTGGTCAGACTGGAAAGAGCTACACAACTTCCTCTGGAGCATACAGCTGCTGATAAGTACAGGAAGGATTAAGATTTTTAAAAAGAAGGAATTTACAAATATTTATAACTGTCTGGAACCAGTTGATTTGAAAACATTTTTTTTTCATCGGAGTACCCCTTTAAATCTCTTTAATTGAAAGGCTTAACAAAAATGAGAACATAGAGATCCGTAAGTGTTATAACATTATAATGTCTACTTCTGTGTTCCATAGATGACACTTGAACGAGGATCTTAAACATCATCTATTGAGATGTTGACATAAACTTCGTGCTTGAAACTGCTGTAAGCCCTTCCAGTATATGGGGATGTCTATACTTATCCCAGCGGGGACTTCTCTTGTGTTTCCAATTGATTGCTCGGCTGCCAGCAAGAGACAGAGAAAGTAGCCACTTTACAGTACAGTCACAGAACAGCAAAAAAATTGTTTAGACTTATTTGTGAGATTCAGAGCACAAATCCATCAGATAAGTAACAGCCGTCATTTACATCAAGAGTAAAAAAGGAGAAAAAGCCATGGCAATTTTGCTTCTTTGTGCCGCGATTGCTTCCATTCAGTAATCAGACCCCAAAGCCTGAATTAAGGATTAAAATTGCATCAAAATGGATCAGACTTTTGCTTGGAGCATTTCGACTGATGCACAAAATTGTTGCACAATTTCAGTCTCCCTAAGACACGTCTGGTCCATCTGTGTTTTTCAGGCAGATAGATACATTATGAAAAAAACTGCAATTTTCATTTTACCTAAAGAAACTGCACATCGTATCACAACTAAGGCTGTTTCCTTCTTTATTACTGCAGCCCATTATTTTTGGCACTTGCACATTATGTAACATTTTTAGACTAAACAGGGGTTCTCTTCTTTAGGCAAATTTTTCTTTATTACATTATAACATGCTGTTTACAAAGTGCTCCCCCCTGCTGTGACCCCCAGTGATCAGCTCTAAGCTGTAAAGTAACTTGGCAGTATGTATTGAATTTTCCTGCAGTGCTACCACAGGAGAAACTAAGTATTACACGAGGGCCATTAAAATCAATGGGTTGTCCTTTGTAATGGAGGGCAGGACAGGATAGGTCCTTCATAGCAAAAGAATTTCTTTGTAACCACTTTTCACCCTGATGAACAGATAAGAACTGCGCCAAAAGAAAGTACCGCAATGGCACCATCCAACATATAAACTTCCTTGAATGGTCAACATTCTTTCAACACACTTTGCATAAATAAATAACATTAGTAAATGTGTTACACTCTGCGCTCCGGCCGCAGGCTGCGGCCGTGAGCGCAGTGTCGCTGTGTCCCCATCTGCTGGCGGGGCTGGGATTCGCATTGCGGGACGCGCCCGCATGCGAATCCCAGCCCGTTAGTCACCACGTTCTCCCACACTTCCCTGCCGGATCTTCAGTGCCCCTAGCCTGAGATTAAGGGTTCCATATTACCTGTTTGCCTTACCCGTGTATCCAGACCTTTCCGTTACGTTATTTGACTTTGCACCTTTGCCGCCTGCCTTGACCTTCTGCTACGTTTAACTACACAACTGCCTTATCCTTCAGTACCTTGCCTTGCCCAGCTACCTGTGTGGTTAAGCCGTGTCGGGGGTAGCGACCTGGTTGTCGCCTGCCGCAGCAAGCCCATCCTGCCTTGCAGCGGGCTCTGGGGAAGACCAGCGGCTTTTCGATGTATATTTTGAGTATCCGGTGATGCCATTCGAACTCTGTAATGCTCCAGCAGAGTTTGTCATTGACATCTATACTCCTATGTTGTTGTCTATTTGGATGACATTCTGATCTACTCTCCCAATCTCCACACTCATCGTTCTCATCTCCGCCAAGTTTTACAGCACCTCCAAGACAATCATCTCCATGCAAAATTTGAAAAGTGTGCTTTTGAAAAGACCAGCCTTCCATTTCTGGGGTATATTGTTACCAGCCAAGGTATACTAATGGATCCTAACAAGTTGTCCGCTGTACTGGATTAGCCTTGACCTTCGGGCTTGGAGGTATTCAGCGCTTCCTCGGCTTTGCCAATTATTATTGGCAATTTATTCCACGCCACCTTGGTTGCTCCCATCGTCTCTCTTACCAAGAAAACTGCTAATCCAAAGGTCTGGACTCCTGAGGCCGAAGAAGTGTTTAAACAGTTAAAATCTGCCTTCACTTCTGCTCCTGTATTGTCAAGACCAGATCCAGGCAAGCCATTTATTTTGCAAGTGGATGTTTCTTCAGTTGGTGCAATTTTGACCCAAAAATCATCCAAAGGAAGAATTGTAAGAGAATAACTTTCTCTCCTGCAGAGAGAAATTATACAATTAGAGATCATAAGCTCTTGGCTATTAAGTTGGCCTTGGAAGAATGGTGTCATCTCTTAGAGGGCTCTGTACATCCGCTTACTATTTATACTGACCACAAGAACCTGCTACATCTACAGACTGCCCTTTGTCTCAACCCTCGACAGGCTCGCTGGTCTCTGTTCTTCTCCAGATTTGACTTTTTTATTCACTTCCGTCCAAGAATCTAGATCTTCTGAAGTACAAAACCAAGAATCTCACTTTCAACATATTGTTCCTCCCGATCTCCTCATTTCTGCAGCACCAGCAAGTCTTCAGCACCTGCCTCCTGGGAAGACCTACATTATTCCCCATCATTCCTCTCTTTTGGCCGTTCATGCCGGTATTATATTATAAGTAGTGTTGCTCGCGAATATTTACAATTCAAATTTTAATCGCTAATATTGCATATTCGCGAATTTGCGAATATTGCGAATATAGCACTATATATTCGTAATTACGAATATTCTTTTTTTCCGCACATGCGAAAATTTATGCGCATGTGCGCATATTCGCGAATATTGAGTCCTCCCTTATTTAATGGTATAGGGAACTATGCCTGGTCCATTAACTCTGTGATTTTTTGCCCATTGAAACCCATAGGCCCATTGTGGTCTATGGGGATCTCATGGCATGTAAAACAGTAAGATACGCAGGACCGTCTTGGCAGCACAGTGGATGGGAGACCACCACGGCTTTGAGTCCCGGGGTGGGACAGAGTGTTACTATGCTGTGGTTTTACTTTACTTTCCTGGAAAAGCTGCTGAGTTGCTCATAGCAACCAACACGATTGCTTCTTTCATTTTTCACAAGGCCTCTGCAAAATGAAAGAAGCGATCTGATTGGTTGCTATGGGCAACTCAGAAACTTTTACAGGAAAAGTTTCTGAGTTGCCCATAGCAACCAGATTGCTTCCTTAATTTTTCAGAGGCCTTTTCAAAAATGAAAGAAGCAATCTGATTGGTTGCTATGGGCAACTCAGCTGCTTTTCCAGTAAAGTATAATTAAACCATAACACTGTAAGACTGTAACACCCCGGGACTAGAACCTGTGGTGGTCTCCCATCCACTGTTCTGCTGAGACAGTCCTGCAAATCTAACTGTTTAACATGCAGTAAGATCCCCATAGACCACAATGGGCCTATTGGCTTCAATGGGCAAAAAATCACAGAGTTAATGCACTAGTCATAGTTCCCTATACCATTAAAGAAGGGAGGGCTCAATATTCGCGAATATGCGCATATGCGGAAAACCAGCGTAGAGGAAGAGTTGTGCAGTTGTCGTTAGCAACTAATCAGATCGCTTCCTTCATTTTTGAAAAGGCCTCTGAAAAATTAAAGAAGCAATCTGATTGGTTGCTATGGGCAACTCAGAAACTTTTCCTCTGTACAGGTTTTTGATAAATCTCCCTCTATGGGGGAGATTCTTCAAAACAAGTGTAGAGAAAGAGTTGTGCAGTTGCCCATAGCAACCAATCATATTGCTTCTTTCATTTTTCACAAGGTCTCTGAAAAATGAAGGAAGCATAACCGCGGGCATCGGAGCGATGCCGGCATCATGCGTGGCAGGTCCCTGCTGTGGATCGAAGCCAGGGACCCGCCGGTAATGGCGGACACCCACGATCCCGCGGATATCCGCCATTAACCCCTCAGATGCCGTGATCAATACAGATCACGGCATCTGCAGCATCGCGGTCACTGAACAGTATGATCGGATCGCTCGCAGCGCTGCCGCGGCGATCCAATCATCCTGCATGGCAGACGGAGGTCCCCTCACCTGGCTCCGCTGCCTTCCGGGAGTCTTCTGCTCTGATCTGCCTTCCCGCAGACCAGAACAGAAGATGACCGATAATGCTGATCAGTGCTGTGTCCTAAACATAGCACTGAACAGCATTAGCAATCGAATGGTTGCTATAAATAGTCCCCTATGGGGACTATAAGAGGGTAAAAATAAAAGTAAAAAAAATAAAGTAAAACATTTTTTTAAAACCCCCTCCCCCAATAAAACGTAAATTGTCCCATTTTCCCTATTTCACGGCGCAAAAAATGAGCCCTCATACCACCGCTTATACGGAAAAATGAAAAAGTTATAGGTCTTCAAAATAGGTGGATTTTAACCGTACTAATTTGGTTAAAAAGTTTGAGATTTTTTTTAAGCGCAACAGTAATAGAAAAGTGTATAATCATGGGTATCATTTTAATCGTATTGACCCAGAGAATAAAAAACACATGTCATTTTTACCATAAATTGTACTGCGTGAAAATAAAACCTTCCAAAATTTGCAAAATTGCAGTTTTCTTTTTAATTTCCCCACACAGATAGTATTTTTTTGGTTGCGCCATACATTTTATGGTAAAGTGAGTGATGGCATTACAACTGAAAACTGGTCGTGCAAAAAACAAGCCCTCATACTAGTCTGTGGATGAAAATATAAAAGAGTTATGATTTTTTGAAGGGGAGGAGGAAAAAACGAAAACGTAAAAATAAAATTGTCTTAGTCCTTAAGGTCCACATGGGCTGAGTCCTTAAGGGGTTAAAGAAGGGAGGGTTCAATATTCGCAAATATGCGCATATATTTTCGCATATGTGCAAAAAACGAATATAACGAATATGCGAATTTTGCAAATATATGACGAATATTCGTCCATATATTCGCAAAATATTGCGAATTCGAATATGGCCTATGTCGCTCAACACTATTCATAAGTCCTTGCAACTCATCTCCCGACAGTATTTATGGCCAATTCTAAAACAAGATGCCATTGACTTTGTTCGTTCCTGTTCAGTCTGTGCCCGGGACAAGACCCCTCGTGCAAAGCCTGCTGGTCTACTACATCCTTTGCCAGTTCCTGAGCTGTCCTGGACCTACATAGCAATGGACTTTATTACTGAACTTCCTTCTTCTGGTGGCAATACAGTCATCTGGTTTGTTGTGGACCGATTTTCTAAAATGGCTCATTTTATGCCCTTGCCAGGTTTACCATCTGCACCACAGCTTACCAAGCTATTCCTTGGTCATATCTTCCGTCTACATGGATTGGCTACTCATATTGTCTCCGACTGGGGAGTCCAGTTTGTCTCCAAGTTCTGGAGGGCCCTCTGCTCTCATCTCCAAGTTAAATTGGACTTCTCCTCGGCTTATCAACCTCAATCCAATGGTCAAGTTGAAAGGGTGAACCAGGTCCTGGGGCACTATCTTCACCATTTTGTCTCTGCTCGCCAAGTTGACTGGGCCGATTTACTACCCTGGGCTGAATTTTCTTACAACCATAGGGATTCAGAATCCACTGGGACTCGTCATTCCCTTCTTCATGCCATGACCCGTATGAAGTCGCAAGTGGACAGGAAAATACGCCCTCCTCCCGAGTTCTCTCCTGGGGACAAAGTGTGGTTATTCTCCAAATATATCCGCTTTAAGATACCCTCTTATAAGTTGGGTCCACGATTTTTGGGTCCTTAAAAATAAAAAAATCGACTAAAACCCGTGGCTTATTCCCTCCATCTGCCCTCCTCTCTCCGGATCCCAAATTCCTTCCATGTCTTCCTCTTGGAGCCTGTCATCCACAATTGTTTTTCTCAAAAGGACATCTCGCCTTCCTCCATCTCTGGTACCTCTGATGTTTTTGCTGTTAAGGTAATCTTAGACTCCAAGCTGGTCAGAGGAAAACGATTCTTTCTTCAGGATTGGGAAGGATTCGGTCTGGAGGAGAACCACAGGACAATATCTTGGACCAGGACATTCTCAAAACATTTCTGAACCACAAGAGGAGGGGGAGACCAAAGGGGGGGGTACTGTTACACTCTGCGCTCTGCACTGGTCGTGAGCGCAGTGTCCCGTGTCCCCATCTGTCGGCGGGGCTGGGATTTGTATCGTGGGACGCACCCGCATGCGAATCCCAACCCGTCACTCACCATGCTCCGCTGCTGCCTCCTCCTCTGTGTCTCAGCTGCGGCTCGCGCGTCCCCGTCTCCTAGGGCACGCATGCGCCGGAGCTCTGACATTTAAAGGGCCAGTGCGCCCATAATTAGTTGTTGCCCCTGACACTACATTATAAAGTCCCTGCACCTCCCACACTTCCCTGCCGGATGTTTAGTGCCCCTAGTCTGAGATTAAGTGTTCCATATTGCCTGTTTGCCTTACCCATGTATCCAGACCTTCCCGCCACCTTATTTGACTTCACACCTTTGCTGCCTATCTTGACCTTCTGCTACGTTTGACTACGCTACTGCCTTTCCTTTGATACCTCACCTTGCCCAGCTACCTGTGTGGTCGAGCTGTGTTGGGGGTATCCTGCCTTGCAGCAGGCTCTGGTGAAGACCAGCGGCACCTTAGACTCCGCTCCCTGATATGGTCTGAGTCATCAGCCACCCAGGTTAGAGGATCCACATCCAGCTTCGTAAAAAAAAAATTGCAAATATGTCCTATCACAGAAAAATGCTTCTTTTTACCCCTTATTTCCCCTTTCCCATACTGAGGTTTTTTTCCCTTTCTTTTCTATTTAATATATTTATTTTCAATGGTATATAATACAGACAAAGAAATGTTACAAAATAATACTCCAGCACATATTAACAACACCCATTCTCTCATATCTCAACCTAATCTCTCTCAACCACTTACTCACATATCTTACTCCACCTCACTTTCCCACACCCATCATTCAGACATTCTGACCTCTTCTCCCTCTTCCCAAAATATTTATATAAAAATGCTTCTTTTTACCCCTTATTTCCCCTTTCCCATACTGAGTTTTTTTCCCTTTCTTTTAAAAAATCTTAAGCCTTCCAGTACTTATCAGCTGCTATATATTCCAGATGAAGTTGTGTAGTTATTTCCTATCTGACCACAGTGCTCTCTGCTGCCACATCTGTGTCAGGAACTGTCCAGAGTAGGAATAAATCCCCATAGCAAAACCTTTTCTGTTCTGGACAGTTCCTGACATGGGCAAAAGTGGCAGCAGAGAGCTCTGTGGTCAGACTGGAGAGAACTACACAACTTTCTCTGGAGCATACAGCAGATGAGAAGTACTGGAAGGATTAAGATTTTTAAATAGAAGTAATTTACAAATCTGTATAACTTTCTGGAACCAGTTGATTTGAAAACATTTACTTTCCTCCAAATTAACCCTTTAACCTGTTAAGGACCAAGGGCATACCTGTACGCCCTGAGTCCGCCCTTTCTATAACACGGGGCCACGGTGTCGGCAGGTCGGGCCCATCCTCTAACAATGGCGGGGACCCGATGCTAATACCGTGCGGCCTTTCAGTGTTGATTGTCTAAAGTGAAATTAATCTACCCCCTGCTAGCTCAGTGGGCTGTTTGGGACCACCGCGGTGAAATCGCGGCATCCCTAACAGCTGTAGGACACGAGGAGGGTCCCCCTACCTGCCTCCTGGTGTCCGATCGCCGAATGACTACTCAGTGCCTGAGATCCAAGCATGAGCAGTCAAGCGGGAGAATCATTGATCTATGTTATCCTATGGGATAACAAAGATCAATGTAAAAGATCAGTGTGTGCAGTGTTATAGAAGGGGATAAAGATCATTTCTCCCATTCCCTAATAAAAGTTTGAATCACCCCCCTTTTCCCATAAAAAACTGGGTAAATAAAACTGGGTAAATAAAAATAAACATTTGTGGTATCACTGCGTGCGGAAATGTGTGAATTGTAAAAATATATCATTAATTAAACCTCACAGTCAATGGTGTACGCGCAACAAAATTCCAAAGTCCAAAATAGCATATTTTTGGTCACTTATTATATCATGAAAAAATGAATAAAAAGTGATCAAAAAGTCAGATCAATACAAAAATGGTACCACTAAAAACTTCAGATCACAGCGCAAAAAAATAGTCCTCACACCGTCCCGTACGCGGAAAAATTAAAAGTTATAGGGGTCAGAAGGTGAAAATTTTGATTTTTGATTTTTATTTCCGTTTCATCGTAGATTTTTAGGTAAAATTACTGACGTCATTACAAAGTAGAATTGGTGGCGCAAAAAATAAGTCATCATTAGTCGCGAATTCGCGAATTTCGCGAATATAGCGCTATATATTCGTAATTACGAATATTCGACTTTTTTTTTTTTTTTTTTTTTTTCACAGTACACATCACAGTGATCATCCCTCTCTGCTTCCAGCTTGTGTGGTGTAAAGAAGGCTCTAATACTACTGTGTGAGACTGGCGTGCGAATGTTCGCATATGCGAACATTTGCATATGCTAATTTCCGTATATACGAATTTTCGTTTATGTAAATTTTTGCATATGCTAATTTTCGCATATGTTAATTTACGCATACGCGAATTTTGTTTACATTTTGCGAAAATAAAACGAGAATATTACCAATATGCGAATATTTTCGAATATATGACGAATATTCGCCCATATATTCGCGAATATTGACGAATTCGAATATGGCCTATGCCGCTCAACACTAGTCATCATATGGATTTTTAGGTGCAAAATTTAAGGAGTTATGATTTTTTTATAGGTAAGGAAGAAAAAATGTAAGTGCAAAAACTGAAAAACCCCTGGTCCTTAAGGGTTTAAGAGGTGCACATCGACTTCAAAACACGAGCAATGAAAATTTTACCTAAATATAAATACTGATACCAAAATCCAGACCCTGTGATTAAATATAGTTTTGGAAGGGAGTCTTTGAGCACCTGAGGTTGCTAGACAGAGCTCAAGACAATTGTCATAGAGCCACATCACAGCCAATTGTGTGGTCACATAGCACCCAAGGCATTCAATTGGGACATATCAAACCTTATTGCACTAACATCTTATTGGATTTATTTAGACGCTGAGGAAACCTGCAGCCAAATTCGGCTTCCTGGATTCATGCAGCTTTCCATTTATAGGAACTAATTGTTAGATTTCATCTGACAAGTGTCTGAATCCAATTATTATCTGATGTATGGAGATTTCAGGTCCATGCGCTAATGTCTCTGTAAAGGAGAATAAGGTGCCAAAGACGGAGAAGTGACAACATGGCGAGATTTTTCTACTGAAGATAATTCACATGTAAAAAGGCCAAATGTTCAAAGGGGTACTCCGTGAAAGTTAAACACATTTGTGAATTACTTGTATTAAAAAATCTTAATCCTTCCAGTAGTTATCAGCTGCTAGATGCTCCAGAGGAAGATATTTTCTTTTTAAATTTCTTTTCTGTCTGACCACAGTGCTCTCTGCTGACACCTCTATTTGTCACAGGAACTGTCCAGAGAAGGAGCCAATCCCCATAGCAAACCTATCCTGCTCTGGACAGTTCCTGAGACAGACAGAGGTGTCAGCAGAGAGCACTGTGGTCAGACAGAAAAGAAATTAAAAAAGAAAAGAACTTCCTCTGGAATATACAGTAGCTGATAAGTACTGGAAGGATTAAGATTTTTAAATAGAAGTAATTTACAAATCTGTTTAACTTTCTGGCACCAGTTCATTTAAAAAAAATGGTTTTGTACCGGAGTACCCCTTTAATAACTCATCAGTATTGTAAAGTTTATAGCATTTAGATTGACATATAAATAATTACTGGAATCCTGTTTACTGCTCTCAGTTTTTTAGCTTATAGGATAAAAGTTAAAGAGAAGGATATGTATAACAGAAGTGAGGAAGGGATGGAAAAAGAACAGGAGGTGGGGTTAAAAAGAAAAGGGAAAAGAAAGAAAAGAAGGGTTAGTGAAAGGATCGGAAAGTTGAGGTAAAAAGGAAAAAGGAAGGGAGAGAAGAAAGGGTAGAAAAAGAAGGAAGGAAGGAAGGCAAATTGACACAAAGAAAAAGTTAAGGGAGATTGAGGGGAAGAAATAAAAGAAGGATGGGAAAGGTTGTGAGGAAATAAGAGTAGAAAGGAAAGAGGAGAAGCTTGGGAAAGAGCTAGGGATGAAGTAAAGGGGGAGGAAGAAGAGAATAAAGAAAGGAAGGAAGGGAGGACGGATGGAAGGAAAGAAGGAACGAAAAAAGAAAAAAAGAAAGCATCAAAAGAAAGTAAAACAGGATAAAAGAGAATGAGTGACATAGGAAAGAAGGTAGAACACCAGTTAAATGTAATTTTAGGAAAATAAAGTGAAGTTATATTGACATTAAATGATGTTGATTGATCATAGAAAAAAATAGGTAGCTCAACAATATAGGAGAACTAGCTGAGTACCCGGAGTTGCCCAGTTTTTTCTTCCTAATCCTTGTTGGGGAGGAAAATAAACAAAGGAGGAAGCATTTGACTTCATCTCCTGTCCTCATCTATTGTTGTCATATCCCAACCACATATCTCGTCCTCATATCCCGACCTCCTATGCCGACCTCCTATCCCCACCTCCTATCCCGTCCTCCTATCCCGACCTCTTATCATGACCTCCTATGCCGTCCACCTATCCCGTCCTCCTATCTCAACCTCCTATCTCAACCTCCTATCCTTTCCTCATATACTGTCCTCATATACCGTCCTCATATCCCGTCCTCCTATCTTGACCTCCTATCTCGACCTCCTATCCCATCCTCCTTTCCCATCCTCATATCTTGACCTCCTATCCCAACCTCCTATCCCTACCTCCAATCCCGACCTTCTATCCCAACCGCTAATATGTGTACCAGGTATTGAAATATATCCAGCCGTACGGAAGTTATGTGGGAACATACATTTCCCATTGATTTGTATGGGACTTTAAACAAAAACCCTGACCCTCACAAATGGGGGTAGTTAAGGGTTAAATTAACTATCCTATATTTTAAGTGGACATATAAGTTAAATGTGACCAAGTATTATCGAAATATCTCCAGCCGTTTGGAAGTTATGCAGTAACATATATTTCCCATAAACTTGTATGGGACTTTAAACAAAAACCCCGACTCTGGCAAATGGGGGTGAACAAGGGTTAACCCCTTAAGGACATAGGGCGTATCCATACTCCCCCGTTTCCAAGTCCTTAAGGACCGAGGGCGTATGGATACGCCCTGAGCATTTCCGGCCCCCACCGCTAGCCGGAGGGGAGACGGGGCCAGATGCCTGCTGAAATCGTTCAGCAGGCATCCCGGCATATCGCACAGGGGGGTCATTATGTCCCCCCATGTCGGCGATTGCTGCAGATCGCTGGACAATTCAGTCCAGCGATCTGCGGCGGATTCCGGGTCAATCGGGTCTCCAGTGACCCGATGACCCGGAATTACTGGCTGATCGGGGGCCGTCAGAGACGGCCCCGAACAGCCAGAGCCTGCAGGAGTGAGGTGGCACTGGTGCCACCTCACGATCGCCCTGATTCGTCGGCCGGATTACCGGCCGACCAATCAGGGCGCCTGCTGCGGGTGTCACTCCCGCAACCCGCTCCGCCTCTCTTCCGGAGGACGTGAGCAGGTGTGGGAAGACGACCCCGGGTGCAGGAGCGACGGCGGCGGCGAGGGACAGTCCTGCAGTGTGGATCGTTGGAGGTGAGTGACAGCCTCCTGCTGTTGCTTAGCAACAGCTCCCAGCATGCAACAAGGGCATGCTGGGAGCTGTAATTATGCAACAGCAGGAGGCAGACCACCACAACTCCCAGCATGCCCTTATGGGCATGCTGGGACTTGTAGTTTTGCAACAGCTGGAGGCACATTCTTTCTATGGAAAAGTGTACCTTCAGCTGTTGTGTAACTACAACTCCCAGCTTGCACAATCAGCTAAAGTGCATGCTGGGAGTTGTAGTGGTGCATCTGGTGGTTGCATAACTACAACTCCCAGCATGCCCGTTGGATGTCAGTGACTGCTGAGAGTTGTAGTTTTGCAACAGCTGAAGGCACACTGAGTTAAGTAGTAAACCAGTATGTCTCCAGCTGTTGCATAACTACAATCCCCAGCATCCCCAGCCAATGTAGTATGCCTCCGGCTGTTGCATAACTACAAGACCCAGCATGCCCTTCCGCTGTCCGTACATGCTGGGGGTTGTAGCTTTTGCAACAGCTGAAGGCACACTGGTTGCAAAACACTGAGTTTGTTAACAAACTCAGTGTTTCACAACCTGTGTGTCTCCAGCTGTTGCAAAACTACAACTCCCAGCATGCACTGATAGACCGTACATGCTGGGAGTTGTAGTTTTGCAACAGCTGGATGTTTCCCCCCCCCCCAATGTGAACGTACAGGGTACACTCACATGGGCGGAGGATTACAGTAAGTATCCGGCTGCAAGTTTGAGCTGCGGCAAATTTTCTGCCGCTGCTCAAACTGCCAGCGAGAAACTACTGTGAACCCCCCGCCCGTGTGACTGTACCCTAAAAACACTACACTACACTAACACAAAATAAAATAAAAAGTAAAAAACACTACATATACACATACCCCTACACAGCCCCCCTCCCCTCCCCAATAAAAATGAAAAACGTCTGGTACGTCACTGTTTCCAAAACGGAGCCTCCAGCGGTTGCAAAACTACAACTCCCAGCATGCACTGATAGACCGTCCATGCTGGGAGTTGTAGTTTTGCAACAGCTGGATGTTCCCCCCCCAATGTGAACGTACAGGGTACACTCACATGGGCGGACGATTACAATAATTATCCGGCTGCAAGTTTGAGCTGCGGCAAATTTTTTGCTGCAGCTCAAGCTGCCAGCGAGAAACTACTGTGAACCCCCGCCCGTGCGACTGTACCCTAAAAACACTACACTACACTAACACAAAATAAAATAAAAAGTAAAAAACACTACATATACACATACCCCTACACAGCCCTCCTCCCCTCCCCAATAAAAATGAAAAACGTCTGGTACGCCACTGTTTCCAGAACGGAGCCTCCAGCTGTTGCAAAACAACTACTCCCAGTATTGTCAGATAGCCACTGACTGTCTAGGCATGCAGGGAGTTTTACAACAGCTGGAGGCCCCCTGTTTGGGAATCACTGGCGTAGAATTCCCCTATGTCCACCCTTATGCAATCCCTAATTTAGGCCTCAAATGCGCATGGCGCTCTCACTTTGGAGCCCTGTCGTATTTCAAGGCAACAGTTTAGGGCCACATATGGGGTATCGCCGTACTCGGGAGAAATTGGGCTTCAAATTTTGGGGGGTATTTTCTGCTATTACCCTTTTTAAAAATGTAAAAATTTTGGGAAACCAAGCATTTTAGGTAAAAAAAATAAATAAAATTCACATATGCAAAAGTCGTGAAACACCTGTAGGGTATTAAGGTTCACATTACCCCTTGTTACGTTCCCCGAGGGGTCTAGTTTCCAAAATGGTATGCCATGTGTTTTTTTTTTTTTGCTGTTCTGGCACCATAGGGGCTTCCTAAATGCGGCATGCCCCCAGAGCAAAATTTGCTTTCAAAAAGCCAAATGTGACTCCTTCTCTTCTGAGACCTGTAGTGCGCCAGCAGAGCAATTTTCACCCCCATATGGGGTGTTTTCTGAATCGGGAGAAATTGGGTTTCAAATTTTGGGGGGTATTTTCTGCTATTACACTTTTTAAAAATGTAAAATTTTTGGGAAACCAAGCATTTTAGGTAAAAAAAATTGTTTTTTTTTACATATGCAAAAGTCGAGAAACACCTGTGGGGTATTAAGGTTCACTTTACCCCTTGTTACGTTCCCTGAGGGGTCTAGTTTCCAAAATGGTATGCCATGTGTGTTTTTTTGCTGTCCTGGCACCATAGGGGCTTCCTAAAGGTGACATGCCCCCCAAAAACCATTTGTCGCTCCTTCCGTTCTGAGCCCTCTACTGCGCCCGCCGAACAATTAACATAGACATATGAGGTATGTGATTACTCGAGAGAAATTGGGTTTCAAATACAAGTAAAAATTTTCTCCTTTTTACCCCTTGCAAAAATTCAAAAATTGGGTCTACAAGAACATGCGAGTGTAAAAAATGAAGATTTTGAATTTTCTCCTTCACTTTGCTGCTATTCCTGTGAAACACCTAAAGGGTTAATACACTTACTGAATGTCATTTTGAATACTTTGGGGGGTTATGTTTTTATAATGGGGTCTTTTATGGGGTATTTCTAATATGAAGACCCTTCAAATCCACTTCAAACCTGAACTGGTTCATGAAAAATAGCGAGTTTGAAAATTTTGTGAAAATTTTCAAAATTGCTGCTGAACTTTGAAGCCCTCTGGTGTCTTCCAAAAGTAAAAACTCATAAATTTTATGATGCAAACATAAAGTAGACATATTGTACATGTGAACCCAAAAAAAATTTATTTTGAATATCCATTTTCCTTACAAGCAGAGAGCTTCAAAGTTAGAAAAATGCAAAATTTTCTTTTTTTTCATCAAATTTGGGGATTTTTCACCAAGAAAGGATGCAAGTTACCATAAAATTTTACCACTAAGTTAAAGTAGAATATGTCACGAAAAAACAATCTCAGAATCAGAATGATAATTAAAAGCATTCCAGAGTTATAAATGTTTAAAGTGACAGTGGTCAGAATTGCAAAAAACGCTCCGGTCCTTAAGGTGAAAAAGGGCTCGGTCCTTAAGGGGTTAAATTACCTATCCTATGTTTGTTGTTGACATATAAGTAACATGTGTGCCAAGTTTCATGCTAATATCTTTAGCCGTTTGGACGTGATGCTGGAACATATGGTACAAACATACATACATTGGGGGAGATATATCAAAACCTGTGCAAAAGAAAAGTTGTTCAGTTGCCCATAGCAACCAATCAGATCCCTTCTTTCATTTTGCAGAGGCCTTGTTAAAAATGAAAGACGCAAGCTGATTGGTTGCTATGGGTAACTGGACAACTTTTCCTTTGCACAGGTTTTGATAAATCTCCCCCATTGAGTTTTATATATATAGACTAGCTGAGTACCCGGCGTTGCCCGGTTTTTCCTTCCTAACCCTGTTGGGGAGGAAAATAAATAAAGGAGGAAGCTTTTGACTTCATATCAAGTCCTCATATATTGTTGCCATATCCCGACCTCCTATCCCGTCCTATTATCCCGACCTCCTATCCCAACCTCCTTTCCATTCCTCCTATCCCGACCTCTTATCCCGACCTCCTATCCTGACCTCCTATCCCGTCCTCATATCCTATCCTCTGACCTCCTATCCCGTCCTCCTATCCCGACCTCCTATCCCAACCTCCTGTCCCGACCTCCTATCCCGACCTCCTATCCCGTCCTCCTATCCCGTCCTCCTATCCCATCCTCCTATCCTGTTCTCCTATCCCGACCTCCTACCTTGACCTCCTATCTAGACCTCCTATCCCGACCTCCTATCCCATCCTCCTATCCCGTCCTCATATCCCGTTCTCCTATCTCGACCTCCTATCCCGACCTCCCATCCCGTCCTCATACCCCGACCCTCACAAATGGGGGTAGTTAAGGGTTAAATGAACTATCCTATATTTTAACCACATAGGGACCCAGGGCGTACAGGTACGCCTTCGGTCCCTGGTACTTAAGGACCCAGGGCGTACCTGTTCGCCCGTGGGAATTTCGGTCCCCGCCGTGCACCGGGCAGGGAAGGACCGGGGTGACTTATGATATTGATCAGCAGGTACCCCGCGCAAATGCCCAGGGGGGTTATCAGACCCCCCCATGTCGGCGATCGCAGCAAATCGAAACATGGTGATCCGGGGTGTAGGATACACCCGCTATCACCCACTGTATCTATGGGGAGGTGGTGATTTCGTCACCCCCCCCCCAGGATCGCTGCTATTGGCCGGGTTAACAGCATCCTCCCGCAGCTCCCGCCGCTGGTTGAGTTCAGTCAGTGATCGGAGCTGCTGGAAGGAGCCGTGGACCCTCCTCTGCAGGGATCGGAGCCCCCTCAGGACCGAAGATCCCCCTTAGAGCAGGGAAAGATACTTCAACAGGGAAAGGTAGGAGTAAAAAATAGAAAAAGTAGTAAAAAGTAGAAATAAAATCTCCCCCCTGACCCCCTAATAGGTCCCCAAGGGTCCTCTGTAGTTTTTTTTTGTATGACCCGGGCCCTATTAGGGGTTCAGGGCGCTGCGATTTGCCCCCCTTTTTTTTGGCCGCAGCGCTTTGCCCCCCCCCTATATATAACGGTGTGTGATTTTTAATCACACCGTTACATAATACAGTCACACCAAGCACACAGTACATACTACCCCCCCTGCCACCGCCCCCCCCCCTCCACTGTAGAAAAAGGCGATGGCTCACCGGGCATTTTCGGTAGCAGAGGCATACGCTTTTCTTGCCTCCGACTCCTAATCTGTCAGTGAGGACGATGAAGATCCTACATTCCTGTGTTCTTCATCGTCCTCCTCATCATCTAGCAGTGATGATGAGCCCCCTGCATGGCGGCGGAGAAGCCGCCAGGCGAGGCCACCCCCCCCCCATGATAGTGGCCCAGTGGCCGGCATTAGTACAAGTGACAATGCCGCTGGTACTAGGAGTCCGACCCCCCAGACAAGTTTAACGGAGCCCCCTTCTGGTGAACCTGTCTGGAGACCCCCATAGACCCCCATAGTTTGTTGGCGACTCCGGAATCCGGATTGACAATTCTGGATTCACTGAAATTGACTATTTCAGTTATTTTTTTCAGTGACAGTTTTGTCAATCTGATGGTGGAGCAAACGAATCTGTACGCCAGGCAGTTCATCGCCCACCACCCTGATTCTTTTTTGGCCAGATCCAATGAATGGTACGCCATTGATGCAGCAGAGATGAGGACATTTTGGGGCCTTGTGCTGCATATGGTCCTGGTCAAATAGCCAAGTGTCAGGCAGTACTGGAGCGAGGACGTGCTATACCAGACCCCGCTTTACAGTATGGTCATGACACGGAAGCGGTTCGAGGCCATTCGGAAATGCCTCCATTACACTGATAATGAGGCATGTCCACCCCGAAGTGATCCCGCCTATGACCGGCTTTACAAAGTGAGGCCGGTCATCGATCACTTTGGGGCCAAATTTTTGGAGGCCCACGTACCACTCAGGGAGCTCTCGGTTGATGAGTCTCATATCAGTTTTAAGGGGAGACTTATCTTCCGCCAGTATATTCCCTCGAAGCGGGCACGGTATGGCGTGAAGCTCTATAAACTTTGTGAGAGTACCTCCGGGTACACTTACAAGTTTAGAGTGTATGAGGGACGAGATTCCCGTATTGAACCCATAGAATGTTCCTCTTACTCTGGGTGTTAGCGTGAAAATCGTTTGGGAGCTTGTGCACCCATTGCTGGATAAGGGTTACCATGTGTACGTGGACAACTTTTATACCAGCATCCCTCTGTTCACATCCCTTGCCGCCAGATCCACGTCCGCTTGTGGGACCGTGCGGAAAAGCCAAAGAGGCCTCCCTCTAAATTTTGTTAAGACACCTATACCCAAGGATAAGTCCCGTGCCCTTACCCATGAAAACCTGTTGCTGGTCAGGTATAAGGATAAAAGGGATGTCCTTATGCTGACCACTATTCATGGTAACGGCAGCTCACCCGTCCCTGTGCAAGGTACCACAACAATGGTCCTCAAGCCCGATTGTATTCTGGACTACAATCGGTATATGGGGGAGTTGATCTTTCTGATCAAGTCCTCAAACCATACAACGCCATGCGGAAAACACAGGTATGGTACACAAAAGTTGCGTTCTACATGACACAGGTTGCCATGTACAACTCTTTTGTACTGTCCCAGTACGCTGGCAACACAGGGACATTCCTTCAGTTCCAAGAAGAAGTCCTAAAGGTCCTGATCTTTGCTGACCTGGAAAGAGCAGGCCGGACTTCCCAAGGAACTGGAAATATAGGTGCCAGGATCGTCCCAGGCCAACGCTTTCCAGGTGAGGTCCCCCACACTGGAAAGAAGGGACGATCCCAGAAAAAATGCAGAGTGTGTAACAGGAGGGGGATTCGGAAGGACACAACCACTCAATGTGACACTTGCCCGATCATCCGGGCTTCTGCATTAAAAACTGCTCCAGGGAGTATCACACTTCCATGCAGTACTAAATTTTCTCTATTCATTTTTTTTTTTCCATAATTTGACCCCAATGTACCAAGTGCAGAGTACATTCCAAATTTTAACACCATAAAACATCTAAATTGCCCCCCAAAAAAGTTTCATAAAAAAACAGATAAGACCTCTGGGGGTATTTTTTTCCAAAAATGGGTCATGGGTCACTGAGTCACTATCATCGGGGTCTTTTTATGTTGCCTCAAATGCGCAGCGCTCTCTCTCCACCTGAGCGGGGTGCGCATTTGAGGCAACAGGTTAGGGACGGCCACACACACCACATTCCCAGAATGATGATTCAGAGCATAGGGTTTGGGGTGGGCATATTTTTTAGTTTTGGCTATGCTCTGGGTCATCATTCTGGGAACGTAATCTGTTTTATAATTTTATGTCCCACTGTACCCCATTTTAGTTGTTTAGTGTACCCCAGTTATTTACCCCATGTAATGTCCCTTGAGGGGGGGTCCCACTGTTCTGGCTCCATAGGAGAAAGCCAAAGCTCAAAGACCCTGACTGATCTCCGGCACCTCTGAGACCGGTGACATGAGGTATGTCCTTACTCCAAAGAAATGTATTTACAAACTTACGGTGGCATTTTCTCCTTTTACCACTTGTGAAAATTAAAAATTTGGGGTAACCCTAGCATTTTAGTGTAAAAAAATAAAATTTTTCATTTTCACATCCCACTTCATGAATATTTATCAAACACCTGTGGGGTGTTAAGGCTAACTGTACCCCTTGTTACGTTCCTTGACGTGCACACATGGGGTATTTCCATAAGAGATGGGGTTCCACATTTTGGGGGGCATTTTCTCCTATCACCCTTTGTAAAAAAAAATGTAAAATTTGCGGGGAAACCAGCATTTTAGTGAAAAAAAAAAAAAGAAAAATAATTTACACATTCAAATTCAACGAAAACTCGTCAAACACCTGTGGGGTGTTAAGGCTCACTATACCCCTTTTCTGTTCTGGCACCATAGGGGCTTCTTAAATGCGCCCCCCCCCCCCCCCCATTTCTGCAAAATTTGTAAATGTGACTCCTTCTCTTCCGAGCATTGTAGTGCACCAGCAGAGCACTTGACATCCACACATGGGGTATTTCCATACTCAGAAGAGATGGGTTTACAAATTTTGGGGGGCATTTTTTCCTATTACCACTTGTAAAAAAGTAAAATTTTGGGGAAAACTAGCATTTTAGTTAAACATTTATTTAAACATCCAACTTTAATAAAAAGTCGTCAAACACCTGTGGGGTGCCGTTGGCTGTCCGGCCATTCTGGGAGTTGTAGTTTTGCAACATCTGGAGGTCCGCAGGTTGGAGACCACTGCACTTCAGAGGCATATGTATATACAAGCAAAGTGGGGACCAGACATATAGCGTTATCTGGTCCCCACTTCGCTACAATACATAATCCTCAGCAAACACCAGAGCTGCCCCATCGCCTCCCCCATCCCCGGTGTTATAATTACCTGTTGCCGGGGCCAGGGGTCTGCGATGATTCTGGCTTCGGCGCCATTGCTGTGCGCTGTCACTGTGCGCACTGACGAGTGACGTCACAACGTGCGTTGGGGACGTCACTCGTCAGTGCGCACTGTGACAGCGCACAGCAACGGCGCCGAAGCCAGCATGATCGTGGACCCCGGGCCCTGGCAACAGGTAATTATAACACCGGGGATGGGGGAGGCGATGGGGCAGCTCTGGTTTTTGCTGAGGATTATGTATTGTAGCGAAGTGGGGACCAGATAACGCTATATGTCTGGTCCCCACTTCGCTTCTAGATACATATGCCTCTGAAGCGCAGTGGTCTCCAACCTGCAGACCTCCAGATGTTGCAAAACTACAACTCCCAGCATGCCCGGACAGCCAACGGCTGTCCGTGCATGCTTTGAGTTGTAGTTTTGAAACATCTGGAGGTCCGCAAGTTGGAGACCACTGCATTAGTCATTAATAGCGCTTCAGAGGCATATGTATATAGATGCGCTGTGCGGGGCATATATAATATATATCTACATGCACTGCGGGGGGTATATAATAGCACTCTGCGGGGGGATATATATATGTGTACACATGCGCTGCGGGGGGTATATAATAGCGCTATGCAGGGGGCATATATATATATATATATATATACACACACATGCGCTGCTGGGGGCATGTGATTGCGCAGTCCGGGGGGCATATATACAAATTACCCTGTGACACAATTTCCAACCCGTGCGACACAATTTTTTCAGGGAAAAAAATACACGGAGTAAATCAAGAAACACTCAGAGATAAACGAACACTCTTAGTAAATGAGGGCCATTGAGTTTTATATATATATATAGATAGATGGGACCAAACGAGGACTAGTAAAGGAAAAGGCTGTGTACCCTGGATGAAATATTGCAATGATAACTGTCCTTTAGTCAGGTCAGTGTTTGGTGTATAAAATGTTTTAGGTATATATCCAATCCGTTCACTTAAGATGTTATAATGTTATATATTTATTACAATAGATATAAGGGAAGATTTATCAAAACCTGTGCAAAGGAAAAGTTGCCCATAGCAACCAATCAGATTTTTTCTTTTATTTTCACAGAGGCCTTTTCAAAAATAAAAGAATAAATCTGATTGGTTGCTATCGGCAACTGGTCTACCTTTTCTGTGCACAGGATTTAATAAATCCCTTACAAGGGCTTTGAACACATAAGCATGGTTCATAAAAGTCTGTGGAGACATTGAAACAGGACCATTCCATACAACCCTTGGGGTCTCATGTACTACAGAATGGTAGGAGTCCCCACACAATATAGTATTTCTTACTTCTTAGATTGAAAAAGCAATTCTATACTGAATGGAGATAATAGTTGACCTAGCAGTGTGAGTGTGCTGGGGTAGTGAAATAATACTGTTATTCAGTATGACATGCAGATTACAGGCGTCGCTATTAGAATCACTGCCACAGAGCAGCACAATGACAGAGTCTGGATGTGGCAGCAGGGTCGGAAGACCATATGGCATCACAATGGTTGCTTGCAGTCTTTGAATGAGGAGTGCTTCCTGTGATGATCTTAATTGGCAGACTATGAAAATACTTCTAAACTCTCCCCGCCTGCCTGCCTGCCTGGATTTTCCCCTGTGCTGATCTGTATTGTCAGTGACGCTGACTAGTGACCACAAAGTAGCCCATATTTATCAATCAGCCTAAAACCCTAATTGTCTGTTTTTTCCCATAACAAAAAATGACAGCTCAGTCTTCACTTGACAAGAAATTGTTATGATATGAAAGTTGAGCTGTGATTGGTTGTTTTGGGAAAAAACAGACAATTAGGGTTTCAAGAAGATTGATAAATCTCCCCCAGTGTCTGCTCTCTCTCTAGCCAGAATGAATGTGGGCTTGAGGTGAATGGATTCTCCGCTGTAAAGATCTGTATTGTCAGTAACGGTGATTAGTGCACACACACAGTCTCTGCTCTCTCAGCAAAATGGGAAATGCCTGTCTTTGGCAATGGCTGCCGAATATATAGGGCTGTTACATCACAGGGCTTGCTGGCTGCTGCCATGTGATTCAGGGTGAATCCGCCTACTCGCGTTCCCAGACTTCATGGCCCCATGGCCTCACATGTGTAGCCACCATTTTAGCGCCCCGGCCAGCACCAAATGTAGTGAATGAAGCAATTCATTACCACAAAGCGCGAGGAAATTCGGATTTGTTCAGAATCTAATTTTTCATCAAATTCGGAAACAAATTCGACTTCATCAGCTTCTATTTGTCCATCTCTAGTCACGGCCATGCCCCCTCAATGCAAGTCTATGGGAGGGAGCATGACGGCCGTCACGTCATCAGGAACAGGGCACAGCCGTGACGTCTCAAGCCTCCGGCGTTGCACCCAACGCTCTAAACAAACGCCAGTTGCAGCAGGGGACCCCCACGATGAGACATCTTATCCCATATCCTTTGGATAGGGGATAAGATGTCTAGGGGTGGACTACCCCTTTAAATGCAGTCCTCACCTTCCCCCAGGCCCATCATAGTTGCTTCCCCTATATAATTCCTCAATATTCAGGGTTTGATATTAAATGTAAGCTGGAAACAATAAATGCATAAAATGCACAGAAAATTAACTGCAGAGCCAAAAAATACCATGTATAACGCTGACAGTGCAGAACAATAAATGCTCTTTTTCTTAGAAACACCGCACATGTAGGTCTTTTGACCCAAATTATAGTCTGACAAGCTCAGATCCACTTATCATTTTTGAATGTATCCTACAGGGTCATAGAAGAGAATAATCTTTTCTTAAAGAAATGTGGTCTCCTCAACCACCGTTTGTCAAAAGTCCCTACTGTACAAAAGATGCATACATTTTGTGAAAGATTTATTATGCCCCACAGAAAAGAAAGAAATATACAGTTGTCTTATTAAATATATAGCTGTCTTGTTAAACTTCCTACTTGTACCTTGTAGAACTGGAATATCTCAAAGTTCCGAACAGTCCTTAGGCCATAGTCCTTGTGATTCGCATAGCTGTCAGAGAAGCCGGAGGAAATTGTAACTGACTTGTAATTCTACATTTGTTGAAATTATTATACATCGCAAGTTAAACTGCTATTGCAATATATTTAATTGATGCCATTGACTTGACAAAAGAACCCTCTGGGAAGGCCAAAGGCTTAGATGTGTTTAAGAAGTAAAACAGTAGTATTGCAAATTAACCCTACACTTCAATATAGTCCCCTTAAAGGAAACGTATCCTCAAAACAATAACACATTATTTCCCTCAGGTTCCTATTACAAACATTTTTAAACAGTTTTTTTTAGAATAGACACAATAAGATAACATCTCCTGTTTTCTACAGTGCGATTGTCAGCTTTACTGTACGGACTGGAACGTGGTCAGCAGAGAACTGGAGACTGCATGAAATTGTTTTGTACTGATGGAGGCTTAAAAAATGAAAAATGGTAACACTATACCATATAAATGTAGCAAATGCATTCCCACTCACTTAACATTCCCTAGGTTGCATGAGAGAGCTGTAGTGAGCATCAGTTCATACAGTTCTGTATGCATTGCTGCTCATCAGAACAATGTATGCTATATTTGGTGCTTTGTTACTCACTTTTCTCACCTGGCCTGGAAAAGTCACCTGGCCGGGTGCAATGGTATCACTGCTACACTTAAAACATTGGACACTGCATTTGTGCATGCACAGATAAGGATCTCAGTGTGAATTCGGGTAGAAAAACAGACAAGGTGCACATCTACAATCTTGTATAATGATCTGATTGCTTCTCAGCATAATATCAAAAACTAACAGGTTGTTAGTATACATTTTTGATCAAAAAGTACAAGCCCACTCGCCACGTCAAGGCCACCTATTTAGAGTGGGTCCCTAACGTCCCTAGCATAAAATGGCGCAGCACCGAGCGGCGACCACCACCGCCGCGACACCAATGCCCACAGGGGGGAACGACCCAACGGCAGAGCGGCCCCAATGCCACTCAAACCAGTCTATGGGCCGCACCCCCCCGCAGACACAGCGCCACGGCAGTAACGGACACCGCACAGCACCACACCAGTGTGAACAGGGTGTAATGGCTCACTTACCATGCTCTCCCAGTCAGACTGGGAGGCTGCTAGGAAAGAAATGACCCATGTGTAGCTAACTACTACTTATATAGGGTTGGGCTGAGGGGGTGGGGAAGAGTGCAGACAACATGTTCAAACAAAAAAAAGAGGGGATAGAAATCACAGTGTGAATTCGGGTAGAAAAACAGACATGGTGCACATCTACAATCTTGTATAATGATCTGATTGCTTCTCAGCATAATATCAAAAACTAACAGGTTGTTAGTATACATTTTTGATCAAAAAGTACAAGCCCACTCGCCACGTCAAGGCCACCTATTTAGAGTGGGTCCCTAACGTCCCTAGCATAAAATGGCGCAGCACCGAGCGGCGACCACCACCGCCGCGACACCAATGCCCACAGGGGGGAACGACCCACCGGCAGAGCGGCCCCAATGCCACTCAAACCAGTCTATGGGCCGCACCCCCCCGCAGACACAGCGCCACGGCAGTAACGGACACCGCACAGCACCACACCAGTGTGAACAGGGTGTAATGGCTCACTTACCATGCTCTCCCAGTTTGTTTTAACATGTGCTGCACTCTTCCCCACCCCCTCAGCCCAACCCTATATAAGCAGTAGTTAGCTGCACATGGGCCATTTCTTTCCTAGCTGCCTCCCAGTCTGACTGGGAGAGTATGGTAAGTGAGCTATTACATCCCTGTTCACACTGGTGTGGTGCTGTGCGGTGTCCGTTGCTGCCGTGGCGCCGTGTCTGCGGGAGGGTGCGGCTCATAGACTGGTTTGAGTGGCATTGGGGCTGCTCTGCCGGTGGGTCGCTCCCCCCTGTGGGCATTGGCGTCGCAGCGGTGGTGGTCGCCGCCCGGTGCTGCGCCATTTTATGCTAGGGACGTTAGGGACCCACTCTGGATAGGTGGCCTTGACGTGGCGAGTGGGCTTGTACTTTTTGATCAAAAATGTATACTAACAACCTGTTAGTTTTTGATATTATGCTGAGAAGCAATCAGATCATTATACAAGATTGTAGATGTGCACCATGTCTGCTTTTCTACCCGAATTCACACTGTGATTCTATCCCCTCCTTTTTCTTTGTTTTAACATGTGCTGCACTCTTCCCCACCCCCTCAGCCCAACCCTATATAAGCAGTAGTTAGCTGCACATGGGCCATTTCTTTCCTAGCTGCCTCCCAGTCTGACTGGGAGAGTATGGTAAGTGAGCTATTACATCCCTGTTCACACTGGTGTGGTGCTGTGCGGTGTCCGTTGCTGCCGTGGCGCCGTGTCTGCGGGAGGGTGCGGCTCATAGACTGGTTTGAGTGGCATTGGGGCTGCTCTGCCGGTGGGTCGCTCCCCCCTGTGGGCATTGGCGTCGCGGCGGTGGTGGTCGCCGCCCGGTGCTGCGCCATTTTATGCTAGGGACGTTAGGGACCCACTCTGGATAGGTGGCCTTGACGTGGCGAGTGGGCTTGTACTTTTTGATCAAAAATGTATACTAACAACCTGTTAGTTTTTGATATTATGCTGAGAAGCAATCAGATCATTATACAAGATTGAAGATGTGCACCATGTCTGCTTTTCTACCCGAATTCACACTGTGATTCTATCCCCTCCTTTTTCTTTGTTTTAACATGTGCTGCACTCTTCCCCACCCCCTCAGCCCAACCCTATATAAGCAGTAGTTAGCTGCACATGGGCCATTTCTTTCCTAGCTGCCTCCCAGTCTGACTGGGAGAGTATGGTAAGTGAGCTATTACATCCCTGTTCACACTGGTGTGGTGCTGTGCGGTGTCCGTTGCTGCCGTGGCGCCGTGTCTGCGGGAGGGTGCGGCTCATAGACTGGTTTGAGTGGCATTGGGGCTGCTCTGCCGGTGGGTCGCTCCCCCCTGTGGGCATTGGCGTCGCGGCGGTGGTGGTAGCCGCCCGGTGCTGCGCCATTTTATGCTAGGGACGTTAGGGACCCACTCTGGATAGGTGGCCTTGACGTGGCGAGTGGGCTTGTACTTTTTGATCAAAAATGTATACTAACAACCTGTTAGTTTTTGATATTATGCTGAGAAGCAATCAGATCATTATACAAGATTGTAGATGTGCACCATGTCTGCTTTTCTACCCGAATTCACAGATAAGGATCTGTATGCAGCTCACCTGTTATTCCTTGTTTCTGGCAGAGGAACTTTATTTATTTCATGGGGACTACACTCACTGCCCACTTTATTAGGCATGCCTTGCCAATTCACCTTTGGCTTCATTCTCCTTGGCATATGATACAATCTACAAGGTACTGGAAGAATTCCTTATAGATTTAGGTCCAAATGGACATGATGACATCACTCAGTTGCTGCAGATTTGTTGGCTGCACATTCATGAGAGAATCTCCAGTTCCACCATTTGCCAAAAATGATCTACTGGATGGAGATCTGGTGACTGTAAAGGCTATTGGAGTACAGTGATGTAATTTTCGTGTAGGAAATGATGTGATGTGAAATGGTGCATTATCCTGCTGGAACTAGCCATCAGAAGATTGGTCCCCTGTGGTCATAAAGGTAAGGACATGGTAAGCAGCAATAATTTGGATGTGCATTGTGTGATTGTCCCTGATTGGCTGAAGCACACACACCTCCTTCAAGGCAGCCTCTTCCGCACACAGGAAGTGCAGGTGTTCATGGTTTGTGTTTTTTTTTTTTTTTGCCTCACTTAGCTGGGATGCCTTGTGGAGTCACAGTGAGCACATATATTTTGGGATATCGGGGCGCCTGGTCCACGAACGGTGACTCTGCTCTCCTTCAAGCTGCATAGCATAGCGTCTAGAGATGGGGGAACTGACAATGCTGCTTGCCAAGACAGGACACTACTGTGGCCAGTGATTGGCAGAGCAGCACTGTAACATCATTTTACATCACTGTGGCTACGAGAGAGCCAATCACTGTGGCCAGTGATTGGCAGAGCAGCACTGTAACATCATTTTACATCACTGTGGCTACGAGAGAGCGGTGAAAAGTGAGTTAAAGTGTTTATTATTTTTGTAGACAGCCTAGGGACAGTAGTTAATGAACTTTTTTTCCACTGGACAACCCCTTTAAATTGTTTGGAAATGTATGATTAAATCGACAACTAGATGTTACCATGCTCCTTGCCAAAAGGATTTGTTCCTACACATTCTGATATTGACTAATCAGTGTTGACCTTGTCAAAATAGTCCAAAGTTTCAAAAATTATCCAAAAGTTTGACACTTTTTAGGGTAAAACTGTGATTTTCTTTTTACAAATGGAAGCAAAATAGAATAATAAACAAAACCTTAAAATAATAAGGTGCTAGTTTTTCTAAAACCATTTTCCCAATATGTCATATGAAATTTTCTGACTACAGACTTGCTTGAATTGCTTTCTAAACTACATAACGAGTACCGTGAACAGGTAGAAATAGTGCAGTGTCAAAGTGACACACTTTTTTCTAGGAATCTAAAAGGTATCAACTTTTTAATGGCATCTATTGCCTTTGTGCATAGACAGGGGTAGTCCTATCAGTTGTCTGCTGGGTCTTAGTAGACTCTAACCCACCTAAAACTATACATATTGTAATTTCAATATATGGACAAAAATATGGTTCCCTGCCTTTTGTTCCCTGAATTCAAATGTTCCATTCAGTCCCATTGCCACTTTTATGCCACAAAACTGGCCCCTACCATGCACTCTGTCTTTGTGAAAGTGGGACCAAAGTATATCAGCCACAAAGTAAAGATCATGTAAAGTAAGGCTAGGTTAAACTGCTATTTTGCTTCGACCTATTCAGAATCTGTTCTGCTTTTTAAAAAGTTATTTGGATGTGCAGAATTTTACAGCGGAAAAAAAGATCAGACAATGCAGTATTTTTTCCTGTGCTCAAGTACCACCCTTCCAGTGTACTGAGAGCTAGAGCTTTCTTTAGGGAAAAACGGCAGCAGTGTGAACATAGCCTTACTGAGCTGAGTCACCGAGTGCAGTGGCACATAGGGCATAAAAATTACCATCTTCTGCTGACTTAAACCTCATCTGCTATCAAAATCAGCATATTTAAAGGAAAACTCCAGCCATATCAAATTACCTTTATATAACTGCACATGCTAAAGTTATATAACTTTGCTATGTACAAGTGTAATCTTTTTCTCAGCTTTTCCTCCAGACAGGAAGTCCAGTAGTTCTTATTATACAAGTTGACTATTGGGTGCCATCACACTCTGTTCTCCTCAGTTTAGATAGTGGAGAGCACTTCAGTGGACAGTGTGGGATTTTCACTGATTGGCACACACACCTCCCAGATCTATATTTACTGCTTCTCTAACCATGTGACCAGTTCAGCTCTCTTAAGACAGCCCCTCCCACAGCACACACAGGAAACAAGTACAGGAGCTCATGGTTTGGGTAGATTTTTGCAGCTCTCACTGGGATTTTCAAAGGCTGTTTATGGGAGCGATTTTGAAACAAATTAGCTGAGATGCTTTGTGGAGTCATGGCAAGTATATATATATATATATATATATATATATATATATATATATATATATATATTACTTATTTAAGTTGTTAACACTTTTGGCTGGATATATCTTATAAACTTTCATAAAGCTAGTAATTTAGGAGATAAACATTACTTTTAATTCTTGCAAATTATCATTTCAGGAATTTTTTTATTTTACATGTTGCAAAATACCAAATTAATATTCTCACTATTTTGCATTGCCAGTTTGGGAATTGGCTCCAATTAAGGCCTATAAAACATTTTAACATCTGTATTATGGTATTATGGCAGGAAGATCCAGAGCCCCCCCCCCCCCCTCCCCCTTTCATTTTACTGAACCAAACATGCAGTAGCTCAGTTGGTTCAGCAGAACTGCAAAAAGGGTTTTGCAGCCTAAAAAAGAGTTATCCGATAATATTTTATTTTAGTACTGTCCACAGCCTACCTAAAGAAACAATTAAAACTTTAACTTAGCTTTCTCAGTCCCTCTTGCCTCTGCTATCATGATGCCCCATCGTCCAGACTCTCCACTGACAGTCTGCTTCCCCGTGATGTCACAGCAGTGCTCAGGCAATAACTGTCCGCAAAGGTGAGTTAAAGTTTTTATTGTTTTATTAGGCAAGCTGGGGACAGTACTAAAATAAAAAATTTCACTGGATAACCGCTTTAATATGAATATCACAATTCTGCATTATCATGGCCATCTTAAGCCGGCGTAAGAGTCATCTGTTTCTTACATTACTATAGACCCGTTCTTAACTTCTTTCCATATCAATGGTGAATAAAACATCATGGGAATTGCACCATTTTGTGCTTCTACCAGCAGGTGAATACAAAGAACACATAGCCAAAAATATTCTTAGACTATAAGGCACGAGACAGTCGATAGAAGACAAGGAGAAAAATTATTTCTGCTACTGTATTTTACATCAAGCAGTGTAATCGGTAGAATAATATATTACTCTGCTATATTTTCATGTATTTCAAAAGAAACTTCAGATCGCAGCACTTTTCCCCACACAAGAGACATTTAAAATGTAATTTTGAGACATAATTTTGTCCAGACTTAAGCAAACTCTGAACATGAAAAATATCTAAGATAACATCTTGACACAATTGTAATGATCTGAACCAAGAAAACTGAAACACTTAGAAACAATGAACACTTTTTATCTAAAGAAATCTATATTCAAGATTGTGGTGATTACAGAAGATATTCTACCAAGGAGCCTACTGTTATTATAACTGTCTCTCTCTAGGTTCAGGGGTCCCATTGTCTTCATCTAGTCAAGTAGTAAACACAAGTAGGAGTAGAAGATATGGTAGGTATGCTAAGAATAACTTTTGGTCAACCTTAGAATTGATATGTTTTAGGGGTGGCGCTGCGGCCAGACATGCTGGCCGCGAGTGCACCCTAGTTCTGTCCCTCGATGCTGGCGGCACCACTGTCCGCACCTCGGGATGCAGTTGCAGGCGTCCGCCGGCCCGTAACTCACCCTGCCTCGCTCCTGCTTCCTCTGTATGCTGGACAAAGGAGATCCTGTGACGTCCAATCTGCAAGCTTACCTGTGGGAATTCTGCAGTGTCTTCAAGGAGCCAGCAAGTTCTTCCTCGGCAGAAACTAGGCTTCTGAATCACCGTCAAGGGGATTCCTCTGTTGGTGACTACGCAGTCCAATTCCGTACCCTAGCTTCTGAATTGGACTGGAATGATGCAGCCCTGTGTGCCACCTTCATGAAGGGACTATCTAGTAGAGTAAAGGATGCCCGAGACCCACCATCTTCTCTGTCTGAATTGATTCTGCTGGCTACCCGCATTGATGTGCGTTTTGCTGAGATGCAAGAGGAGCTCCGTCAAGAAAGTGATCCTGCCCGTTAACGTCGTCTTCCCTGTTTGACTCCGGTCTTTCAGCGGCCACCTCTGCCTACTTCTTTGCCTTCTTGAGAAGAGCCCATGCAAGTGGATCAAGTTCATTTGTCTCCACAAGAGAGGTCATGCCGTCGAGAAGAGAATCTGTGCCTGTACTGCCAGCCCGGAACATTTTCGCAATAACTTCCCTCTTAGGTCTCAGCGGACAGGAAACACATGCAGAGGCGTCCCTAGGTGTGAATATGTCCTCTCCTCATTTATACATGCCAGTCCAGCTCTACTCCTTGTCCGGTTCATCGTTCCCTGTTTCTGCTTTTGTGGACTCAGGTTCTGCAGGGAACTTCATGGATGCCTCTCTAGTCCATAAATATCATCTTCCAGTCACACAGCTCACAAGGCCTCTGTACATCTCTACTATCAATGAAGAGTGCCTGAATTCTGTGGTGAGGTTTATCACTGAACCTTTGAAGATGCAAGTAGGCACTATGCACAAGGAGTGGATCAAGTTATATGTGCTTCCTCACTATTCTTCGACGGTTCTCCTTGGTCTTCTGTGGCTGAAACACAAGGCACCGGTTTTTGATTGGCGCTCCAGGGAAGTCTCCAGTTGGGGTCAAGTTTGCCGTAACCACTGTCTGATGTCTATTCAACTGAAGCATACTATTCCTTGTCCATCTCTGCCGGGTCTGCCAACCCCGTATCAAGACTTTGCTGATGTGTTTTGCTAGAAGCAAACAGTGAGTCTTCCTCCCTATGATTGTCCAATTGATCTTCTGCCTGGTTCTTTGCCTCCTCAGGGAAGAATTTATCCTTTGTCGGCTCCTGAGACTCAGGCCATGTCAGAATTCATCAGTGAGAAACTTCAGAAAGGCTTCATTCGGAAGTCTACCTCTCCTGTCGGAGCTGTTTTTTTCTTTGTAGAGAAAAAGGATGGTTCTCTCCGTCCCTGCATTGATTACCAGGGACTTAATAAGATCCCCTTAATAAGCACCCCCCTTCCACTGATCTCCGAACTGTTTGATCGCCTATGGGGAGCCAAGATTTACACCAAGTTGGACTTGTGAGGGGCATATAACCTTATTAGAATCCGGGAAGGAGAAGAGTGGAAGACGGCTTTTAATGCCGTAATGCGAGTACCTTGTGATGCCTTTTGGCCTCTGTAGCACCCCGGCTATTTTTCAGGAGTTTGTTAAGGATATCTTTCGGGACCTCCTTTACACTTGCGTTGTGGTGTACTTGGACGACATCTTGATCTTTTTGCCCAACTTATAGGTTTATCACACTCATGTGCGAGAGGTCCTGAGACGCCTTCGGAGCAACCGACTCTATGCCAAGCTTAAGAAATGCCTCTTCAAGAAGACCAGTCTGCCATTCCTCGGCTATGTTGTCTCCAACCAAGGTCTCTGGATGGACTCTGACAAACTGTCCTTGGTCCTATACGGCCTCGACCTTCGGGCCTGCGGTCCATTCAACGCTTCCTTGGCTTTGCCAACTACTATCGGCAGTTTGTTCCACACTTCTCTACCCTGGTAGCTCCGATAGTGGTACTTACCAAGAAGGGTGCTAATTTCAAGTCCTGACCATCTGCAGCGGAAGAAGTATTCTCTCAATTGAAGTCGGCATTTGCCACTGCACCCGTCCTGACGAAACCTGACCCTGACAAGCCCTTCTTCCTCGAGGCGGATGCCTCTTCTGTAGGTGCCAGAGCAGTCTTAAGTCAGAAATCCTCCAAAGGAAAAACGGTGACATGCGGATTCTTCTTGAAAACATTTTTGGAGAGTAATAACATTGCTGGTTATGTATACTAGATTTATAGGGACAGAAGGTTGATCCAGGGATTTATTCTGACCGCCATATTTGGAGTTGGGAAGGAATTTATATAAGGTTTATATAAGGTTTTTTTTTGCCTTCCTTTGGATCAACTCAACTCAGTGGGGACTTATTAGGGTTATGGGTTGAACTTGATGGACTCTGGTCTTTTTTCAGCCTTATGAACTATGTTACTATGTTACATTTTCTCCTGCTGAGAGGAACTATACCATCAGAGAATATGAGCTCTTAGCCATTAAGCTCGCCATGGAAGAATGGCATTACCTGTTAGAAGGGTCAGCTCATCCTGTCAATATCTATACGGACCATAAAAATCTTCTCTATTTACAGTCCGCACAACGTCCGAACCCCCGGCAGGCCAGATGGTCACTTTTCTCTTCCCAGTTTAATTTCCTCATTCATTTTCATCCGGCGCACAAGAACGTCAGAGCCGATGCACTCTCCAGAGCCTCCGATGTGGTGGGCCAGGATTCTATGCCTTGTCATATTGTGTCTCCTGATCGACTGATTTCGGCAGTTTCTATCAATTTTCAGCAAGTTCCCCCAGGAAAGACTTTTGAACCAACTAGCCTTAGAGCTAAGGTGTTGAACTGAGGACACTCCTCTCTTCTGACCGGGCACCCAGGAATTTGAAAGTATATTGTCATGCACCTGAATGCGGGCTGTCACGGAGCTGGATGTGGATCCTCTACCTGTGTGGCTGATGACTCGGACCGTATCGGGGAGCGCAGTCTAAGGTGCCGCTCGTTTTCACTAGAGCCCGCCGCAAAGCAGGATGGATTTGCTGCGGCAGGTGACACCCAGGTCGCTACCCCCGACACGGCTCGACCACACAGGTAACTGGGCAAGGCGAGGTACCGGAGGATGAGGCAGAGGCGTAGTCAACGTAGCAGAAGGTCTAAGCAGGCAGCAAAGGTTCGGAGTCAAAAAAATAGCAGGAAGGTCTTGAAACATGGGTTGGCAAAACAGGCAATGGTAACGGTTTTTCTTAGGCAATGAGCACTGAAGATCTGGCAGGGAAGTGTGGGAGGTGCAAACAACTTATAACATGGGGACAGGTGCATTCACTAATTATGGGTGCACTGGCACTTTAAATTTCAAAGCTCCAGCACGCGCGCGCCCTAAGGGACGGGGACACGTGCACCGGTGCTGAGAGGAAGCAGCAGGAGCGGAATGAGGTAATGGACGGGCCGGGATTCACATGCGTGTGCGTCCCGTGATGCAAATCCTGGCCCCATCGAGAGTCGAGGACATGGGGGCGCTGCGCTCACGGCAGGAGTCAGCGGCCGGAGCACAGCATGTTACATATATTTTGCTCATCTCCCGTCATTACTGGTGAACGAACCTGGAGTGTGATGTTGCTGACTTTGTCCGTTCCTGTGCTAACTGTGCCCGTGACAAAGCCCCTAGTAACAAGCCGGCGGGTCTTTTACAGCCTCTGCCCATCCCTGAGTGTCCTTGGACCCACATAGCCATGGACTTCATCACTGATCTGCCATCCTCCTCCAGTTGCACAGTCATTTGGGTGGTCGTTGATCGATTCTCTAAAATGGCTCATTTTATTCAACTGCCTAGACTTCCCTCAGCTCCTCAGTTGGCGGATCAAGTCCTCCATCATATTTCCCACCTGCATGCTCTACCGCTTCACATCGTCTCTGACAGAGGGGTTCAGTTCATCTCCAAATTTTGGCGGGCACTCATCGACATATCACCCACAAACTAACGGCCAGGTACAGCGGGGGAACCAAATTCTTGGGTAGTATCTTTGCCATTTCGTTTCTGCCCGGCAGCACAATTGGTCGAAACTGTTATCTTGGTAGGAGTTCTCCTACAACCATCGAGATTCCGAGTCTACAAGAACTCCATTCTTTGATGTCTACGGCTGTCACTCCTCTTCGTCTACCTACCTCTTCTGGAGTACCAGCAGTTGATGTTCTGGTTCGGGACTTCCAAGCCATTTGGCAGCAAACTCAGCGCTTTTTAGCTCCAACCCCCTCCCACATGAAGTCCCAGAGAGAAAAGAAAAGGAGGTCACCACCAGTTTTTTCTCCAGGGGACAAGGTTTGGCTATCTGCAAAATATGTTCTTCTGAAGCAACCCTCTTACAAACTGGTTCTTGGGTCCTTTCAAAGTCTTGCACCAAATTAACTCTGTTTCTTACAAACTCCATCTGCCTCCTTCCCTTCGCATTCCGAACTCCTTCCATTTCTCCCTCCTGAAGCCGTTGGTCCTCAAATGGTTCTCCCCGAAAAATCTTGTTTCTACTCCTGTAACCGGTGCCTATGTTTTTGAAGTGAAGGAAATCCTGGCCAGCAAGACCGTTAAGGGAAAACGCTTTTTCTTGGTGGATTGGAAAGGTTTTGTGTCTGAGGAAAGATCCTGGGAGCACGAAGAGAACATCTTAGATCGGGTCTGGTTCTCAGGTTTTTGCGGCCTAAAAAGAGGGGGAGACCTAAGGGAGGGGGTACTTTTAGGGCTTGCGCTGTCGCCAGACATGCTGGCCACGAGCGCACCCCTGTTTCGTCCCCCGGTGCCGGCAGCGCCGCTGTCCGCACCTCTGGATGCGGTCGCAGGTGTCAGCAGGCCCGTAACTCTCCCTGCCTTGCCCCTGCTTCCTCTGTATGCTGGCGGGTGTGTGGCTGCTTCCTAGGGCACGCGCGTCGGCTCTCAGAAATTTAGGGCCAGAATTGGTTCTTGCTAATTAGTGAAGTTATAAGTGCCAGCACTTCCTCTATTGCCTTGCCGGATTTTTGTGCCATCATTGCCATAGAGAAAGCATTAATTTGTGTCTTGCCTTTCCGTGTATCTGACCTTTGCTTCGTTTCCTGACCTTGCTCCTGTGCCGCCTGCCTTCTGACCTCTTGCTACGTGACCTGACCTTGCTACAGTGCCGCTAGCCCTGACCTCCCGCCTGTCCTGACTAAGAGTTGTCTCATCCTTCCTGTGCCACATTACACCTCGGCAGCCTGTGTGGACAAGTAGTATCATTGGTAGCGACCTGGGTGCAAACTGCCGCAGCAAGTCCACCCTGCTTTGCGGCGGGCTTTGGTGAAAACCAGAGAGGGGACCGGTCTAGGTTGGCAGTATCACTTATTTTAACCTCTTCAGGACATAGGGCGTATGGATATGCCCTGCATCCCGAGTCCTTAAGGACCGAGGGCGTATCCATACGCCCGTGGGAATTCCGGCCCCCACCGCTAGCCGGTTGGGGACCGGAGCCGGATGCCTGCTGAAATCGTTCAGCAGGCATCCCGGCATATCGCCCAGGGGGGTCATTATGACAATTCAGTCCAGCGATCTGCGGTGATTCCGGGTCAATCGGGTCTCCAGTGACCCGGTGACCCGGAATTACTGGCTGATCGGGGCCGTCAGAGCCTGCAGGGGTGAGGTGGCACTGGTGCCACCTCACGATCGCCCTGATTCGTCGGCTGGATTACCGGCCGACCAATCAGGGCGCCTGCTGCGGGTGTCACTCCCGCACCCGCTCCGTCCCTCTTCCGGAGGACATGAGCGGGTGCGGGACGTGCACCCCGGGTGCTGGGGACCCCGATCCCCGGCGTCAATGTTGGGATCGGGGCCCCAGGAGCAGCAGCGGCGGGACTGACCTGTGCGGCAGGATCGTTGGAGGTGAGTGACAGCCTCCTGCTGTTGCTTAGCAACAGCTCCCAGCATTCAAAAAGGGCATGCTGGGAGCTGTAGTTATGCAACAGCAGGAGGCAGACCACCACAACTTCCAGCATTCCCTTATGGGCATGCTGGGACTTATGGTTTTGCAGCAGCTGGAGGCACATTTTTTCTATGGAAAAGTGTACCTTCAGCTGTTGTATAACTACAACTCCCAGCTTGCACAAACAGCTAAAGTGCATGCTGGGAGTTGTAGTGGTGCATCTGCTGGTTGCATAACTACAACTCCCAGCATGCCCGTTGGCTGTCGATGACTGCTGAGAGTTGTAGTTTTGCAACAGCTGAAGGCACACTGGTTGTGAAACTTAGAGTTTTTTTTTACCTAACTCAGTGTTTCACGACCGGTGTGCCCCCAGCTGTTGCAAACTACAATTCTCAGCAGTCACCGTACACCATGCAACGTACATGCTGGGAGTTGTAGTTTTGCAACAGCTGGAGGCACACTGGTTGTGAAACACTGAGTTAGGTCACAAACTCAGTGATACATAACCAGTGTGCCTACAGTTGTTGCAAAACTACAACTCTCAGCAGTCACCGACAGCCAACGGGCATGCTGGGAGTTGTAGTTATGCAACAGCTGGATGTCCCCCCCAATGTGAACGTACAGGGTACACTCACATGGGCGGAGGATTACAGTAAGTATCTGGCTGCAAGTTTGAGCTGCCGCAAACTTTCTGCAACAGCTCAAACTGCCAGCGAGAAACTACTGTGAACCCCTGCCCGTGCGACTGTACCCTAAAAACACTACACTAACACAAAAAATAAAATAAAAAGTAAAAAAACACTACATATACACTTACCCCTATACAGCCCCCCTCCCCAATAAAAATTAAAAACGTCTGGTACGCCACTGTTTCCAGAACAAAGCCTCCCGTTGTTGCAAAACAACTCCCAGTATTGTCGGACAGCCGTTGACTGTCCAGGCATGCTGGGAGTTTTGCAACAGCTGGAGGCACCCTGTTTGGGAATCACTGGCGTAGAATACCCCTATGTCCACCCCTATGCAAGTCCCTAATTTAGGCCTCAAATGCGCATGGCGCTCTCACTTTGGAGCCCTGTCGTATTTCAAGGCAACAGTTTAGGGTCACATATGGGGTATCGCCGTACTCGGGAGAAATTTGGCTTCAAATTTTTAGGGGTATTTTCTGCTATTACCCTTTTTAAAAATTAAAAATTTTTGGGAAAACAAGCATTTTAGGTAAAATATTTTTTTTTTTTTTTACATTTGCAAAAGTCGTGAAACACCTGTGGGGTATTAAGGTTCACTTTATCCCATGTTACATTCCCCGAGGGGTCTAGTTTCCAAAATGGTATGCCATGTGTTTTTTTTTTGCTGTTCTGGCACCATAAGGGCCTCCTAAAGGTGACATGCCCCCCAAAAACCATTTCAGAAAAACGTACTCTCCAAAATCCCCTTGTCGCTCCTTCCCTTCTGAGCCCTCTACTGCGCCCGCCGAACACTTTACATAGACATATGAGGTATGTCCTTACTCGAGAGAAATTGGGCTACAAATACAAGTAAAAATGTTGTCCTTTTACCCCTTGTAAAAATTCAAAAATTGGGTCTACAAGAACATGTAAGTGTAAAAAATGAAGATTGTGAATTTTCTCCTTCACTTTGCTGCTATTCGTGTGAAACACCTAAAGGGTTAAAACGCTGACTGAATGTCATTTTGAATACTTTGGGGGGTGTAGTTTTTATAATGGGGTCATTTATGGGGTATTTCTAATATGAAGACCCTTCAAATCCACTTCAAACCTGAACTGGTCCCTGAAAAATACTGAGTTTGAAAATTTTGTGAAAAATCGGAAAATTGCAGCTGACCGTTGAAGCCCTCTGGTGTCTTCCAAAAGTAAAAACTCATCAATTTTATGATGCAAACATAAAGTAGACATATTGTATATGTGAACCAAAAAAAAAGGTATTCGTAATATCCATTTTCCTTACAAGCAAAGAGCTTCAAAGTTAGAAAAATGCAAAATTTTCAAATTTTTCATCAAATTTACGGATTTTTCACCAAGAAAGGATGCAAGTATTGACAAAAATTTACCACTGTGTTAAAGTAGAATATGTCATGAAAAAACAATCTCGGAATCAGAATGATAACTAAAAGCATCCCAGAGTTATTAATGTTTAAAGTGACAGTGATCAGATGTGCAAAAAACGCTCCGGTCCTTAAGGCCAAAATGGGCTCCGTCCTGAAGGGGTTAAATGCTGGTAAGAACCTGTGCAGGGCCTACAGGCAATGGTGTGTGGATTTATCCCAAGGACCATGAAAAGTCCAGAGAAGAGCAGATGAAATGTGCTGCTCAGTTTTAAATGCACTAGCAGCTGGATAAGATGGCCAGGTGAAGTGGTCAAATGCAACACCCAAAGCCAGAGGATTCATGGGAAATGTGGGCTTTATCACAAAACCACTTCATTGATACATTTTCAAACCAACATGGAGCCTGCTACTTGAGATAAAATAGATAAGTATATAGCATACACATATGAATTGCGTCCGATTGTTACACCCAAAGACAACGAACCTCTTGGAACCCCCATGATCATGAAAATGAGAGTCCTTTGGTTTCTCAATCAATGGAGAGGCAGCATCATACCTGGCTTTGGCAGTTCCATAGAGAGAGAATTGAGAGGTTTTGAGAATGCACACTGCCACGCCCTTGACTTACACAAGACAAGCGAAAACCCATTCTTGTGCTTTGTGGAGAATTAACAAATTATAGTTGGGATAACCCCTTTAACATTAAGGTTAGGATCACACGTATGTGCACAAGTTCTCTGCTGCGGCAGGGTAGCTCTGTGCGGTGAATCGTAGCAGCGGATTTTTCGCTGCTCATCTGCTACGAGCTGTGTCTACAGCAGAAAATCTGCCACTACAAGCGGACAAACAGAGCTACCCAGCCACAGAAGGGAGCTTGCTCCTGTGAGTGCCGTTAGTGCATACGTAATGTGAAATATCCTGTGGATGTGTGGCTCTACACTAAAAGGTAGGTTATTCATAGAGAGATGAATAAAACATAGGTGTATTAGCTGTTATAGGTCATTTATGCAAAAATGGAAGCATAATGTAATCGGATTCATGACATGATAGAATCTTGAGCGTTGGTTATTGTGAATGGCCCTTAATACGTTCCACATCAGATTACTTACTGCGCTTCCTTTGGATGGGGCTGAGATTTAATACTAGAAGCAGTCCAAGTCAAGGATGACATTGTTTTGTGGTCAAGCAAAATCCTTTTAAGTAAATATATTTGTCAACACGCAATTACACATATACTTTGTTAAAAGGCCGAGGTACAGGTGGTACAGGCATGTTTAGAAGCTTTTTATTCATTTGTAACAGGAAACTTGCAGGGTCAAACCCATGAAGGCCAAATCTGGTAAAGGAAGGAAATCAATATGTTTATCAACAAACCAAAGCATGTTCTAAGCTCACGGATACTTTGAACTACTTAAATGCAAACATTTAACCCCTTAAAGGGGTACTCCGCCCCTAGACATCTTATCCCCTATCCAAAGGATAGGGGATAAGATGTCAGATCGCCGGGGTTCCGCTGCTGGGGACCCCAGGGATCGCTGCTGCAGCACCCCGCTATCATTACTGCGCAGAGCGAGTGTATTTGGCAATACAGGGGCCGGAGCATGGTTACGTCACGGCTCCACCCCTCGTGACGTCACAGCCCGCCCCCGTCAATACAAGTCTATGGGAGGGGGCGTGGCGGTCATCACGCCCCCTGCCGTAGACTTGCATTAAGGGGACGGGCCGTGATGTCATAAGGAGCGGAGCCATGACGTCACGCTGCTCCGGCCCCTGTATCGCCCGTCATTACGCACAGAGAAAACTCGCTCTCTGCAGTAACGATGGCGGGGTGCCACAGCGGCGATCCCCGGGGTCCCCAGCAGCGGGACTGCGGCGATCTAACATCTTATCCCCTATCCTTTGGATAGGGGATAAGATGCCAGGGGCAGAGTACCCCTTTAAGGACCCAGCCAATTTTCACTGTAGGACCCGGCCATTTTTTGAACATCTGACCACTTTCACTTTAAGCATTAATAACTCTGGGATGCTTTTACCTTTCATTCTGATTCCAAGAATGTTTTTTCGTGACATATTCTACTTTATGTTAGTGGTAAAATTTTGTTGATACTTGCATCGTTTCTTGGTGAAAAATTCCAAAATTTGATGAAAAAAATTTAAAATTTAGCATTTTTTTAAATTTGAAGCTCTCTGCTTATAAGGAAAAATAATATTCCAAATAAATTATATATTGATTCACATATACAACATGTCTACTTTATGATTGCATCATAAAGTTGATATGTTTTTACTTTTGGAAGACATCAGAGGGCTTCAAAGTATAGCGGCAATTTTCCAATTTTTCACAAAATTTTCAAAATCGAAATTTTTCAGGGACCAGTTCTGTTTTGAAGTGGATTTGAAGGGCCTTTATATTAGGAATGCCCCACAAATGACCCCATTATAAAAACTGCACCCCTCAAAGTATTAAAAATGACATTCAAAAGGTTTGTTAACCCTTTAGGTGTTTCACAGGGATAGCAGCAAATTGAAAGAGAAAATTCAAAATCTTCATTTTTTGCACTCGCATGTTCTTGTAGACCCATTTTTTTTATTTTTACAAGGGGTAAAAGGAGAGAAATCTTCCTAAAATGTATAACCCAATTTCTCTCGAGTAAGGAAATATCTCATATGTGTATGTCAAGTGTTCGGCGGGTGCACTAGAGCGCTCAGAAGGGAAGGAGCGACAGAGGGATTTTGGAGAGTTTTTCTGAAATGGTTTTTGGGGGCATGTTGCATTTAGGAAGCCCCTATGGTGTCAGGACAGCAAAAAAAAAAACACATGGCATACTATTTTGGAAACTACACTCCTCAAGGAACATAACAAGGGGACTAGTGAGCCTTAACACCCCACAGGGGTTTCACGACTTTTCGTTAAAGTTGGATGTGTAAATTATTATGATTTTCTTTTTTTTCCACAAAAATTCTAGTTTTCCCCCAAATTTTAAATTTTTACAAGGGTTAATAGGAGAAAATGCCCCCCAACATTTGTAACCCCATCTCTTCTAAGTATGGAAACACCACATATGTGGAGGTCAAATGCACTGCGGGCGCACTACAATGCTCAGAAGAGAAGGAGTCATATTTGGCTTTTGCAAATCAAATTTTGCTGAAATGGTTTTGGGGGGCATGTCCCATTTAGGAAGCCCCTATGGTGCAAGGACAGCAAAAAAAAAAAAAAAACAACATGGCATACTATTTTGGAAACTACACCCCTCAAGGAATGTAACAAGGGGTACAGGGAGCCTAAACACCCCACAGGTGTTTCATAACTTTTCTTTAAAGTTGGATGTGTAAATTATAATTTTTTTCACAAAAATGTTAGTTTTCCCCCAAATTTTACATTTTTACAAGGGGTAATAGGAGAAATGCCCACCAACATTTGTAACCCCATCTCTTCTGAGTATGGAAACACCACATATGTGGATGTCAAGTGCTCTGTTGGCGCACTACAATGCTCAGAAGAGAAGGAGTCATATTTGGCTTTTGCAAATCTAATTTTGCTGAAATGGTTTTGGGGGGGCATGTCCCATTTAGGAAGCCCCTATGGTGCCAGGACAGCAAAAAAACTCCACATGGCATACTATTTTGGGAACTACACCCCTCAAGAAATGTAACAAGGGGTACAGTGAGCCTTAACACCCCACAGGTGTTTGACGACTTTGGATGTGTAAATTAATTAATTATTTTTTTTTTTTACTAAAATGCTGTTTTTCCTAAAATTTTACATTTTTACAAGGTGTAATAGGAGAAAATGTCCCCCAAAATGCGTAACCCCATCTCTTCTGAGTATAGAAGTACCCCATGTGTGGATGTCAAGGGCTCTGCTGGTGAACTACAATGCTCAGAAGAGGAGTCACATTTTGCTGAAATGGGGGGGGCATGTCACATTTGGTGCCAGAACAGCAAAAAAAAAAAAAAATGTGTAAATGCATTTCTTTGAAGTAAGGACATACCTCATATCTGGGCGTAGATCAGCTCTGCTCACTGGTCACGGAGGAACAGGAGGGCAGTCAGGGGCCTGGACAGCTGCCTATGGAGCCAGAACAGTGGGACCCCCCCCCCCTCAAGGGGCATTATATGGGGTACACTAATAACTAACAAGGGGTACAGTGGGACATAAAATTATAAAACAGGTTATGTTCCCAGAATGATGACCCAGAGCATAGCCAAAACTAAAAAAAATATGCCCACCCCAAACCCTATGCTCTGAATCATCATTCTGGGAATGTGACGTGTATGGCTGTCCCTAACCTGTTGCCTCAAATGCGCACCCGCTCAGGTGGAGAGAGAGCACTGCGCATTTGAGGCAACATAAAAAGTCCCCGATGATAGTGACTCAGTGACCTGTGACCCATTTTTGGAAAAAATACCCCCAAAGGTCTTATCAGTTTTTAGTTTTTTTTGTTTTTTTTTTGTTATTTTTTTAATGAATTAGTTTCTTTGGCCAATTTAGTGGTTTTAAGGGGTTAAAATTTGGAATGTACTCTGGACTTGGTACATTGAGGTCAAATTATGGAAAATTTAAATGAAGAGGGAAAATGTAGTTTAGGAAGTGTGATACTCCCTGAAGCAGCCTATGCAGAGGCTCGGATGATCGGGGCAAGTGTCACACTGAGTGTTGGTGTCCTTCCGTATCCCCCTCCTGTTACACACTCTGCATTTTTTCTGGGATCGTCCCTTCTTTCCAGTGTGGGGGACCTCACCTGGAAAGTGTTGGCCTGGGACGATCCTGGCACCTATAACTCCAGTGTCTTGGGAAGTCTGGCCTGCTCTTTCCCGGTCAGCAAAGATCAGGACCATTAGGACTTCCTCTTGGAACTGGAGGTATGTCCCTGTGTTGCCAGCGTTCCGGTACAGTACAAAAGAGTTGTACATGGCAACCTGTACCATGTAGACCGCAACTTTTTTGTACCATACACGTGCATGGCCATGTATGGCTTGAGGACTTGATCTGAAAGATCAACTCCCCCCATATACTGATTGTAGTCCAGAATACAATCAGGCTTGAGGACCGTTGTTGTGGTACCTCACACAGGGACAGGTGAGCTGCCGTTACCATGAATAGTGGTCAGCATAAGGACATCCCTCTTATCCTTATACTTGACCAGCAACAGGTTTTCATAGGTAAGGGCACGGGACTCACCCTTGGGAATAGGTGTCTGGATCAAATTTAGAGGGAGGCCTCTCTGGTTTCTCCGCATGGTCCTACAAGCGGACGTGGATCTGGCGGCAAGGGATGTAAAGAGAGAGGGATGCTGGTATAAAAGTTGTCCACGTACAAGTGGTAACCCTTATCCAGCAATGGATATATAAGGTCCCAAATGATTTTCCCGCTAACACCCAGAGTGGGGGAACAATCTGGGGGTTCAATACGGGAATCTCTTCCCTCATACACTCTAAACTTGAGAGTGTACCCGGAGGTACTCTCACAAAGTTTATAGAGCTTCACGCCATACCGCGCCCGCTTCGAGGGAATATACTGGCGGAAGATGAGTCTCCCCTTAAAACTGATAAGAGACTCATCAACCGAGAGCTCCCTAAGCGGTACGCAGGCCTCCAAAAATTTGGCCCCAAAGTGATCGATGACCGGCCTCACTTTGTAAAGCCAGTCATGGGCGGGATCACTTCGGGGTGGACATGCCTCATTATCTGCATAATGAAGGCATTTCCAAATAGCCTCGAACCGCTTACGTGTCATGGCCATACTGTAAAGCGGGGTCTGGTAGAAGATGTCCCCGCTCCAGTACTGCCTGACACTGGGCTTTTTGACCAGGCCCATATGCAGCAAGAGGCCCCAAAATGTCCTCATTTCTGCTGCACTGACGGCGTACCATTCATTGGACCTGGTCAAAAAAGAATCTGGGTGGTGGTCGATGAACTGCCTGGCGTACAGCTTCGTCTGCTCCACCATTAGATTGACCAGGCCGTTACTGAAAAAATAACTGAAATAGTCAATTTCAGTGAACCCGGCCGTGTCAATCCGGATTCCGGAGTCGCCAACAAACTCCGGAACCCGTGGCTGATAACCCTCTGGGGGTCTCCAGGCAGGTTCACTGGAAGGGAGCTCTGGTAAATTCGCCTTGGACTCCTAGTATGAGCAGCATCACCACTGGCACTAGTGACAGCCACTGGGGCACTTTCATGGGGGGGGGGGGGTGGCCTCCCCGCCGCCTTCTGGGGGGCTCATCATCACTACTAGATGATGAGGAGGACAAGGAAGAACACAGGAATGTTGGATCTTCCTCGTCCTCACTGGCAGATTTGGATTCGGAGGCAAGAAAAGCGTATGCCTCCGCCGCCGAAAATGCCCGGCGAGCCATCGCCTTTTATCTACAGTGGAGGGGGGGGGGTGTAGTGAGTGCTTGGTGTAACTATGTATAACGGTGTATGATTAGTCATCACACACCGTTATGTGAGCAAAAAAACAAAAAACGCTGCGGCCAAAAAAAGAGGGGGGGGGGGGCAAATCGCAGCGCCCTGAACCCCTAATAGGGCCCGGGTCACACTAAAAAAAAAATGTGGTGCACTATTGAGCCCTATTAGGGGGGGGGGATTTTTTATTTATTTTTTACTTTTTTTTTTTTACTTTATTACATGGATTTCCCTACCTTTCCCTCTGGTTGATTCTGTCCCTGATCTAGGGGATCTTCGGGTCTCCTGAGGCAATCCGATGGGTGCAGAGGGGGGGTCCCTGGCTCCTCTTGCAGCTCTGACCGCTGACTGAACCCAGCTAATGGTCAGCGCTGCAGAGGATGCCGTTTAATCCCTCCCCTGCCGTCTGCTATTGGCTGCCAATAGTCCAGCCAATAGCAGCTCTCCTGGGGGGGGTGGGGGGTGGCGAAATCGCCACCTCCCCATAGATACAGTAGGTGATAGGGGGTGTATTCTACACCCCCAATCACCTTGTATCTCCAGGTCATCGGGTCACATGTGACCCGTAAGACCCGTAATTGCGCAAATCGCAAGTGCGATTTCACTTCCAATTTGCGCTGATCGCCGACTTGGGGGGGTCTGATGACCCCCCTCGGCATTTGCGCGGGGTGCCTGCGAAATTCCCGCGGGCGTACCTGTACGCCCTGGGTCCTTAAGACCCAGGTACAGAAGGCGTATGCATACGCCCTAGGTCCTGTACGGGTCAATGCAGAAGTACAGTACTTTATATATGATGAAAGATGTAAATACATGTAATTTAAATTAATTTGCAGAGAGAGAACAGAGAGATGGTGCTTTCATACCATGTTTTCAGCCTACCGCTGCCGGATCCGGCTGGGGGAGGGGAAAACCATGCGCTCCCATAACCCAGCCAAACCAACGCTGAAATCCATTGACTTCAATGAGCCAACCGGTGTCACCGTTTTCGACCCGTATCCAGTTTTCTGACTGGACCTAAAACCATAGTATATTAAAACGTGGTGTGAAAACGCCCATCCAGGCACTATCTAAGTGCCATTAAACCAATACAGTAGATGTCCTGTTTAGTTTCACAATGTTTTTATTGAATTTTATAAACATAAGAAATGTAACATATAACATATTATGACATCAGATGTGTCAGAGTTTACATATGAACATGCATAATAACCTTGACTGGTGGAACATAATTGTTCATCCAAACAGTGTTATGCATATTCACAAAGGATCTATCAGGTCCAAAGGGACCTTAATTGAAATTTGAGAGCAAGAAAATAACAATAAGAAGGAAAACAATAAAACAATAAAATAGTGAGTCTCCACAACTTCTACAAAATCAATCAAAATTGCTGAATCAGGCAGTTGTCTGGTATTTGGTAGAATTCAGAATCGAGGTGTCACAAGGGTGTCACAAGGGTCAGCCGTCTTATACACTCAAAGAACCGCTCTTTTGTGTGTAGTAAGCTAAATTGTATCATAACTTAGTTTAGATAGTAAGGGTCTATGGGGGTTTATAAAGCTTAATCCAGGATTCCCATGAGGCTGTACACTCCTGTTTAGGATCTATTGTTTTTAATGGTGCAGGAAAAAGTAGTGAGACAGTACACTCACCCATCAGTGTTGTGCTGCAGGCACAACACTGTTATACGCATATGAGTCAATACAAAAAAATATCCCTGTAGCAGCCTTGCATGCGTTCCCGGTCATCAAATGATGGTGGTGCGATTATTGGAGTCAGAGGAGTGAGGATGAGACTACTCACTGTATTCCGTCTGCAGTTCAGCACTAGCGGGGGACATAGGCGGCTCTAGACTTTTTGAGGCCTTAGTCAAAAATAAATCTGAGGCCCCCCAAGCGCAATAAAAAAGAAGAAAAAAAAAGTACAAAAAATAAATAAGGGCTGCTTTATACAGCAACTCACCAATGATGTCTTCTCTAATTTGTGTCGTTGCCTTCACTTCTCCATTTGGTCCAGGCAATCATCACGATTTCTTCCACACACAGTTTTTCACCGTTAAGAGTGTAGAGGAGTGTACATGGGTGACAGAGGGGTGTAGAGGGGTGTAAATGGGTGACAGAGGGGTGTAAAGGAGTGTACATGGGTGACAGAGGGGTGTAGAGGAGTGTACATGGGTGACAGAGGGGTGTAGGGGAGTGTACAGAGGGGTGTAAGGAGGTGTACAAGGGTGACAGATGGGTGTAGAAGAGTGAACATGGGTGATGGGGCCATAGGGGGTGACAGAGGGTTGAATAGGGGGTGGACATGGGTGACAAGGATGTGGTCAGGGGGGTGGACAATGGAGGGTGAACATGGGTGTAAGGGATGGACAGGGGTGACAGAGGGTTGGATTGGGGGTGGACATGGATGACAGGAGGGTGGACATGGGAGACAGGGGGTCAGAGGGGTGGACAAGGGTGACAAGGGAGTAAAAGAGGGACAGGAGTGACAGAGAGGGGTGGACTGGGGTAACAAAGGGACAGATGGGTGAACAGGAGGGTGGACATGGGTGACGGTAGACTACAGGGGTAGACGGGAGTAAACATGGGTGACAGGGTTGGACAGGGGAGTGGACAAGGCGGACATGGATGACAGGAGGGTGGACATGAGTGACGGGATGATAGGAGGGTGGACATAGGTGAGAGGGGGGGGTGGACATGGGTGACAGGGGGGGTGGACATGGGTGACGGTGGGAGGGTGGACATAGATGACAGGGATGACAGGGGGTGGACATGGATGACAGGGGGGTGGACAGGACATGGGTGACAGGGGGTGGACATGGGTAACAGGGGGGTGAACATGGGTGACAGGGGAGTGGAAAGGGGTGACAGGGGAGTGGACAGGGGTGACAAGGGGGTGGACAGGGGTGACGGGGGCACAGGGGTGACAGGGGGGTGGACAGGGGTGACAGGGGATGAACAGGGGTGACAGGAGGGTGAACAGGGGTGACAGGGGATGAACAGGGGTGACAGGAGGGTGAACAGGAGTGACAAGAGGGTGAACATGGGTGACGGGGTTGAACATGGGTGTGAACATGGGTGACAGGGGGGTGGACAGGGGTGACGGGGGCACAGGGGTGACAGGGGGGTGGACAGGGGTGACAGGGGATGAACAGGGGTGACAGGAGGGTGAACAGGGGTGACAGGGGATGAACAGGGGTGACAGGAGGGTGAACAGGGGTGACAGGGGATGAACAGGGGTGACAGGAGGGTGAACAGGGGTGACAGGAGGGTGAACATGGGTGACAGGGGGGTTGAATATGGGTGGGAACAGGGGTGACAGGAGGGTGAACAGGGGTGACAGGGGGGTGGACATGTTATTATAACATTATTACGGACAGTGTACACACCTGACATCCTAACTGGCCATGGTGTGGGATGAGTGTGGACTGGATCGGTGTTTCCCAACCAGAGTGCCTCCAGCTGTTGCAAAACTACAACTCCCAGCATGCTTGGACATACTTAGGCTGTCCAGGCATGCTAGGAGTTGTAGTTTTGCAACAGCTGGGGGCACCCTGGTTGGGAAACACTGGACTGGATACTTATATCATTGAGTATATTGCTATATTTACATCCAGAGCTACCAGAGTAACACCACTTAAAGGGCCCCTGATCCTCGATGAGCAAGCAGGGCTCCAAGGGGTCTCCCAACACCACAAAATGAATGGCCATGGGTGACAGGGGGGGCTTGACATGGGTGACGGGGGGGGGGTAGGACATGGGTGACAGGGATGGACAGGGAGGTAGACAAGGCGGACATGGATGACAGGGGGGGTGGACATGTGTGACGGGGGGGGGGGGGGCAGAGGGTTGACCTGGGTGACGGTGGGGGGGGGTTTGGACAGGGTTGAGAAGGGGTAACAGTGGGGTGGAAAGGGTACGGTACCTTAAGCAAGCCGGCCCGCGCAGCTTGCAGTTCCACGGCAGTCCGGCGCAAATGCAGCTCGCTCCGCCGTCGGGCACCATTTTCGACTCACTGCGCTGCAAGGGGGAGGGGGGTGGACGCAGGGGATGCAGGGGGACACAGTGTGCGCAGGGGGACACAGTGTGCGCAGTGCGCACGCAGGCTTCCCTTCCCCCCTGAGCGCAGGCCGGGGTGGGACATTTAAAAAAATTATAATCTCGCCAAAATCACTGCTCTGCACTACACGATTTAGGCGGCCGCGAGGCCCCTTTTAGCGCGAGGCCTTAGGCGGCCTAAATCACCTAATTAGAGAGCTGCCTCTGGTGGGGGACCTGTGGTACCAAGGAAGGTACAGATGACAGCCAATTGGCAGCTACGTAAAACAAGTAGGTAGACAACACATTTCATGAGGGAACCCTCGCTTCGTCAGGTCACAGCAAGGGCTCCCTCGCGAAATGCGTTGTCTGCCTATTTGTTTTACTTATTTATGTCTTGTAAATAAACCTATTGGTTTTACCCGGCATTCATCCGTGCCTTTCTTGGTACCACAGCTCCCCCGCTAGCACCGAACTGTAGATGGAATACAGTGAGTAGTCTCATCCTCACTCCTCTGACTGCAATATGTTATTTATATGTATCATTCCCTTTAGGGGTATAATCAGGCTTGATGCCAAATGCTTTTGAGCACAATCCCAAGGGTAGTCTGACTGTCACTGCACTTTAGTGTCAATATGGAGGACACAGCTATAGGGAGGTAGTAGTAGTAGTAGTAGTAGTAGTAGTAGTAGTAGGCATTTCAGGGTCCAGGAACATGCACAGACATTTTGGGAGACAGGGGCTCAACCCTCTCCAGCTCCAATATATGTTTTATGTATACTGGTGCCCAGTATTGTACACAGTATTCTACACACAGAGCTAAAGTTGCTAGCGTCTTTTCGGGAGATGTAACTGCAGCGTGTGTATTTGATCTTAAAAAACTGATGTGGGAACTTGAGGATCTCAAGTCACAACAATTAAAAACCTGATGGGATGCAACCACCTTGACACAGTATTTAGAGAAACACATGATTCCAAGGGGCCTTCGCATAAGAAAAAAATCTACCATAAAATATGATGAAGATTTTGAAAAACGATGGAATGATGCCCTTACTAGGTGTTCTCTTGAAATAATGTCTCTCATAGTAGAAAAGGAAGAGATCAAACTGGCTGATCTTGAACCAAGCATTAACAAAGTGGTCATTGCACTGGAGCCATACAAAGATTCTGTAGATTTTTTAACGCTGCAGAAAAAAATTAATGACCATTTAACCAACTTGGAAACTATTGTAACCAACATCAAGAAAGCTAAGTTTAATCGTGATCTTACTGATTACAGCTCCAATGCGGTTTATAATTGTCAAAGAAAGAAAACGCCCAAACCAAGATCCATTCTTAAAAATCCCCATAGTCACAGTACATCTCAGAACAATAATAACAAAAACGTAAGCTTCAGCTCTTCAGAAAATGATATGACTGATTATGGGACAGACTATACGGACAGTGAGAATGAAAATACAGCTACAGCAATCAGCTCTAATAACAGGAACATCCAAAAGACACAACCATCAAAAAACGGGAAGGCACCAAATGTGAACATAACGCAACACAGAAAAGAAAACGCAAACGACACAGATCAGGGAGGAAACACAAGAACAGTGTACAAAAGACCCAACAAATATCACCGGAATTACAAGCAATAAATCATTCAGTAATTAATCTTTCAGCACAAATTCTAAGTGAAACACAAATTCAAGTGTTGGAGAAAGGTCTGACATTCGTGCCGACATGTGATTTTGATTTATATCAAACATTGCTTGATGTCAATAAATTTATGAGACTTCTGACTGTCAAAAAACACTTTTTTCATATTGATACGGAGGATAATTTTTCATCCAATGATACCACTCACATTGATCCTTTAAATACACGTGGACATAGTAGGATACCACTGCACAGTGAATTTCATGATCATATCATTGCACAGATGTTGGTAGATTTACAACAAGATGTCGATGAGGATTCTGTTTTTTCTGACACCATTCAGACATATTCTACCAGAAATCCGGATTTTTACCCTATTAATTCACGTACTGAAGGTATGGACATTTTTCAAACTAGAGTGGAGGCGGATCTAAAAAAGTTGTTCCAGGAAAAAACCACATACAAAAAACATAATCTTACGGTCCTTCAAAGAAAAGCCTTAAAAGAGTTATCTGATAATGAATCTTTAATAATTCGACAATCGGACAAAGGAGGATCTGTGGCAGTTATGGATATAATGTTATACAAGCAACTAATACTACAAATGCTGGAAGACACAAGGACATATCGTAAACTAAATGAGGACCCCACCAATACAATCAGGATCAAACTCAAGAAATTGTCAGGATTCGGCAGGCTGGAGGTGGATCCTCTGTGTCAGAGAGGGATTGGCGTGGACCGTGTCGGTGGACCGGTTCTAAGTTGCTACTGGTTTTAACCAGAGTCCGCCGCAAAGCGGGATGGTCTTGCAGCGGCGGTAGCAACCAGGTCCAAGGGATTAGACAAGAGCAAGTTCGGACATAGCAGAAGGTCAGGGCAGGCAGCAAGGATCGTAGTCAGGGGCAACAGCAAGAGGTCTGGAACACTGGCTTGGGATATACAAGGAACGCTTTCCCTGGCACAATGACAACAAGTTCCGGCAAGGAAGTGAAGAAGAAGTGAGGTAATATAGGGAAGTGCACAGGTGAACACACTAATTAAAACCATGCGCCGATCAGTGGCGCACTGGCCCTTTAAATCGCAAAGAGCCGGCGCACGCGTGCCCTAGGGAGCAGGGCCGCGCGCGCTGGGACAGCACAGACGGGGAACGAGTCTGGTAAGCGGGTCGGGATGCGCACCGCGAGCGGGCACGTCCCGCATCGCGAATCGCATCCCGGCTGGGGACATTATCGCAGCGCACCCGGTCAGCGGGTCTGACCGGGGTGCTGCGAACAGGAGAACACTGCGAGCGCTCCGGGGAGGAGCGGGAACCCGGAGCGCTCGGCGTAACAGAAATTATTACAGGATGGGGTAGCACTGTCAATTATTACAGAGAAACAAGCCGATTATATGTCACCTCCGTACGTGAAATGTTCTATTTTCCATGCTTTACCAAAACTGCACAAAAATCCCAGAGTGTATCCCAGAGCTGAGCCGCGCGGCTAAAGTAAAAAGTGCCGGTTAACTCAGTGGGCTGTTCGGGATAGCCGCGGCTAAATCGCGGCATCCTGAACAGCTTGCAGGACAGCGGGAGGGCCCCTACCTGCCTCCTCGCTGTCCGATCGCCAAATGACTGCTCAGTGCCTGAGATCCAGGCATGAGCAGTCAAGCGGCAGAATCATCGATCACTGGTTTCCTATGAGAAACCAGTGATCAATGATAAAGATCAGTGTGTGCAGTGTTATAGGTCCCTATGGGAGCTATAACACTGCAAAAAAAAAGTGAAAAAAAAAGTTAATGAATATCATTTAACCCCTCCCCTATTAAAAGTTTTAATCACCCCCCTTTTCCCATAAAAAAAAAAAACACAGTGTAAATAAAAATAAACATATATGGTATCACCGCATGCAGAAATGTCCGAATTATAAAAATATACCGTTAATTAAACTGCTCGCTCAATGGCGTACGCGCAAAAAAATTCAAAAGTCCAAAATAGTGCATTTTTGGTCACTTTTTATATCATTTAAAAATGAATAAAAAGCGATCAATAAGTCCTATCAATGCAAAAATGGTACTGTTAAAACTTCAGATCACGGCGCAAAAAATTAGCCCTCATACCGCCCCATACACGGAAAAATAAAAAAGTTATAGGGGTCAGAAGATGACAATTTTAAACGTATTAATTTTCCTGCATGTAGTTATGATTTTTTCCAGAAGTACGACAAAATCAAACCTATATAAGTAGGGTATCATTTTAATCGTATGGACCTACAGAATAAATATAAGGTGTAATTTTTACCGAAAAATGTACTACGTAGAAACGGAAGCCCCCAAAATTTACAAAACGGCGTTTTTGTTTTTTTTTATCGCACAATGATTTTTTTTCCCGTTTCACCATAGATTTTTGGGCAAAATGACTGATGTCATTACAAATTAGAATAGGTGGCACAAAAAATAAGCAATCATATGGATTTTTAGGTGCAAACTTGAAAGAGTTATGATTTTTTAAAGGCAAGGAGCAAAAAACGAAAATGCAAAAACGGAAAAAACCCCGGTCCTTAAGGGGTTAAACATCTACCGGTATTACATTATGATTCCTCCATGTCGCACATTGTCAGCCAAGGCGGTAGAGTCGTGCCCAAAAAGGCACGATCTTTACACCAGCAACTTTCACCTAGTGATATAGCATTTAAACATAACAAAGATACCTGGCTTACAGTGAAAGGAAGCTATCAATGTGGTCATAGTAGATGTAAAATATGTAAATATATGTCTAACAGTTCCAACTTTTCATCTTGTGTCAACAATAAAACATATGGCATAAAGAATTTTATCAACTGCCAAACTCATCATGTGATATACAGATTGGTGTGCAAAACATGCAATTTACAGTACATTGGATGTACTAGTCGTAAATTAAAAATCCGCATTCAGGAACACCTCAATGTACCTGATAACCAAAGAGTCGGTAATCGATCCATGTCAGGGTTTTCTAAATATCTTCTTGAAAAACATGCAGGTGTCGTTCCTGATATTGAGCTTACTGGTCTGGAAAGGGTGCCCCAACCCCGGAGAGGTGGTGACTGGAATAGAACACAATTCAGACGTGAAGCGTTTTGGATTTCATGCCTTGATACACGCTTCACAGCTGGTCTAAATTATAGACATGATCTTAGCTATATATATTGAGTATAATTTATATAGTTTGTATACTTATATTTATATATATTTTGTATATTTACCCTTTTTCTCTTTATTTAGTTAGAGTATATCTCTTTCCCTTTTGATTTTCAAAGTATGCTCTCACCTGAATAGTCACCTCCCCTCTGAGTGGGGTTGGGCATGCCCTGGTTTTCTCTATAGAACAGGTCATTTGTAATTCAGGTATAAAAGGTGCAACATGTATTATAATAGTTATCTCCATGACTAAGACGTGTTAAGTCGAAACGCGTCGGAGGTGTTTCCTTCTGTGCATATGTACTTTTAACCCATTTTTGTGTTTTGGATTTTATCATGGATCAATAAAGTATATTTTTTACTCATATGGGAGCCGGACTTTTTCACCTTCCCTTTTTCTGACAGTATTCTATGTGTGGTCTGACTAGTGATTTGTACAGTGGTAGAATTGCTTCCTTGTGTGTATCTATGCCCCTTTTGATGCCTCCCCCCCCCCCACGATTTTATTCTCTGCCTCCCATGTGCATAACCTTACATTTATCAGTCTTGAACCTCATCTGCCTTTTTTTTCAGTCCAAGCCTTTAACATGTCCGGATCCATTTGTAACCTGCCCATTATTGTGTTATCTACTGTTCAAAGTGTCCTGTCCTCTATTGAGTTATCTACTATAGACAGTGCACTGTTCTCTATTGTGTTTACCACTTTGTATAACTTGGAGTCATACATGTATTTTCATTGAGATACTCAAATACAATAAAGCATCTCATAGAAAACCCTCAAAGGGAAGTTAAACTAATAGGCCTATAATTCCCAAAGTCACCTTTTGACCCCCTTTCATGAATATTGGCACCACATTTGCCATGCGTCAATCCTGGGGAACAGTCCCTGTCACTATAGAGTTCTTGAATATTAGAAATAGGGGTCTGTCTATTACATTTCTTAACTCCCTTAGAACACGGGGGTGAATGCCATCTGGACCTGGTGATTTGTATATTTAGATTTTTTGTAGGTGGCACTGTATTTCTTCCTGGGTTAGGCTAGATTCACATTACGTTTTTACAGTACGGGAAGCCTGCCTGTATCTAATTTATATCAATGAGCCGACTGTAGTCAAATGGTGACTCCGTTATCTGATTCATTTCAATGAGCCCGTATCTAATTCATTTCAATGAGCCGACTGTAGTCAAACAGTGACTACGGTTGGCTCATTTTTACACCATATCCGGTTTTCTGACGGGAGCTAAAACCATGGTATGCCGCGGTTTTAGGTCCAGTCAGAAAACTGGATATGGGGCAAAAATGAGCCAACCGGAGTCACTGTTCGACTCCGGTCGTCTCATTTAAGTGAATCGATTTTGGCACTGGTATAGCTGTGGTATAGGATCACCCGGTTTTCTCCTCTCCCAGCTGGATCCAGCAGCGGTAGGCTGCAACCTTAATGTGAATGCAGCCTTAGACAGGTGACCTGTACTGGGAAATTTACCTATGCCACTGTATTTTAGTTGGAACTTTATTTTGCTCTGTAAATACAGTGGAGAAGAATGTGTTTAAAATATTTGCATTTTCCTGATCCCCGTCTATATTTCTCCCTCATTACTTTTTAAAGGGCCAATGCTTTCATTTTTAACCTTTTTACTATTTATATAGTTAAAGAACATTTTTGGGTTAGTTTTACTCTCTTTGGCAATGAGCCTTTCTGTCTCCACTATTGCAGCTTTTATCTGTTTTTAGCATTTTGTATTTCCCTTTAGCATATTCATGCTCCTTTACTGCCTTCCTGTTTTAGTAGCTGAAATGTCTCCCATCTAGTGTCAGTATTCTTGTTTTTGAGGACATTATCCCACTGTATATTGTTAAGGGCTTCTCAGAGTTGGATCAAACTTTGCCTTCCTAAAGTTAATTGTTTTTGTGGCCCCTCGCGAGGTTCCCTTATTGAAGGACAAGTTATAATTGTCACGATGCCGGCTGGCAGGTAGTGGACCCTCTGTGCCAGAGAGGGATTGGCGTGGACCGTGCTAGTGGACCGGTTCTAAGCCACTACTGGTTTTCACCAGAGCCCGCCGCAAAGCGGGATGGTCTTGCTGCGGCGGTAGTGACCAGGTCGTATCCACTAGCAACGGCTCACCTCTCTGGCTGCTGAAGATAGGCGCGGTACAAGGGAGTAGGCAGAAGCAAGGTCGGACGTAGCAGAAGGTCGGGGCAGGCAGCAAGGTTCGTAGTCAGGGGAGATAGCAGTAGTTCTGGTACACAGGGTATAAACACACAAAGAACGCTTTCACTGGCACTAAGGCAACAAGATCCGGCAAGGGAGTGCAAGGGAGGAGACTAGATATAGCCAGGAAACAGATGGGAACCAATTAAGCTAATTGGGCCAGGCACCAATCATTGGTGCACTGGCCCTTTAAGTCTCAGGGAGCTGGCGCGCGCGCGCCCTAGAGAGCGGAGCCGCGCGCGCCAGCACATGACCGCAGGAGACGGGAACGGGTAAGTGACCTGGGATGCGATTCGCGAGCGGGCGCGTCCCGCTGTGCGAATCGCATCCCCAACGGCCATGACAGGGCAGTGCTCCCGGTCAGCGCAGACCGGGGAGCTGCAGGGAGAAAGGCGCCGTGAGCGCTCCGGGGAGGAGCGGGGACCCGGAGCGCTAGGCGTAACAGTACCCCCCCCCTTAGGTCTCCCCTTCTCTTTATCGGGTAACTGCCTCCCCTGGGATGAGGACACCGGGAAAGGATGGAGGGATTCCTCAACGGCAGGCAGAACCGCAGGAGTAGGAATGGGGAGAGAGGGCAGAGGGCGAGACCTGGCACGGGGCAGTGTGACACCAGGACGAGGGCCATGAGGGGACACAGAAGCTTGCCTGATGGAACTGGGAGGGGGGGAGGGGCATTTCCTGTGGCAGGCAGAGTCCTTAATGACCTTAGGGGGACCGGATACAGGAGGAACCACAGAGTTACGGCAAGGGTTACTGGGAACCGGTTTTAGACAGTTCTTGGCACAAGAGGACCCCCAACTCTTGATCTCCCCAGTGGACCAATCCAGGGTTGGGGAATGAAGTTGAAGCCAGGGAAGTCCAAGGAGAATTTCCGAGGTGAAATTGGGGAGGACCAAAAGTTCAATCCTCTCGTGATGAGATCCGATGCTCATAAGAAGGGGCTCCGTGCGGAAACGTATGGTACAGTCCAACCTGGCTCCGTTGACCGCGGAAATGTGGAGTGGCTTGACAAGACGGGTCACCGGAATCCGGAATTTATTCACAAAGGAGTCCCGAATAAAATTCCCAGAAGCTCCAGAGTCCAGGCAGGCTACGGCTGAGAGGGGAGAGCTGGCTGAAGTGGAAATCCGAACAGGTACCGTGAGACGTGGAGAAGCCGACTTGGCATCAAGAGACGCCACACCCACGAGAGCTGAGTGCGAGCGTGCGTTTCCCAGACGTGGAGGACGGATTGGGCAATCCACCAGAAAATGTTCAGTACTGGCACAGTACAAACAAAGATTCTCTTCCTTACGGCGATTCCTCTCTTCCAGGGTCAGGCGAGACCGATCCACTTGCATGGCCTCCTCGGCGGGAGGCCTAGGCGCAGATTGCAGTGGAGACTGTGGGAGAGGTGTCCAGAGATCTAAGTCTTTTTCCTGGCGGAGCTCTTGATGCCTCTCAGAAAAACGCATGTCAATGCGAGTGGCTAGATGAATGAGTTCATGCAGGTTAGCAGGAGTCTCTCGTGCGGCCAGAACATCTTTAATGTTGCTGGATAGGCCTTTTTTAAAGGTCGCGCAGAGAGCCTCATTATTCCAGGATAGTTCAGAAGCAAGAGTACGGAATAGTATGGCGTACTCGCCAACGGAGGAATTACCCTGGACCAGGTTCAGCAGGGCAGTCTCAGCAGAAGAGGCTCGGGCAGGTTCCTCAAAGACGCTTCGAATTTCCGAGAAGAAGGAGTGTACAGAGGCAGTGACGGGGTCATCGCGGTCCCAGAGCGGTGTGGCCCATGACAGGGCCTTTCCAGACAGAAGGCTGACCACGAAAGCCACCCTAGACCTTTCAGTAGGAAACTGATCCGACATCATCTCCAAGTGCAAGGAACATTGCGAAAGAAAGCCACGGCAAAACTTAGAGTCCCCATTAAATTTGTCCGGCAAGGACAGGCGGAGGCTAGGAGCGGCCACTCGCTGCGGAAGGGGTGCAGGAGGTGGCGGAGGAGATGATTGCTGCTGCAGTTGCGACTGAAGTTGGTGCACAATGGTGGACATTTCCGACAGTCGGTGGGTTAGATGGGTGACCTGTCGGGATAGCTGGGCGACCACCGTGGTGAGATCAGAGATGGAATGCTGGGGAACCTCAGCGGGATCCATGGCCGGATCTACTGTCACGATGCCGGCTGGCAGGTAGTGGACCCTCTGTGCCAGAGAGGGATTGGCGTGGACCGTGCTAGTGGACCGGTTCTAAGCCACTACTGGTTTTCACCAGAGCCCGCCGCAAAGCGGGATGGTCTTGCTGCGGCGGTAGTGACCAGGTCGTATCCACTAGCAACGGCTCACCTCTCTGGCTGCTGAAGATAGGCGCGGTACAAGGGAGTAGGCAGAAGCAAGGTCGGACGTAGCAGAAGGTCGGGGCAGGCAGCAAGGTTCGTAGTCAGGGGAGATAGCAGTAGTTCTGGTACACAGGGTATAAACACACAAAGAACGCTTTCACTGGCACTAAGGCAACAAGATCCGGCAAGGGAGTGCAAGGGAGGAGACTAGATATAGCCAGGAAACAGATGGGAACCAATTAAGCTAATTGGGCCAGGCACCAATCATTGGTGCACTGGCCCTTTAAGTCTCAGGGAGCTGGCGCGCGCGCGCCCTAGAGAGCGGAGCCGCGCGCGCCAGCACATGACCGCAGGAGACGGGAACGGGTAAGTGACCTGGGATGCGATTCGCGAGCGGGCGCGTCCCGCTGTGCGAATCGCATCCCCTACGGCCATGACAGGGCAGTGCTCCCGGTCAGCGCAGACCGGGGAGCTGCAGGGAGAAAGGCGCCGTGAGCGCTCCGGGGAGGAGCGGGGACCCGGAGCGCTAGGCGTAACAATAATGTATTATAAACCTCAGGAACTGGTCACAGCAGGAACAATTAACAGCTTTAAAACAGGGTTAGATACATTCCTGGAACAAAAAAACATTAATGCTTATGCAGAATTATAAAACTACATCCCTTTCCCTTATCCCCTTACACCCTTCCCTTCAATCCCCTGGTTGGACTTGATGGACGTATGTCTTTTTTCAACCATACTAACTATGTAACTATGTAACTATATTATGATCACTATTTCCTAGGTGTCCTTCTACCTGCACATTAGTTACTCTGTCAGGTCTGTTGGTTAATATTAAGTCCAGTAGGGCGCCTCCTCCCTAATGTATGGGAGACATCATAGGTAGTCTGCAGTGTCCCACTACATGGATTTTTTGTATTATCTGAGCTGCAGAACATGTGACAGCATATTCTTAGGTCACAAGATCCAACTATCCAGGTTCTCTGTCCTTTGTAAAGGGGTTCCCAATGTTAAGTTTACAGTTTATCAGACACAGATAATTTCAATAGAGAACATTGGTAAGAAGGAAAATACATGGACCTTAAAGGGGTACTCTGCTGGAAAATGTATATTTTTTATCAACTGATGCCAGAAAGTTAAACAGATTTGTAAATTACTTCCATTTAAAAATCTTAATCCTTCCAGTACTTATCAGCAACTGTATGCTCCACGTGAAGTTCTTTTCTTTTTGAATTTCCTTTCTGTCTGACAACAGTGCTTTCTGCAGACACCTCTGTTCATGTCAGGAACTGTCCAGAGCAGGATAGGTTTTCTATGGGAATTTGCTCCTACTCTGGACAGTTACTAAAAAAGGACAGAGGTATCAGCAGAGAGCACTGTGGTCAGGCAAAAAGGATATTCAAAAAGAAAAGAACTTCCTGTGGAGCATATAGCAACTGATAAATACTGGAAGGATTAAGATTTTTAAATAGAAGTAATTTACAAATCTGTTTAAGTTTCTGACACCAGTTGATAAAAAAAAAAAACATTTTTTTTTACAGCGGAGTACCCCTTTAATGCAACAAGGACCTAAAAAGCATCTAGCAAGGCCTGGTAAAGTTAAAAGTGGCTAGGGAAAAAAGTAAGTACAGAGGAACTATAAAGAACAGGATTATTCTGTCTTGAGCCAATCAGTGAAGTAGCCTGTTCTTCTTTGGAGGAGAGTTACATGGGCTGTGAGTAGCTTTAACCTGTCAGTAACTTTAGATGGGGGTCCCCCCACCTGTCTCCATCACTTACTGTATTACAACGAAGTGGCCCTATAGCACACCTGTGGGGACCCCTTATGCCTGTGAATTGATGACAAAACAGTGACAAGGCAGTGGAATAACAAAGCCCAGCCTACCTACAGGTGCCTGATTCTACCACTAGTTGTGTCCTACCCATCTGTTAACTGGATCCTGCAATACAGACTGTTACAAGTCTACGGGACAGTTAGACATTAGAAATGAAGCTGGCAGAATGGAAAACTAGTGAAGAATGTTACATAATGACCAGAAATAGTTTGCGATCTCCCTGCTGCACACAGCGTTCGTTTAGATCATTCAGTGCAGTGCTGGAGGCTCATGATGTCACGGTCACGCCCCGCTCGTAAAGTCACGGCCACACCCCCTCAATGCAAGTCTATGAGAGGGGGCGTGACGGACGTAAATACTTACCGGCGGTCTGCTGCGGTTCCTGGCTCATCTGGGTCATGTGTGACCCGATGACCCGGATAATGAGGATGATGGGTGGTGTAATATACACCACCAATCATCATCCATACAGTACTGAGGGGCGGCACTGTTGCCACCCCCCAGTACAGCAGTGATTGGGTGGCCTCAGTGACCGCACCAATCACTGCAGTATGGGGAGGGGGAAGGTGGGTGCAGGAGCACGCTGCTCTATTCTGCCCACCATTTTACAGAGATCTGGTTTGCAGGACGGAGCCCCGTGCTGCCATCTCCCCCCTCATACACAAAAAAGTGTTCAAAAGTGCCCCCTTGCCCCATTTCTGTGGCCCCTTGGCACAGAAAGCAGTCAAGGAAAGCAGTAGATTAGGTAGGGACAGTTATGGGTTAAAAAAAAGATTTTATTTTTGGTGTACCGTCTGTAGGTGTCCGTGGGTCCGTAGCACCTTTAGCTGCGTGACCACGGCCCTACAGGGTCACTGTGGTCTGCCCCCAGCATTTTTTGGGGGGCGCAGACCTTTTTTTTTTTGCTAAACGTGTGGCCGGGCCCTCTTAGCTATAAAAAAGCGGGCCGTCACCATTAGCTAAAGCCCACCCGCCGCTGATCAGTCCCGTAGTACTGATCAGTTTTTTTTTTGTTTGTTTTTTGTGGTGTGGGCGCTTTTTCGGGTTAAAGCATCTTTTTTTTATTTTTTGCACCTATAGGCGGTCCGTGCCACCAGTAGCAGGCCTGTACTGTGTGGACGGACCGTACCTGTGTGTGCGGCCTGCCCTGGCGCTGTCAGTGATTTATCACTGATCAGCGTTTTTTGGGGGGGGTTCAGGCGGGTGCATTTTTTTGGGGTTAAGCGTTTTATTATTTTCCTTTTTCGGGAATTTTGTGTTGAGGTCTGTGTACTTGCCACCAGCCACTGTTCTGGGCTGAGTGGCAGATCCCCACTGACTTCTGCGCCCCCTGCCGCCACCAAGCGCTAATCAGTGTGCACACCACTGATTTGGTAAACACTTTTTTTTGCGCAGGGTTTATTTTGCGCTAGAAGTATTTTTTTTAAAGTTTCTTTTTCTATTTCCTCGTCCTCCTCATCATCTTCTGATGATGAGCCACCAAGGGGGCGGAGACGCTGCCAAGCGAGGCCGCAAACCTCCTCTGCTCCTGACCCTGTGCCCCATGCTAGTATGAGTTCCCCTGGTGCTCATACTAGCCAAACCCCCCAGCCCGTGATTCCTGAGTTTGTTGCGACTCAGGAATCAAGATTGACATTGTCGGGGGGAGAGAGGCCGTCGCTGCCCGCTTCTCTCCCCACATCCTTTCCTGGGGTCTAGAGCCCTGCTGCCGCCACTTCTCTCCCCCTGGTTATCGGTGCCACTGCCCCTTCTCTCCCCCTGGCTATCGGTGCCACTGCCCCATTATCGGCGCCAATAGCCAGGTGGAGAGAAGAGGCGTCCACACTGCTTCTGGCCTCCAGTGTGACGTCCCTTCCGTCGTTGCTATGCGCTGCACGTCGCGGTGCAATGACGAGTGACGTCACTCGTCATTGCGTCTCGCAGCGCATAGCAACGATGCAGGGGACGCCACACCGGATGCCAGAAGCAGCACCCGAACCCGGCAACAGGTAATTATACAACTGGAGATGGGGGAAGCAACGGGGCAGCGGCGCCGACAATGAGTGCCGCTGCCCCTTCTCTCCCCCTGGCTATCGGTGCCGGAAATGGGGCAGTGGCACCGATAGCCAGGGGGAGAGAAGGGGCAGCGGCACCGATAGCCAGGGGGAGAGAAGGGGCAGCGGCGCCAATAGCCAGGGGAGAGAAGCGGAGGCAGCAGGGCTCTAGACCCCAGGACAGGCAGGGGCAGAGAAGCCGGCAACGAAAGTGATAAGACTAACAGCGTGAATATATATGAATATTTGCATATGTGAATTGGAATGTGAAATGGAATGCTAGTGATGGTGGAAAGATGTAAAATTGAAAAAAGAAATAAATGTAATATGCATAGTGAAAATAGCATGAAAAATTGTTAGATCTAAAGATAAAATGGAATGAGTACAGTAGGTGAAAAATGAAAATGAGAATGAGAATGAAAATAAAAATAGAATTAAAATATAATTAAAATAAAAATGAAAATAAAAATAGAAAAAAAATAGTGAGTAATAAAAAATTAATAAAAATAAAGATAAAAATATAATCAAAATTAAATTAAATGTAGATATAAATACATATGGAGATACAGATACAAAAATAAATGAAAAATGAAAGTAATGATAGATGTTGAAAGAAAATGAAGTGAAAAAAGTGGAGTAGATAAAGTAAACGAAGTAAAAATATGTAGAAAATCGTAAATGTGATGTGTACGTGATTGAAAGGGAAGTTAGTGTGACCATTTGTGGTGGTGTATAGATGTGATAGGAACTAATATGGTGATGTAAAGTAGTGGTATATATGTAAGAATAGTCTGAAAATGAAAAAAAAGTTTTCTGTGTCTAAAAAAAAGGTGCAAAAAAGGCGCAAGCAGGCTTTATTTGCGCTTTTTTTTGTGCCTTTTGGTTTACACATTTCTGCTGATTTTGAGTTGCAATCCACTGATTTTAGCAAAACACATGATGTGAAAGGGTTTTATGAACTGCACCTTTGTGCGAAAAGGCACAAAAAAGGCACAGAGCCACTGAAAAGTCTCTAAAACTACCCCAGCCCAGACATAGCCTTAGCTTTTTGGTGTATGTGAAGAGAGAAATTTCAGAAAATGTGACCTGCACAAAATTTATCAACTGGTCTGCTACCTTTTAATAAATTTGGTGCTCCTACACATTACCAGCATACAAAAAAAAGGTGTAGAAAAATGCTTCACTTACACCTACAATGATGAATGCTGGCCTATACCTCTGAAATGCAAAACACTCTGTGGCCTCATTTATAGTAATAATGCCCCATCCTGTGCCCCCACATATGATAATTATGACCCGTCCTGTTCCATATAATGCCCCCTGTTCTCTGCCCCTCACATATAATGCCCCGTCATGTTCCCCTCACATATTATGCCCCCTGTCCTGCCCCCTCAGGGGGCATTATATGTGAGGGGCACAGGACATGGGACATTATATGTGAGGGGCACAGGACAGGGGGGTATTATTAGTAAGGGGCAAATGTCAGGGGGGCATTATATGTGCATTATATGGGCACATGACAGGGGGGGCCCTGTCATGTGCCCCCACATATAATGCACCCTGACATGTGCCCCTCACATATAAAGCCCCCCTGTACTGTGCCCCTCACATATAATGCCCCATGTCTGGTGCCTCTCACATATAATGCCCCCCTGACATGTGCCCCTTACTTATAATGCCCCCCTGTTATGTGCCCCTCACTTATAATTTGCCCCCCCTCCCACCAAGTTATAATAATTCCCCTGTACCATATGGCGCCCGAGCACCTCTCTCCACATTTCTCATACAATGCTCCATTCTTGCAGTGACGTGATCTCCGGGCGACGACGCAATGATGTGACATCATCACGCCGGCCTGCCATGGATGGCGTCCCCGTGGCTCACACTCCAAGAATGGAGCAGCGTGTGAGAAATGTGAGGGAATGGTGGAGCGGGATAGCTGACAGCTCCCGCTCCACCACCATACTATAATATAGGAGGGGCAACAATCTCAGGGGGGACAATTGACCCATTGCCCCCCCTGGATCCACCACTGACAGCATGGAGGTGATAGAGCCTCAAGTTTGAGGCTTGATTAGGGTGTGCCCAGGCACACCCAGCACACCCGATGCGCACGCCTATGAGGTACACCTGATAGTCTCACAATACTTGAATTGCACCACACACTAGTTGAGAATTACACAGCAGAGGCTTAGGATAGGGAGTGTCAGCAGTCAGGTAAGTGTCTGCCAGACTGCTAGGGGAGCTGAAGAACAAACCGAGAGTCAAGTCCAAGAGGATCCAGAGACTCAAGTGACAAGTGTGCCTCTGTCTGAAACAGAATCTTCAGTAAAACCAGAAACGGATCAGGTACTGGAACCTGGGTTCCATCAGCCAGCTGAAGATGAGCCCAAGGTGTAGCCCCACCTTGGGCTCATCTTCAGCTGGCAGAGTTGTGCAGTCATCTGGAAGAGGTGACTGGAAAAGAAGCTACAGAGATGTCTGTCAATAATGCAGAAGTACTGAAGAGAGTACACAAGGAGCCGGGTGCTGTGCTTACTGTCATAGACAGAGTCCTGAGTGAAGGAGATGTATTGTCTGGACCAGAGATGGATCGTGACCAGGAAGGTCGAACCACTGAACCAGATGATATTGCAGACCCAGGAGCTCTTGATGTTTCTGCGAGTGAGCGGAGACACGGTGGTGAAGTGAAAGAGAAGTCTGCCAGAGAGCAAAGAAACAGTCCAGAGAGACTGTTCGAGGACTACCCTGAGGCCCAAGGGGCCAAGATCCTTGCAAAGGGGATGACAACTCCTAAAGGAGGAGAAGAGTTGGAACGAGTTGGCTTGAAAGAGCAGGAAGCAAAGCTTCAGCTGCAGAAAAATTAGTTTGCAGCTCTGCAGGATGAACTGTCCTGCTCCCAGGAAGAATTGGAGAGTCTGGCCAAGCAGGTCTCATTCAAGGATGAAGAAGTGAATGTCCTGTGTGAGGCATATCTGGCTTTACAAAGTGATTACAAGACTAGGTTGGTAGCCATGGAAGAGCTGGAGAAGGAGAAAGTAGTAATGGCTCATAAGGTGCAGAGCCTGGAGGCGCAGAACAAAACGCCCCTTAAGTCTCAAGCAGCTACCTTGGATTCACTGGGAACTCAGCTCTCTGAACAAGAGGCTCAGCTAAAAGTATATGAACAGAAAGTGTCCAAGATTGTGCAGTTGAATAAAAACAATGAACAGATGATAGAACAACTGCTGTCCCTGGAGGATACTGTCAAAAACTTGACAGAATTGCTGGAAAGTGAGAAGGTGAACTCTGCTAAGCTCAAGAGTGAGAAGCAGAAACATTTAAAGCTACTCGAGACTGAGATGCTTTCTCTAAAGGTGGCGGAGTCTTAGAAATAGACTCATGAAACGGTAGAGTCTGAAGACCATGAGAGGAAGCCATTTAAGTAGTCCTCTGAACCTGAGACTGAGGTGTAACCCTATGAAAGGTCTTCTGAAGCTGCAGAGATATGGACACTGGATGATGAAAATGCTGAGGCAGAGAAGTTCTCTGAGGCAGAAGCTAAAACCAGAGATAACTGCAGAAGTCCTGCAAATGGGTGATACAGGCTTGGTTGGCCACCAGCAAAGTTCAGGCAATGGCCGTACCGGTGACAGAAGAAGACATTTGCCTGGAGCATCTGCCTTGTCCGCACCTAGTGTCCAGAGCACTGCACAGAGCAAAGTGAAGAACCTGGCGTTGGAAAGGTGTGACATGAATAGAGTCTTTTACAAGGAATTTGTCAAAGATGACCAAAAGTTTTGTGCTTGGTGGCTGATGAAAGTATGAATGAAAGAAGGGTGCGCCATTCAAGTGGTGCATATAAAATCTGCTGAAGAAGTAAGCCAAGTGCCTCAAAACCTGTTGGACGAAGTTGTTCAAGGAAAAGGAAAGGCAATTGGACTCTACCTTTTGAATACAAGTGCTCCTTCCCGGTGGTCTGAGCAGAGGGGAGGGGGGGGGGGGGGTGGGGGGAATATGTGACACTGTGGCAAGGGAAGGGTGTATTTCCCTAGCTAACCCTGGAGAAAGGGGAAGTGTGTTTAAAAGGAAGTCAGCCAGAATAGTTGGTGCTATCCCTAGAAGACAGCAAGATGGCTGTAGGGGGGAGGCAGGGGTCCTGGTGAGGAACATACAGCCCAAGCTGTGAGTGGCCCTAAGAGTGATGTGGTTGAGACACACAGCAAGAGGTTGCAAATGCTATGTGTGAACAGTGAGTAGAAGGTTGCAGGAGGCATAAGTTTAACTGGCCGGGAAAAGCCCACCAGTTGATAGTTAGGGCACGCTGGATTGTTTAGTTAGTGACTAGACGGTCTAGGGTTTTGTTTGTTCCTGTCTCATGCTTGTATTTATCCTGCAACCTGTCTAATAAAGCTGGCGAGGGGCCGGACTTGCATAAGGTACTGTTGTTTGCCTGCTGATTGAAGTGGAAACGTGTCCTGTGGCGGTGTCAAGAACAATCTCAGAGCTATCCCAAGGGAGAAATGCTTACAACATGTATAGAAGAAAGAGGAGACAGAGGGGATATGATAGAAACTTTGATTTTATATATATATATATATATATATATATAAATGCCTAGAATGTGGATGCATAGAATAGCCTTCCTGCAGAAGTGGTCGCTGCCAATACAGTGAAGGATTTTAAGCATGTATGGGATAGGCATAAGACTATCCTTCATATAACACAGGGCCCAGGACTATTCATAGTATTCAGGATATTGGACAGATTAGATGGGCCAAATTATTCTTATCTGCTAACATATTCTATGTTTCAGCTCCAGACAATTGCTTCCTGTGTCAATTAGGCCTGCTATAAAGCACATATGTACATTTTGTGCAGCTCTGACAAGATGGCTGCCCCAATAATAAAATATACAAAACATGAAATAAATAAAAGGATTACAATCAGAAAATTTAAACAAGTCACAAGCCTTGAGTGCCCATTCATCTGTAGTGCCCTTAGTCCCGAATATAATGCATGTCAATGGGGTTTTATACAATGCCATTCATGTACTGTGCAGATTTGTGAACCTACAAAGTTCAGCTAAGGTAAACTGATGAAAGCTAAACATTGTCTATATTCTGGACAATCCCCATTCATGATAAAATCTGAAATTTCTGTAACCTTAAAACCAACATGCAGACTACTTAGAATATGTAAGAGCAGACGATACACAGTCTGCATGTAGCGGCATGCATCTGGATTAAGTGAGATTTTCCCATTAAGTAACTAAAAGCTCTTGTTTGGCACACAGTATCTTCCGTAAAATCTGCTTTAGTCGTCTCATAAAATCAGGTCAGTGGAGAGCGTAGTGTGTTCTGCTAATTCAGGTTTATATCATTCAGCGATCATTATGGTATATAGGACTAGTGCTGGAAATAAGAGGCGTTTGTCATTAGCGCAGCGTGCCGAGAATATTAACTCATTAAGTATTTACATCTTTCACAGCAATTTCTATCTGCAGTGAAAAAAAGAAAACTACATGGCTAAAACTGCGCAATACATGTAGGTCACCAGACGGTTTATCCCTGCTATTTATGAACAGGCTCTGTGATTGAATGGACATGAAGGCAGCGCTCCATTCATCACATTGACTGCTAACTGTAATGTAAAAGCTATTGTGTAACTAATAGAGAAGCAGGACGGAGATCTCTGTAAGCTAGGTAGTGAAGTGTTACTTCTCCCTGCTCGTTTTAACTTCTGGCATGTCAAAAGGTTTAACCCCTTAAGGACTCAGCCCTTTTTCACCTTAAGGACTCAGTCCTTTTTTGCAATTCTGACCACTGTCACTTTATGCATTAATAACTCTGGGATGCTTTTACCGATTATTCTGATTCCAAGATAGTTTTTTCATGAGATATTTTACTTTATGTTAGTGGTAAATTTTTGTTGATACTTGCATCATTTCTTTGTGAACAATTCCAAAATGTGATGAAAAAATTGAAAATTTAGCATTTTTCTAACTTTGAAACTCTCTGCTTGTAAGGAAAAGGGATATTAAAAATAAATTTTATATTGATTCACAAATACAATATGTCTACTTTCTGTTGACATCATAAAGTTGACATGATTTTACTTTTTGAAGACATTAGTGGGCTTCAAAGTATAGCAGCAATTTTCTAAATTTTAACTAAAATTTTAAAATCTGAAGTTTTTAGGGACCAGTTAGGTTTGAAGTGGATTTGAGGGGCCTTTCTATGAGAAAACCCCATAAATGACCCCATTATTGAAACTACACCCCTCAAAGGATTCAAAAACACATTCAGAAAGTTTGTTAACCCTTTAGGTTTTTCACAAGAGTAGCAGCAAAGTGGAGGAAAAAAATCAAAATCTGCATTTTTTACACTAACATATTCTTGTAGCCTGATTTTTTTCATTTTTAAAAGTGGTATTAGGTGAAAAAGCCCCCCAAAATTTGTAGCCCAATTTCTCTTGAGTATGGAAATACTTCATATGTTGACATAAAGTGCTCTGTGGGCTCACAACATGACTCAAGAGGGAAAGAGCAACTGTGGGATTTTTGAAAATGTTGCTGTCATGGTTTTTGGGGGCCATGTTGCATTTAGGAAGCCCCCATGGTGCCAGAACAGCAAAAAAAAAACAAAAAAAAAAAAAACACATGGCATACTATTTTGGAAACTACACCCCTCAAGGAACGTAACACGGGGTATAGTAAGCCTTAACACCTCACAGGTGTTTGACGACTTTGCATTGAATTTGGACGTGAAAATGGAAAATTAGATTTTTAACACTAAAATGATGGTGTTACCCCAAATTTTTTATTTTCACAAGGGGTAATAGGAGAAAACGGACCCTTAAATTTGAAGCCCAATTTCTCCCATTTAAGAAAACGCCCCATATGTGGACGTTAAGTGCTCTGCTAGCGCACTAAAGGTGTCAGAACAGAAGTCTTTTTGAGAGAGAATTTTGCTGAAATGGTTTTTGGGGGGTATGTTGCATTTAGAAAGTCCCCATGGTGCCAGAACAGCAAAAAAAAAACAAAAAAAAAAAACACATGGCATACTATTTTGGAAACGACACCCCTCGAGGAACATAACAAGGGGTATAGTGAGCCTTAACACCTCATAGGTATTTAACGACTTTGCATTGAAGTTGGACGTGGAAGTGGAAAATTTGATTTTTAACACTAAAATGATGATGTTACCCCAATTTTTTCTTTTTCACAAGGGGTAATTGGAGAAAATGGACCCAAAAATTTGAAGGACTATTTTTCCTGGTTAAGAAAATGCCCCATGTGTGGACGTTAAGTGCTCTGCTGGGGCACTACAGGTCTCAGAACAGAAGGAGCGCCATTGGTCTTTTGAAGAGAGAATTTTGCTGAAATTGAAGTCGGGGGCTATGTGCATTTTCAAACCTCCCAATGAGCCAGAACAGCAGAAACCCCCCACATGTGACACCATTTTGGAAACTAGACCCCTCCAGAAACGTAACAAGGGTTACAGTGAGTACTTACACCTCACAGATTTTTTGAACAGTGGGCTGTAAAAGTGAAAAATTTGATTTTTAACACTAAAATGATGTTGTTACTCTAAATTTTTCATTTTCACATGGTGTAATATCAGATAATGGACCCCAATCTTTGAAGCCCAATTTCTCCCGATTAAGAAAATGCTCCATAGGTGAATGTTAAGTGCTCTGCTGGCGCACTACAGGTCTCAGAACAGAAGGAGTGCCATTGGTCTTTTAAAGAGAGAATTAGACCCCTCCAGGAATGCAACAAGGGTTACAGTGAGTACTTACACCTCACAGGTTTTTTGAACAATGGGCCCTAAAAGGGAAAAATTTGATTTTTAATACTAAATTTTAAATTTGTAGCCCAATTTCTCCAGAATAAGGATATACCCCACATATGGCAGTCAAGCACTATGCAGGTGCAAAACAGGGCTTAAGAGTGAGACAGCACCAATGAGATTTGAGGCCTAAAGTGGTGCTTTGCACTGCAATGGTTGAGGTTCTGACATAAAATCTAAAAAAAAAAAAACCCCAGCAAGTGACCACAATTTTGAAACTACACCACTCAAGGAAGGTAACAAGGGGTGCAGTGAGTACTTATACCTCACAGGTTTTTTGAACAGTGGTCCGTAAAATGAAAAATTTGATTTTTTACACTAAAACGCTGGGGTTACCCAATTTTTTACATTTTCACAAGGGGTAATTGGAAAAATTGGGTTACAAATTTTGGAGAGCTTTTTCTCCTGACTATGGAAACACATCCACATATGGGGTAACGTGTTGGACAGGCGCACAACAAGGCTCAGAAGTCAAAGAGGTCTGTTTGCATTTGAGGCCTATGGCATATCAATAGCTGACGGTTACATACATTCAGAGGAAAAGACAAAAATAAAACACCCACATGTGACACCATTACAGAAAGTACCCACCCTGAGGAATGGGTATAGGGGTAAAGAGGACATTTTAAACGTACGGGTGTTTCCTAAATTTATTTTCCAGGAATGGATGAAGGGTAGCTTTTGAACATTGCAATTTTCAACCTATGCTCTGCTTCATCTTTCTGGGAACAACTAACATGTGACTCCGAATTGTCGCCTGAAAATACGACAGAGCTCATGAGCGAGAACTCTTCGCATTTGAGGCCGATGTTTGTTATGGACAGTTACATACATTCAGAGGAAAATACAAGAAAGGAACACCCACATGTGAGCCTATTACAAACAGTACACCCCCTAGGGAAGGTATATAGGGGTGAAGTGGAGATTTGGAACAGATGGGTGTTCCCTAAATTTATTTTCCAGGAATGGATGAAGTGTACTATGGGGGGGGAATGAAAATTGCAATTCCCAGAATGAAAGTAATATGATATGCTAATTCCCAGAATGAAAGTAAATATGATGCCCACCCCAAATGCTGTGATCGGAATCATCATTATGGGAATGTGATGTGTGGGGCCGTCCCTATTCTGTTACCTCAAATGTGCACCCCGCTCAGGTGGGGAGAGAGTGCTGAGCATTTGAGACAACTGCAAACCCCCAATGCTGTGTCCCATGACCCTTTTTATCAGCGGTATTGGGATATAGTTTTTCTTTTTTTTTTTGGGGGGGGGGGGGGTGTTTGGTTTTAAAATTTGTAGGACAATGTACTCTGGACTGGTACATTGGAGTATAATTCAGGGCAATTAAAATCAGGGAAAAGGATTAAAAATGTAGTGCTCCGTGTAAGTGTGATACTCCCTGAAGCAGTTTTTAATGCAGAGGCCCGGATGATCGGGGCAAGTGTTACACTGAGTGCTGGTGTCCTTCCAAATCCCCCTCCTGTGACACACTCTGCATTTTTTCTGGGATCGTCCCTTCTTTTCAGTGTGGGGGACCTCACCTGGAAAGTGTTGACTGGGGACGATCTGGGGCACTGAAGTTCCAGAGGTGCTCTGACCCGCTCCTTGGCAGTCACCAAAGATGAGGGCCTTTTAAACTACCTCTTGAAACTGCAGGAATGTCCCTGTGTTGCCAGCGTACTGGGACAGTACAAAAGAGTTGTACATGGCAACCTGTACCATGTAGACTGCAATTTTTTTGTACCATACCCATGTTTTCCGCATGGCATCATATGGCTTGAGGACTTGATCAGAAAGATCAACTCCCCCCATAGACCGATTGTAGTTCAGAATACAATCGGGCTTGAGGACCGGTCTCGCGGTACCTCGCACAGGGACAGGGGGGCTGCCGTTCCCATGAATTGTGGTGAGCATAAGGACATCCCTCTTGTCCTTATACCTGACCAGCAACAGGTTTTCACGGGGGATAGGAGAGTGTAGGGGATGGGGCGGAAGGCCTCTTTGATTCTTCCGGACTGTCCCACAAGCGACCGTGGATCTGGCAGCGAGGGATGTGAAGAGAGGGATACTAGTATAAAAGTTATCCACATAAAGGTGATAACCTTTCTCTAGCAATGGGTGCAAAAGGCACCAAACGATTTTCCCGGTAACACCCAGAGTGGGGGGACATTCTGGGGGTTCAAAACGGGAATCTCGTCCTTCATACACTATAAACTTGCAAGTGTACCCTCAGGTACTCTTGCAAAGTTTATACATCTTCACGCCATACCGCGCTCGCTTGGTGGGGATGTATTGCCGGAAGCTGAGTCTCCCCTTAAAGCTGATGAGAGACTCATGAATAGCGACCTACCGCCCCGGGACATAGGCCTCCCAAAATTTGGGGGGGCATGCCGCATTATCAGCCTAATGCAAACATTTCTGAATGGCCTCGAACCGGAGATGTGTCATGGCCATATCGTAAAGTGGGGTCTGGTAAAGGATGTCTCCACTGCAGTATTGCCGGACACTGGGTTTTTTAACTAGACCCATATGCAGCATGAGGCCCCAAAAGGTCCTCATTTCGGCTGCATTGATGGCGTACCATCCATTGGAATCAATTAGAGGTAGAAACAGACAGTCTGGCACTGCGACTTCACACACCTGCGGACTTTCCAATTGTGGTGGCGGATGAGAGGACACTGTCCCATGGGAGTGTAGGGTGTCTATAGTGTCGTTGTGCAGGATAATTAAGGGCGCTGTTAACCCTTGTCAGTCGTGATGCCAGGGTGAGGGTTAAATACTGTGTTTCTTGATAGGCCTATTGCCACCCTTCCCAAAAGCAATAGGTGATGCAGAAAATAAAGGATTGTCCACAACCGCTGTTAACTGAAAACTTGCAGGAACTTTTACTGAGGAGTTTCTGTGCATGAAGTAACAGTAACAGTCCTGATAACAGAGTCTCTTTACATCAGGCTTGAGCAGCTATTCACAGTCAGTTGGGATCATATAAGCCCAATTTGGCTTGTGGAGAATTGTATAGCAGAGATCCAATGGATTTAGGGGAATATTGAGGTCCAGTGATCCTGCGATGAATAGCGGGGAATTGCTTAGTCTATCCACTATGCTATAGACCTAGGCCGCAAGGCTTTGGCCTAGTAATTAGTCTTGTAAGCTGCGGAGGTCCTACCTCTTCCAGAGTCAGCAACCCAAGAGAGGGATCAAGATGGCGCGGGTCCCTTATATGGGCAGGGGCTGGCCGTTTTGGATTGGTCCGTAACGACTGTCACTCACTGTTACAGTGCATTGTGGGTGAATACGTCACGGGAACCTCCCAAGATCCTGTAGCAAAACCATAGAGTTTCTACTTAATCGCGTGACCCGCAGGTCCTGCTATGCTCCAAACAGGTAGATAACTAAATATACACATTTTTATACTTATAATTATATAAATATTAACCCCTTAAGGACCGGAGGTTTTTCCGTTTTTGCATTTTCGTTTTTTGCTCCTTGCCTTTAAAAAATCATAACTCTTTCAAATTTACACCTAAAAATCCATATGATGGCTTATTTTTTGCGCAACCAATTCTAATTTGTAATGACGTCAGTCATTTTGCCCAAAAATCTATGGTGAAGCGGGAAAAAAAATCATTGTGCGACAAAATTGAAAAAAAAACGCTGTTTTGTAACTTTTGGGGGCTTCCGTTTCTACGTAGTACATTTTTCGGTAAAAATGACACCTGATATGTATTCTGTAGGTCCATACGATTAAAATGATACCCTACTTATATAGGTTTGATTTTGTCGTACTTTTGGAAAAAATCATAACTACATGCAGGAAAATTAATACGTTTAAAATTGTCATCTTCTGACCCCTATAACTTTTTTATTTTTCCATGTATGGGGCGGTATGAGCGCTCATTTTTTGCGCCGTGATCTGAAGTTTTTAACGGTACCATTTTTGCATTGATAGGACCTATTGATCACTTTTTATTCATTTTTAAATGATATAAAAAGTGACCAAAAATGCACTATTTTGGACTTTGGAATTTTTTTGCGCACACGCCATTGACCGAGCGGTTTAATTAATTATATATTTTTATAATTCGGACATTTCCGCACGCGGTGATACCACATATGTTTATTTTTATTTTTATTTACACTGTGTTTTTTTTTTTATTGGAAAAGGGGGGTGATTCAAACTTTTAATAGGGGAGGAGTTAAATGATCTTTATTCACTTTTTTTTTTCACTTTTTTTTTGCAGTGTTATAGGTCCCATAGGGACCTATAACACTGCACACACTGATCTTCTATGTTGATCACTGGTTTCTCATAAGAAACCAGTGATCAACGATTCTGCCGGATGACTGCTCTTGCCTGGATCTCAGGCACTGAGCAGTCATTCGGCGATCGGACAGCGAGGAGGCAGGAAGGGGCCCTCCCGCTGTCCTGTCAGCTGTTCGGGATGCCGCGATTAGCCGCGGCTATCCCGAACAGCCCGACTGAGCTAGCCGGGAACTTTCACTTTCACTTTTAGCCGCGCGGCTCAGCTTTGAGCGCGCGGCTAAAGGGTTAATAGCGCGCGGCGCCGCGATCGGTGCTGCGCGCTATTAGAGGCGGGTCCCGGCTTCACTATGACGCCGGGCCCGCCATGATATGACGCGGGGTTACTGTGTAACCCCGCGTTATGTCAGAAGAGCAGGACCAAGGACGTACCGGTACGTCCTTGGTCCTTAAGGGGTTAAATAAAACTGCTATATACTTATTGACTAAGTGAGAGGTGACAAGGGGAGATCTACAAAAGAGGGACCCCGACGTCCTAGGGACTCTGGCTATGGGGACCTCTTACACAGGTATCGTATATAATACGGTACCGGAACACCACACAATGATCCGGCACACTATAGCAGCATCCAGGTGAACGTGGAAACAAATGGTGGTGCAAAGCTTGCGTGAGAGGTATAGGTGCAATATCAAATCCAATCAAAAGAAAGTAACTCAAGCGCACTCACCATTTATGTTGCTTCTTCAATATTCTTTATTGCGGAAGAGGTCAAACAGGGCTACCATCAGATTGGCAAAGTCGTCACTAAAAAAAAACTGAAATAGTCCATTTCTGCGGAGTCAGAAACAGGGGCTTCTGCGGGGTCAGAAACAGTGTATCGGGGTATACACATGGGACACACGCACCCTCATTTTACCAAGGATATTAAAAAGTTTTTTACCCAAATATCCTTGGTAAAATAAGGGTGCGTGTTATAGGCCAGTGCGTGGTATACCCCGATAAATACGGTAGCTACCTGCATTAGTTGTAATATATACTTATTTCACACACTATTTTTAACACCTCACCATAAGTTGCAATTCAGACTACAATTTTCTCGATGTCATGTCAACCCACTGGTGTATATGTGAATAGATGTATAAAGTCTGACAGCGTTATGCAGGCGGATCGAATACACGGGTCTACAATAAATAATTGTCTTACCATTTGTAATATATATTTGTTTAACACACCATTTCCAACATGTCTTTATAAGTAACAATTCAGATCACAATTTACACCATCTCATGACTACCTATCGATGTGTGTGTGAATACCAACATAGGGCCCGGCAGCGGTACACTGGCAGATTGTCTGCAAGGGTCCATAATTAATAATTTTTCCCTTACACACAAAGGTCATAAACTTTGGTAGATATAATATTTGTCAGTTATCACAAATGTATTTAGAATAAAGTATACATAAGAATTTATTTATATGTTACTGATATCGAAAGATTCCTGTTCCCATTGAAATCCATGAATCCAATACATTGTTTTTGTGTGCTTTAAGTCCATTCCACAGGTTTAATCCACCTCATACCAATGAAAAAAAAATGTGGACTGACCATATAAAAAGAGTCTTTACTGCTGTCTGAGATATCTTTTGCCTACTGAGGAAGGGGTCGACCCAAGCACCCTGAAACACGTCTAGGTTTAGACTCTGTCTGAACAGAGCAATAGAAAGACGCACTGCTCCTACAGAAGCCGTCACACCTATTGGAACAAGTCGTTTATCCACCTGCTGCCCGAGCTGGGAGTCTCACTTACCTGCCGCATAGACCTGTTTCTATACGCTGCCATTTGCACAAGAGTTCCATTCTAACTAATCCAGCAGAGGTCTGACACCATCACACCCGCACGCCGCCGCTACGACCTCCGACGTGGGAGCCACATGCCAGAGCCCCGCTATTAGACGGACTCAAGCCAACGCACAGCAGCTAAACCTTCAGCTACAATATATCAACTTTAACTTATACCACCTTCTGCCCGTCACAGTACGGAGACCAGCGGACAGGGTGAGAGACATTTAACCCCTTAAATAATCTTAAGCAGCTCAGTTTGATAACTTCAAAGACTGTTCCATTATTTTAGCCATCCAATTGCCGGATTAACAACTTATGCCGGATAACCGGCCAATGATTTAACAACAGCAGTGATACATACATTTACATACACCATTAGGTCCCAATGGTAAAATATCATATAAACTATTGCTCTATCAGTTCTGTTTGTTTTATTAACCAAATTTTAAATTGTTTTAATATTGTGAATAACATTGTATAATAAATCATTTTTTGCATTCATATCAACCAAACTGTCTACAGTTTTTATCATGTATCATCCTTGAGGTGTGGTTAAAATATTATTATTATTTTATATTACATGTTGATCAGTGGGGATTGATCTTTTTTAACCGCAAATACCTCGGACGTTGGTTGTGAGCTGCACACACTAGTTTTCTTGTATTCAGAGGGTGCATGGTAAGGTTATATTCAGAGAGCACAGTATGTGGTAGTATTATATGGAAAGGGTACAGTGTGTTGTAGTAATATATTCAGAGGTACGGTGTGTAGTAGTATTAAATTCAGAGGTTACAGTGTCTGGCGGTTTTATATACAGAGGGTACGGTGTGTGGCTGTATTATATTCAGAGGGTACAGTGTGTTGTAGTAATATATTCAGAGGGTTCAGTGTGTAGTAGTATTATATTCAGAGGTTACGATGTGTGGCGGTTTTATGTACAGAGGGTACGGTGTGTGGCTGTATTATATTCAGAGGGTACAGTGTGTTGTAGTAATATATTCAGAGGGTTCAGTGTGTAGTAGTATTATATTCAGAGGTTACGGTGTGTGGCGGTTTTATGTACAGAGGGTACGGTGTGTGGCTGTATTATATTCAGAGGGTACAGTGTGTTGTAGTAATATATTCAGAGGGTTCAGTGTGTAGTGGTATTTTCAGAGTGTGCAGTGTGTCAGAATTATATTCAGAGGATGTGTGCCAGTATTATATTCAAAGGATACGGTGTTTGGCAGTATTATAATTAAAGATGAGCGAATCGAACTTGACGAACCAGAATTCGTTATGAATTTCATGAAAAATTTGAATCGCAGCGAATACGAATATCGCTGCGATTCTATCACACGAATCGCTTCATTAAACTCCATTTTACAGCATTCCAGGCTATTGTAGAGCTAAGATGGCGGATCCACACGTGAGTACATGGGGCAGGGGATTATGGGAGGGCGGGAAACAGCGGCGGAAATGAAGGTAGAAGGGCTGACCCTGAATCACATGTGAGATGCAGCCTATCAGTGTTCACTGACCCCTGTGATGTCACAGCCCCTATATAATCGGCGGGCATCTTGCCTCTCTTCATTTCATCTATGCACTCAGATGGAGAGGACGGGACTGTGTATGTGTGAATAGCTCATACCACAGCGTTACACTGCAACTGCTAGTCACATCAGCATTAGGGAAAGGCAGGAGTGCAGAGTGCTGTGCTGTTACTCTGAGAAGGATCATTGATAGCTAAACCTCCTATTCACATTATTGAGCATTGCAGCAGAGAGGGGCAGATAGCTGTCAGCTGCCTCATACAGATCTCCAAGCTGCTTGAACTTTCTGAAGCATCTTATCTCCTCATTTTTCAGCTCTATTGAGTTTTTTTTTCGCTCTACAAATGTTCTGCTGCTCAGAATTGTGTGACAGAGTGCAATTTAGGGTTTAATCCCTGGATTTTTTTTTTTGGTGGTGCTGCACTGTTGGGTCCTGCTGCTGTTCAGAAATAAGTCATATTAGTGTGGACTTTAGTGCCTTTTTACCATTTTTCACCTGTTACTCTGTCTCTGTGCTAAATTCAGTGTTATACCACATGTTATACACCTGCCGGTGTATTAAAGAAAAACATTTTTTTCCTGAGTACAAATACGCTTAACAGTGGCCTTATCATTGCAAAGGGCCTACATACAAGCAAATAGCATACTATTTAGTACCTGTATTTCTGTTTTATACCACACGTTATACACCTGCCGGTGTATTAAAGAAAAAAGGTTTTCCTGCGTAAAAATACGCTTTTTCAGTGGCCTTATCATTGCAAAGGGCCTAAATTCAAGCAAATAGTGTACCATATACCACCTTTTTTCTGTCTCGGTGCTAAATTCAGTGCTATTCCACACATTAGTATACACTGGCTGGTGTATACAACATAAAAAGAGTTTTTTTCTGCGTATAAATGCACTTAACAGTGCGGTCATCATTGCAAAGGGCATACATACAACAAAGGAGTGTACTATTTAGTAACTGTTATTCTGTCTAGGGCCTATATACTTTGAAAGGACAGCCGTAAGTAATCGCCTGCTGCTGTTCTATACCCTCATAAACACACTAAGTATGTCAGGCAGGGAAGTGCCAGGACGTGCACAGAGAAGGGTCAGAGGCCTACATACGTCAGGCAGAGTTGGCAGCAGACTTGGGGCGAGTGGCAGCAGGAGTCGCAGCAATAGGCCTGAGCTCCCGTTAACACCCAGCGGTCGTGTCGTTGACCCATCTATCCTCGTCAATTGGTTTGCACACTCATCATCACAAGCGACATCTGACATCCCCAGTCAAGAGTCGTGGGTTCCTCAGACACAACCCTCAGTTGGCATGGCCTGGGAGCAGTCCCTGTAATCCCATTGCCTTTGTCCTATGATGTTCCCTCTCCCAAAGAAGTATCTCATGCTTTGGGTTCAGCTCCACTATTTAGCGAGGACGATGTAATAGAGGACATTCAGCATCTAATGGGCAGCCAAGAATGTGAGGAGACATGCGACCCTTGCTCCGCAAGGCTGCCAAGTAGTGATGCGGAGAGTGGCGTGGGAGGCGGTGTTTCAATTGCTCAGGGTCCTGAGGCAGACACTGTTGTGGAACACGAGGAGGACATCAGTGATGTGCACACATCTTTTGATGATGATGAAGCCGATCGCAATTGGGAGCCGGGTGCAGAAGCCGGGGCTTTATCATCATCAGGAGAAGAGATTTGCTCTTTGTCTATGAGGCAGCAAGGCGGTAGCACGGTTGGCAATCAGCGTGGTGGTGGCAGTAGTGGAAATTCAGGAGCCAAACGTGCCAGGGGGAGACCACCTGCTTCACGGCATGCTACCACTCAGGGAGGTAGTGGAACAGGGGTTCCTGGAGACAGCGCCAATAGCAGTGAAATAGTGCGAACTACGGGTGGGAAAATCAGCTACTCTGCGGTGTGGTTGCTCTTCATAAAGAATCCGGAGGACCTTAGCGTAGTCACATGCAAAATCTGTGGGCAGAAAGTGAAGCGTGGCCAGGGTCCCAATCTCGTCACCACGGCCCTGCGTCAACACATGATTCACCACCATAAAGCGGCCTGGGATAACCGTGGCTCCGAGGTAGTGGTCCAGCCTGCTGCATCACCCAGTGGCCATCCGCTCCCTCCGTCATCCAGCCAAGGCTCCACCACCTCAGCCGAAGGGAGCATTGTGTCAAACCATCCTTCTTGCGCTCCTGCTTCCTCCGCTCGTAGTCAGCCATTCCGCCAACAATCGATCGGCGAAGCCATGTCCAAGAGACAACAGTATGCGCCCACTCATTCAATGGCGCAGAAGTTGAATGTGCTTCTGTCCAAGTTGCTGGTGTTGCAGTCCCTCCCTTTCCAACTGGTGGACTCTGCAGCTTTCAGGGAATTGATGGCTTGTGCCGAGCCGAGGTGGAGAGTCCCAAGCCGTCATTTCTTTGCGAAGAAGGCAGTACCAGCCCTGCATAAGTTTGTACAAGAGAAGGTGGGCCAGTCCTTGAGCCTGTCGGTGTGTTCAAAAGTGCATGGCAGTGCCGACGTGTGGAGCTGTAACTATGGGCAGGGACAATACATGTCTTTTACAGCCCACTGGGTAAATGTTGTTCCTGCACAGCCACAGCAGCAACTTGGACAGGTCACACCGCTTCCTCCTCCACGCTCTCGCTCCCAGGCAGTTGGTCCTTTTACAGTGTGCGCCTCCTCCTCCTCCTCCCCCCCCCCCCCGTGTCCTCGGCCTCCACTGCACATCCAAATTTCGGTGGCCCTTCATTGTACCACGTGTGTAGGGCACAGCTGTGTCAAGCCGTCCTTCACATGGGTTGCCTTGGCGAACGGAGTCACACAGGGGAGGAACTGCTGAAGTTCATTAGGGAAGAAATCCGAGTATGACTTGCTCCACGAAATCTGGAAATGGGAACCATGGTGACCGACAATGGGAAGAACATTGTGGCCGCGCTGCGACAAGGAAGTGTGAACCATTCACCCTGCATGGCACATGTGTTGAATCTGGTTGTCAAGAAGTTCATCAAGTCTTCACCCCATTTGCAAGACGTCCTGACAATGGCAAGGAAACTGTGCATGCACTTCAGCCACTCGTACACCGCCAAGCACACTTTGCTTGAGCTGCAGAACGGTATCCCACAACATAGTCTCATTTGTGACGTTGCCACACGTTGGAATTCCACCCTCCATATGTTAGACAGACTATACGAACAAGGAAAACCCATCACAAATTTTTTGATGATACAAGCAGATAGGAGTACTCCCCTGTGTAACTTCAATGTGAACGAGTGGCAGCTCATACGTGACACCTGCCGTTTGCTGAGGCCCTTTGAGGAAGCCACATTTTTTGTTAGTCGCTCGAATTACCCCATGAACAACGTAATTCCACTCCTACATTTACTCCAAAAAATTATTGAAAACATGGCTGGTCACGGCAATGGAGATGTTGCGCCTACATCAGAAGGCTACATGAGTCCTGTGGGGGATGAACTGGAGGAGGATGATGAGGGGCAGAGCGAAGAACAGTTCACGGGGGATGAGATGGCCGGTGTTTCTGGTCATTGGACAGGAGAGGAGGAGCAGGAGCAGCCAGAGGAGCTGGAGGGTTATTACGAGGGAGGCGAGACAGAGGACAGAGACACACCGTGGCAGTATGCAGTGGAGATGGAGGCAGGTAGTCCCAGTAAGTCACTGTCACAAATGGCACGATGCATGCTGAGTTGCTTGCATAGTGACCCCCGAATTGTCAAAATTCGTCAGCGCGATGACTTCTGGATCTCCACCTTATTAGACCCTCACTACCGGCCCAGAATGGGGGCCTTTTTTACACCCACTGAGAGGGAGGACAAACTGACCTACTTCAGGGAGCTTCTACGTAGTCGGTTGGCCGATGCCTATCGGCCACATGGTCCATCCACTCACAGGTCTGACTCGGGGGGGGCCCTCTGCGCTCACCTTCCACTGCCATGGCTGCTGGGGAGGGGAGGGGTGGCAGGAGCAGTACCAGCTTAATCAGCAGAAGCCTGAGTCTACAGTCACTGATGAGTAGCTTCCTTCAGCCGCATAGTGAAGCTACTCATCAGCAGCAGGTGGACATGGAGCAGGACCTGAACCAGCAGGTGATGGCTTACCTCGACATGACCCTGCCAACAACCGTTGAAGATCCGCTGGACTTCTGGGCAGCCAAACTCGATTTATGGACGCAACTAGCGGAGTTTGCCATGGAAAAGCTGTCCTGCCCAGCCAGTAGTGTGCCATCAGAGCGGGTGTTTAGTGCAGCCGGGGCCATAGTCACCCAAAGGCGAACTCGTCTGTTCACTAAAAATGTGGAGAGGCTGACATTTGTCAATATGAATCAGGGATGGATCAGCCAGGATTTCCAGCCACCAATGACAGATGGGTCTGAGTAGATTGACCATGCTCCTACAACAAAATTTTCTCTATTGTGGTTGGTTATGAAACCCTCTGGGGCAGACCTGGGGATTGTACGGCCCGCTTGACACATACGTCCCTTTGATTGGCACTGACCGGCCCGCGCTGATTGGGGGACAACTATGCTGCCTGATCTGGGGGACATCTATGCTGCTTAATCTGGGGGACAAGTATGCTCCTAATCTGGGGGACATCTATGCTGCCTAATCTGGGTGACATCTATGCTGCCTACTCTGGGGGACAACTATGCTCCTAATCTGGGTGACATCTATGCTGCCTAATCTGGAGGACAAGTATGCTCCTAATCTGGGGGACATCTATGCTGCCTAATCTGGGGGACAACTATGCTCCTAATATGGGGAAAACTGAAGCTTCTGGCCTTGGGCCTATAATTTTTTTAAGTTTAGCAGTAGCTAAATACATGCTTAATGCAAATGTCAACATTGATCTTTAAATGTAAGGGGTTATGAAACCCTCTTGGGTACTGCGAATGACTGCTCCAGACTCATTCTGTGTCTTTCACAAACTACTTTCCTCCCTGGTGCCTCAGGCCTTGGGTCTATAATTTTTTGAAGTTTAGCAGTAGCTAAATACATGCTTAATGCAAATGTAAACATTGATCTTTAAATGTAAGGGGTTATGAAAACCTCTTGGGTACTGCAAATGCATGCTCCAGACTCATTCTGTGTCTTTCAGGAACTACTTGCCTCCCTGGTGCCTCTGGCCTTGGGCTTTAAATTTTTGGATGCTTAGCAGTAGCTAAATACATGCTTAATGCAAATTTCAACAATGATCGTTAAATTATCGGCGCTCTGCCAGGGCTTTCTCCTACCCCGCCTGGGCCGACCCGAGGACCTCACTAACCAACTCAGTAACTAATCCAATCGCTTATAGCGATGGGCGGTGTGTACAAAGGACAGGGACTTAATAAATGCCAGCTTATGACCCTCACTTACTGGTAATTCCTTGTTTTAAGATTAAATATAGCAATCACAGATCCCCATCACGAACTGGTTTCAGCGTCACGCACCTGTCCTTGAAAGATAGAGAGACGCTAATCCGTTCAGTGGAGCGCTAGTGCGGCCCAGGACATCTGAGGCCATAACACACCTGTTATTGCTCGATCGGGCAAGGTAAGGGGTTATTAAAGCCTCTTGGGTACTGCTGAGGCCTACTCCTGACTGCTCCTGGTGCAATGTATGGGGTAATTAAACACTCTTGGGTTGTGTTATTGTTAAATTTACTGGAACTTTTATCAGTGATAAAATTGAATTTTGCAGAATGCTAACCTTTACACAATGGAACGCTTGTTGCCTGTGATTTTTTAATGAAAAAAATAAATAAATAGATGGAGAGGGATTAACTCTGCTTAATCATTTTTGGCGAATAGAATCCTTTTGCCATCTGATTTTTTGGAGACACTTACACACATGTAATAATTTTTTTTAAACAAATTTCAAACATTGTGTGGTTTATTACTTTTGAGAAGAATGTCTTTGGGTGGCCACCTTGCTGTCTTCTGGGGATAGCACCAACTATTCTGTCTGACTTCCTTTTAAACACTCTTCCCCTTTCTGCTACCTTATTAATTAGGCCACAGGTGGAGGTTTCTCCAGGGTTAGCTAGGGAAATACACTCTTCCCTTGCCACAGTGTCACAATGTTGAGGTCCTTTAACCTTTCCTTGTAAGTTTTATCCTTTACCCTGCAATCCATGTGCTAGTTTAGTATCTCTTCTCTTAATTGTCTCAAAAGTATCTATATTCTTCTGGGTATAAGGCCTCCAGTACTGTGCACAATAGTCTGAATGAGGTTTTACCAGTGCTCTGTACAGCAGCATGAACACTTCCCTTTCTAGTGCTATTACCTTTCCCTATATACCCATGAGCACTTCCCTCTCTAATGCTTATACCTATCCCTATTCACCCATGAGCATTTGCCTCTCTACTGCTAATACCGCTCCTTATACATCCATGAACACTCTTCTCTACTGCTTATACCTCTCCCTATACATCCATGAGCACTTCTCTCTTTACTCCTAATACCTCTCCCTATACACCCATGAGCACTTCCCTCTCTACTGCTTATTCCTTCTCCCTATACACCCATGAGCACTTCCCTCTCTACTGTTAATACCTCTTTCTCTACACCAAATCATTTTGCTAGCAGACAAAGAACAAGTGTGTGCTCATTCATTGGCTGATCACAGGCCCTATGACACAGGACAATGTCGTCCTTCTCAGTACTACTCTGCCAGCTATCATCCTAAGAAGGATATTGTTATACAAAATTCTTGTCTCCAGGAGTGAGAACTTCATCTGTGTAGGAAAGGAGAATGTGGAAAAAGGGCCTTTTTGGAATACACAGATTTCATCATTGGCATACAGTTGGGACAGCGTTGCCTGTCTGCCACTTCAGTAAGACAGCAAAATGAAGTCTACAAAGTCTACATTGTGTACCTTTTTGCACAAAAAAATATATGTCATGAGCAATATCACTTAGCTATTTATCTCATGGCAGATACACAAACAACAGTTTTAATACTCTTAAAATTATGGTTCAATTACAATGTTTCACTTGTGCAATACTTTTGGTAAATTTGCAGTTTTCAAGCTCATTTTTCTCTATATGAGGAAATATAAGTTGCATCCAATCTGTACCCATTTGTAATGTCAGTATTCAAAACTCCTGTTACGCCGAGCGCTCCGGGTCCCCGCTCCTCCCCGGAGCGCTCGCAACATCCTCGCTACTGCAGCGCCCCGGTCAGATCTACTGACCGGGTGCGCTGCGATACCGCCCCCAGCCGGGATGCGATTTGCGATGCGGGTGGCGCCCGCTCGCGATGCGCACCCCGGCTCCCGTACCTGACTCGCTCTCCGTCGGTCCTGTCCCGGCGCGCGGCCCCGCTCCCTAGGGCGCGCGCGCGCCGGGTCTCTGCGATTTAAAGGGCCACTGCGCCACTGATTGGCGCAGTTGGTCTAATTAGTGTGTTCACCTGTGCACTCCCTATGTATACCTCACTTCCCCTGCACTCCCTCGCCGGATCTTGTTGCCATTGTGCCAGTGAAAGCGTTTCCTAGTGTGTTCCTAGCCTGTGTTCCAGACCTCCTGCCGTTGCCCCTGACTACGATCCTTGCTGCCTGCCCCGACCTTCTGCTTCGTCCGACCTTGCTCTTGTCTACTCCCTTGTACCGCGCCTATCTTCAGCAGTCAGAGAGGTTGAGCCGTTGCTAGTGGATACGACCTGGTTACTACCGCCGCTGCAAGACCATCCCGCTTTGCGGCGGGCTCTGGTGAATACCAGTAGTAACTTAGAACCGGTCCACTAGCACGGTCCACGCCAATCCCTCTCTGGCACAGAGGATCCACCTCCTGCCAGCCGAATCGTGACAACTCCCATATGAAAAAAATAAGATTAATTCCCATATGAAAAGATTAAGTTTGCACTTTGCTTGTTGCACAACTCAAACTCTCTATAAGAGCACTATTGATCAGGGAAAAACGAAAACATGGATATTTTTTTTTTTATGGGCGCCGCCTGCTCTATTCACTGTGTAGAGATGTTAACTGGTAAATCCCTGTACCAACCGAATAATGAAGGAAAGTCATTTAGCATACATTACATTATTAAATAAATCAGTAAATTCAATTTCATGGAATATACATAATGTAACTTACTGATTTACCTAGGAGCCATGAAAACCTCAATGCACTCGCCAAATCAGCTGGAAATCAAACAGGATGAAATCATTTTTGTTCCACCAACACGATGGGCTCGTCCCGAAACCATGAAAATTCAGATTAGTCGTAGTCAGTAGTGATGAGCGGCAGAGGCCATATTCTAATTCACGATATTTTGTGAATATATTGACGATTATTCATCCTGTGTTTGTCAGAAAGAGAGACACTGCATAACCCCACTGCTAAAAGCGAGACCGTGGCCCTGGTGCAAAATCTGTATAAGGCTTGGTTCACACCACGTTTTCTTAAATACGGTTCCCGTATACGGTTGGGAGGAGGGGGGCGTGGCTTAATTGTGGCGCCCGCACTCAGCCGTATTCGGGAACCGTATTTAATGCAAGTCTATGAGCCGACCGGAGTGAACCGCAGCCTCCGGTCGGCTTCGTTTTCGGCCGTATGCGGTTTCCCGACCGCAGTCAAAAACGTGGCCGCGATTAAGCCCCCCCCCCCCCCTCCTCCCAACAATATACGGGAACCGTATTTAAGAAAACGTGGAAAACGTGGTGTGAACCCAGCCTAAGAGACTTCTATTTCTTATTGTAATACTGTTTTCTGATGTGGAAAAATAGCTTTTAGGCTACATCCAAAGGCTTGTGGGTGCCATCGGTCCGAACCCGATCACGGTCCACTTCAAATAGGAAACAGCTATGCAACACTCCAAAAATAGTGAAAAATAATTTGACTTTTATTCAACCCATGTCCAGAAGCGACATTTCAATTCAGCAACAGAATCATTCTCAAGCAGAGTGATGCAAAGCATTATGGGGCTATTTATGCCCAACACAGTAATTACAGCAATCCAATTCACATGTGAAAGCTCAATACATAATTTCATATAAATACAAAAACCAGTGCATATTACAAAATACAAAATTTACAGCGCATGATTTCTTTATCACAAAGTGTCAGTGCGTCCAAAGTGTTAATATATAATTGTGAATAATTCATAAAAAAAAAAATGAAAATGCATTCAATTATCTTAGATTGATCAAAATTACACAAATGTACGCAATAAAAATTGTATTAATAAAGGACACTCCAAACATGGCGCTGCTAGCGTGAGCCCAGTGTAACTGCGCCTGTGCAGCCACTGGAATCATGCGGCGAGTCATGTGCCCAGTCACATGACCATCACATGAATTGCAACCTAGCAACTAAAGACACTATGTGCCCGCACTCCGCGACTACAGGCTGCGCAGCTACCACGTTAGTAGAGGCTGCGCATCACAGACCGACTTCACGAGGATACGGGCGCCAGATCCAGAAGGAATGTAGTGAAAACTGGGTGCTGTGTAACCAATACCCTACCAGGGAACAGCACAGCAAGACAATGGCCCTCATTTATTATTCTAAACCCGACTTGTTTTGTCAGGTTTTTTTGGCGCATCTTTGTCTGCGACATGTCGCAGACATCATGCGCCAGTCTGCGACACTATGCAACATTTTTTCCCGACGGACCCGATGTGGATTCTCCCAAACCCGAAAAAGGGGCGTAACCCGACATTTCTGAACTTTCCCACATATTTATAAAAGTTTACAACCCGAATTTGTTGAATTGTTGTGGATTTTTTCCTGACAACTCAGAGGAGTTGGAAACCAAAACCAACAAAACCCACGTGCGACAAACAGGATGCGACATAATAATAAATACCAGAGGAAAAAAGCAGTCGGGTAAGAAAGAGTGCGCACAGAGCCAATATATCCCAAGGGGGCACCATTTTTCATAGCAAAAAAAAAAAATATGAAAAAAATAATAAGAAACAAAAAAAATATATACAAAAAATAGAAAATAAAAAATAATGAAAATAAATATATTTCTACTCAAAACTAAATGAAACATAAATAACACAGTGTATGGACCACTACCCACATCCCACAATATGCACACATTTTTTGCACACATTCTTTTTACATATATATATGCAGACTCCAAAGGAATGTCCTTACCTCTAAGTCGAAGAATGGCGTGCGTACCTACCCATTTCTGGGCAGAGATGCACTGCGTGTGTGTGTAGATGTTCCTATTATTTTCTATACTTAGTGGCTTTTTGCCCTTGCAACATTTTTTAGCCCTGTGGTCCTCTTGCATCCTTTTATGCTGATGCATGAATTATTTTTTAACACATTTATGCTTACAGTGTGTTGGAAGTTTTGACATACTATGCCTCCTATGTACATTACATGTATGATGGTTATACATTTGGTTATACTTTTGCTCTTTGCTTTGCTTCCTAGTGTACAAATTAACATTATATCTTGACTGTGGTTTGATGCATTTTAATCTGTTTTGTGTTTATACAGTATGTTTTGCAACTTTTCATACCTGAGCAACCTCTGCATGCTCATTCTTACACATTTCTTGGAGTTTTTATTTAGTTATGTATTCTTGATCCATTTTGGAAGCCCACATTGTTTTTTTTTTTTTTTTTTTTTTTTATTTCTTCTGCATTGTTTGGCTGCCGACTTTGTTCAGTGATCACCAATGCAGTATTTTTATCTTTGTATTTTAAATTTACTTGCAATAAAAATTAAATAGGTTTTTCCTTTATGCTCTGCCCTGAAGCCCCATATAGAATGAATGGATCACAGGCCGATTACAGTCTGCAATTTCCCAGTGTCCCACAGATCCACTAGTTAATTATCCATTATCCAATAGATAGGGGTTCACTTTGTGAAATAAGAACACCCCTTTAAGTGCTTTGACCTCAATGTAATTTTCCTAAATAATATTGCCCAGTATTTCCTTCCCAGTATCTACTAGTGCCACTAGGCCCCACTCCAGTTCTCCTCTTTGGACTTTTGGAGGGTAATCTTGTTCCTGCGCTGTGCTCCTTTGCTGCTGAGAGTCCTTCATATTTAAATCTGTTAGATTTTGTATTTCAGATTTAAAGCATGCCTGTCATATCACAGAAACAAACTATGTATATATTACTCACTAGGTCATGTAGATTCTTTGTAGGTCTTGTTTAAGTGTCCACCTTCTGTATTTGTCTCACAAATGGCCTGTTATGCTGCCCACACATTCTGACATCTGCTGCTCAGGAAGGGGAGTATCCAAAGCAAGCACTGAGCCCGTCCTCACTCACCATGCATTCACTTCCTCCCTGAGTCTGCTGTGCAGTACTGGGTCTCTATGTTTGCATGCTGCCGTCTGATAGGACAGGAGTAAGCACAGAGGAGTACTTGTCCCACCCTCACTTTCTGAACATTGTCCCAGCATGTGCTTCAGCTTGGATAAAGATGATGCTGCAGTCGGACAGGATTATTTTTTGGATGGTATGGGAACCCCTAGTGGTCTTTTTATATAAGCCATGTTTTCTATAAAACTAGATACATTTTTTATTAAGTGCATTAGAAAGGTAGAACATATTAAAAGTTTTTGATTCTGACAGTGCTCCCTTAAGACTCTGAGGGTACCTATGGTACCTCTCTACATTAATTCCTCACCTCGTGGAGAATTAAGAAGGACTTAACCTGAATCATTGCTATTGATCAATGTAATATAAGAGCACATGGATTGACATGGATAAAAAGATTTTAACACAATACACATATACTTCGCTTTGAGTACCACATTTTTTTTTCTGATGCATTGTTCCTATAAAACTACAGGCTACACTCCTTTTGCTGGCTACCAGACTCACTCCAGAAGTGTCCCAAACAAGCCTACATCCCAGGCCATACTTCAGGTCTAACTATCCAATGCCACTCTATAGCCTGCAGGGCAACAAAATCGCATTACAGCATCTATCAGCCCATCAGGACTGGGGATTCTTAAGGACCTGGACAACTCTTATGAGGATTTTTTTGTCTGTAGTGTGATAGTCTTTCAAGGAGTATTCCGGAGTATTCTTTGTAAGTTTTTTTTTTTTTGCAATATACATGTGTTATATGTTTTGGCAGCATGTGAGTGTTTTTCTTACCTGTTTGTTGGGCAGGAAGTTCTGTAGTTCAGAGGGTTTTCTTTTACTGTTGTCCACAGTTCTGAGTCTGTTGTGGACAAGATGTCATAGCTTTTTTTTTCTCTGTCTGCATGAGAGGAATAAGCCACGCCCCCTCATCTCATCCAGCTGAGTACACAGCTCCTCCCCTCCCCTCCCCCCTGCTCTGTATTCTAAGGACGCAGGTCTGCACAGGAGAAGGAACACAGAGAAGAGAACTGTTATCTGAAGGGGAGGATGACAAGGTGCACGAACTGGAGGTGTATGGACTGCAGGGGAAGAAATCTCATACTGGGAATGATCTCTATGGGGGAGATTTATCAAAACCTGTGCAGAGGAAAACTTGCCCAGTTGCCCATAAAAATTGCTTCTTTCATTTTTCACAGGCCTTCATAAAAATGAAAGAAGCAAGCTGATTGGTTGCTATGGGCAACTGGGCAAGTTTTCCTCTGCACAGGTTTTGATAAACCTCCCCCTACATGTGAAGGGGGAGGGGGGGGGACTCCTGAATGACACATGCTGGGAGTTGTAGTTTTGCAACAGCTGGAGGCACCCTGGTTGGGAAACACTGGTGTATGCCCTACAGAGGTGTGGAGAACTACAACCCCCAGGAGACTACAGAGGCAGCATGCTGGTGTTATACCACAGACGGAAGACTCCTGAATGACACATGCTGGGAGTTGTAGTCCCTTTTGTGTGTGTATGACAGTGTATCCCAACCAATGCTGATTATATTAGTGTGCTGTGAATAAGGGGGCTGACCCGGGAAAAAAGTAGGATGGGTAAAGGGCGGAACAAACAAACAAAAAAAAAGGAGCCGCCCCAAACCAGCAAGGCATGTGGCATGCTGGGATTTGTAGTTTTCAGCACAGCAAGAAGCAGGAAATAGAAGCAAAGATAGGAAAACAAAGTGGGGGATAAAAAGACAACAAAGAGCGGAAATAGAGTAGGCCAAACAACAACAATAGAAATGAAACAAAACAAATAGGGTAAGTCAAAAATGGAAAAACACGTTGACCACCGGAGTACCCCTTTAAAGGGGTTATCTTGCCAAAGAGCACCCGCGTTCTATGTGAGGCTGCGTCTCCAGTCTTGGAAAGCTCCTTGTTTCCGGGACTGGAGAAGTGACGTAATACCACGCCTACTTGTGATATCACGCCCCGCCCCCTACATTCGTGTCTTTCTGAGACTGGAGACACAGCCCAGGGTAGAATGCGGGGCTCCTGCGATCAGACATCTTAACCCCTATGTTTGGATAGGGGATAAAATGTCTTTGGCCGGACAACCCCTTTAAACAAGCCTTGAGTGCACTCATAGTCATATTTCACTATTCTACTAAGAAGAAGAAAAATAAGGGGACGTAGAGTAACACATAGATCCACATAGTAGCTGTGTACACAAAATGAGACGTTAGTTTTAGTCAACAATCTTTGCAAAGTTGCTTCATTTTTTATTTTAGATGTATTGTAGCAATAATACATTGTTAATACCTTTATATCAAATAACAAAAGAAAGCAGTACTGTGCCAGATAAACAATATACTGTATGTATATCTGATGTGGTAAAAAAATAAAATTGTGAATATTGATGTAAAGAATAGCTAATTCTTCAAAACCATGCTCGACCATACACAGTACTTTATAACAAAAAGATTTTCTAACCAGGTACATTGATTTTAATTCATTTCTACAGAAAATTATGAATTAATCATTCAGTGCGGAGCGACTCACAGCAGAGAGTGGAGTTATACTATAAAAAGAATCTTATAGGTGCATCAATATTTAGATCAAAAACTCATTACTGTGTAACGGAGGATGACAAAAGTTTAAGATGAAAGGAGGCGGCTGAGTGCGCGGTCCGAGCTGGAAGAGGAAAGAGTTAGAGGCTTTATTGGAATCCGATACCAGACGAAAGTCTTGGAGAAAGTTCTAGCCATACGATATTATTGCTATATAATAAATATCTGTATCCTAACTGCAACATAATTAACGGCAGAGATGAATATGACTGTAAAACTCTGCATAGTTCTATTGTCTGGAGACACATTATTGACAATGATTTATAATGGAGGAGGTTATTTATGGATGTCATTATCCACAATATACTGCAGGCCATGTATGGCGAGAGAAATCAAAGCCGACAATTAAACTAATAGAGAATTATCAAAATGTATTGGCTAATGCAAGGACAGATGGAGAGATGGTCTGGGCTCTGGGGCAATTGCAGTCATGGGCTTATCAACCACCCTGGTTATCATATACTTGAAGTTTCTATTATGCCTTTGATCAGCATATATCTTTTTTGCTGTATCTACAGTATCTATCTATCTATTTCAAGGAGGTAGAGCAGCACTCAAAGTAAAGCAGTGAGCGGGTGCAAGCTGAGGTCGGGCCCCGGTCTTGGGTCCCCACACAATATAGTATTAGATACTCAACAGCACTCAGATGTAGGGATCAAATGGTGGCTTTTTTCAATCACCAAGTGCCATGAGGAAAAGGTGAGACAAAGAAATATGTGCGATGAAAATGTCTAAAAGAAACATGATGTCCATAACGATATTTAGTGTCCCAACCATCGCCTCTGGAAGCTGACCATAATGACTAACAATCTAAAAAAAAATGTATAGAAAGAAAAAAATCCATAGATACCAATAGGGGTCTTGCCAACCTCCTGACCTGAATAACAAGTTTCTGTTAGCACCGATGCTCCATATTAGGGACCTGTGCCTGTTCAAATGCCAGCCACCCTGGCAATGGGAGGATGAATGACGATGATCGCAGTACCCTTACAGCGATCCCTGAGATAATCGGGGACCGCTGTTGAGAGTCTGTAACTAAGTGTCCGCTGGGAGCTTATAGTCCTAATCAATCACATTGTATCCGGTCTTTGTGACATATTGTGCATGATATACTGTTTTGCCCACAATACCACTTTCCAAGATGGCGCCTGTCACCTGAGAAAATGGGCTGCTCAAGTGCCGATGTATACAGCTGGTGAGACCAGCACTCAAGATAGCGCAGCGAACTGAGCATCCAGTTCACGCATGCGCTGGCTAATTCCTGTATGTCACATCCGCCCTCACCAGAAGCTCGTCATTCAGCTTCGCACATCGCCAGCACATGCCGATGTTTATCCTACCTCCATGTAGGTTCCCCTCAAGACTCCACCGCCTCACCTGAAGGTATAAATGCATACACTGGGGTAGATTTATCAAAACCTGTGCAAAGGAAAAGTTGACCAGTTGCCCATAGCAACCAATCAGATCGCTTCTTTCATTTTGCAGAGGCCGTGTTAAAAATTAAAGAAGCGATCTGATTGGTTGTTATGGGCAACAGGGCAACTTTTCCTCTCCACAGGTTTTGATAAATCTCCACCTATATGGTCATGATCGCGACAGTACCATTGTTATCACATGTTTGGATGTATATTTACAGTGGCATAGGTCTCCCTGACTGTAATCTTAATTCACTTTGTTTATTTACCTATGTAATTGCATGCTTTAGGAAAATCTAATATACTGTTTTAGGCTGTTTCCACTTGGGTATTTTTGTGCCTTTTTCCCCCCCAAAAAATGGCAAAAAGGCCCCATGGTGTTTTTTTCAGTGAAAAAACGCTGCGGACAGATGTTAGCTGCAAGTCAATAGAAAAACGCAAAATGCTATAACCACTTTGTGTTTTTCAGTTTGTCATTTTTTTTTTAAATCCTTTTGGCATTCTTAAGCTCCTTGACAGTTTTCAAAATCGCAACATGTTGAGCCTATGGTGGTTTTTTTTCACTGAAATTGTGGTATTTTTCTCCCAGAGAATTCTCTGGGAGTAAAAAAACGCCAAGAACATAGCATGTGGGTTTTAACTTTGGCATTTTTTAAGGCAGTTTTTATTCTTTTTTGGACTTTAGCGATCCAAAACAGGGATGGAGATACCTTTTTTTAAAAACATTTCATAGGGTACCATAAAAAAAAATGGATGGAACGAAATGTTATATTTTTTATAACAATTTTTTATTAATTTTTAAAAAGGGATCAATTTATGTGGGCAGGCAGGGACCTAAAAATGTAGCCAACAGTAATAAAAATGTGGAAAGGGGCCATTTAAATGAAAATTAATATATTTTTTATAATTAATTTTGTTAAACTTTTTATTAGTAATGTATATTATTAATGTGTTTAATAAACTGTTATTTGAACTTTTATTCTTTATTTTTACATTTTTTTAGGTAGTACCACTACTCCCAGCATGGAACAGACTGTTTTTAGGAAGGGAGTCGTAGTACCTGTACTAGTAGATAGATCGCCAAGGGTGTCACTTCTGACACCCGTTGCTATCCTTCTATATAATCTAAAGAAACCGGCGGCACTGCCGCACTTCTCCGCTCCCCTGAACTGTATTCGGAGATGTGAAGTTCTTCACATCACAGATTCATACTTCCCGCAGAGAGCTGTGATTGGCCAGATGGTTCCAGCCAATCACAACTGTCTGTGGGAAATATGAATAATAGGTATATATACTGCATATATACTACAGACAATACTACAGTGGAATCAGAGATGAGCGCCCAGCTCTATACATTATACAGGATGATAACAGCGGGTGTCAGGAGTGACATCCGCTGTGATCTGTCCTTAACTGCAAGTACTACAGCTCCCAACATGGAGCACACTCAGCTCCCATGCTGAGAGCTGTTGTACCTGAATTAATAAACAGAACCCAGGGAGCATCACTTCTGACATCTGTTGTGATCTGTCTATTAATGCAGGTACTACAGCTCCCAGCATGGAGCAGAGTGTGCATCATGTTGGGAGCAGTAGTACCTGCAGTTAAGGACAGATCACAGTGGATGTAACTCCTGACACCCGCTGTGATCATCCTTCATCCTTCTGAGATGCGGAGCGGCTTTTTCCTGCGCTCGCATCTCTGCACTATACTCCAGCCGGCCATTGATGTGAATATCCGGCCAATCACCACTCTGGGCGTAAAATAGTAATTAGTAATGTGAATTTCTATTCACATCACTGGCCGGCCAGAGCATAGTGCATAGATGGAGGGACCCTCCTGAAAGTCATCTCACTTTGGCCCCCGGTCCTCCAGCGAGAGATGTGAAAGACTGGTCAGTATCCATGGACTTTGATTCTGATTATGACCATCGCGACTCAGCGGCTGACAGTGATACCCCAGAGTACTGGGGCGCCAGCCCGCCTGCGAAAAAGAATCTCTTCAAAACGCCTCTGAAATTACCGTCTTCAGGCCCTGCTAAATCAGGTCACTCATCCTCTGATGACACCATCACAGACTGTAGACGTCCTCACCAAGGTTACTCCACTCCTGATCGTCCTCGAGAGGGTGCCCGCTCAGTTCTAACCGCTGACCTACCTTCGCCGGAAGCTGCCTCCAAAACTTGAAACGCTTCCCAGAACTCCAGGCTCTTCTGGCGCTGTTACCTACCAAAGATGACATGCAAAATCTGGCCTCTGATCTGAAAATTGCCTGGAGAAAAGACCTCCAACCTGTTAAAGAAAAGGTCTCAAAGCTCTCTGACAGAGAGAAAGACCTGGAAGACTTCCGTTCATCTGTATCCTCGCAAATCCATGCTCTAAATGACCATGCCAAATCCACCTCTATCCATCAAGCGGCGATGATTGACCAGATTGATGATCTGGATAACAGAAATAGACAAAACAACATTAGACTGAAGGGTTTGCCTTCAGTCCCTCCACAGGATATAGATGGAACATTGCAGAGAATTTTCAATAAAATTTTACAAAAACCACCAGACACCCCCTTGGAACTAGATAGAGCACACAGAGCACTAAAAGAAAAAAACCCAGACCCGAAGAAACCAAGGGACGTAATATGCAGGGTTCCCCATTATCTCATCAAGTAAGAAATAATGCGCAAGGCGAGAGATCTGAAGCACTTGACCTACCTGCAGTCTTAGCCACTTTCAAACTCCCACAGGTACCCTTACCTGAATGGAATGAACTGTTTATATCCCCAATGAAGCCGAAAATGAAACTGACTGAACGCCAACAGCAACAGCGTGAAAGATCTGATCTCCTACAGCTGGCTCACCGCTTTAGCCATACGGATCGCAAGACCTGACCGATAGGACTACTCATTACACCTATACCATACTCACGCTTCTCTCGGATCAGGATGTAATCCTCTCTCCTACTAAATGATTCCCTGATGAACGTTCACTTGCTGACTGGTTATATGTTTCGTTTTTTGTTTCATCCGTATTGTGATCACTTGACTGCTTTATAGACACCCTATCTCATGCCCCATAAATTACTCTTCACTCACTACATTAACACGACTCTTCACCTCACTTACATTTACTCTTTTAGTATTGTGCGACACCCACTCCCTACACTCTACTGAGTGTAGGGAGTGGGCGTCACACAATAGATCAGAACCCTTGATTAATAATTGTGCCTCTATCGCTTATCAGGGCTCCCCCACTTTGCCATATAGATCCCACTTCAAGCTACAGATGGGGAACCCCTATACTTTGTTGGCCATGTTAGCCCTGTTACCGTGTGATAGTAACTTTTTTCCTCACTGACAATTGTACCTACAGTCATATTATGCCTTCCCTCTTCCCTGGCTCGCCTTCCATGCTGACCCCCACTAGCACCCTGACTGGGCTGGTCCCAGTCTTGACATCGGCCTCTCAGGCCTCACTCTCTAGTTCCCTTGTGTCCATTCCCTTATGGCTACCTATGCTTCTAACTTTCCTTACCCTTTTCTTACTAACCCTCTCCCACTCTCCTTTTTCATTTAGGATCCTGAACCCTCCATGTCACTCTCGACGCGGGCGGAGATCCCCAAACCTCCACGGCACTACTGGTAAGTTGTCATCACCGCCTCATACACACCATGGCAGCTAATATTAAATTTCCATCCCTGAACATCCAGGGATTCAATACAGCAGAAAAACTAGCCCAGATACTCTATGCATTTCATAAACAGAGGACACACATCAGCACTCTTCAAGAAACACATTTCAAAACAGACCATGTTCCCAACCTCTCCACCAAATATTACACATTCTGGCTCCACAGTACTAACCCTGACTCCAGATCTAAAGGTGTATCGGTGGCCTTCCATAAGTCCCTTTCTGTCAAAATAATATCCTCTCTACCAGATCCTAATGCCAGATACATGTTTGTCAACTGTGAGATCTCCACGGAAACTTTCACCATTGCTTCCATTTATGCCCCTAATAGGGACCAAGTACCCTTCCTACTCAAAACTCTGTCGACCCTTACCCACTTCGCCACAGGCCCTATTCTCCTGAGTGGTGATTTTAATCTGCCCTTGTTCCCACATATAGACACGTCCACTGGCTCCTCTACACTGTCACACAGTAAACTCTGGGCCCTGAGGAGGAAATTGCACTCTATGCAGCTGTGTGATGTCTGGAGAGTATTCCATCCTCAAGTCAAGGATTTCACGTTCTACTCCTCTCCTCAACAATCATAAAGCCGCATAGACTATATATTTTGTCCTCACTTCCTGCTCCCCTCAATCACCCACACTGCCATTGGCACACGAGTCCTCTCAGATCATGCCCTTCCCTCTCGAGACCCATATCTTCTTGGAGACTCAAAGATGCAATATGTCTGAGTGACATCAAAAACGCTATTGAAAACTTCCTCTGTGACCATGCCTCTGATCCATTCCCCCCCCCCATGATAAAATGGGAAGCCTTGAAATGTATGCTCAGAGGTATATTGATTAAACATGGCTCCGATTAAAGAGGGAAGCGTCGGCGAAACTCCAAAGGCTGCATCAAACCTTGCAGACACTGGAAACACAGCACAAACAATTCCAACAGGACAATACTATGAGAGAGCTTGTCCAAACTCATAGCGAACTCCTCACACTTTTATCCTCCAAACATAAATATTATACACAGCTCACCGGCCGCCTTTTCTATGAATGGGGCAACAAATCGGGCAAACTCACTCTATATCTCCACCATCAAGCCACACTCCGGACAACTTGATGCCTGACATTCTTGACCGTTCAGCCAATACCATATGTCCTTGTGCAATCTGTCGCCCACTTCGGATACAAATCTCCCAAGACCCATGTCCCCTTCCCTATCCAAATATATAGATCGTACAGCACTTTCCCACCTCGACCCACAGATAATACAAGACCTTGAGAAACCGTTCACACCTGTGGAATTGGAAGCTGCCATCCACTCCCTGTCGTCTAGAAAAAGCCCTGGCCCAGATGGCTACTTGGCTACATTTTATAAAACCCTACAGACAGATCTCATTCCTATACTATTAGAGGCTTTCAATTCCATATCTGGGAACTCTCCTCCCCCACCCTCCTTTTTGAGGGCCTACATCACTGTGATCCCTAAAGAGGACAAAGACCCGATGCTTTGCTCCAGCTACCGCCCAATTTCCTTGATAAATTCAGACACCAAATTGTTTGCTAAACTGATTGCAAACAGACTGGCGGTACACATGCCTGCGCTAATCCACTCGGACCAAGTTGGCTTTGTGAAAGGTAGGGAAGCAAGAGACAATACTCTCCGCGTGTTCTCAGTGGTTCACCATGCCACCAAACACTCTTCCCCACTCTTCCTCCTTCCCCTTGATGCCGAAAAGGCTTTCGACCGAGTGGATTGGGGATTCATGTCTGCCGCCCTCTCCCAAATTGGTATCGGCAGTAACATGCTGTCCAAAATACCAGCCCTCTACACCCAACCACAAGCCCAAGTTAGAATCAACATCCGGCTCTCCCAACCCCTGAGGATTTGTAATGGTGCGCGCCAAGGCTGCCTGCTCTCCCCACTCCTCTATATACTCTGCATGGAACACCTTTTGATCGATATCCGACAAAACTCCGATATTAAAGGACTAGCTGTGGGTTCGCACCATTATAAATGTTCAGCCTTTGCAGACAATCTCCTACTATACCTGTCTTCACCAATAACTTCCCTCCCCTCCCTTTTGTCCACAATTCGTCTATTCTCACAATTTAGTAATTACAAATTAAATCCAGATAAGTGTCTTGAATCTGACACTTCCTTCCTCCATCACACAACATCTCCGAGATACGTATCCCTTTCGTTGGTGTACCACCTCTCTTCAATACCTAGGTATACAGGTCCCATCCACACTTTCGGACACGTGCAAGCTCAATTTCCCGCCCCTCTTACATTCCCTACAAAATGATCTAGCTAGATAGGAAAAAAAAAGATTTTTCATGGATAGGCAGAGTAAATATAATGAAAATGAATGCCCTACCCAGACTCCTCTACCTCTTCTCCTGCATTCCTACCGATGTACCCTGCATCTTCTTTAGAGAATAGACTACACTCCAATCGGAATTTATTTGGACTCGAAAACAACCTGGCTAAGCATATCCTTATACGTAGAAAGACCGAAGGAGGCCTAGCCCTCCCCGATTACCTCTCCTACTATTTGGCGGCTCTGTTGACCAGAGTACTGGATTGTTGCCACCATCGTCAGGACAAACAATGGATAGGTCTCGAGGGCTTGGCGGTGGACAGTGACCCAATGGCATTCCTATGGAGACCACACACGGTACCGGTACATGTTTCCACTCTCCCACCAGTACTCTGCTCAATACATCGCGCAAGTAAAGTACTCTACTGTCATCGACAACTCTGAAACCTCTCAAAGATATCCTCCTAGACACTTCCCCCTCTCCAACTCATCACTTCCAATACATTCAACTGAAACATTACTACAACACAATGAAAGATAACCTGAAATTTCACCGTCTTCTGACTAAATTTGAGCGCCTATGTGCGACAGGTAACCTGTTGACTCACACGATCAGCCTATTCTATAACCTCCTTATTGATGAATCTTCTGTAAAACCTCTCCCCTTCAGACTAGGATGGTAAAAAGATTTGGCACACACCATAAGTGATGGCGACTGGCATAAAGCGCTTAATAACTGTTGCAAGTCATCTCTTTCCTGTAAAGCACAAGAGACAAACTACAAGACACTAACACGCTGGTACAGAGTTCCTTCTCTACTTGCTGCTATCTACCTGGGAGTCTCTGACCTGTGCTGGCGCTGCGCTGCTGATAAGTTTACCATGCTCCATACCTGGTTGACTTGTCCCAACATAAAGGACTTTTGGACTAAAGTGCTAGACGTGATTTCACATGTCACCTCTATACAACTAGTTCCCACTCCGGAAAATACCCTTCTCACTATACTACCTACATCTATACCCAAACACACCTCCAGACTAATAGCTTTTTTATTACTGGCCGCTCGGATGGTCATTCCACGCCTGTGGAAATCAACCGATCCACCGACTATAACAATGTGGTTTCGAGAAGTAACACATATCCATAGGATTGAGGAACTCACGGCCATTTCAAATGATACCCAGTCACGCTTTGACGCTACATGGCTTTCCTGGACTACCTTCCAGTCCTCCATGTCATTTACTTCCTTACACCTTACATCATAACAACCTATATCTAGACGCTCTCTAGACTCGCTATTACAGCCCTTCATGCTCCTGACTCATCCACACTACCTTGACAAACTACTCTACCTAGCCAATGCCGATTGTTCCTGGATGCCGTGGAGGTTTGGAATTGTCCCTGTCCGTGAGGTAACTAACCTTGTCTCTGTCACGATTCGGCTTCCAGGTAGTGGATCCTCTGTGTCAGCGAGGGATTGGCGTGGACCGTGCTAGTGGACCGGTTGTAAGAGGCTACTGGTTTTCACCAGAGCCCGCCGCAAAGCGGGATGGTCTTGCTGCGGCAGTAGCAACCAGGTCGTATCCACTAGCAACGGCTCTACCTCGCTGACTGCTGAGAAGGCGTGGGACAGAAGGACTAGGCAGAGGCAAGGTCAGACGTAGCAGAAGGTCGGGGGCAGGCGGCAAGGTTCGTAGTCAGGATGGGTAGCAGAAGTTCAGGTACACAGGCTTTGGACAACACTAAACGCTTTCACTGGCACAAGGCAACAAGATCCGGCAAGGGAGTGCATGGGAGGAGGTCAGATATAGTCAGGGACCAGGTGGAAGCCAATTAGGCTAATTGGGCCAGGCACCAATCATTGGTGCACTGGCCCTTTAAGTCTCAGAGAGCTGGCGCGCGCGCGCCCTAGAGAGCGGAGCCGCGCGCGCCAGCACATGACAGCAGGGGACCGGGACGGGTAAGTGACCTGGGATGCGATTCGCGAGCGGGGCGCGTCCCGCTGTGCGAATCGCATCCCCAACGGCCATGACAGTGCAGCGCTCCCGGTCAGCGGGACTGACCGGGGCGCTGCAGGGAGAAAGACGCCGTGAGCGCTCCGGGGAGGAGCGGGGACCCGGAGCGCTAGGCGTAACAGTACCCCCCCCCCTTAGGTCTCCCCTTCTCTTTGTCCGATAACTGCCTCCCCTGGGATGAGGACACCGGGAAAGAATGGAGGGTTTCCTCAACGGCAGGCAGTACAGCAGGAGTGGGAATGGGGAGGGAGGGCAGAGGGCGAGGCCTGGCACGGGGCAGTGTGACACCAGGACGGGGGCCATGGGGAGGCACAGAGGCTTGCCTGACGGGACTGGGAGGGGGGGAGAGGCACTTCCTGTGGCAGGCAGAGTCCCAGTTCCTGATCTCCCCGGTGGTCCAATCAATGGTGGGGGAATGAAGCCGGAGCCAAGGCAGACCGAGGAGGACCTCAGAGGTACAGTTGGGGAGAATGAAGAACTCAATCCTCTCAAGGTGGGGTCCAATAGACATGAGGAGGGGCTCTGTGCGGTAACGCACGGTGCAGTCCAATCTGGCTCCGTTGACCGCGGAAATGTAGAGCGGCTTGACGAGACGGGTCACCGGGATGCTGAATTTATTAACAAACGACTCCAAAATAAAATTTCCAGAGGCACCAGAGTCCAAGCAGGCCACGGCTGACAGGGAGGAGTTGGCTGTAGAAGAAATCCGCACGGGCACCGTGAGACGTGGAGAAGAAGACTTAGAACCAAAAGATGCAACACCCACGTGAGCTGGGTGCGTGCGTGCGTTTCCCAGGCGTGGAGGACGGATAGGGCAATCCACCAAGAAATGCTCAGTACTGGCACAGTACAGACAGAGATTTTCTTCTCTACGGCGATTCCTCTCTTCCTGGGTCAGGCGAGACCGATCCACTTGCATGGCCTCCTCGGCGGGAGGCCCAGGCGAAGACTGCAAAGGATGCTGTGGGAGAGGTGCCCAGAGATCTAAGTCTTTTTCCTGGCGGTGCTCTTGGTGTCGCTCAGAAAAACGCATGTCAATGCGGGTAGCCAAATGGATGAGTTCTTGGAGGTTGGCAGGAATCTCTCGTGCGGCCAGCACATCCTTGATGCGACTGGATAGGCCTTTTTTAAAGGTCGCGCAGAGAGCCTCATTATTCCAGGATAGTTCAGAAGCAAGAGTACGGAATTGTATGGCGTACTCGCCAACGGAAGAATTACCCTGGACCAGGTTCAGCAAGGCAGTCTCAGCAGAAGAGGCTCGGGCAGGTTCCTCGAAGACACTTCGGACTTCAGCGAAGAAGGACTGGACTGTGGCTGTGGCAGGATCATTGCGGTCCCAGAGCGGTGTGGCCCAAGACAAGGCCTTTCCTGAAAGAAGGCTTACTACGAACGCCACCTTAGACCGTTCTGTAGGAAACAAGTCCGACAACATCTCCATATGCAGGGAACACTGAGACAAAAATCCACGGCAGAGTTTAGAGTCCCCATCAAATTTGTCCGGCAGGGACAAGCGTAGGTTAGGAGCGGCCACTCGCTGCGGAGGAGGTGCAGGAGCTGGCGGAGGAGATGGTTGCTGCTGTAGCAGAGGCAGAAGTTGCTGTAACATGGCGGTCAACTGCGACAGCTGCTGTCCTTGTTGGGCAATCTGCTGCGATTGCTGAGCGACCACCGTGGGAAGATCAGCGAGACTTGGCAGCGGCACCTCAGCGGGATCCATGGCCGGATCTACTGTCACGATTCGGCTTCCAGGTAGTGGATCCTCTGTGTCAGCGAGGGATTGGCGTGGACCGTGCTAGTGGACCGGTTCTAAGAGGCTACTGGTTTTCACCAGAGCCCGCCGCAAAGCGGGATGGTCTTGCTGCGGCAGTAGCAACCAGGTCGTATCCACTAGCAATGGCTCTACCTCGCTGACTGCTGAGAAGGCGTGGGACAGAAGGACTAGGCAGAGGCAAGGTCAGACGTAGCAGAAGGTCGGGGGCAGGCGGCAAGGTTCGTAGTCAGGATGGGTAGCAGAAGTTCAGGTACACAGGCTTTGGACAACACTAAACGCTTTCACTGGCACAAGGCAACAAGATCCGGCAAGGGAGTGCATGGGAGGAGGTCAGATATAGTCAGGGACCAGGTGGAAGCCAATTAGGCTAATTGGGCCAGGCACCAATCATTGGTGCACTGGCCCTTTAAGTCTCAGAGAGCTGGCGCGCGCGCGCCCTAGAGAGCGGAGCCGCGCGCGCCAGCACATGACAGCAGGGGACCGGGACGGGTAAGTGACCTGGGATGCGATTCGCGAGCGGGCGCGTCCCGCTGTGCGAATCGCATCCCCAACGGCCATGACAGTGCAGCGCTCCCGGTCAGCGGGACTGACCGGGGCGCTGCAGGGAGAAAGACGCCGTGAGCGCTCCGGGGAGGAGCGGGGACCCGGAGCGCTAGGCGTAACAGTCTCTTTGGGATCACTCCTATGTCCCCCCACCTTTTTCCACTTTTCCTTCCTTACTTCTTATTCCTCCATCTTCTTCCTATTTCTCCTACTTCTCCACCTGTGCTATTTGATTGTAGCCATTGTGTTCTAATGTTACTTGATGTTCTGAGTAGAGACCCATCACTAGTTTGCAGTACCTAACCTGTATTAGTTCAAGATCTACCCATTACCTCTCTGACCCGCATTCATAAGATCTGATCTGATATGTCTCTACTATTGTGTAATGTTGATGGCTTATACCACTATTACTTTTCTCTGGATATTATACCGGAAGACTTTCATTCTAAAAAAATATACATTTCGTTAAATACATATTTTTCCATCCCTACTGCATCCTCAAAAAATGCAATTTCCACTCGAAGGCAAAAACGCACGAAAAAATGCAAGAAAAAATTGCTGGACACAGGAAAATGCTGTGGCGCTTTTTTTTGTATTTTTGGCCCAGAAAAAATATCTTAGCCTTATGCCTTAGCCTTATGCCTAGTGCAGGACCTGATGGGGCGGTGCATGGCTCAACATTGACCAAGGTTCCTGCACTGCCTAATATGGGTCCTGAACTCTTATACCTTCTTGACCCCCTGTGCAGTGTTTCGGCTTTGTCCAAGCCTTTATCAAGCATATGCTTGATAAAGTCTAGGATATGGCCGAAACGCCACACATTGGGTAACTAATAAAAGACTGTACACAAGCAGTTAATAAGCAGCACTACCCACAGTGAAGAGATGCAAGGAGGGTGCCAGCGATGCAGTCTCGGTCACAGTCTACCCAGGCAATACATACACAGAAAATCCGCAGCACTCCAAGGGATAAATTAATGGTGATTTATTATCCCATGCAATAAAATAGTGATACAACGTTTCACCGGTCTCTCACTGGCTTTCTCAAGCATGCTTGAGAAAGTCGGTGAGAGACCGGTGAAACGTTGCATCACTATTTTGTTGCATGGGATAATAAATCACCTTTAATTTATCCCTTGGAGTGCTGCGGATTTTCTGTGTAATAAAAGACTGTAGCTTTTTTGCTTGCTGCTCTGACCTGAATTTTTTGCGGCTTACTATTCCAGAGTGGCCTTCTGGATGGTCACACGCACCAAGGTCTAGTCCTGTGTTGTCCTCTATTCTACCTATTAGATATTATATATATATATATATATATATATATATATTCCAGCACAGTGATATGTTTGGCATCTGCAAACACAACTAAAAGTATTACAGAAATATGCATGACATAGTGTATAACATATTACTGGTGTTTTTGTGTTCTGGCCCTTGTTCTCTATCCTGATGTCTAAATGGTTAATCCACCCCAGACATCATTGCTACTTGTTATGCCCATGAATCAGTATAATACCCTATTTATTCTTTTTTTTTTTTCCACTTTCAATATGCATTGAGCTACAAACCACATGCATCTACTTTTGGGCTTGGATATGTAGTATCCATAAAACAATAGATGCATTATATATAACGTTTTCATCACGTGTATATGTAACATTCAGAGCATTAACAGGAATTTTTCAGAAGTAATGTACGTGGTCCAGTACATCAAAACTCACATCTCCATCTAGTCTCAAGAGCACTTACCGCAAAATGCACAACACGATTTAAAACCCTTGAGCGAAATAGAAAAAAGCCTGGAGTGTCATTACTTGCAATACACAGAAAGGATGAGATGGGAATTCTTCTCATAACATGATCTGTATAAAGTAATGTCAACATGTCATAAAGTATTGTTTTTCTTATATATAAATTCATCAGGGAAGTCTGAAGTCACAGGCCTCTATGTGTTATCTTTTTTTCTACAGGTTAAGATTGGGTGGTATCATATATCTATTTTAAATTTTGAAGCATTATTACAGCAATATATATATATATATATATATATATATATATATATATATATATATATTTTTTTTTTTTTTTTTTTTTTTTCTTCTATTACTAAATGTTTGTTAACCATTATTACACATATTGGAGTCTTGAAGCTTTGACAATTTAAAGGGGTTATCCAGGACTAGAAAAACAGAGCTACTTTCTAACAAAAAAAAACTACTCGCGTCTGTCTCCAGGTTGGGTGTGGTTCTGCAGCTCAGTCCATTGAAGTGAATGGAGCCAACCTGGAGACAGACATGGAGCTGTTTTTCAAAGAAATATGTTCTGTTTTTCTATTCCTGGATAACCCCTTTAAACATTTTGGAATTCCAATGCATTATTTCCTCTCAGTGTTATGTTGAGAGGAACTCTATTAAGCAGATACTGACGACAGACCTGTGTGCCAATTACCATCCTTAAATTGTGTAATGGAATGCCATTGGCTCACACAGGAAGCCCCCACCCTCTGTCAAACAGCTTAGATGCCAAGGTCTCTATTGACTGTGGCATCTAACAGGTTCAATTGCTGGGATTTGAGTTATCTCTTATCTTATCAGTTGGGACAGGAGCAAGAATGTATACTACAGCAATGCTAATATTGTAAATCTGTGTATACCGCCTCTTTCTTCGGTGAATTGCACACAGGAGGCGGGCCCGCCAGGCGAATTTGAATATTCATGGGCGATGGATGCTGGTCACGTGAGTGATAGTGACTATTGAGCACTCACGTGACCAGCACCCATGAATATTCAAATTCACCTGGCGGGCCGGCCTCCTGTGCACAATTCACCAAAGAAAGAAGTGGACCTTCAGAGGGACACTGCTCCTGGCTGCAGGTACATATTTTAGTCAGAGACCTTGCATTGGTCTCCTGTTCACCCGCACTAAAACCCAGTGTATTGGGTTTAGTGTGGGTATACAGGATGACTGTTTTCCTTTAAGTCTTTGGTTGGGCCACTCAAGGATATTCAGAGTTGTCCCTAAACAGCCCTTGTGGGTCATTGTCTAGTTGGAAGGGAAACTTTCAGCCCAGTTTGAGGTCCAGAGCACTCTGGATCAGGTTTTTATATCAAGAATAGTGATGAGCAGCATTGCCCATATTCAAATTCGCAATATTTTGTGAATATATATATACCAATATTCGTCCTATGTTTTGCGAATTTCGCATATTTGTTATATTTGCATATGCGAATATTCGCATTTGCGAATATTTGCATATTCGAGGAAGAAAACAATGAGTGGGTGGGCAACTTTACTATTGGTTGCTAGGGATGTTGTTGAGAACCTCTTACAAGTGACTATTAGGGATCAGCGAATCAAATCTGATTATTCCGAATTTGTTACTAATTTCAGGAAAAATTTGAATAGCAACAAATGGGAATATCGCCGCGATTCGATCACACAAATCGGTTCATTCAGTCCAGGCTCCAGGAAATCTAAAATGGCAGATCCACATGTGAGGACATGGGGCAAGGAATCCTGGGAAGGCGGGTAGGCGGGATGAACCTGAATGGCATGCAGCCTATCAGCAGCCAGCCACCCCTGTGGCCATATATAATCGGCAGCCATATTGCGGCCAGTCACTTCAGCCTTTTTTGCAGAGAGAGAGAGAGGGACAGACAGCAGTGTGTGTTGCACAAAAAGCATTTTTACAGCAGCAATTCACCTTCCAGTCACATCAGCATTCTATTGCAGAGATGGACAGAGAGCAGTGTGTTGCACAGAAAAGCTTTTTTACAACAGCGATTCACCTCAAGCCCAAATCAAGCCTAGAAGGACCTAGATACTGTGAAAGGCCAGCCAAAAGTACACACCTGCTGGTGTTGTAGACAAATACTGTTTTAAGCATAGTGGAGCGCATTGTCCTCCCCTCATAAGTGCAAACCACATGTACATCTAAGTGGTGGACTATTTTGTTCTTGTTAAAGTCTTAAGGGCCTAGATACTATGAAAGGCCAGCAAAAAGTATACACCTGCTGGTGTTGTAGACAAATACTGTTTTACGTCTGGTGGAATGTATTGTACTCCCCTCACATACGCACTAAGTATGTCAGGCAGAGAAGTGCCAGGACGTGCACAGAGTGGCAGAGGCCTAAATTCATCAGGCAGAGGTTGCAGCAGACTTGGGGCGAGTGGCAGCAGGAGTCGTAGTGAGAGGCCTGAGCTCCCGGTATCAGCTAGTGGTCGTGTCTCGACCACCAACCCATCTGCAGTCATCGATTGGTTACCACGGTCCTCCACTTCATCACAAGTGACATCTGACACCCCCAGTCAACAGTTGGTGGGTTCCTCAGACACAACCCTCAGTCCCTGTCCTTCCATTGCCTCTGTCATATGTTGTTCCCTCCCCCACAGAAGTATCTTATGCAGTGGGTTCAGCTCCACTATTTAGTCAGGACAATCTACTAGAGGACAGTAAGCAGCTACTGCCCAGCCAAGAAGGGGAGGAGACATCAGCTGCTTCCTCCACTAGGCAGGCAAGAAGTGATGAGGAGAGTGACATGGGAGGTGATGTTGCGAGTGTTCAGGCTCCTGAAGCAGACACTCTTGAGGAACCTGAGGAGGACATCAGTGAGGTGCAGACACAACTCGATGATGACGAAGCTGATCGCACTTAGGAGCCGGGTGCAGAAGGGGCTTCATCACCATCAGGAGAAGAGGGTTGCAGATTGCCAGTGAGGCAGCAAATGAGCCAGCAAAGTAGTAGCATGGTCCACAGTCAGCATGGTGGCAGAAGTGGAAAGTCTGGAGCTAAATGTGCCCGGGTTAGACCTCCTGCTTCGCTGCAGCCTACCCTGCAGCCTACCTTCCCGGGAGGTAGTGGAACAAGGGTTCCTGGATTTGGCGGCAGTAGCAGTCAATCAGTGCGGACCGTTAGTGGGAAAATCAGCTACTCAGCGGTGTGGCAGATTTTCATAAAGAATCCGGAGGATGTTAACCTGGAGTTGCAAGATGTGTCAGCAGAAGGTGAAGCGTGGCCAGGGTCCCAAAGTTGGCACCACGGCCCTACATCAACATATGCAGCGTCAACAAAAAGCGGGGCTAGAAGAACCATGGCTCCGATGTGGTGGTCCAGCCTGCTGTATCACCCAGTGGCACGCCGCTCCCTGTTTCAGCCAGTAAAAGCTCCACCACCTCAGCCGAAGGGAGCTGTGTGACATACTCATCTTCTGTCACTCCAGATGCTCCTTCTCCTCCTACTTCGAGTGAGCCATTCCACCAACAATCCATCGGCGAAGCCATGTCCAAGAGACAACAGTATACGCCCACTCATCCAACGGCACAGAAGCTGAATGTGCTCCTGTCCAAGTTGCTGGTGCTGCATTCCCTCCCTTTTCAAGTGAGGGACTTTGCAGCTTTCAGAGAACTGATGGCTTGTGCCAAGCCAAGGTCGAGAGTCCCAAACCGTCATTTCTTTGCAAAGAAGGCAGTACCAGCCCTGTACAATTTTGTGGAACAGAAGGTGGGCTAGTGCTTGAGCCTGTCGGTGTGTACCAAAGTGCACGGCAGCGCCGACGTGTGGAGCTGTAACTACGGTCAGGGACAAGACATCTTCTTTACGGCACACTGGGTGAATGTGATTCCAGCACAGCAACTTGGACAGGTCACGCCGCTTCTGCCTCCACACTCTCAGACCGTTGGTCCTGTAACAGTTTGCTACTTCGCCTCCTTATCCTCCACCGTGTCCTCAGCCTCCACTGCAAGGACAAGTCTCAGTTCCCCTCCAGCATACCATGTGTGCAGAGCACAGCGGTGTCACACTGTTCTTCACATGATTTGCCTTGGCGAATGGAGTCACACACGGGAGGAACTGCTAAAAGGCATTCATCAAGAAATCGAATCATGGCTTACTCCACAAAAACTGGAAATGGTAATCATGGTTGACAACGGGAAGAACTTCTTGTCTGCGCTGCGTCAAGAAAGCCTGAGAGTTGCGCCCTGCATAGCACAGGTTTCCAATCTGGTTATCAAGTGGTTCCTGAAGTGTTCCCCCCATCTGCCAAACATCCTAACAATGTTAAGGAAACTTTGCATGCACTTCAACCACTTGAACACCGCAAAGCACACCCACCTTGAGCTGCAGCGTCAGAACGGCATCCCTCAACATAGTCTGATTTGCAACGTTTCCACACATTGGAATTCCACCCTTCATATGTTGGACTTATTATACGAACAGAGAAAAGCTTTCTTGATGATCCAAGCGGATAGGGGTACTCCCGTGTAACTTCAATGCGAACCAGTGGCAGCTCATACGTGACACCTGCCGTTTGCTCAAGCCCTTTGAGGAAGCCACATTATTAGTCAGTTGCCAGTATTATGGGATGAACAACGTCATTCCACTGCTTCATTTACTACAACACGTGTAGTAAACGATGGCTGGTCAGGGCACTGGAGGCATAGCACCTACATCTCACGGCCTCATAAGCCCTGTGGGGGCTAAACTGGAGGAGGGGAGGGGCACAGTGGAGCACAGTTTAGGTTTCACGAGATGGGCAGGTTTTCTTGTCATCTGACAGGAGAGGAGGAGCAGGAGCAGCTAGAGTAGCTAGAGGGTTATGAGAAAGGCTAGACAGAGGACCCAGACACACGTAACAGTATGCAGTGGAGATGGAGGCAGGGAGTACCTCCGAGTCACTTGCACAAATGGCACAATGCATGCTCAGTTGCTTGCGTAGTGACTGCAGAATTGTCACCATTTGGCAGTGGGATGACTTCTGGCTCTCCACCTTATTGGACCCTTGCTACCTGCACAAAATGGGGGCCTTTTTTACACCCACTGAGAGGGAGGACAAACTGACCTACTACAAAGATATCCTACGTAGTCAGTTGGCCGATGTCTATCGGCGCCAGCGTCCATCCTCTCACAGTTCTGACTCTGGGAGCCCTCTGCGCTCACCTTCTACTGCCATGGCTGCTGGGGAGGGGTGGGGTAGCAGGAACAGTACCAGCTCCATCAGCAGCAGCCTGAGTCTACAGTCGCTGATGAGTAGCTTTCTTCACCCGCATAGTGAAGCAACTCATCAGCAGCAGGTAGACCTGGAGCAGGACCTGAAGCAGCAGGTGGTGGCATACCTTGACATGACCATGCCTACACACCTTGAAGATCCGCTGGACTTCTGGGCAGCAAAACTTGATTTGTGGCTACAACTAGCAGAGTTTTCCCTGGAAAAGCTGTCCTGTCCGGCCAGTAGTGTGCCATCAGAGCAGGTGTTTAGTGCAATGGGGGCCATAGATTCTCCAAGGAGAACTTGTCTGTCCACAAATTATGTGAAGAGGCTGACCTTTGTGAAGATGAATCAGGCATGGATCAGCCAGGATTTCCAACCACCAATGCCTGATGCATCACAGTAGATAGATTATGGTGCTACACCAACACTTCACAAATATGGATAGTGCTAAACATATTTAAGGCACTGCTCCCCAGTTACAGACATTCCTCCACATCAGACCACAAGTAAGTATTGAGGATACGCATTACGTAAAACGTAACTTTTAATAATATTTTTAGGATAAAATATATGTACCCCAAAAAAATTTGAAATCAAACAAAAGGAAAGGTGTTCCAAAAACACCAAGTGCCACCTACACCAAAAAGTATTGATGTGATACAAAGACCTCTAAAAGGTGGAAGGGAACAAAATATGGTCGATTGTAACTGATGGGGGTAAAAATTTCTCCTGTAAGGCCCTACTTTAGCATTATTATTTCCTTTCTTAGCAAGTGTTACATGCCTTAAAAAAAGGGCTGCCCCACACAGGAACCTCTCCCTATTTCCCTGCAAACACCGCCATTTCCCAGGGTTTTTAGGTGGAACTAATGAGAGTTTCCTGTGTGGGCGAGAGTAGGGACTTACAGAGGAAGTTTTTACCCCCACTGGTTACAAAGGACAAATATGTAGTTCCCTCCCACCTTTAAGAGGTCTTTGCATCACATCAATACTTGATGGTGTAGGTGGCACATGGTGTTTTTTGCACACCTTTCCCTTTGTTTGATTTAAAAAATCTGGGTACATATATTTTATCCCAAGAATATCATTAAAAGTTTAGTTTTATGTAATGCATATCCTCAATACTTATTTGTGCACACTAACACTTTTACAAAAGAGAACGTTTACTTCTGCCTACCTGCCTCAGCTACTCTTCTGATCCTGCCACCCGCCTGTTGCCACAAATCTAATGCCCAGTTCTTCTTTTTAACCCACCTATGTCACCGGGAACTGGTATTGCCACCCACCGCACCACTATGTCACTGGGTAACTTTCAGAACTCCTAATGCTGCTACTGCCACCTCAAGGCTGTCTCATTCTGCCACCATATGTTCTCTTCATTCGGTTGCCAGCTCCAAGCTGTCTCATACTGCTAACATATGATCTCCCCATGCTGCTGCCACCTCCTGGCTGTGTCATTCAGCCACTATATATTCTCCTCATACTGCCGCAAATTCCATGCTGTGTCGTTCAACCACAATATGCTGCCGCCAACTCCAGGCTGTGTCATTCAGCCACTATATGGTCTCCTCATGCTGCCGCCAACTCCAGGCTGTGTCATTCAGCCACTATATGATTTCCTCATGCTACTGCCACCTCCAGACTGTGTCATTCAGCCACTATATGTTCTCCTCATGCTGCCGCAAATTCCAGGCTGTGTCATTCAGCCACTATATGCTGCCGCCAACTCCAGGCTGTGTCATTCAGCCACTAGGTGGTCTCCTCATGCTGCCGCCAACTCCAGGCTGTGTCATTCAGCCACTATGTGGTCTCCTCATGCTGCCGCCAACTCCAGGCTGTATCATTCAGCCATTATATGTTCTCCTCATGCTGCCTCCATCTCCATGCTGTGTCATTCAGCCACTATATGGTCTTCTCATGCTGCCACCACCTCCACGCTGTGTCATTCATGCACTATATGGTCTCCTCATGCTGCCGCCAACTCTACGCTGTATCATTCAGCCAATATATGGTCTCCTCATGCTGCCGCCAACTCCAGGATGTGTCCTTCAGTCACTATATGTTCTCCTCATACTGCCGCCAACTCCATGCTGTGTCATTCAGCCACTGTATGTTCTCCTCATGCTTCTGCCACCTCCAGACTGTGTCATTCAGCCACTATATGTTCTCCTCAGGCTGCAGCAAATGCCAGACTGGGTCATTCAGCCACTATATACTGCTGCCAACTCCACGCTGTATTATTCAGCCAATATATGTTCTCCTCATGCTACCGTCAACTCCAGGCTGTGTCCTTCAGCCACTACATGTTCTCCTCATGCTGCTGTCACCTCCACGCTGTGTCATTCAGCCACTATATGGTCTCTTCATGCTGCCACCACCTCCACGCTGTGTCATTCAGCCACTAAATGGTCTCCTCATGCTTCCGCCACCTCCAGACTGTGTCATTCAGCCACTATGTGGTTTCCTCATGCTGCTGCCAACTCCAGGCTGTGTCTTTCAGCCACTATTAAGTCTCCTCATGCTGCCCCCACCTCCACGCTGTGTCATTCACCCACTATATGTTCTCCTGCTTCCGCCACATCCAGGCTGTGTCATTCAGCCACTATATGTTCTCCTCATGCTGCCGCCAACTCCAGGCTGTGTCATTCAGCCACTATATGTTCTCATGCTTCTGCCACCTGCAGTCTGAGTATTCAGCCACTATATGTTCTCCTCATGCTGCCGTGAATTCCAGGCTGTGTAATTCAGCCACAATATGCTGCCGCCAACTCCAGGCTGTGTCATTCAGCCACTATATGTTTTCCTCATGCTGCTGCCACCTCCAGGCTTTGTCATTCAGCCACTATAGGTTCTCCTCATGCTGCCGCAAATTCCAGGCTGTGTCATTCAGCCACAATAAGCTTCCGCAAACTCCAGGCTGTGTCATTCAGCCACTATGTGTTCTCCTCATGCTGCCACCACCTCCACACTGTGTCTTTCAGCCACTATTATGTCTCCTCATGCTGCCCCCACCTCCACGCTGTGTCATTCAGCCACTATATGTTCTCCTCATGCTGCCGCAAATTCCAGGCTGTGTCATTCAGCCACAATATGCTGCCGCCAACTCCAGGCTGTGTCATTCAGCCACTATGTGGTCTCCTCATGCTGCCGCCAACTCCAGGCTGTGTCATTCAGCCACTATATGTTTTCCTCATGCTGCTGCCACCTCCAGGCTGTGTCATTCAGCCACTATAGGTTCTCCTCATGCTGCCGCAAATTCCAGGCTGTGTCATTCAGCCTCAATATGCTGCCGCCAGCTCCAGGCTGTGTCATTCAGCCACTATGTGGTTTCCTCATGCTGCCGCCAACTCCAGGCTGTGTCATTCAGCCATTATATGTTCTCCTCATGATACCGCCACCTCCATGCTGTGTCATTCAGCCACTATATGGTCTCCTCATGCTGCCACCACCTCCACGCTGTGTCATTCATGAACTATATGGTCTCCTCATGCTGACGCCACCTCCACGCTGTATCATTCAGCTAATATATGGTCTCCTCATGCTGCGGCCAACTCCAGGATGTGTCCTTCAGCCACTATATGTTCTCCTCATGCTGCTGCCACCTCCACGCTGTGTCATTCAGCCACTGTATGTCCTCCTCATGCTTCTTCCACATCCAGACTGTGTCATTCAGCCACTATATGTTCTCCTCAGTCTTCAGCAAATTCCAGGCTGTGTCATTCAGCCACTATATACTGCCGCCAACTCCACGCTGTATCATTCAGCCACTATATGTTCTCCTCATGCTGCCGCCACCTCCACGCTGTGTCATTCAGCCACTATATGGTCTCTTCATGCTGCCACCACCTCCACGCTGTATCATTCAGCCACTAAATGGTCTCCTCATGCTTCTGCCACCTCCAGACTGTGTAATTCAGCCACTATGTGATTTCCTCATGCTGCTGCCAACTCCGGGCTGTGTCATTCAGCCACTATATGTTCTCCTCATGCTGCCGCAAACTCCAGGCTGTGTCATTCAGCCACTATGTGTTCTCCTCATGCTGCCGCCACCTCCACACTGTGTCTTTCAGCCACTATTATGTCTCCTCATGCTGCCCCCACCTCCACGCTGTGTCATTCACCCACTATATGTTCTCCTTCTACTTCCGCCACCGCCAGGCTGTGTCATTCAGCCACTATATGTTTTCCTCATGCTGCTGCCACCTCCAGGCTGTGTCATTCAGCCACTATAGGTTCTCCTCATGCTGCCGCAAATTCCAGGCTGTGTCATTCAGCCTCAATATGCTGCCGCCAACTCCAGGCTGTGTCATTCAGCCACTATGTGGTCTCCTCATGCTGCCGCCAACTCCAGGCTGTGTCATTCAGCCATTATATGTTCTCCTCATGATGCCGCCACCTCCATGCTGTGTCATTCAGCCACTATATGGTCTCCTCATGCTGCCACCACCTCCACGCTGTGTCATTCATGCACTATATGGTCTCCTCATGCTGACGCCACCTCCACGCTGTATCATTCAGCTAATATATGGTCACCTCATGCTGCCGCCAACTCCAGGATGTGTCCTTCAGCCACTATATGTTCTCCTCATGCTGCTGCCACCTCCACGCTGTGTCATTCAGCCACTATATGTTCTCCTCAGTCTTCAGCAAATTCCAGGCTGTGTCATTCAGCCACTATATACTGCCGCCAACTCCACGCTGTATCATTCAGCCACTATATGTTCTCCCCATGCTGCCGCCACCTCCACGCTGTGTCATTCAGCCACTATATGGTCTCTTCATGCTGCCACCACCTCCACGCTGTGTCATTCAGCCACTAAATGGTCTCCTCATGCTTCCGCCACCTCCAGACTGTGTCATTCAGCAACTATGTGATTTCCTCATGCTGCTGCCAACTCCGGGCTGTGTCATTCAGCCACTATATGTTCTGCTCATGCTGCCGCAAACTCCAGGCTGTGTCATTCAGCCACTATGTGTTCTCCTCATGCTGCCGCCACCTCCACACTGTGTCTTTCAGCCACTATTATGTCTACTCATGCTTCCCCCACCTCCACGCTGTGTCATTCACCCACTATATGTTCTCCTTCTACTTCCGCCACCGCCAGGCTGTGTCATTCAGCCACTATATGTTCTCCTCATGCTGCCGCCAACTCAAGGCTGTGTCATTCAGCCACTATATGTTCTCCTCATGCTTCCGCCCCCTTCAGGTTGAGTCATTCAGACACTATATGTTCTCCTCATGCTGCCGCAAATTCCAGGCTGTGTCATTCAGGCACTCTATGCTGCCAGCAACTTCACACTGTGTCATTCAGCCACTATGTGGTCTTTTCTTGCTGCCTCCAACTCCCGACTTACATTCAGAGTATACATACTAGGGATCGACCGATTATCGGTATGGCCCCCCGACCCACTGCGCCGCGACCGCCCCCCCAACCCACCGCACCGCGTCGCACCCCCCACCGTAGTGCTGGGCGGTATACCGGTATGGATTTTTGCCCATACCGCTATACCAATCGGGCCCCTCCCCCACCCTCCGAGTCGATAAAAAAAATTAAACTTACCTGTAATGGGGGTGGTCCGGGCCATCCATCGTTCCTGTAGTGTCTGGGGGCGTTCCTGGTGAAGGGTGAACCGTCCGGGCTGTCCTTCTTCTCCGGCAGTCATCTTCTCCACTCCGGGCAGGCCCCGGCCTAGTAGCTACATAGACGCCGCTACGCCTTAACGTCAGGTGCATCGCTGCGCACGGGCATCACTGCACAGCGGCATCTATGCAGCGTACTATTCCGGAGCCTGCCCGGAGTGGAGAAGATGACCGCCGGAGAAGAAGGACAGCCCGGACCGGTTCACCCGGAACGCCCCCGGACACTACAGGAAGGATGGATGACCCGGACCACCCTGACAGGTAGGGGGAGAGAAGCGGGTGGTGGCGGCGGCCTATGGCACCGCAAAAGCCACTGCAGCGCATTGATTTAAAGCGCCCAGAATAAATAGCTGATAACTTATACCGGAATATCGGTATAAGTTATCGGCTATCGGCCCTAACCTCCACCGATTATCGGTATCGGCCCTAAAAAAAACGATATTGGTCAATCCCTAAATTACATACTCCAAATTGGCATTGAATTTTCTGAAATTAAAGAGGTGCTCCACTGACCAAGGGGGGTGTGACTTGATGTCACGAGGGGCGTGACTTTGATGTCATGACCCCCACAGCCCACACCCAGCGTTCAGAACAAAATGTACCAGACACTGTGGCAGTAGAGTACCCCTTTAATGAAACTCGTCCTAACTATAAATAGCACTGAACAATAGGTAAGTCTGATATAAGAATTTCTGAATAACTATGAATTTTATATTTATTTTTTCTCTTCCTCTCTGATTTTCAATAATCTAAAAGCTTCTGTGATTCATATATATATATATATATATATATATATATATATATATATATATATATACATGTCAGCGGTCAGTGCTGTGATCATAGGCACAGGTTGGTATGATACATATAGATGTTCGCTTTCCCAGCTGTCAGTGGGTGGAATTGAATTTACTGGTAGAGAGATGTGGCTGGTGCCAATAAGCAGCATAATAGAGAAAAAGCCCTATTTTTAGGTGCTTTAAACTTAATGAAAGCATGCCAAGAAATAAGATTCTTATGAAAGGTCAAAGGTGTTTGTAAAATGAGGAAAAAAAACAACCAATATCAGTTTGCTGCAAAGAGAAAAATGGGGTGATTCCTGGCACTGCTAATCCGAAGTAAAAATTACGAATTTTGAGGGGACTGTTAGAGATACACTTTGAGGATTTTTCAGGTACAGGATTATAGCATTTCTTGTCTTTATAGGCCCTTTCTTCAGGACAAGTACATTGCATTTAATACAGCAGCATAGGGGTCAAAGGTTAAAAGGCATTGGGTGCATACTATATAAATTCTGCATTTATATAAAACTAAATTAAATATTATACAACATGATGTGAAAGTAAATGGAAACAGGCAACTCACTGGGCTGTACAACGCAAAATTGTAAAAAAAAATCTCAATATCCTTGACATGTAAATTTAATGACAAACTAATGATAAACTAATGACTGGCGTTTCACACACTGTTTTTTTGTAAACTCTGCTACTTTTATGTTTAGCAGATTCACCTCTTGTGTTCTCATTTGCTGCTGCAGATTTTGCTGCCCTTTGACTTCAAGCAAATCTGCAGCAGATCTGTAGCAGAAAATATGCATGTGTGAACACACCCTAAAGGGGTTATCCAGGAATCAAAAAACAGATCTAATTTCTGTCAAAGACCACTCCCTGTCTGTCTCCAGGTTAGGTGTGGTATTACAACTTGGAGACAGACAGGTAGTGGTCTTTGAAAGAAATTATCCCTATTTTTCGATTCCTGGATAACTCTTTAATGATTATGCCATTGCAGATCTTGTAATAGGAGCTAGCGTAGATTTCTGCTATAGTTCATGCCAGTTACTGGTATGAACTATAGTAAACCTGCCTCTTTTATACAATGCTCCACCTAAGTTTTTTTTCAAATCCATCAAAAAGTTGCAAATTTTTGCATAAATTAAAAATGTGTGACTTTTTTTTAATGCCAAAAGCCTGGCATTCACAAAGGGAAACATTCCCCAAGAGTTGTATACATTTTAGCAAACCCGGAAGCCATAGACCCTTTCAGTAAAGGTCCACCCCTGGCATAGACTTCACACATTTTAGTTGGTGCTTATGAGATTACTCTGGGTGTAGCAACCTGGGAATTCTTTGTAGGAAAGATCATACTCCCTTTGAGTTATGGTTGAAGAATGCACAATCCCTTACACCACTTTTTAGTTTAGTCCATTACTGACCCAACAGTCTACATCTTCTGTTGGCCAAGTTAAATTATTTCTACTTCTCCCTCATAGCTCTCTCTAGTGCATGAACTGGGAAGATCAGCATGAACAGTTGTATAGACCCTGCCATTAGTGCTTAAAACATGCTCTCAGAATGAAAAAAAAATAGCAGAATAAAAAAAAGAATTTATGTATTTAACCCCTTAAGGACCAGGCCATTTTATACCTTAAGGACCGGAGCGTTTTTTGCAATTCTGACCACTGTCACTTTAAACATTAATAACTCTGGAATGCTTTTAGTTATCATTCTGATTCCGAGATTCTTTTTCGTGACATATTCTACTTTAACTTACTGGTAAAATTTTATGGTAACTTGCATCCTTTCTTGGTGAAAAATCCCCAAATTTGATGAAAAAAATGAAAATTTTGCATTTTTCTAACTTTGAAGCTCTCTGCTTGTAAGGAAAATGGATATTCAAAATATATTTTTTTTGGGTTCACATATACAATATGTCTACTTTATGTTTGCATCATAAAATTTATGAGTTTTTACTTTTGGAAGACATCAGAGGGCTTCAAAGTTCAGCAGCAATTTGGAAATTTTTCACAAGATTTTCAAACTCACTATTTTTCAGGGACCAGTTCAGTTTTGAAGTGGATTTGAAGGGTCTTCATATTAGAAATACCCCATAAAAGACCCCATTATAAAAACTACACCCCCTAAAGTATTCAAAAAAACATTCAGTAAGTGTATTAACCCTTTAGGTGTTTCACAGGAATAGCAGCAAAGTGAAGGAGAAAATTCACAATCTTCATTTTTTACACTCGCATGTTCTTGTAGACCCAATTTTAGAATTTTTGCAAGGGGTAAAAAGGAGAAAATTTTTATTTGTATTTGAAACCCAATTTCTCTCGAGTAAGCACATACCTCATATGTCTATGTTAATTGTTGGGTGGGCGCAGTAGAGGGCTCAGAAGGGAAGGAGCAACAAATGGTTTTTGGGGGGCATGCCGCATTTAGGAAGCCCCTATGGTGCCAGGACAGCAAAAAAATACACATGGCATACCATTTTGGAAACTAGACCCCTCAGGGAACGTAATAAGGTGTAAAGTGAACCTTAATACCCTACAGGTGATTCACGACTTTTGCATATGTAAAAAAAATATATTTTTTTTTTACCTAAAATGCTTGTTTTCCCAAAATGTTTACATTTTTAAAAAGGGTAATAGCGGAAAAAACCCCCCAAAATTTGAAGCCCAATTTCTCCCGATTCAGAAAACACCCCATATGGGGGTGAAAAGTGCTCTGCTGGCGCACTACAGGTCTCAGAAGAGAAGGAGTAACATTTGGCTTTTTGAAAGCAAATTTTGCTCTGGGGGCATGCCGCATTTAGGAAGCCCCTATGGTGCCAGAACAGCAAAAAAAAACACATGGCATACCATTTTGGAAACTAGACCCCTTGGGGAACGTAACAAGTGGTAATGTGAACCTTAATACCCTACAGGTGTTTCACGACTTTTGCATATGTAAAAAAATATATATTTTTTTTACCTAAAATGCTTGGTTTCCCAAAATTTTTACAATTTTAAAAAGGGTAATAGCAGAAAATATCCCCCAAAATGTTAAGCCCAATTTCTCCCGATTCAGAAAACACCCCATATGGGGGTGAAAAGTGCTCTGCTGGCGCACTACAGGTCTCAGAAGAGAAGGAGTCACATTTGGCTTTTTGAAAGCGAATTTTGCTCTGGGGGCATGCCGCATTTAGGAAGCCCCTATGGTGCCAGGACAGCAAAAAAAAACACATGGCATACCATTTTGGAAACTAGACCCCTCGGGGAACGTAACAAGGGGTAATTTGAACCTTAATACCCTACAGGTGTTTCACGACTTTTGCATATGTAAAAAAATATATATTTTTTTTACCTAAAATGCTTGTTTTCCCCAAAATTTTAAATTTTTTAAAAGGATAATAGCAGAAAATACCCCCCAAAATTTGTTAGGCAATTTCTCCCGAGTACGGCGATACCCCATGTGTGGCCCTAAACTGTTGTCTTGAAATACGACAGGGCTCCAAACTGAGAGCGCCATGCGCATTTGAGGCCTAAATTAGGGACTTGCATAGGGGTGGACATAGGGGTATTCTATGCCAGTGATTCCCAAACAGGGTGCCTCCAGCTGTTATAAAACTCCCAGCATGCCTGGACAGTCAACGGCTATCTGGCAATACTGGGAGTAGTTGTTTTGCAACAGCTGGAGGCTCCGTTTTGGAAACAGTGGCGTACCAGACGTTTTTCATTTTTATTGGGGAGGGGGGTTGTATAGGGGTATGTGTATATGTAGTGTTTTTTTACTTTTTATTTTATTTTGTGTTAGTGTAGTGTAGTTTTTTTAGGGTACAGTCACACGGGCGGGGGTTCACAGTAGTTTCTCGCTGGCAGTTTGAGCTGTGACAGAAAATTTGACGCAGCTCAAACTTGCAGCCGGATACTTACTGTAATCCTCCGCCCATGTGAGTGTACCCTGTACGTTCACATTGGGGGGGGGAAATCCAGCTGTTGCAAAACTACAACTCCCAGAATGTACGGTCTATCAGTGCATGCTGGGAGTTGTAGTTTTGCAACCGCTGGAGGCTCCGTTTTGGAAACAGTGGCGTACCAGACGTTTTTCATTTTTATTGGGAAGGGGGGTTGTATAGGGGTATGTGTATATGTAGTATTTTTTACTTTTTATTTTATTGTGTGTTAGTGTAGTGTAGTGTTTTTAGGGTACAGTCGCACGGGCGGGGGTTCACAGTAGTTTCTCGCTGGCAGTTTGAGCAGCGGCAGAAATTTTGCCGCACCTCAAACTTGCAGCCGGATACTTACTGTAATCCTCCGCCCATGTGAGTGTACCCTGTACATTCACATTGGGGGGGGGGGGGACATCCAGCTGTTGCAAAACTACAACTCCCAGCATGTACGGTCTATCAGTGCATGCTGGGAGTTGTAGTTTTGCAACAGCTGGAGGCACACTGGTTGTGAAACACCGAGTTTGGTAACAAACTCAGTGTTTTGCCACCAGTGTGCATTCAGCTGTTGCAAAAGCTACAACCCCCAGCATGTACAGACAGCGGAAGGGCATGCTGGGTGTTGTAGTTATGCAACAGCTGGAGGCATACTACTTTGGCTGGGGATGCTGGGGATTGTAGTTATGCAACAGCTGGAGACACACTGGTTTGCTACTTAACTCAGTGTGCCTTCAGCTGTTGCAAAACTACAACTCTCAGCAGTCACCGACAGCCAACGGGCATGCTGGGAGTTGTAGTTATGCAACCACCAGATGCACCACTACAACTCCCAGCATGCACTTTAGCTGATTGTGCAAGCTGGGAGTTCTAGTTACACAACAGCTGAAGGTACACTTTTTCATAGAAAGAATGTGCCTCCAGCTGTTGCAAAACTACAAGTCCCAGCATGCCCATAAGGGAATGCTGGGAGTTGTGGTGGTCTGCCTCCTGCTGTTGCATAACTACAGCTCCCAGCATGCCCTTTTTGCATGCTGGGAGCTGTTGCTAAGCAACAGCAGGAGGCTGTCACTCACCTCCAACGATCCTCGCTGCACCAGGTCAGTCCCTCGTCGTCGCCGCCGCCGCTGCTCCTGGGGCCCCGATCCCAACAGGGGCGCCGGGGATCGGGGTCCCCAGCACCCGGGGTGCACGTCCCGCACCCGCTCACGTCCTCCGGAAGAGGGGTGGAGCGGGTTGCGGGAGTGACACCCGAAGCAGGCGCCCTGATTGGTCGGCCTGTAATCCGGCCGACGAATCAGGGCGATCGTGAGGTGGCACCAGTGCCACCTCACCCCTGCTGGCTCTGGCTGTTCAGGGCCGTCTCTGACGGCCCCGATCAGCCAATAATTCCGGGTCACCGGGTCACTGGAGACCCGATTGACCCGGAATCCGCCGCAGATCGCTGGACTGAATTGTCCAGCGATCTGCGGCCACCGCCGACATGGGGGTCATAATGACCCCCTGGGCGATATGCCCCGATGCCTACTGAACGATTTCAGCAGGCATCGGGCACCGGCTCCGCTCCAGATGGTTGCGGGGGGCCGGTAAAACACATGACGTTCTCATACGTCATGTGTCCTTAAGGACTCGGAAATGGAGACGTATGAGAACGTCATGTGTCCTTAAGGGGTTAAAGGGGTACTCCGGTGGAAAACAAATGTGTTCAAATCAACTGGTGCCAGAAAGTTACAGATTTGTAAATTATTTCTATAGAAAAATCTTAATCCTTCCAGTACTTATCAGCTGCAGTATGCTACACAGGAAGTTGTATAGTTCTTTCCAGTCTGACAACAGTGCTCTCTGCTGTTACCTCTATCTGTACCAGGAACTGTCCAGAGCAGGAGAGGTTTGCTATGGGGATATGCTTCTGCTCTGGACAGTTCCTGACACAGACAGAGGTGGCAGAAGAGAGCACTGTGGTCCGATTGGAAAGAACTACAGACCTTCTTCTGGAGAATACAGCAGCTGATAAGTACTGGAAAGATTAAGATTTTTAAATAGAAGTAAATTACAAATCTGTATAACGTTCTGGCACCAGTGGATTTGAAAACATTTGTTTTCTACCGAAGTTCCCCTTTAACTAAAAATAGCAGAAGCCTCCGTGGTTACAATAAAATAATCTTGTATTACAAGGCTCCAGAGTCTCAGATATTCTGGATTATTGGAGAATCATAGCAAGGCTCATAAAATATTTTTGGGAAAAGATAAAAAATCTTCAGGAAGAAGAATGAAAATAACATTATATTGCACGAAATCTACTGCACTGTTTGTATAATACACATATATACATGTGTTCATATATTTATGGATAATTTATGTTATGAATTAGTTTAATGAGATCATTTATCAGGAGGTAGGAGAACATTTTCAGAAGTACCACACTAGCTCTAAAAAGCCGGTATATACAAGTGGAATGTATAATGAGGAGGTAATGACTGATCTCAATAAGGACGCTCATTTACATTTTCCCTGACCAGATAATATCACTGATTTATTTATCATCATTAACCATATACAATTTTCTGAGCTTATCCCTTCGTGTCTTTCTAATTTGATCAGAATGTAATAGTAATAGTAGTATTCAGAATATTACTGGGGTCAGGGGTACAACCAGAATTTAACTTGGGGGGGGGGTAATCCCCAAATATATTGCTGCTGCTATCTACCCCCTCAAATGCACTGTAGATTTCTATTGCTTCCGTTCAACACTGAATGATACCTATAGATAGTCACCCAACAACCAAAGAAATGAAAAAATGCAGAAAACTTTATTGAATACATAATTTTGAATTAAAAGAAATAAAATGAATCAGCAGCACACAGAAAAAATGTCAAAGAGCATTGATCATACTGTATGACAACAATCCCATACAAAATAAAGCAAACTTGTGTGGAGAGCCACGGGGTGTGAAGTGAGGTGTAAGGGGCAGATGGTGTTGCCCAGGGGTAGATGGTATTAACCCCTTCGTATTTGTGATGCCAGGGTGTGATTTAACCTAAATCACTCGAAGGTAGCACTGCTAGTCCTGGGTTAGGCAGTGGCAAATAATAGTCCAAGGCCCGGTTAAGGTTAACGGAAGCTTTTACCGAGGTAGACAGAGACCCCCCAGAGAGATGAACACAGGGGACCTCACAGCTTGCTGGGACTTGCAGTGACTTGACAGACTGTACGTGCAGGCCACACTGACTACAATTGACTTGACTGAAGATGATAACAGATGATAAAGATGACTTGACTTACTGACTTATGGCTGCAATTTAGGTCGAGGCCTCCAGATGTGCTGGACACTGACCCTGAGACGTCTGGACTGGACTGAACCTCAGCAGGAAAGAAATCACAAGAGAGAGATTGTAGCTCCTCCCTATCTTATAAAGGGGGGCTGTGCAAGGAGCCCATAGGCTACCTGTGGGTCAACTGGTCACCTGTTGCTCTCTGGGTAACAAACATATGACTTAAACGTGTGACAAACATTATCATGTGACTAACAATCATGAGACCAACTTCAAAGGTCCATTACACTTAATATACAACCTATTCACATTATGGGGGAACACTGCAGGAGAGCCCTGATGACGTACAAGGACTCAACCTGACAGGACTGTAGGAGCATATCCCGTACTGGGACACCGCACTTGTGATAGGTGAATACAACACCAAAAATACAGGAACAAAAAGAAAATATAGTAGAAATATATAAAGTGATACAAAATAGTGGGGTATAGCAAAAATAATGTCCGTAGCTGGATGTACAAACAGGACCAGAAAATGGACACACGTGGAGGTCACTGGAGCTGATAACAATAGAAACCAGGCCACAAAACCTCCAGGTTGACCCACAAAAAGAAAAGACAGAAATCACTGTTACATCATAGAAATGGACAAATTGCTATACACACCAACTTTGACAGAGTGCCTACCCAGTACCCCCTCAACGCCCTTTTAAATATGTAAACTCCACCGTTAACACAAGATGGAAAACAATTGTGGAACATAGAAACTACTATTCAATAATACCACCATTCAACGACCATATGGTGGTCAAATACCAGGTTTACTAGGAGTATTATTATAATGCGGACTTTTCAAAATAATACAATACTGATCTACACAGTCACAGCCAGAATACATAACTATTAAAGATGACCTGTCAGCTCTTCTGACTTGCATCATAATAAAGCAATCAAAATACATATGCTCATATAAAAGAAATACTGTCTCTTTCCTGATATAAAAAATATGTACACCCAAATAAAAAGTAACACATAACTAAATAATACCAAAATAACAATTCAATTTTATCGAATTTACATAAAAAAGGTAATATGAAAAGGCAGAAACATACCCATGATGTAAAAGGTGATGCCTGACCAGAAAATTGCATTGCCAAGGAAAAAAAAACAAATATACAAGTAGCACTGACTATATGAAAGAAAAATCTAAATTTAACTCTTTAATGTGCATGCAGTGCTAGAACAAGTAGCATAAAAGTAATACATGTAAATATAAAAAATCATGAAGCTAAGTAGCAAGAGCACATACAGTATATACAATCACACACACATAGGATTAAGGCAAAACCCTTATCTCACTCAGTTTACATTTAATTATTCAATCCATCCAATTCAAGCCATGTCTACAATCTACCAAACTATCCGCACTGTTCCCAACTTAGTGTTTCCCATCCACAAAATGCTCCCCTCCCCTCAGCATGCCCCTCATGCATCCACACTATACCCCCCTTCTCAGCATGTTCCCTAACTATCTACACTGTGCCCAAATCCTCAACATGTCCCCATCAATCTATAATTTTCCCCCAGCATATCTCCCATTCATCCATACTGTTACCACCAGCATGTCCCCCATCCACACCATGCCCCCCTAAGCATGTATTTTTCTACACTGTGTCCCTGCCTCATCCTATCCCTATCAATCTACACTGTGTCCCCCTCCTGAGCATGTTCTCCATCCATTTACACCTTATCACCGCGCATGTCACCCATTCCTCTTGTTCCCCACTCCATAGTAAGTACCTCCTAGCTTTTAAGAAATCATACTGGGCTTGTGGGTCCAGACTTAGCAACAGGAGCAAACACTAGAGTACACCTAAGGATTTTCCCTTCCATGCATGCCAGAGGGAAACTATGCCAGATATATGTAAACCCAATCTAACTCTCCAGATTAGGGCGTGAGCTACTACTGATACCCTTATCAATAGTATTGGAGACCTCGGTGCCCATTGACCACATGACTGTAGTGAAATGTTTATAGGAGCAGAGGCTCAGCTTGCATGTTGCTGCTTCATACCTTCAAACTATGAAGAAGTTACAAAAACAGTTAACGGCTTCCTACTGTGCTATTAAGCAGCCTCTCTCTCCTTCCCACACACAGAATTTGAATGTGTATTTACTAGGAGAATATGTAAATCTCCCACACATACAACTTTGGGCGCATTAACTATCGCAGTAAAAGGGAGATAGACTTGGCTGAATTCCCAGCTAGATTGCACAGCAGGAACAGGAAGTCCATTACAGTATCTACATTAAACAGTTTGTATTATAAGCAGAAGGAAAATATGAAAGACAACAGAAAGGTAGTAAAATAACTGTTCCTCATGTAATCTAAACTGTGAGGATTGGCACAAGTGCTTGTCCTTGTCTGTGCCAGAATAATTTGCAAGACTCTTCTTCAATTGAATCCCAGCTTGCTCCTTCTTCTCGGATCAAGGAATTATTTTATTCAAGTAAATAATGGCAGGGCAGTAAGGTAATTATTACAAATCTGAAAACATTTTAAATTAGAAAAAAAAACTGCTGCCCCTGTTTGCGGGACAGTGCCCCAGTAAAAAAAAAAAAACTTTTGCTATGATCTTCCTTTTATACAATAGGACAATTTCTGGGAAATCGTGTACTGTTGACAAGTATAATATTATCTAGCTGGATGCTGTATTCAAAACAAAGCACTGGTGCAGTAGCAGTGACCATTTTTTGGATGCATGCAGGTGGATGGACAATGGTGTCCATTGATCAGGGCTGACGTAGGCAGTTATAAAAAAAAATGCCAGACTTTCCTAAGCACACAAAAAACAGGTACTTACCCTTGCTTCATAAAGAAAGACATATAACCGGGAATTGCACTTAACAGTTCCTTTTTATCTCAATTTTCATTTGTTACAAAAAATGCAGTGAGAATTAAGAACATATTCACCCAGTGCATAAAAACTGTTCAGAGATCCTTCATACGGTGTCTTCAGAACTTTCCATTCGGAGCTTGCTGTCTGTAGGATGGTATGTTACTGGCCGCATGGACACTGATTCTGAGGGGGGGGGGAAGACAAGCTCGCTGGCGTGCGAGCTGCTGGAGAATGTTTCAGGAGTCTCCTCCCTTTCTTAAGGAGTTGAGAAAGGGAGGAGACTCTTGAAACGTTCTCCAGTGGCTCGCACGCCAGCGAGCTTGTCTTCACCCCCTCATAATCAGCGTCCATGCGGCCAGGAACATACCGTCCTACAGTCAGCAAGCTCCGGATGGAAAGTTCTGAAGACACCGTATGAAGGATCTCTGAACAGTTTTTATGCACTGGGTGAATATGTTCTTAATTCTCACTGCATTTTTTGTAACGAATGAAAATTGAGATAAAAAGGAACTTTTAAGTGCAATTACCGGTTATATGTCTTTCTTTATGAAGTTTGCTGTCGAATATTCTCAGGTGATGGAGCCCTGAGATAGACATTGGGAAGCCACACCTAAGTTCCGTATACGTGTTTATATTGATACGACTTACTTGCTTGACACGTGCACAGTGTAGCAATGTAAAGAAAGGTAACTCTATTACACATCCCCATTCAGGAAAGAGTTTTTCCATAAATAAGTTCTTCACATGCCACACCAAAAATGTAATCTATGTGATAATGTGTCCATGCAGTCTCCTATATGTTGGGGAAACCACCCAGCGGGTAGGGGACCACATCAATAGACACAAATTTAGCATTTGTTGCAATAACTTACTGTTTCCCATTCCCCATCATTTTAAGGAAAAAGGCAAGTGATCAATGAAGTTATTCCTCCTAGACGTGGCGGTGACATCAAAAGGCTTCTTGCAAAAGAAGAGGCTTTTTGAAACCACAAGCTAGACCCGTTAGAGCCCAGGGGTCTCAACCGCGATTATGAGTTGTCGAAATTGCTATATTAAATAACAGTCATTTGAGTTATCACTCACCTGTAGTATTTTACCTCTGTTGTTTTTCTCCAGTTGCAAAGGCCGACATAGAGATACCGTCTTCAAATACTACTGTTGTGGTTTGAACTCCATTCATAAAAGTGTCACGTGTGTTTTTGATGTGTTATGATGCTCACTTATGGGAGGTTCGGTGATGACGCTGATTGTGTCGGTCGGGCGCATATAAATAGTGTCCATTTCCCATTGTAAGGTTATGCAGTTGAAAAAGGCTTCTGTATAGCCGGAACGCGTGCTGCGTTATATGTTATATTTGTTTTGCAATTTATGCTTTAAATAAATAGCAACATTTCTTCAGCATCCATTAAGTGCTGGGATTCCTTTACCTCCATTGGACTTTACTAGATCCCTGGCACTGACCGGCTCACAGTGCCGACCTGCCTATACCCTGGACTTTGATTTCTAAGGTTCTTGCACGTGATTGGGATTAATGTCTTTTATACTATCATATAGCGAAGAGGAATCATCCCAGATCATATCCCAGACTACTGCCTCGGCTGAATTTCTTCAAACTTCCCCAAATGAGCAAAAGAAAAGAACATTGGAGAGAGAATCACGCCGACTGTTATCGTATGAGCTACACCACACTACTTTATCAGAGTACCATCGTGTGGAACGCATTCCGCGTGGACTCCAAGTCAACCTGCACTAGACGTGTGCAATTCGGTTCGGCACAAATGTCTAATTTACTGAATTTTACCTTTTTCGGGCATTCGGACCGATCCGAATGCACAAAAACATATTTTGAACATTCCCGAATAGCCAGGGATAATACGAATAGCAAAATAACGAATGCATTCGTTATTTCCCGAATACATGCGGTAAATAACAAATGCGTTCGTTATCCGTAAACGAACGTAAAGAATTAATTCTAATAACAAAAAAATAATAAAAAAGATACATTAGTGATGGAAAAAATTGTATCTAACGAAATGTATCTTTTTTATAATGAAATGTTTATGAATTTTTAAACAGGGATCAATTTATGTGAGCGGGTAAAGCACAAAAAATTTAGTCGACAATAATAAAAATGTAGTGTGTGCGTGTTTTTCACTTTTCGTAAAACATTTTTTAGATAGTACTACTACTCCCAGCATGGAACACACTGTTCCATGATGGGAGTAGTAGTTACCTGTACTAATAGACAGATCGCCGGGGTCCCTTGCGATCCTCTTGTATAATGTATAGATGCGGTGGCCGCTCTTCTATGGTCCCCCTGCACTCACGTATATATACACATATTCATTTTTCCCGCAGAGCTGTGATTGGCCAGATGGTTCCAGCCAATCACAGCTCTCTGTGAGAAATAGGAATATGTGTGTATATACGGCCCTGCAGGGGACCATAGGAGAGCGGCCGCTGCATCCATAGATTATACAGGAGCATCACAGCGGGTGTCAGGAGTGATACCCGCAGTGATCTTTCCTTTACTACAAGTACTACTACTCCCAACATGGAGTACACTCTGCTCCATGCTGGGAGCTGTAGTACCTGCATTAATAGATAGATCGCAGCGGGTGTCAGAAGTTACACTCGCTGCGATATGTCTATTAATGCAGGTACTACAGCTCCCAGCATGGAGCAGAGTGTGCTCCATGTTGGGAGTATTAGTACCTGCAGTAAGGAACAAATCCCAGCGGATGTCACTCCCCCTGACACCCGCTGCGATCCTCCAGATGTGAATGTCGGGATCAGCTTTTCTCAAGGCTGATGCTGAGCCGTAGGTATACATCGTATATCTACTGCCCAGCAAAAACTTACAGTGAGCTTGCAATGTGTATACAGTATACACATTGCTGGCTCACTTAACCCCTTGCTGAGCTGTGCGTTATGCGCAAGCCCAGCAAGGAAAGAGTTAACTTACATTGCTGGACAGTGTGGGTTAACCCTTTGGGCGGTATACATTTTGGGAGGTAGAAAAAAAAAACAATCCATCAGATCCACAGTTATCCTCTGCATACACGGATCTGAAACGAGAAGAAAAAAAACACAAAAAATTGGTTATGACATTTTTGGCGCTGTCCGCTGGGGAGAGCACCCATGATGCAATGTCTACCCAAACAGGGAGCCACCAATTGGTGCAAAACTACAACTCCCAGCAAAGGCTGTCTGGGCATGCTGGGAGTTATAATTTAGCAACATCTGGAGTCTCCCTGTCTGGGTAGACATTGCCAGAAGGGTCTGTTCACATTATACAAAACGAACAATGTGAACAGAGCTTCAGATTAACTAGCCTAGTTCCCTTCTGTAGCTCTGCCCCCTAATGACGTCATCACTAGTGGGCGGAGCTACTCAGACCTGCCCAATACTCGAGGGAAGTAAGCGGACTTTGTCTTCTGTATACACTATATACAGCTATCTATAGATAGCTGTATATAGTGTATACTGCCCAAAGGGTTAACCTACACTGTCCAGCAGTGTAAGTTAACTATTTCCTTGCTGGGCTTGTGCATAGCGCACAGCTCAGCAAGGGGTTAAGTGAGCCAGCAATGTGTATACTGTATACACATTGCAGGCTCACTGTAAGTTCTTGCTGGGCAGTAGATATACGATATATACCTGCGGCTCAGCGTAAGCTGTTCTCCTGGCTCTGTAGCCCTGAGAACAGCTGATCCCGACATTCACATCAGGAGGATCGCAGCGGGTGTCAGGAGGAGTGACATCCGCTGGGATCTGTCCCTTACTGCAGGTACTAATACTCCCAACATGGAGCACACTCTGCTCCATGCTGGGAGCTGTAGTACCTGCATTAAAAGACAGATTGCAGCGAGTGTAACTTCTGACACCCGCTGCGATCTATCTATTAATGCAGGTACTACAGCTCCCAGCATGGAGCAGAGTGTACTCCATGTTGGGAGTAGTAGTACTTGTAGTAAAGGAAAGATCACTGCGGGTATCACTCCTGACACCCGCTGTGATGCTCCTGTATAATGTATGGATGCGTCGGCCGCTCTCCTATGGTCCCCCGCACAGCCATATATATACACATATTCCTATTTCTCACAGAGAGCTGTGATTGGGTGGAACCATCTGGCCAATTACAGCTCTGCGGGAAATATGAATAGGTGTATATATACGTGAGTGCAGGGGACCATAGAAGAGCGGCCACCGCATCTATACATTATACAAGAGGATCGCAAGGGACCCATGCGATCTGTCAATTAGTACAGGTAACTACTACTCCCATCATGGTTCCATGCTGGGAGTAGTAGTACTACCTAAAAAATGTAAAAGTAAAAAACACGCACACACTACATATTTATTATTGTCGGCTACATTTTTAGTGCTTTACCCGCTCACATAAATTGATCCCTGTTTAAAAATTAATAAACATTTCATAATAAAAAAGATACATTTTGTTAGATACAATTTTTTCCATCACTACTGTATCTTTTTTATTATAATTTTTTTATGGTACCCTACGAAATTTTAATAAGAAAGGTATCTCCATAATTTATTTAGGATCGCTAAAGTCCAAAAAAGAATAAAAAGATTTACCAAATGTACCCGAATACCGAATGTATCCGAAAAAACACCAACCCGAACACCCGAATACCGAATGTATCAAAAAAATCAAAACCGAAAATATTACCGGAAAATTTTTCCAAAACAAAAAAACGAAACGAAAATTTTTCTAGTGCACAAGTCTAACCTGCAACCCACGTTGTTTGCAGAGGATGTGGAATATTTCAGAGACTTTGAGCGAATAAATGTTCATTGGATATTATTGTCCTGACCGTTGATCGTCTGCAGAAAGCTACAACAGAGACCAAGAAAGAGGTCGACTCGATTGAGCAACAGCTGTGAGATTACTTAAAAGCTGAGGACATTACCATATTGAAGGAGAATTTGGATAAACAGATTGGCAGTCATCGCAAGGAACTAGAAGAGAGAAAGATAAAGAAATTTCTGAGGGACACGGAAGATTACCTGGCTAATCAGGTGTATAGATGGCGGGAATCCTCTGGGTGCTCCTGGCAGATAGGAGCCATTTACAATCAAGGAGGCTATTCTTTTTCAAGCTTGAGCGATTACCCCAACACACGCCACAACAGACGTCCTTTTTAACAGAGGAGAAGAGGATGCCCAGTTGTCACGAGATCCCAGGTAGGACTGAATCTATAGTTACCAACATCTCCTCTAAATGTCTGTCACCTACCAAGATTGCAGTCCTTCAGAAGGGACTTTCATTCAGCCCTGTAAATAAACTTGACTCTTTTCAATTAGATATTGACTTGGAGAGACTGTTCCTCTTGATCAGATTAAAAACACATTTTTCGACGGATAAGACTCGTTATGAGACTGTTTCATCTAGTGTCTCTAAAACGGGGGACACAATGACCCTAGAAAGTCTTAATCTACGTTTAAAGAGTCGTTTCTGTCCACCAAAAATGTATCACCCTGTGGAAACATTTGTTAGCTTGGTTAAGACTGATGTTGATAAATTATTGAAGGAGACTGAGAGAGGGAAATATCCAATATTTAATAATGTGTCTACCTTGGAAAGAAGGGCTCTGGATTCTCTGTCTGCAGACAAAAAAATTACGATAAAACCAGCCAATAAAGGCGGTTTGATAGTAGTAATGGATACTGTCAAATATAAAAAAGAGATTGCACGTCAGTTAGCAGACAGAGAAACTTATGAGCAGGTAGATAAAAATCCATTACCAACTATTCAACACATGATCTCGGATATGATTGTTAAATATAAGGATTGTAATGTCATTGATGATAAGCTTGCTACGTATCTACAAAAAGATTTTCCCATAGCAAATGTCTTCTACATACTGCCGAAGATCCACAAGGGACTGATCGATCCACCAGGTCATCCCATTGTGGCTTCGACAGAATCTGTTTTATCCCCTCTCTCTGTCGTTTTAGAAAAGTCCCTGACACTATGGGTAAAAACTACTACTACTTTTTTGCTGGACACCACCGACTTCCTAAAAACCCTAGAGACAATAACTGACATCACAGACGACACACTGTTGGTGACTATAGACGTTGTCAATCTATACACGTCAATAGAACATGACAAGGGGGTTGAGGCAACAAAGTGGTTGTTGGAACGAAGCGATTACACAGATTCACCAAAAAATATTTTGGGAGAAATATTAAACATTGTGTTAAGGGATTATTTTCTCTATGAGGACATGTTTTACAAACAAAAGAGAGGATCGAATGTGACCCCCCAATATGCTAATGCATACATGTCACACTTTGAAGATGTCTATGTTTACCCTAATGACGTATTCAGAAAGTATGTTAAACTATGGAAGAGGTTTATAGACGATATAGTATAGATAGAAGTATATAGTATTTGGGAGGGGCCACGTTCGATCCTGTCGGAATTCTTTGAGTATCTGAATAACATAAAAGCTGAACTTAAATTTACTCTAACATGTGATAAAACCAGTGTCAGTTTCCTGGATACGTTGATCCAGAAAGATTGCAAAGGGGGTTTGTGTACAGAAAAAATGATCCCTTTTGTGAGGAACTTCCATCCTTTAGCATATAAGGTGGATAAAATTATCAACGACCACTGGCAAATTTTAGAAAATCTTACCTGGGTATTGAGGAATTTTGCAGGGCACCCCTAATTTGCAACAAAAGGGCACTGAATCTGGAAGATAAACTGATCAGGGCTGACATGGGCAGCAATAAAAAAAAAAAAGCCAGACTTTCCTAAGCACACAAAAAAAAAGATACTTACCCTTGCTTGACATGTGCTCAGTGTAGCAATGTAATGAAAGGTAACTCTATTACACATCCCCATTCAGGAAAGAGTTTTTCCATAAATAAGTTCTTCACATTCCACTCGAAAAACTTAATCTATGTGATAAAGTGTCCATGCGGTCTCCTATATGTTGGGGAAACCACCCAGCGGGTAGGGGACCACATCAATAGACACAAATCTAGCATTCATTGCAATAACTTACTGTTTCTCATTCCCCATCATTTTAAGGAAAAAGGCCACACGATCGCTCAATTGAAATTTCAAGTGATCAATGAAGTTATTCCTCCTAGATCGGGTTGTGAGATCAAAAGACTTCTTGCAAGAAAAGAGGCTTTTTGGATCCACAAGCTAGACCAGTTAGAGCCCAGGGGTCTCAACCGTGATTATGAGTTGTCAAATTGCTATATTAAATAACAGTCATTTGAGTTGTTACTCACCTGAAGTATTTTTCCTTTGTTGTTTTTCTCCAGTTGCAGCGGCCGACATAGAGATACCGTCTACAAATACTACTGTTGTGGTTTGAACTCCATTCATAAAAGTGTCACGTGTGTTTTTGATGTGTTATGATACTCACTTATGGGACGTTCGGTGATGACGCTGATTGTGTCGGTCGGGCGCATATAAATAGTGTCCATTTCCCATTGTAAGGTTATGCAGTTGAAAAAGGCTTCTGTAAAGCCGGAACGCGTGCTGCGTTATATATGTTATGCAATTTATGCTTTAAATAAATAGCAACATTTCTTCAACATGCATTGAGTGCCGTGATTCCTTTACCTCCACTGTCTTATTCAGGACTCGGCAGACAGAAACGTGAACAATATTTCTATTATTAAACAGGATGGAGCAAAGAGTCCTCAAAAAGAGGTCAACTGAGCGTAAATGGGTACTCCGCTGCTCAGCGTTTGGGACAAACTGTTCTGAACGCTGGAGCCAGCTTCGGGAGCTTGTGACATCATAGCCCCGCCCCCTCGTGACGTCACACCCCCTCCCATAGACTTGCATTAAGAGGGTGGGGCGTGACGTAATGAGGGCGCCGGGCTCCAGCGTTCGGAACAGTTTGTTCCAAACGTTGAGCAGCGGAGTACCCCTGTAACGCAGGAGACTGGGCAACAACAAGTCATTTATTGGAATCCCTTGATTTTCATACCCATAAATGAATGTAGGGTTCTAACAAAAAAATAAGATGGAAATGGAAAATGGGATTCGTAGAGTCTTGTTTGAGGTTGAGTAGTGGGTGGCCCAATTACACAATGGCCCCAATGTCTCACTCAAAGTGGGTGAGATATAAGCAGTGACATGGACACATGATACCCAGCTCCCGCATCCAATTTAGATTATAATGAGTATAACTCATTTTCCCCTATAGGTGGGTAGAACAAATTGCCCTCATTAAAATCCACCCCTGGTGGGATCTGCTGATATTGTTCTAAATACATTATTTTATACAAAGAGAGCCTTCTTCATATTCTTTGCTTATGGACCTCTCCCAAAATTGATCCAGCCCTGACTGAACATTCTGTAACAGAAGCATTACGGGACAAAAAAAAAAGCACTTCCACCTTACCTAGTGAGCACTCCTTTACAGTACTTGGCTCCTTTAAACATTTTATACCTTCTCCCTCAGTCTGCGAGGTTTCTCTACTTCCAGTTGCAGCGCGCTTGTTGTGTGCAGTTTGAGGGTGACCTGGTGCTGTGGAAACTGTGATTAGGCATGAACGTCTAACCAAACCTGTCTCCTTCCTTTATAAAAAAAAATTTGTCCCTACAGGAATTTTTTGTTCATTTTTAAAATTACATATAGACATTTGCCTCATTTACTATTGAAAACCTAACATGTTTTGTCGGGTTGTGCAGCAGATTCTGTCGCATTGCACCAGAAATTCTGTCTGCGCCAGATTTGAAAAAACCCGACTAACTCTCCATTTTGCGAAGAAAAACCGGAAATGCGGCGTGGCTGTCAGGGAAAGGGGGCGTGGTCTCCGAAAAGGGACGTGTCCCCGACATTTACACAAAAAACCCAACGTATTTACTAAGGTTTCCACATAAAATGGGGTGGATTTGAGCTGAGGAAAACCCGACAGATCAGAACATGTGTAAAAAAAAAAGCAAATTGTAGGGAAAGTGGAAAATGTAGGGAAACCTTAGTAAATACCGTGGAAAATAAGCAGAGCAGTCACATATGAGGGAGCTGGCCTCTACATGTCATTCACTGGTTGTCAGTGCTAGAGACCAACTTATCCAAACGAAATATCTTCTCACTCTTCAACGGCTAGCTTGCATGAAATTTCTTGCCCCTGATATATGCACAAGATGCAATCCAGCCAGGGGCACTCTATATTACATCATCTGGAAGTTCTCTGTGCTGCAGACTTCGGTTATGTTCACACAAGGGAATTTCCATGCAAAATTCTGCATTAGAATTTCGCACAGAGATTCCTATTGATTTCAAAGGGATTATGTTGCGCTGTTCACGTAGCAGAATTTCTCCACCAAAAACATCTGGCAACAGAAATTCAAATTCTTGTGTCTGCAGAAAGAATAGACGTCTATTGTTTGGGCAATGCAAGAAAATACATTGGCGTCTATGAGATGGCGCATTCCCGAGCGGTCCTAGCACCGACATGTTTTGCCAGCACTCCAAATTCAGGGGAATGTCCGCACAGAGATTTTATGTTAAAGGGGTACTCAGGTGGAAAACTTTTTTTTTTTTTAAATCAACTGGTGCCAGAAAATTTAACGGATTTGAAAATGACTTCTATTAAAAAAAACGTAATCCTTCCAGTACTTATTAGCTGCTGAATACTACAGAGGAAATTATTTTATTTTTGGAACACAGTGCTCTCTGCTGACATCACGAGCACAGTGCTCTCTGCTGACATCTCTGTCCATTTTAGGAACTGTCCAGAGCAGCATATGTTTGCTATGGGGATTTTCTCCTACTCTGGACAGTTCTTAAAATGGACAGAGATGTCAGCAGAGAGCACTGTGGTCATGATGTCAGCAGAGAGCTCTGTGTTCCAAAAAGAAAATAATTTCCTCTGTAGTATTCAGCAGCTAATAAGTACTAGAAGGATTAAGATTTTTTTAATAGAAGTAATTTACAAATCTGTTTAACTTTCTGGCACCAGTTCTGCTCCGGTCAATAGCCTGTTGGGCAGTGTCGAGGATCTTATTCCGACCTAATATAACTATATTATTAAACCGAAGCCCCCTAAGGTCCCTTATTTTGCTCACTGTGCGCCAGTGATCACAGCCGATATTTTCATGCACAGAGTCACCTATGAAGCCTGAGAAATGTTATCACATATGGGAACCTTGGCTGAGTGCGAATGTGGCGAATGTTTTACCAGCACAAGTTGATGGTGTGTATGCCTTGTTAACACAATGTGAATGGGGGGTGTCTGGGTTGAGACTACTATGTGCCGCATATTACTTTGTTCTCAGAACTCCGCACTGTGATACGATGACTCTTTGTGTCTCGAAGACAACATCGAACCTTATCGTCTCCCAGCCTATGCAGTGATCCCTCAACTTACAATGGCCTCAACATACAATAGTTTCAACATACAATGTTTTTTTCTGGACAATTGTAACTTGAAACCAGACTCCACATACAATGATGGGGACAGTCCAGATCCGCGAGACATGTCACAACTGGAGGAACTGACCAATCAGAATGGGCAATTTACTGGTAAATTACCTGTATTACTGAAGTGCATGCACTGACTGGTGTCTAGTAGTGCCCCCTACAGTACAGGGAGGAACTACAAGTTCTGTACTACTCCTTACCTGTGCCAGGGTTAGCTGCTCCTTTGGACACCAAGTAAGGGCGACTCCATTTGGGACACTGTGTACTGTATATGACCCTGAAGAAGCTCCTGTCCTCTACAGCCGTTGGCTGTCCGGGCATGCTGGGAGTTGTAGTTTTGCAACAGCTGGAGGCACCCTGGTTGGGAAACACTGACATAGACAGTGATAAACAGCTCTCAGCAGATCTTTCTTACTTTTTTATGTAAGGACTTGCTTTATCTATATTAGTTATCTACTTATTTTTCTTTAATCCTCACTTTTTCCTATTTTTGGATGACATTTTGGGGCTTCAGAACCAATTACCAGGTTTCCATGGAGTTATGGTCTCAACATACAATGGTCATCCAGGAACCAATTAATATTGTAACTTGAGTGACCACTGTATTTTGTTTTTAGAATTGTCTTGTTCATGTTAAAATTGCAAAAATAAACACTTAAAAAAACAGAAACATTTTATACATGGAGGATCATGTAATGTTCCAATACAATGTTACAATCATATTATTTTCATTATTTATTATTTTTAATTCCTTTTTATGGTCTATTTTATTTTCTCATTTTCAGCCTTAACCTACAAGCCACATTTGATTATTGTTCTCCAGTGAGTGTAATATTAATCCTGTAAATTATTATTAAAGCAGATGGAGGAATGAAATAATAAATCTGAAGGGAATTGTTCTATTTTATCTGCTGGTATGTAGAATATTTGCATACTGAGGACTATTGGCCTGTTCTTTACCCATACCCAGACTATTCATTTTCCTAATAAGATTTAGAGGATCTTATTATTGATTATGTAGGGTCTACTATGTTTTTCTCCTACGCCCCCTCATAGATTGATATGTATTATGCTTTGTGGAATTTGAAGAATTGATTGTTTTAGAATATGCAGTTCACTGAATATTCTGTTGTTTATGATGAAAAGTGACTGATGCTTATATTATTTGGTTGAATATGTTTTGCATAAAAACATAACAATAAAAAGGAAACATATAACAACATTTCCCTACAGAGATGTACCTTGAGGTTCTAAGCCTGCTACACAAAAATATTAACAGTGCCCTCACCAACAAGGTACCAACAAGGTACCAGGGACGTGCACACACAGGCATTAAGAGGGCTGGAGCCCCTGCCCCTTCCCTGCACCTGCTGTTTGATGCCCTATTGACAGCCATATTGCCACAATTTGCACAGAATTCTGGTTAAATCTCTGCATTTGCAGCAATTTTTCGAAAATGCGGTATACAGCAATAATATGAATTTTTACCCATAGCTTTTTGGGCTGCACAAAGCCCATGAAGAAGCACAAACACTTTTACAGCATCTTTTAGGACCTGTGATGACATAATCAGGTCCTGAAAGGTCCTGTAACAGTGAACAGAGGAAGAGGAGGTAATAGGGGAAATATGGGGGGGGGGGGGGGGGGTGAATAAAGAAACCAGCTATACATAGGGTAGAAAAGGAAGTAGTATAAGATAAACTCCTTAAGGACGCAGATAATTTTATTTTTGCATTTTCGTTTTTTCTCCTTGCCTTCTAAAAGCCAGAACATTTTTATTTTTCCATTCACAGAACAGGGATAATGTGCACAGTGGTCTCACAGTATCGGGATAATATTGCACACAGTTACAAATACTTATAGGGGGCAAAGTGTGTGACCCCTCTAACTAAATACGCCCTGATCCAGTTCGCCATCTTCAATCACCATGTAGAACATAATTATAGAGGGTGCAGATTCGTACTTGGTCAACCCTGTAGTAATTAGAGATGAGCAAACCTTTTAAAAATTTGATTTGGCCGATTCGCCAAATTTTTTGAAAACATTTGTTTTGATGCAAATTTATTTGTGAATCTATATTTAAAATGGCTATTTCTGGCCTACCGAGAGCCTCAATAGGGGTGTAGAACACTTTGCTGTGTTCTAACACGCATTTGGAGTGTGCTGGAGTAGTGAAATAATACTGTTATTCAGAATAACATGCAGATTACCAACATCGCTTTTAGAATCACTGATGCAGAGCGGCACAATGACAGAGCCTGGAGGTGGCATCAGTATGAGGAGACCGTATAGTGGCTGAATGACACAGTGTGGAGGTTTTGGCAGCATGAAGAGACTATATAGTGGCTGAATGACACAGCTTGGATGAGGCTGAAGCATGAGGAGACCATATAGTTGCTGAATGACACAGCCTGTAGGTGGTGGCAGCATGAGGAGACCATATATTAGCTGGAGGACACAGCTTGGATGAGGACACCATATAGTAGCTGAGTGACACAGCGTGGAGATGTTGGCAGCATGAGGAGACCATTTATAGGCTGAATGACACAGCATGGAGGTGTTGGCAGCATGAAGAGACCATATAGTGGCTGAATGACACAGCTTGGATGAGGCTGAAACATGAGGAGACCATATAGTGGCTGAATGACACAGCCTGAAGGTGGTGGCAACATGAGGAGACCATATAGTAGCTGAATGACACAGCATGGAGGTGTTGGCAGCATGAGGAGACCATATAGTGGCTGAATTACACAGCATGGAGGGTTTGGCAGCATGAGGAGACCATATAGTGGCTGAATGACACAGTGTGGAGGTGTTGGCAGCATGAGGAGACCATATAGTGGCTGAATGACACAGCCTGGAGATGGTGGCAGCATGAGGAGACCATATAGTGGCTGGATGACACAGCATGGATGAGGCTGAAGCATGAGGAGACCATATAGTGGCTGAATGACACAGCGTGGAGGTGTTGGCAGCATGAGGAGACCATATAGTGGCTGAATAACACAGTGTGGAGGTGTTGGCAGCATGAGGAGACCATATAGTGTCTGAACGGCACAACCAGGAGTTGGCAGCAGCATGAGTAGACACTGAAACACACAGCCTGGAACAGGTAGCAGGATGCGTACATAAGAGGGCTTCACAACCCCTAACATTAAGGATCAATGTTGAAATCTCGATTGAGCATGTATGTTTGCTAGTGCTAACATAAAAAAATTGTAATATCCAAGACAGTCCCAGCAGCATCAGAAATCAATATATTGACTGAATGACACAGCCTGGAGGTGGGGGAAAGCATAAGGAGCCCATATAGTGTCTGAATGGTACAGCCTGGAATTGGCCGAAGCATGAGGAGACCATATAGTGGCTGAATGGCACAGCCTGACAAGTGACCCGGTGACAGAGTGGTGCAGTGGGTGGCAATACCAGTACCCGGTGATGAAGGTGGTTGTAATGTTTGTAACTGGGAAGCAGTGGCCTAAATCTTTTGGCACTATCGATATTTGTGAAGTGTTGGTGTGGCGCCATGGTCAATCTACTCTGGCATTGGTGGGTGGAAATCCTGGCTTATCCATGCCTGATTCATCTTCACAAAGGTCAGACTCTCCACATTTTTCATGAACAGACAAGTTCTCCTTGGGGTGACTATGGTCCCCGCCACACTAAACACCCGCTCTGATGCCACACTACTGGCTTTCCAGGGCTATCTCTGCTAGTTTCGGCCACATATCAACTTTGGCTGCCCAGAAGTCCAGCGGATCTTCAAGGTGTGTTGGCATGGGCATGTCATGATATGCCACCACCTGCTGGTTCAGGTCCTGCACCATGTCTACCCGCTGCTGATGAGTTGCTTCACTATGCGGGTGAAGAAAGGTACTCATCAGCGACTGTAGACTCAGGCTGCTGCTGATGGAGCTGGTACTGCTCCTGCCACCCATCCCCAGCAGCCATGGCAGTGGAAGGTGAGCAAAGAGGGGCCCCCAAGTAAGACCTGCTAGTGGATGGACAATGGCGTCGATAAACATCAGCCAACTGACAACGTAGGATCTCTCTCTAGTAGATCAGTTTGGTAGGAGGGTCCAATAAGGTGGAGACCCAGAAGTCATCCCGCTGCCGAATGGTGACAATTCGGCTGTCACTACGCAAGCAATTGAGCATGCATCGTGCCATTTGTGCAAATGACTCGGAGGGACTACCTGCCTCCATCTCCACTGCATACTGCCACGGAGTGTCTGGGTCCTCTGTCTCACCATCCTCATAACTCTCTAGCTCCTCTAGTTCATCATGCTCCTCCTCTCCTGTCAGATGACTAAAAACACTGCCCATCTCATCAAACCTAAACTGTGCTCCACTTTGCCCCTCATCCTCCTCCACCTCCAGTTCAGCCCCCACAGGGCTCATGTGGCCATGAGATGTAGGTGTAACATCTTCTAACCAGCCATTGTTTCCAACACTTGTTGTAGGATATGAAGCAGTGGAATGATGTTGTTCATCCTGTAATCCTGGCGATTTACATATAATGTGGCTTCCTCAAAGGGCCTGAGCAAAAGGCAGGTGTCACGTATGAGCTGCCACTGGTTCACATTGAAGTTACACACGAGATTACCCCTATCCGCTTGGATCATCAAGAAATCAGTGATGGCTTTTCTCTGTGCGCACAGACGGTCCAACATATTCAGGGTGTAATTCCAACATGTGGCAACGTCACAAATCAGACTATGTTGGGTATACCATTCTGATGCTGCAGCTCAAGGAGGGTGTGCGTTGCGGTGTATGAGTGGCTGAAATGCATGCAAAGTTTCCTTCCCATTCTTAGGATGTCCTGCAAATTGGGGGAACACTTCAGGAACTGCTTGATAACCAGATTTAACATGTGTGCCATTCAGGGTACATGGGTCACCCTTCCTTGTCGCAGCGTGGCCACGATGTTCTTCCCATTGTCGGTCACCATAGTTCCCATTTCCAGTTTTCGTGGAGTATGCCATGCTCCGATTTCTTTACGAATGACTTTTAGCAGTTCATCCCCTGTGTGACTCTTTTCACCAAGGCAAACCATGTGAAGAACAGCCTGACACTGCCGTGCCCTGCACACATGGTATGCTGAAGGGCCACTGAGACTTGTCCGGGCAGTGGAGGCTGAGGACACGTTGGAGGATGAGGAGGCGGAGTCGCAACTGTCACAGGACCAACGGGCTGACAGCATGGAGGAGGAAGCGGCGTGACCTGTCAAAGTTGGGGTTGTGGCTGTGCAGGAACCACATTCACCCAGTGAGCCGTAAAGGACATGTATTGTCCCTGACTGTAGTTACAGCTCCAGACATCGGCGCTGCCGTGCACTTTGGTACACACCGACAGGCTCAAGGACAGGCCCACCTTCTCTTCCACAAAATTGTACAGGGCTGGTACTGCCTTTTTCACAAAGAAATTAAGGCTTCGGACTCTCCAACTCGGCTCGGCACAAGCCATCAGTTCTCTGAAAGGTGCAGAGTCCAACACTTGAAAAGGGAGGGACTGCAGCATCAGCAACTTAGACAGAAGCACATTCAACTTCTGCGCCGTTGGGCGAGTGGACGCATACTGTTGTCTCTTGGACATGGCTTCGTGGGTGGATTGTTTGCGGAATGGCTGACTAAAAGTGGGAGAAGCAGGAGCATCTGGAGCCAAAGAAGGAGGGTATGACACATAGCTCCCTTCGGCTGTGGTGGTGAAGCCTTGGCTGGCTGAAGGAGGGAGCTGCTGGCAACTGGGTGATGCAGCAGGCTGGACCACTATATTGGAGCCACGGTTCTCCCAGGCCGCTTTATGGTGGTGAAGCATGTGTTGACGCAGGCCTGTGGTGCCAACATTGAGACCCTGGCCATGCTTCACCTTCTGCAAACATATCTTGCATGTGGCTATGTGAACCTCCTCCGGATGCTTGATGAAAAACTACCACACCGCCGAGTAGCTGATTTTCCCACCAACAGTCCGCATTAATTGACTGCTACTGCCGCCGTCTCCAGGAACCCCTGTTCCACTACCTCCCGGAAAGGTAGGCTGCCATGAAGCTTGTTGCTTGGAGTTTAACAGTATGTAGGCCCATGACAGATTAACAGGTACAAAATGGTACACTGCTTAGATGTTGGCATGTTGTCTGCACGTATGAGGGCAAAAAAAAAATGCACTACAGTACACTTGGAAAACGTATTTTCGTAAAACACCAGCCGGTGATTACTTTTGCTTGGACTTTCACAGTATGTCGGCCCTTGACAGATTAACATGTACAAAATGGTACACTACTTAGATGTAGGTATGCAGTATGCACTGACGAGGACAGAAAATGCTCTACAATTTGCCTAAAAACTCAGTATTTTTTAAAACACCTGCTGTGAGTAATTTTGTTTGGACTTTCACAGTATGTAGGCCCTTGACAGATTAGCAGGTACTAAATGGTACATTACTTAGATGTATGTATGCGGTATGCACTGATAAGGGCAGAAAAATTTGATACAATACGCAAAAAAACTCTGTATTTTTGTAAAACACCAGCCGGTTAGTACTGTTGCTTGAACTTTCACAATATGTAGGCCCTTGACAGATTAACAGGTACAAAATAGTAGACTGCTTTGATGTAGGTATGTGGTATGCATGCATGTGGCCAGAAAAATGCACAACAGTCCATTGAAAAAACGTATTTTTGCACAGCAGCAGGACACAACAGTGCAGCACCACAAAAAAAAAAAAAAGGGATATTAAACCCAAAATTGCACTCTGTCACAGAGTATTGAGAATGGTGTGAACTGCTGCTGGTTATTATACCGTCTACAGACTAGTATAAGAAGCAGATGATTTCTTGTGGAAAAAATACACAGAATTGCGCTGAAAAATCATTACTGCCTCCTGTGATACGGTTCACGAAGTTAAGGCAGCTTGTTGATATGTATGAGGAAACGAAAAGCGCCCCTCTCTGATAAAATGCTGAATAAAGTGACTAGGAGGTTAATGGCTGGCGTAAAAATCCTTCTCAGTGAGAACAAGCAAAGCATTGCACTTCTCTCTGTTCACAACGCTGATGTGACTAGCAGTTGGCAGTGGAACGCTGCGGTATGATCAATTTAGCGTGTCTGTGTAACACACAGAGACACGCAGCCGTCCTCTTTCTCTTTGCAGTGTATGGCATGAAATGAGCAGCAGTCGATTATTTAGGGCTGTGACATCACAGGGGTCAATGAATGCTGATAGGCTGCTTACCAAATGTGATTCAGGGTCATCAAACCTACCTCCCTTCCCGCCTTGCCTTCCCACCTTCCCAGTATCCCCTGCCCCATGTACTGACATGTAGATCCGCCATTTTAGGTGTCCCGGAGCCTGGGACGCAGTTAAATGGAGTTTAATGAAGCGATTTGCGCAATAGATATTTGCATTCGTTGCAAAGCTGTAATAGATGGGGGGAAAAAAACATATATTTGAATGATTTTTTCTGTTGCCTACTTTCAAGAGAAGTTTGAGAGGCATGTAAAAAACATATACAGTGATCCCTCAACATGGATTTGTTCCAAATAAACCATTGTTACTTGAATCCATCGTATGTAGAGGGATCCATGCAATAGTAATATAGAAAGTTATACTCACGTGTCCCCGCCACTCCAGATCATCACCGCTGCCCTGGATCGTTGCTGTCATCACGTCCCCGGGGTGTCCTCATCGCTCCGGACCATCACTGCTGGCCAGGATCGTCGCTCTCCATCGATGTCATCACGACAGCTCCTATTGGATGATGAAATGGCATGCGCGACGACGTGATGATGACGAAGCAGAGCGATGGCCATGCAGTGGAGCCCGAAGAGGACAGTCCGGAACGTCGGTGACAGGTGAGTGACACTCACCGGACCACACAGGGCACATTAAACAGCTATCCGGCAGCAGCTGAAGAAGTCTGCGCTGCCGGACAGCCGTTTATGCGATGGCCCCGGCATACAAAAGCATCGGATGTCGATGCTGCCTTCAACATGCGATGGCGTCTGAGAGGCCATCGCGTGTTGAAATTATCTAATGCCAGGGCCTTCGTAGGTCGGGGATCACTGTAATGTGAACAGAGCTTTTCTGCCATTGTCTTTCCTAACAGGGAGCCTCCAGCTGTTGCTTAGCTACAACTTCTACCATTCCCAGACAGCTTTAGGCTGTCTTGGAATAATAGGAGTTGTAGTTGAGCAAAAGCTGGAGGCTCCCTGTACTAAACCATTTTTTGTGTTTTTCTTTTCTTCTAGAAACGTGTATGCGGAGGACTACGTCAGACTCGAGGACCACCACAACCCCCCCCCCCCCCCCCCGCCACTCCCAAGGAGTTAATCCTTATGCTGCCGGGTTGGCGCACAGCGCTCAGCCCAGAAAGATGTTATAGGAAACCAGTTTCGTATAACAAAACAGTCAGTTAAGTTGTGATACTGAATCGAATACTTTCTGAAAGTTCGCTCTTCTCTTATCGGTAATATATTAACAATAGTTTGGCTAGTTTGTAGGTTCACAGCAGTGCAGATCCCTATGAAGCTATAAGGTGCCCGCATTAGGCTGATGTAAGACTTGCCTTTGAAGAACCATCAGTGCCAGATTCGAAGAAGAACTCACATAAGATGCAAATCTAAATTCCATTTTTAATTTTATTGACATTTCTGAAAACTACAATTTTGCAATGAATCAATATAAATCACCCTAATGGACAAATGTCAGGCTTTTCATTTTTAACATTTATCTTTTTATTCTGCATTTCGCCTGGAGGGAAAATGAACGAATTTCACAGCAGCCATTTATTTTGGTTTAAATTGGAAGTGAGATGTATAGTCATAAAATAATATAGGTGTCATTTTTATAAGTGTGTTTAAATCTTCACGTTCTGTTGGGAAAAAATGTATCTTTACAGGTAATGATTCATTTCAAAATAGTAGTTTTTATGATGGCTTATAAGGAATTTTCAAGTTAAAGATGTATGAAGGTTTCAGCAAATAAAGGGTATTCATCATGTTGGAAAGTTGTACAATTTTTTTCGTATATTTTCTATATCAATTTCTCATGTTTTTTCAAACTTTTACTTTCTGTCACATGCGGCTTAGATAAAAATGAAAGAAAGTGAATACTCACCTGTCCCGTTTCCCACCACAACTATCCTGATGGTTCAGACTGAGCAGCATTCAACATTTAGGTAGTGGGTGAGACAGGGCACCACCTGAGCCCTTATGTCTCCCCCAGTGTTGTGTGTTATTTAAGGAGCTCCAGCAAGTACACACCAGCCTGGCTGCCAGGAGAATGCCTTTCTCAATGGGTCAACAAGTTGAAGGGAATCTCAATACACAGCAGGACTCAGTGGGACTTGATAGGGACTCTCACTTTCCAACTGAGGCCACCTAATGAAGCAGGAGGACAATATCTGAGCCTGTCTCTCCATACAGGGCCTCTGTTGAAAGGACAACTTAGCTTGGAAGATTACCTGTAAGGTTGGGCTTCCACTTGGCGTTTTTTGGGAAAATGGCCACTGCAATTTTTGAGCCAAACCCAGAAGTGTATTCAGAAGGAATGGGAAATATAAAGGAAGGACTTATAATTCCTTTTCCTCAAGGATCCCCTTCTGGCTTTGGTTCAAAAACTGCAATGGCAGTTTAAAAAAAAAATCGTGGAACCACATGTTAACGGGAGCCATCTAGTTTCATTGGTAGTGCAGCTATGACCTCATCCAGCTTCAAAATCCTGATATTTAGCTTCAGTGAAGCCTAAAATGGTGGAACAGCTCTGTGGAACACCTAAAGTAAAAAGTTGGTAGCCATGTTGCAGGATGTACAGCACAAAGGAAGCCTAACATGTCCAGCAGACATTAGGCAGAAGATTAGGGGGCATGCTTTGTCATTGCCAGAAGAGCATATAGGAAACAACTGCTTGGGATTGTGCTCTTCTAGGGAGCTCATCTGTGATATGAAGTTGGATTTGTAGGTATGCGCTGTAAGTTTCCGATTCCCAACTGCTGGTACCACAACCAATCTCTAAAATGGGGGTCTTGAGCCCCCCAGTCATACTTACTGTACAATCACAGTGAGGAGTTAGAATAGCATAGCAGTAGAAAATGCATCCTGCTGCTCTGTCCAATGTCTATAAGGCTATTGGAAACACGTAAAGGGGTTATCCACCATAAGGTGACTTTAGTACTTACCTGCCAGACAGCAATGGACATGCTCAGGAAGGATCTGTGCTTGTCTAAATGGCTATGTTGTGAGATTACCATAACGCTGTGGTTATCTTTTTGTCAACTGGCCATTTTCTGTTGGAGTTTCCTTCTTTAAAGGAGTAGGCCGGCGCACTTTTTTCATTTTATCCCGTCCGGGCTGCAAAATAAAAGAAAACCCACTTTCTCTTACCTGCCAACGAGCCCCCGGAGATCCGGTACACTCCGGTACAGGTGCTTGGTCCCGGGGCTGAATTCTTCTTACTTCCTGTTAGCCCGTCATGTCACACGGAGCTTCAGCCTATCACTGGCCGAGGCGGGACATCGCTGCAGCCGGTGATAGGCTGAAGCTCCGTGTGACGTGCCGGGCTAACAGGAAGTAAGAAGAATACAGCCCGAGGACCGAACACCTGTGCCGGAGTGTACTGGAGCTCCGGGGGCTCGTTGGCAGTTAAGAGAAAGTGTGTTTTCTTTTATTTTGCAGCCCTTTAACTATAAGTCCTATAGCTCCTTGTTTTTAAGTGTGAAGTCACTTTTCTCCTTCTCACACATCAGCCACCTCACCAATTGAAACACAAATGAGCTGCATTCCATGCAAAAGACCAGTGTTTTCTGATCAAGGTGCTTCCAGCTGTTACAAAAATACATTGAGTTGCAGAATGATCTCCTTCCCACCCAGCAGTCACTCCACCCATTGAAGCAGACAGGCTCAAAACCTGACACAACAGTAATTTTGTATGCTGTTAAAAATAAACTTTGGGGCAAAAATCACAGAATAATTGCAAGACCATCATCATACACATGTACAGATGCTATATGATGAACTAAACTAACTTTACAGCCCCTGTAGAATAGTCAAATAAAAAAAATCCCGGAATACCCCTTTAGACTCCTTCTCACTACCTATGTAATAATAATAATATTAATATTACAGTGTAGATCTTTATAGATGTCCTTGCTTGTTTTTCTGATACAGAGCTCCAAAATCTGTTTTCCTCTATGTATCCAACCAGGGACAGATGCAAATAGGCATCTAAGGGGGTTGGAGCCCCTGCCCTTTCCCTGCACCTGCCTTTAATGCCTTATTGACAGGCATATTGCCACGATTAGCACAAAATCATGGTAAAATCTCTGCATTTGCAGCTTTTTTGAGAAAATGTGGCATACTGCAATAAAATAATTTTTTTCCTTTAGCTCTATGGGCTGTACAAAGCCCATAGAGAAGCACAAACACTGTTACAGGACCTGTGATGACATTATCAGCGCACCCCTGTTCTGTCCCCCGGTGCCAGCAGTTCCCCTGTCAGCATGTCGAGATGCGGTCGTAGGTGTCCGCCGACCCGTAACTTACCTTGCCATGCTCCCTCTGTCTGCTGGTGCGTGAGTGGCCGCTTCCTAGGGTGCTCAGAAATTTAAAGGGCCAGTACGCCCTTAATTGGTTCTTGCAGATTAGTGAAATTATAATCATTATCCTCATTGCCTTAGAGAAAGCGTTCATTTGTGTCTTGCCTTGCCATGTATCTGACCTTTGCTATGTATCTCCTGACCTTGCTCCTGTGCTGCCTGCCTTCTGACCTCTTGCTACGTGACCTGACCTTACTACAGTGCCGCCAGCCCTGACCTCCTGCCTGTCCTGACTACGAGTTGTCTCATCCTTCCTGCACCACGTTACACCTCGGCAGCCTGTGTGGACGAATCGTATCAGGGGTAGCGACCTGGGTGCCGCCTGCTGCAGCAAGTCCATCCCGCTTTGCAGCGGGCTCTGGTAAATACCAACAGCACTACTCTCCTTGGTATGGCCCATGCCATCATCCACACAGGTCCAGCGGATCCACTTCTCCACGTCCAGCCGTTACTAGAGAGGAACAAACTTTTCAAAAATTTGGTTCAGCCGATTCAACGATTTTTTGAAAAGTTTGTTTCGGGTCTAATAAATTTGCGGCGAAAATTTATTAAAAATGGCTACTTCTGGCCTACAGAGAGACCAATAGGACTGTAGAACACTTTGCCTTGATGTAACACGCATAGGGAGTGTGCTGGGTTACTGAAATCATACTATTATTCATCATGAAATGCAGATTACATTCATTGCCATTAGAATCACTGCTGCAGAGCATCTATGTGGCAGCAGGGAGACCATAAGGTGTCAAAATTGAAGAGGATAAAGATATCTTTTATGTCATATTTAATGTAATTTGATTTGAAAATACAATTTTTACATTGCCCATTCCGGCAAGCATCGAGCTGGCAGTCCTCCGCCAGGCGAGATACCACCTGTTCCAACCCTGCCTCTCAGTGCCCCCCCTGATTATGAAAGTACGAATGTATAATTTAATCAGTTATGGTTCATTGCTACTGCTCTAACATGTTTCATTGGATTCTTGTGATAATTCCACAGGTAATTTTACATTGACGGCCAAAGGGCCTGACCTCCTGCCTGTCTTGACTACGAGTTGTCTCATCCTTCCTGCGCCATGTTACACCTTGGCAGCCTGTGTGGACAAGCCGTATCAGGGGTAGCGACCCGGGTTCCGCCTTCTGCAGCAAGTCCATCCCGCTTTGCGGCGGGCTCTGGTTAATACCAGCGGCACCTTAGACTCCGCACCTTGGAACGGCCCACACAGGTCCAGCGGATCCACTTCACCTCCAGCCATTACAGTAAGATCCGGTCATGGATCCCACCAAGGTGCATCTGCCTAGTGTCGCAGATCTCTCCACAGTGGTGGCTCAGCAATCGCAACAGTTAGCGCAACAGGCCCAGCAACTGAACCAGTTGTCCGTCATGATGGAACAGCACCTCACCATGCAGCAGCAGCGGCAGTAGCAACCTGCTCCTGAGATTCCTTCGGTTACTGCACCTTCTGGGGTATCCCTTGGTCCCAAACTTGGTTCATCTTTGCCCTCCAAGTTTGAAGGGGACCCTAAATTGTGCAGAGGTTTTGTCACCCAGTGTGCCATGCACGTGGAACTCATGGCCGATCAGTTTCCTTCTGAACGTGCCAAAGTGGCTTTCGTGGTCAGTCTTCTTTCAGGCCAGGCACTGGCCTGGGCTACCCCTCTCTTGGACAAAGGAGATCCTGTGACATCCAACCTGCAAGGAGCCAGCACGGGTATCTTTGGCCGTGCTCCGGAATCTCCGACAAGGGGACTGCTCTATAGGTGACTACGCGGTCCAATTCCATACCCTTGCTTCTGAGTTGAATTGGAATGATTCAGCCTTGAGTGCCTGCTTCAAGAAGGGACTATCCAGTAGAGTAAAAGATGCCCTGCTAAACGGAACCCACCATCTTCCTTGAGTGAGCTGCTTTTTCTGGCAATTCCCATTGATGTGCGCTTTGTTGAGAGGCAGGAAGAACTTCACCAGAAACGTGAACCTGCTCGTTCTTGTGGTTTTCCTCGTTTGGCTCCGGTGTTCCAGCAGTTGCCTCTGCCTACTTCATTGCCTTCTGCCGAAGAGCTTATGCATGTGGATCATGCTCACCCGACCCCTCAAGAGATGTCATGCTGACAAGAAGATAATCTGTGCCTGTACTGTGCCAGTCTGGAGCATTTTCATAATAACTGTCCTCTTCGGCCTCAGCGCCCGGAAACGCACGCACACAGGGTACGATGGAGAGGCGTCTCTAGGTGTGAATACTCTCTCTCCTCTGCTTGAACATGCCAGTCCAGCTCTTCACCTCCTCTGGGTCCTCGTTCCTCGCTTTAGCGTTTGTGGACTCTGGTTCCACAGGGAACTTTATTGATGCCTCTCCGGTTCATAAATATCATCTCCCGGTCACTCAGCTCGTCAAGCCTCTTCACATCTCCACAATCAACAGAGAGTGCCTAAATTCCGTGGTGAACTATCTCACTGAACCACTTAAGATGCAAGTGGGTTTTATGCACAAGGAGTGGATCAAATTTTATGTGCTTCCTCACTGTTCTTCTCCAGTACTACTCGGTCTGCCTTGGCTGCAACATTACGGCCCGGTACTCGATTGGCATTCTGGAAAAGTCTCATGCTGGGGACAGGATTGTTTGAACCGCTGTCTGGTGTCACTGCAATTGAAGCGTCCGTACCAAGACTTTGCAGATGTCTTTTGCAAGAAGCAAGCGGAGACTCTTCCTCCTCATTGACTCTGAGATTGCCCAATTGATCTTCTCCCAGGCACTTCACCCCCTTGGGGAAAAGTCTACCCTTTGTTGGCTCCTGAGACGCAGGCCATGTCTGAGTACATCTATGAGAACCTTCAGTAGGGCTTCATTCGTAAATTCTCCTCTCCTGCTGGGGACTGTTTCTTCTTCGGGGAGAAAAAGGATGGGTCTCTTCATCCTTGCTGTCAGGGTCCGGACTAGCGGCTGGTGAAGACACTGGAGGTGGATCCTCTGTGCCAGAGAGGCGATGACGCGGGCCGTACTGGGGAATCGGTTCTAAGCAGTTACTGGTGTTCACCAGAGCCCGCCGCAAAGCAGGATGGATTTGCTGCGGCAGTAACTACCAGGCCGTGTTCCCTAGTAGCGACTCGACCTCTCTGGCAGCTGAGACTGGCGCGGTACACAAGGACTAGACAGAGGCGAGGTCAGACGTAGCAGAAGGTCAGGGCAGGCAGTGAGGTTCGTAGTCAGGGGCAACAGCAGAAGGTCTGGGTACACAGGCTTGGGACACACTATAACACTTTTTCAGGGCACAAGGCAACAAGATCCGGCAAGGAGAGGAAGGGGAAGTGGGTTTTTATATGTTAGGGAGTGATTGGAAGTGATTGGGCCAGACACCAATTAGTGGTGCACTGGCCCTTTAAATTTTAGCAAGCCGGTGCGCGCGCGCCCTAGGGAGCGGGGCCGCGCGCGCCGGGTGGAAGCAGACGGGGGCGAGAGGTGAGTGAGATGGGGCGCGATCCGAGGGCGGACACGAGCCGTGCCCCGGATCGCGTCCCCTCCGGGGACCAGGGAGCAGCGCTCGCGGTCAGCAATGCCGACCGGAGCGCTGCAGACGGAGGCACGCCGTGAGCACTCCGGGGAGGCAGCGGGACCCAGAGCGCTCGGCGTGACACTTGCATTTATTACCGGGGTCTGAATAAGTTCACCATCAAGAACAGGTACCCACTTCCGCTGATCTCAGAGCTTTTTTACCGTCTACGGGGGGCCAAGATTTTTACCAAGCTGGACTTGCGAGGGGCATAGAACCTCATCAGAATCCAGGAAGGAGACGAGTGGAATTTGTTAACGATATCTTTCGGGACCTCCTTTACACTTGTTTTGTGGTGTACTTGGACGACATTGTGATTTTCTCACCTAACTTAGAGGTTCATCGCACTCATGTGCGACAGGTCCTGCGACGCCTTGGAGCAACCACCTCTATGCCAAGTTTGAGAAATGCCTCTTTGAGAAGACCTGTCTACCATTCCTCAGCTATATTGTCTCCAACCAAGGTCTCCAGATGGACCCTGAAAAGCTGTCTTCGGATGGACCCTGACAAGCTGTCTTCACCATGACCTTCGGGCCTGAATCTATACAACGCTTCCTTGGCTTCGCCAACTACTATCGGGAGTTTGTAACGCACTTCTCAACCCTGTTAGCTCCGATAGTAGCACCTACCAAGAAGGGTGCTAACCATAAGTTCTGGCCATCTGCAGTGGAAGAAGCATTCTCTCGGTTGAAGTCAGCATTTGCCACTGCACCTATGCTGACGAGACCTGACCATCACAAGCCCTTCTTTGTCGAGGTGGATGCCTCTTCTGTAGTGGCCGGAGCTGTCTTAAACAAGAAATCAATTTTATTCCACTTCCCTCGGCTCCTAAATTGGCGGATCAATTCCTTCAACATATTTTCCACCTGCATGGTCTACCGCTTCACATCGTCTCTGACAGAGGGGTTCAGTTCATCTCCAAATTTTGGCCTGCCCTCTGCTCTCACCTCAAGGTCAGATTGGACTTTTCATCAGCATATCACCCGCAGACCAACCGCCAGGTAGAGCGCGTGTACCAAATTCTCGGGGAGTATCTTCGCCATTTTGTTTCTGCCAGGCAGGACAGCTGGTTCAATCTGTTACCATGGGCGGAGTTTTCCTACAACCATCGAGATTCCGAGTCTACAAGAACTTCTCTGTTCTTTATTGTCTAGGGTCACCATTCTCGTCCTCTACCTGCCTCTTCTGGAGTACCAGCAGCAGAGGTTCTGGTTCAGGACTTCCAAGCCATTTGGCAGGATACTCGGCGCTCTTTAGCTCTTGCCTCCTCCTGTATGAAGTCCCAGGCTGAAAAGAAAAGGATATCACCATCATTTTTTTCTCCCAGGGACAAGGTTTGCCAAAATCTGACAATCTGCAAAATATGTTTTCTGAAGCAACCCTCTTACAAACTGGATCCGCGGTTCTTGAGTCCTTTCAAAGTCTTGTCCCAAATTAACCCGGTTTCTTATAAACTCCATCTGCCTCCTTCCCTTCGCATTCCGAACTCCTTCCATGTCTTCATATTTAAAGGGGTACTCCGGCCCTAAGACATCTTATCCCCTATCCATAGCATAGGGGATAAGATGTCTCACTGCGGTGATCCCGCCACTGAGGACCCCCGCAATCTTGCATTCACCACCCCCCTCGGGGAACTGCCCGCCACGCTACCAGCTCCGAATCTGCCGTGTGATGACCACGGGGTCGGAGTATCGTGACGTCAGGAAATCTTGGCCACCAAGACCGTTAAGGGAAGACGCTTTTTCTTGGTGGATTGGAAAGGTTTTGGGCCTGTAGAAAGATCCTGGAAGCTGGAAAAGAACATCTTAGATCTGGATCTGGTTCTCAGGTTTTTGCTGCCTAAAAAGAGGGGGAGACCTAAGGGGGGTACTATTAGGAATTACGCTGTGGCCAGACATGTTGACCATGAGCGCACCCCTGTTCTGTCCCCCGGTGCCTCTGACGCCACTGTCCGAATGTCGGGATGCAGTCGCAGGCGTCCGCCGGCCCGTAACTTAGCTTGCCACACTCCTGCTCCCTCTGTCTGCAGGAGCGCACGCGGCCGCTTCCTAATGCGCGTGCGCTCCGGCTCTCAGGAATTTAAAGGGCCAGTACGCTCTTAATTGGTTTTTGCAAATTAGGGACATTATAAGTGTCAGCACTTCCTCTATTGCCTTGCCAGATCTTTGTGCCATCATTGCCTTAGAGAAAGCATTCATTTATGTCTTGCTGTGTATCTGACCTTTGCTACGTATCCTGACCTTGCTCCTGTGCTGCCTGCCTTCTGACCTCTTGCTGCGTTACCTGACCTTGCTACAGTGCCGCCAGCCCTGACCTCCTGTCTGTCCTGACTACGAGTTGTCTCATCCTTCCTGCACTACGTTACACCTCGGCAGCCTGTGTGGACGAGTCGTATCAGGAAGCGACCTGGGTGCCGCCTGCTGCAGCAAGTCAATCCCGCTTTGCAGCAGGCTCTGGTAAATACCAACAGCACCTTAGACTACTCTCCTTGGTACGGCCCATGCCATCATCCACACAGGTCCAGCGGATCCACTTCTCCACGTCCAGCCGTTACTAGAGATAAGCAAACTTTTCAAAAATTTGGTTCGTCCGATTCGCCAATTTTTTTTTAAAAGTTTGTTTCGGGTCTAATAAATTTGCGGCAAAAATTTATTGAAATCAAAAAAGCAGGTGTGAAACAGAAGCAGGTGACCTGGAGAAAGTAGGTCTCCATGCCCCAGACAACACCTCAATTGTGAATACAAATGTCCTTAATCTTACAAAAATTTCTTTCAGCACTGAATGTCTTACACTATTAGCTAGAGATCTCAATTATTGTTTAGCTTTAATCTGAGTTGCTATTTTGCAGTGAAGGGTACAACCGACACTGCCTCTGAATTTTGTGGAGAGACGCCTGTATCTGTCAGTTCACTGGGTTTTAGTTTAAGTAAGAATTTCACGGATCAAGATAGGTTGGTCCTTACTACACTATGTGAACTGTCAGGGGGGACATTTTCTGATTGTACGGAGCAGGGTACACAGGATAATTTTTTCAGCGGAGGTAATAAGTTCAATTTTAATCCCCCCCTTGTCGGCAGGCTGTCCCTTGGAAGTGTTTCTGGAAGCAGTTACCCGAGACGTTAGGGCTCTGATCTATCCCACAGATTGACCTAACCTCTCGGATGGTGAATGTAAAGCCTTAAAATGTCTACGCTCCAGGGACAATATGGTGATAATGCCAACAGACAAGGGGGGTAATATTGTGATATTGCCCCTAGAATACTACCTAGAAGAGGCTCACCGCCAGTAAGAAGATCCTTGTACTTATCAGCCCCTACGTTCAGATCCAGCAGAGGATTTCAGTAATAAATTGAGAACAGTGTTAAGAAGAGGGGTTGAAGAGGGTCATATGTCCAAGAAATTTGCGGAAAACTGTTACCCATATATCCATTGAAACCTTACTAGTACTGGCTTCCAAAACCGCCCCCCTGGTCGCCCCATTGTGGTGGGCAGGGGGTCGGTCACCGAACTAGCTTCTAAATATCTGGACTGGCTGCTGCGTCCCCTACTTCGAAATGGACCGTGCCATATCTTGGATACTGGTGATCTTTTGAGGGCACTTGATGGTTTTGTGTGGCATTCATCTTATTCGTTGGATATTGTTGAAGTGGAGAGCCTGTACACCCACATCCCACAGGATGTGGGTGTGCAGGCTATCCGGAGTCAACTACATTTTGCCACCGATATGAATCCTCAATTTCAGGAATTTATCTGTGACCTATTAAAAGTTGTGCTAAATTGTAATGCATTCCAGTTCAATAAAAAGTGGTATGCGCAGAAGGCAGGGACAGCAATGGGGACGCCTGTTGCACCTACGTTCGCTAATTTTTTTCTAGCTGATTTGGAAGAATGTAAGGTATTCTCCCATAGCAAACCATATGTCGATCACATCAAGATGTATCTTAGATACATCGACGATGTGTTCATCATATGGGATGGACCAGAGGAGACATTTAACCAATTTGTGGTATATCTAAATGATACTCAATATAACATGAGATTTACCAGCATATTTGGTGGGAAATCTCTAAATTTTTTGGATGTTGAACTGGATGCACATTCCGATATCTTGGAAGTTTGGGGCTACCGAAAACCCACCGCAGTTAATTCGCTTCTGAGTTACCAGAGTTCTCACCCCCACTATGTTAAACGTGCTCTCCCCTATGGGCAGTTCGTTAGGTTACGACGAATTAACAGCAATGTGACCTCTTTTGTTTCTCAGGCATCTACACTAATGAATAGGCTAAGAGACCGTGACTATCCAGAGGAACTAATACAGCAGTCGTGTCATAAAGCCCGGTCACTCAGTCGAAATACGCTTTTACAAATTAAAAATAAAAAGAAACAAACACAGATTAATGGTCGAGACCTTCTACATAACCAAACAGCTAAACAAAGAAGTTTAGTGTTTTCTTTCTCATATAGCCTGATGGAGAAGGTGATACGGAATGCTATTTTTAATAATTGGCACCTTCTAGCCCAAGACGAATTGCTCAAAAATATTTCTAAAGAAAAAACTATATTCACTTTAAAAAAAAAACACAAAGTCTCCGGGATCTACTAGTGAAAGGTGAACTAGATGTAGCTGAAAAAACAGAGAAATGTTGGTTAAGCACTTTAAACTTACATGGCAACTACCGTGAACAGTTACTTACAGGTCAACAAGTGAAAATGGGAGCTGAGCTGTGGTCTATTAAACAGCTCAGCAACTGTCGCACTAAATCAGTGGTCTATGTGGTGAAATGCAGCTGTGATTTATTTTATAGCGGTAAGACTATTGGACCTCTATATATTCGATTTGCTGAACATGTGAGATCTGTCACAACTGGAAAAGGATCCCCCCGTTTAATTTAACACACACGGGATTGTCACGGTGGTGAAATTTCCCTCATGCGTTTTGCAGGATTGGTCCGCATTCAGACTCTGCCAGATGGTGGAGAGTTGAATGCTGCTCTGTTAAAGCAAGAAACGAATATTATCCTGAAAACCTAGGCACTTGGTCCGTTAGGGATGAATGAAAGAAAAGATCTAAGTGTTTTCAACGATTAACTTGATCCTGTTGCAATATGAGAATAGTTTTTAGATGTGTGTTCTTTTTCATGCTTTTTTGTCTTAGTGCCGTCATATGTATATTTATGCTGGATATTTATTAATTTTGGATATGCATCTCCTTTGTTCTTCCTTTCTTTCTTTATATGTGTGATATCACGTTATTTTGATTATATGTAAAGTAATATACATTATGTGTGATGTCATGGAGTTTGCACATGCTGTGCTCTTAAGGGTTAACTCACCTTTCCCCACCCCCTGCCTTTAGGTATTTAGAGGTGTGGTTTGAGAACAGCCTGTGCAGGAACCAGTAGAAGTGGCGTTTAACCGCGAAACGGACATTGTTCCATTTGTGTGCTCCCTCTTTGTACCTTCCACTTGCTGATGTTCGTGAATAAATGAATACTGTATCCGCCTTGCGTAGTGCCATCCTTGTTTTATTCTTCTAAGTGCTTTTGAACTGCCGTCTGTTGCTACAGAATTGAGCACCGCCCTTGGTGGATTGTTTGCCAGCCAGGTGCACCTGCTGCACTACTCCAGCAATACTTGTCCGGATTGGAACGGGTAGTGCCGACCCCCTTTTTTTTGTGTTTGGTTTGAAAATATATTATATTCTGGCCTACAGAGAGCCCCAATAGGGGTGTAGAACACTTTGCCTTGATGTAACACGCATAGGGAGTGTGCTGGGTTACAGAAATCATACTGTTATTCATTTTGACATGCAGATTACAGGCATTGCCATTAGAATCACTGCTGCAGAGCATCTATGTGGCAGCAGGGAGACCATAAGGTGTCAAAATTGAAGAGGATAAAGAGATCTTTTATGTCATATTTAATGTAATTTGATGTGAAAATTTTTTTACATTACCCTTTCTGGCGAGCATCGAGCTGGCGGTCCAGGCCAGACGAGATACCGTATTTATCGGGGTATACCACGCACCGGCCTATAACACGCACCCTCATTTTACAAAGGATATTTGGGTAAAAAAAGTTTTTGACCCAAATATCCATGGTAAAATGAGGGTGCGTGTGTGCGCGTGTATACCCCGATACGCACTGACGTCATGCGCCACGCTGTGCAGCGCATAGCAACGACGCAGGGGACGCACACCAGAGGCCTTAAGCAGCGCAGACCCGACCCCGGCAACAGGTAATTATGCAACCGGGGATGAGGGGGAGGCAACGGGGCAGCGGCGCCGGCAATGGGTGCCGCTGACCCTTCTCTCCCCCTAGCTATCGGTCCGGCAATGGGGCGCCAGCACCGATAGTCAGGGGGACAGAACGGGCAGCGGCGCTGATAGCCAGGGGGAGAGAAGGGCCGGCAGCAGGGCTCTAGACCCCAGGAAAGGCAGGGGGAGAGAAGCGGGCAGCGACGGCCTCTCTCCCCCTGCCTTTCCTGGGGGTGTATCGGCGTATAACACGCACATAGACTTTAGGCTAAAAATTTTAGCCTAAAAAGTGCGTGTTATACGCCGATAAATACGGTACCACCTGTTCCAACCCCTGCCTCTCAGTGCCCCCCTGATTATGAAAGTACAAATGTATCATTTAATCAGTTATGGTACATTGCTATTGCCTCAACATGTTACACAGGTAATAGGACTGCCAAAGGGCCTCAGTCTTGAAAAAATTGCAAACCCTAAGATTAAAAGCTGAATGTTGAAATCTCTATTGAAGATGTATGCTGGTGCTACCATCAAAAAATTTTTGGCCCAGGCCCAGCAGCAACAGTAAGCCAAGTAGTTCCTGAAACACACAGAGTGAAGCAGGAAGCAGCATGAGTACACAAGAGGGGTTCACAACCCCTAACATTAACTCCTTGGGGATGGAGGGCGTACTATATGCCCTCAGCCCGCTCCCTGTCTACCTGCCCGCCGTGGCCTGCGTTATAGCGAGTCGGGCCCGGCCTCTAACAACGGCCGGGACCCGTGGCTAATAGTGCGCAGCATTGATCGCTATTAATGCTTTAGACGCGGGGTTCAAAGTTGAACGCTGCGTCTAAAGTGAAAGTACAGCACTTCCGGTTAGCTCAGGGAGCTGTTCGGGATTGCGGCGATTAAATTGCGGCATCCCAAACAGCTGTAAAGACAGCAGGAGGGTTCCTACCTTCCTCCATGCTGTCCGATCGACGAATGACTGCTCAGTGCCTGAGATCCAGGCATGAGCAGTCAAGCGGCAGAATCATTGATCAATGGTTTCCTATGAGAAACCATTGATCAATGTAAAATATCAGTGTGTGCAGTGTTATAGCCCCCTATGGGAGCTATAACACTGCAAAAAAAAAGTGAAAAAAAAGTGAATAAAGATCATTTAACCCCTTCCCTAATAAAAGTTTGAATCCCCCCCCCCCTTTTCCGGTTTAAAAAAACAACTGTGTAAATAAAAAAAATAAACATATGTGGTATCGCCACATGTGGAAATGTCCGAATTATAAAAATATATCATTAATTAAACCGCGTATGCGTATGCGCAAAAAAATTCTAAAAGTTCTAAAAGTCTAGAATTCTAAAAAATTCTAAAAGTCTAAAATAGAGTATTTTTGGTCACTTTTTATATCATGAAAAAATGAATAAAAAGTGATCAAAAAGTCCTATCAATACATAAATGGTACCCCTAAAAACTTCAGATCACGGCGCAAAAAAAAATGAGCCCTGATACCACTCCATACGCAGAAAAATATAAAAGTTATAGGGGTCAGAAGATGACAATTTTAAACGTATAAATTTTCCTGCATGTAGTTATGATTTTTTCCAGAACTACTACAAAATAAAACCTATGTAAGTAGGGTTTCATTTTAATCGTATGGACCTACAGAATAAAGATAAGGTGTCATGTTTACTGAAAAATGTACTGCGTAGAAACGGAAGCCCCCAAAATTTACAAAATTGCATTTTTTCTTAAATTTTGTTGCAAAATGATTATTTTTCTGTTTCACCGACGATTTTTGGGTTAAATGACTGATGTCATTACAAAGTAGAATTGGTGGAGCAAAAAATTAGCCATCAAATGGTTTTATAGCTGCAAAATTGAAAGGCTTAGGATTTTTAAAAGGTAAGGAGGAAAAACGAAAGTGCAGAAACTTGAAAAACCTCCATCCCCAAGGGGTGAAAAGGTGAATGTTGAAATCTTTATTGAAGATGCATGTTAGCTAGTGTTACCATCCAAAAATTTAAGGCCCAAGCCCAGAAGCATCAGTAAGCCAAGTAGTTTGTGAAAGACACAGGAGCAGTCAGGCTCAGGCATCAGCAGTACACCCCAGGGTTGCATAACATCTTACATTGAAAGATGAATGTTGAAATTTCTATAGAGCATGTATTTATCTAGTGCTAAACATCCAAAAGTTTCAGGCCCAAGGCCAGAAGCATCAGTAAGCCAAGTAATTCCTGAAACACACATTCAGGAGCAGGCATCAGTAGTACCCAAGAGGGTTTCATAACCCCTTACATTGAAAGATCAATGTTGAAATTTCAATTGAGCATTTATGTTAGCTAGTGCTACTATAACATATTTGGAGTTAATATGCCAGTCCCAGCAGCATCAGAAAAGGATATATTGGCTTAATGATGCAGCCTGGAGGTGGGGAAAGCTTAAGGAGCCATGTCTGAATGGTACAGGCCGGAGTTGGCCGAAGCATGAGGAGACCATATAGTGGCTGAATGGCACAGCCTGGAGTTGGAAGAAGCATAAGGAGACAAAATAGTGGCTGAATGAAACAGCCTGGAGGTGGCAGCAGCAGCATCAGGAGTCCTGGTGACAGAGTGGTGCGGTGGGAGGCAATACCAGCACCCAATGATGAAGATGGCTGGAATGTTTGTAACTGGGGAACAGCGCCTTAAATCTGTTCGGCACTATCCATATTTGGGAAGTGTTGGTGTAGCACCATGGTTAATCTACTGTGATGCATCTGGCATTGGTGGGTGGAAATCCTGGCCGATCCATGCCTAATTTATCTTCACAAAGGTCAGTCTCTCCACATTTTTCGTGGAGAGACGAGTTCTCCTTGAGGTGACCATGGCCCTTGCTGCACTAAACACCTGCTCTGATGCCACACTACTGGCCGGGCAGGGCAGCTTATCCAGGGCAAACTCTTCAAGTTCCCAACACAAATCAAGTTTGACTGCCCAGAAGTCCAGTGGATGTTCAAGGTGTGTTGGCATGGGCATGTCAAGGTATGCCACCACCTGCTGGTTCAGCTCCTGCTCCAGGTTGCTTCACTATGCGAGTGAAGAAAATTACTCATCAGTGACTGTAGACTCAGGCTGCTGCTGATGGAGCTGGTACTGCTCCTGCCACCCCACCCCTCCCCAGCAGCCATGGCAGTGGAAGGTGAGTGCAGAGGGCCGCCCAAGTAAGACCTGCTAGTGGATGGCGCTGATAAGTATCAGCCAACTGACTACGTAGGATCTCTCTGTAGTAGGTCAGTTTGTCATCCCTCTCAGTGGGTGTAAAAAAGGCACCTATTTTGTGCTGGTAGTGAGGGTCCAATAAGGTGGAGACCCATAAGTCATCCCGCTGCCGAACGGTGACAATTCGGCTGTCACTATGCAGGCAAGTGAACATGCATCGTGCCATTTGTGCAAGTGACTCGGAGCGACTCCCTGCCTCCATCTCCACTGCATACTGCCACGGTGTGTCTGGGTCCTCTGTCTCGCCTTCATCATGCTCCTCCTCTCCTGTCAGATGACTAGAAACACTGCCCATCTCATCAAACCTAAACTGTGCTCCACTGTGCCCCTTATCCTCCTCCTCCAGTTCAGCCCCCACAGGGCTCATGTGGCCGTGAGATGTATGCGCAACGTTTCCAGTGCCATTACCAGCCATTGTTTCCAACACTTGTTGTAGAATATGAAGCAGTGGAATGACGTAGTTCATCCCGTAATCCTGGCGACTTTTGTATAATGTGGCTTCCTTGAAGGGCCTGAGCAAACGGCAGGTGTCCGGTATGAGCTGCCACTGGTTCACGTTGAAGTTACACAAGAGATTACCCCAATCGGCTTGGATCATCAAGAAATCAATGATGGCTTTTCTCTGTTCGTACAGTCGGTCCAACATATGCAGGGTGGAATTCCAACGTGTGGCAAAGTCACAAATCAGACTATGTTGGGGGATACCGTTCTGACGCTGCAGCTCAAAGAGGGTGTGCTTTGCTGTGCCTGAGTGGCTAAAGTGCATGTAAAATTTCCTTCCCATTCTTAGGATGTCTTGCAAATGGGGGAACACTTCAGGAACTACTCGACAACCAGATTTAACACGTGTGCCATGCAGGGCGCATGGGTCACCCGTCCTTGTCGCATCGCGGCCAAGATGTTCTTCCCTTTGTCGGTCACCATGGTTCCCATTTCCAGTTTTCGTGGAGTAAGCCATGCTCCAATTTCTTTACAAATTACTTTTAGCAGTTCATCCCTTGTGTTACTCTTTTCGCCAAAGCAAACCATGTGAAGAACAGCGTGACACCACCGTGCCTTGCACACATGGTATGCTGAAGGGCCACTGAGACTTGTCTGGGCAGTGGAGGATGAGGACACATTGGAGGATGAGGAGGCGGAGTCGCACACTGTCACAGGACCCAGTGGAGGAGGAAGCGGCATGACTTGTCCAAGTTGGGGTTGTGGTTGTGCAGGAACCACATTCACCCAGTGAGCCGTAAAGGACATGTATTGTCCCTGACCGTAGTTGCAGCTCCAGACGTCGGCGCTGCTGTGCACTTTGGTGCACACCGACAGGCTCAAGGATTGGGCCACCTTCTATTCTGGTACTGCCTTCTGGTACTGCCTTCTTCACAAAGAAATTGCAGCTTTGCACTCTACACCTCGACTCAGCACAAGCCATCAAGCCTCTGAAAGTTGCAGAGACCACCACTTGAAAAAGGAGGAACTGCAGCACCAGCAACTTAGACAGGAGCACATTCAGCTTCTGCACCGTTGGATGAGTGGGTGCATTCTGTTGGACATGGCTTCGCGGATGGATTGTTGGCGGAATGGCTGACTAAAAGTGGGAGAAGCAGGAGCATCTGGAGTAGGAGGGTATGACACACAGCTCCCTTCGGCTAAGGTGGTGGAGCCTTGGCTGGCTGAAGGAGTGCGCTGCTTGCCACTGGGTGATGCAGCAGGCTGGACCACTACATCGGAGCCACGGTTCTCCCAGGCAGCTTTATGGTGGCAAAGCATGTGTTGACACAGGGCCGTGGTGCCAACATTGGGACCCTGGCCATGCTTCACCTTCTGCCGATATATTTTGCATGTGGTTATGTGAACCTCCTCCGGGTGCTTGATGAAAAACTGCCACACCGCAGAGTAGCTGATTTTCCCACCAACAGTCCGCACTAATTGACTGCTACTGCCGCCGTCTCCACTACCTCCCGGAAAGATAGGCTATCGCAAAGCAGGTGGTCTTCCCCGGGCACAGTTGGCTCCAGGATTTCCACTTCTGCCATCACGCTGACTGCCAACCATGCTACCGCCTTGCTGGCTCAGCTGCTGCCTCACAGGCCACCTGATTATGATGTAGCCCCTTCTGCACCCAGCTCCCAAATGCGATCGGCTTCATCATCATTGAGCTGTATCTGCATGTCACTGATGTCCTCCTCAGGTCCCCCAACAGTGTATGATTAAGGACCCTGAACCCTGGCAACACCGCCTCCCACGTTACTCCCACGTCACTATCCTCATCACTACTTGCCTGCCACGAAGTGAATGTCTCCTCCACTTCTTGGCTGGGCAGGAGCTGTTGACTGTCCTCTATTAGATCATCCTCAGTAAATAGTGGAGCTGAACCCACAGCATAAGATACTTCTGTAGGAGAGGGAACAGCATATGGCAGAGGCAATGGGAGGACAAGGACTGCTCCCGGGCCATGCCAACTGAGGGTTGTGTCTGAGGAACCCACTGACTGTTGACTGGGGGTGTCAGATGTCACTTGTGATGAAGTGGATGACCGTGTTAACCAATCGACTACAGCAGATGGGTTGCTGGTCGAGACACGGCCGCTAGATGATAAAGGGAGCTCAGGCCTCTCACTGTGACTCCTGCTGCCACTCGCCCCTAGTCTGCTGCGACCTCTGCCTGAAGGATTTAGGCCTCTGCCACTCCTCTGTGCACGTCCTGTCACTTCTCTGCCTGACATACTTAGTGTGTATATGAGGGGAGTACAATACGCTTCACTACGCTTAAAACAGTATTTGTCTAGAACAGCAGCAGGTGCATACTTTTGGCTGTCCTTTCACAGTATGTAGGCCCTTGACAAATTAACAGGAACAAAACAGTACACTACTTAGATGTTGGTATGTGGTATGCATTGAGAAGGGCAGAAAAATGCTCTACAGTACACTTAATAAAGTATCTGAGTACAACACCAGCCAGTGAGTACTTTTGCTTGAATTTTCACTGTAGGTAGGCTCTTGAAAGATTAACAGGTACAAAATGGTACGCTACTTAGATGTACGTATGCGGTATGCACTGATAAGGGCAGAATAATGCGCTACAATACATCTAAAATTTCTGTATTTTTGTAAAACACCAGCTGGTGAGTACTATTGCTTGGACTTTCACAGTATGTAGGCCCTTGACAGATTAACAGGTACAATATGGTACACTACTTAGATGTAGGTATGTGGTATGCACGTGTGAGGGCAAAAAAATGTGCTATAGTACACTTGGAAAACTTATTTTCATAGAACAACAGCCAGTGATTAGTTTTCCCTGGCTTTTCATTGTATGTAGGATTGTTACAGATTAACAGGTACAAAAAAGTGCACTACTTAGATGTAGGTATGTGGTTGGCATGTATGAGGGCCTAAAAATGCACTACAGTCCACTGAAAAAGCATATTTTTGCACAACAGCAGCAGGACACAGCAGTGCAGTACCACAAAAAAATGTGTATTAAACCCAAAATTGCACTCTGTCACAGAGTATTAAGAATGGTGTGAACTGCTTGTTATTATACTGTCTACAGACTAGTATGAGCAGCAGATGATTTCTTGTGGAAAAAATACACAGAATTTCGCTGAAAAATCATTCCTGCCTCCTGTGATACGGTTTATGAAGTTCAGGCAGCTTGTTGATATGTATGAGGCAACGAAAAGCTATCTGCCCCTCTCTGATAAAAAGCTGAATAAAGTGACTGATAGGTTATTAGCTGGCGTAAAAATCCTTCTCAGTGACAAGAAGCAAAGCACGGCACTGCTCTTTGTCCACAACGCTGATGTGACTAGCAGTTGGAATTGGAATGCTGCGGTATGAGAAATTCAGCGTGTCTGTGTAACACACAGAGACACGCAGCCGTCCTCTCTCTCTCTCTGCAGAATATGGCATGAAATGAGCAGCCGCAAAATGGCTGCCGCTTATATAGGTCTGTGACATCACAGCGGTCAATGAATGCTGATAGGCTGCATCCTGCATGTGATTCAGGGTCATCCCGCCTACCTCCCTTCCGCCTTGCCTTACCAGCATCCCCTGCCCCATGTACTGACATGTGAATCTGCCATTTTAGGTGTCCTGGAGCCTGGAACGCTGTAAAATGGAATTGAATTAAACAATTTGCACAATAGAATTGCGGCGATATTCGCATTCGTTGCGAATTGAACAAATCCTGAAATTCGTAACGAATTCGGGTTCATCTGCTTCAAATCGCTCATCTCTAGCCGTTACAATCAGGTCTTGAAATGTCCTGTAACAGTGCACAGAAGAAGAGGAGGTAATAGGGAAATATGGGGGGGATAAAGAAACAAGCTATATATAGGGTGGGAAAGGGAGTGTATATAGGGGCTGTGTGTGGGACCATTTAAATTAATTGAGGTCTGTATCCCAAGATAGACTCCTTAAAGGGGTACTCCACTTGTTCAGAAGTAAATGTTCCGAATGCTGTTTTCACGCTGCAGGGTAGGCCACGCCCCTTGTGACATCACTGTCACGCCCCCTCCCATAGACTTGCATTGAGGGGGTGTGGTCATGATAATACTAGGGGCGTGGTCGACTCCCCTCAGCAAGAAAACAGCATTCGGAACATTTACTTCCGAATGCTGGCCAGTGGAGTACCCCTTTAAGGATGCAGACAATTCGATTTTTGCATTTTAGTTTTTTCCTCCTGGCCTTCTAAAAGCCATAACTTCTATTTTTCCATCCACAGACCCATTTGAGGGCTTGTTTTCTGAAGAACCACTTGCATTTTGCAGTGACACCTTTCATTTTACCATAAAATGTATGGAATAGCTATAAAAATGTTATAACTGGAGGAAGGGGGGGGGGTTATGATTAAACAGCCATGTAAACTTCATTCTTTAGGTCAATAAAATTATCATGATCCCCATGGTTACAGCTTTTCTATTATTGTACTGCTTCTAAAGAAAACTCAATCTTTTAATACAAAATGTGTTTAATAGCACCCTATTCTGACCCTTATAACATTCACAGTGATGTCACAGAATAGGGAAACTATACACAATGATGTCACAGTATAGTGATAATACACAGTGATGTAACATTACAGGGATAATGTGCACAGTGGTCTCACAGTATTGGTATAATACACAGTGATGTCACAGTACAGGGATAATACACAGTGACATCACAGTACAGGGATAATAATACACAGGGATGTCACAGTACAGAGATAATACACAGTATTGTACCATTACAGGGGTAATGTGCACAGTGGGCTCACAGTATAGATATAACACACAGTGATGTCACAGTACAGGGATAATACACAGTGATGTCACAGTACAGGGATAATACACACAGTGATGTCACAGTACAAAGATAATACACACAGTGATGTCACAATACAGGGATAATACACACAGTGATATCACTGTGTGTAATATCTCTGTACTGTGACATCACTGTGTGTATTATCCCTGTAGTGTAACATCACTGTGTTTATTATCCATGTATTGTGACATCACTGTGTTTACTATCCCTGCATTGTGACATCACTGTGTGTATTATCCCTGTACTGTGACATCACTGTGTATTATCCCTGTATTGTGGCATCACTGTGTTTATTATTCATGTACTGTGACATCACTGTGTTTATTATACTTGTACTGTGACATTACTGTGCGTATTATCTCCGTACTGTGACATCACTGTGTATTATTCCTGTACTGTGACATTACTGCGCGTATTATCTCTGTACTGTGACATCACTGTGTGTATTATCCCTTTACTGTGACTTCACAGTACAGAGATAATACACACAGTGATGTCACAGTACAGGGATAATAAACACAGTGATGTCACAGTACATGGATAATAAACACAGTGATGTCACAGTACAGGGATAATATACACAGTGATGTCACAGTACAGAGATAATACACACAGTGATGTCACAGTACAGGGATAATAAACACAGTGATGTCACAGTACATGGATAATAAACACAGTGATGTCACAGGACAGGGATAATATACACAGTGATGTCACAGTACAGAGATAATACACACAGTGATGTCACAGTACAGGGATAATAAACACAGTGATGTCACAGTACATGGATAATAAACACAGTGATGTCACAGTACAGGGATAATACACACAGTAATGTCACAGTACAGGGATAATACACAGTGATGTCACAGTACAGGGATAATACACAGTGATGTCACAGTACAGAGATAATACACAGTGATGTCACAGTACGGGGATAATACACAGTGATGTCACAGTACATGGATAATAAACACAGTGATGTCACAATACATGGATAAAAAACACAGTGATGTCACAATGCAGGGATAGTAAACACAGTGATGTCACAATACATGGATAATAAACACAGTGATGTTACAATACAGGGATAATACACACAGTGATGTCACAATACATGGATAATAAACACAGTGATGTTACAATACAAAGTTAATACACACAGTGTTGTCACCGTACAGGGAAATTAAACACAATGATGTCACAGTACAGGGATACTACACACAGTGATGTCACAGTACAGGGATAATACACACAGTGATGTCACAGTACAGAGATAACACACACACAGTGATGTCACAGTACAGGGATAATAAACACAACACTATACACAGTGAAGTGTCCTTTTTTTGTACTTTAGCCCCTGCCCTCCTCGGAAATTCTGTTGCAATAGAGTCCCATTGTTTTTAATGAGAGTCTGCTGCACTGTGCACAAAGCGGAATTTCCATGCTGGAAACATCTGGCATAGATATTTAAATTCTGGCCTCCGCAGAGAGAATTGACATGTCAGTTCTTTCTGCAGACTCCATTCAGAAATATATTGCCGTCTATGGCGACCACAAGTTTCAGAGCAGTCCCAAAAATTCTACCTACTGTACCCTCGTTGTTCGAGTCCCAAGAGAAGCTTTTTGGCCACTCTATGTTAGTGTTTCCCAACCAGCATGCCTACAGCTGTTACAAAAAAAGACACCATGGATGGGAAACAATACTCTACATAGTAAATATGCAGGTTGATTTCTCATGTAATATTAATTGACACAATGATTTTCCGGCACCGCTCCTACTTACACCTAATAATGTTAAAAAGAATTGAAGGGGTACTCCACTGGAAAACATTTTTTTTATTATTAACTGGTGCCAGAAAGTTAAACAGATTTGTAGTTCTTTTCTTTTTGATTTTCCTTTCTGTCTGACCACAGTGCTTTCTGCGGACACCTCTGTACATTTTAGGAACTGTCCATAGTAGAAACAAATCCCCATAGGAAATCTATCCTGCTTCGGACAGTTACTAAAATGGACAGAGGTGTCAGCAGAGAGCACTGTGGTCAGAAATAAAGGAAATTCAAAAAGAAAAGAACTTCCTGTGAAATATACAGCAGTTGATAAGTACTGGAAGGGTTAAGATTTTTAAATAAAAGTAATTTACAAATCTGTTTAACTTTCTGGTACCAGTTGACTTAAAAAAAAATGTTTTCCAGGGAAGTACCCTTTTAATCTGACCTGACCATAAGATAAAGCTAAATTACCCTCATTTGCTGGAGATTAATGAAGATTTAGTAAAATGTACAACATTTCAGAAACGCCGGGTTAAGAGGTATTGAAAAGCTATTTGAAGAAAGTCGATAGCGAACGAATAATCAACGTAATAACATAAAGTGGTTACATTCCGGCCCTGGGTAATCACAGTCAAGTGCTGGAAGTGTATGGCCTTGTTAATTGTATCAGTGTGATGCGTATTCAGCTCGTGAGGTATTAACTATGTAAATTTACAAAAATCTAAATTGCGCAGGATTAGGCTTTAAGTGGTGATTTATTATTAGTTCTGTGTGGGTGTCGTATTTTTTTATCTTTTTTATCTGGGAATAATAATAAGGGTATACAAATTGCCACTTTGACTTTTATTTATTTATTATTGTCATTATTATTATTATTATTATTATTAACCTTGAGTTATTAGCACTTTTATATGCCTTTAAGTTGGTTTTATCTGCTGTTTACTATAGTTTCTCAATAGTGTCATTGACTCCCTCTTGTTAGTTCATGCCTCTAATCCCTCCACAAAAACTTCTCTTTACGTTTAGACTAATCCCTCAGCTCCAGCCACCTTTTCTTCTTGAAATAAGTATTGAACACGTCATAATTTTTCTCCCTTAATATATTTCCAAAGCTATTGACATGAAATTATCACCAGATGCTGGTAACAACCCAAGTAATCCATATATGCGTGGAAAGCAAAACAAGATTAGAGATAAAGTTATGTGTAATAATGTAAAATGACACAGGGGGAAAAGTACTGAACACATGAAGAAAGGGAGGTGCAAAGAGGCATGAAAAGCCAAGACAACAGCTGAAATTTATCAGGAATTAAAACGCAATCCAACCCCTTGTAAGTGCAAATTAATATCAGCTGGTTCAGTCCCAACTGATGGCTACAAAAAGATCTCATTGCCAAGGTGTCACACAGGACACATCTCATGACTGGTAAAAGCAAAGAGCTGTCTCAAGACCTCCACAACCTAATTGTTGCAAAATATAAAGGGGGCATTGGTTTTAGGCATATTTCTAAGCTCCTGAATGTTCCAGTGAGCACTGTTGGTAGCATAATATGGAAGGGTAAAGTCAGTAATCTCACCATAAATTTGCCGTGACCAGGTTCTCCTCACAAGATTTCTGACAGAGGAGAGAGAAGAATAATCAGAGGAGTTGTCCATGAGCCAAGGACACTTGTGGAGAGCTTCAAAAAGACCTAGAATTAGCAGGTTATGTTGTCTCAATGAAACAATATTTAGTGAGAAAAATAGTGGTGTGTTCAGGTATATGCCCTTTCAAGAATTAAAAGACCTTGCAAATTTTTCACATAATTCGTCAAATTTTAAAAATTATAACAAAAATGTGTGTGTGGTGTCCTAGGTGATGTCATTTTAGACAAATTTATAGAGAAGAAACACTAAAAATGACTCCCAGCTTTATTTCTCTCATTAAACAGGAAACCAGGAAAAAGAGGGGACCCAATAAGGCGCTGTTCCCGACCAAAAACAGGCAGTACAAGGTAGTAGACGGAAAGTGCCAAAGAGCACTGTATTTATTTTATCCAATAACGCGTTTCAAAGGGTATCTCCTCCTTCATTAGATTGGCATAGGAACAAACATCACAAACAATGTATTTAAACACTAAATTGGGTGCCCAAATTAAGTGGGTGGAGCCAAAACAAAATTTTAATATTGTCAATATAAAACATAAAATTCATCAGATCAGACAGCAAGATGCACAGAATAATAAAAGCAAACAGCATAAATAGAATTAATACCATAATTTCATAAAGTATAGTATCACAGGGCAGCGTGACTATAAGTCAAAACATGCCCTGTAATGCTCCGGCAGTAGTAGTTAGAAGCGAGGGTGAATGAATGGAACGTAAACAAACGTAATGTAACATTGTACACATCCTGTAGTGGAGCAGGTAACCAGGGACGCGTTACCAAGGTTCGGGGCATAGACGGCTTCGCAACATGTAAGGAAAATGTATCTAAGGACGCGTCCCCATGGCCGGGACCCACGTGGGAGCAATTCACCAATCGCAGAGCAGGAAGATGAACACGGTGGAGTGAGCTACGTCGTTCGCTCTTGCTGTCAGAGGCGGTGTCCGGCGGAGGTCGCAGGCCAATGGCGGCGTTCCTAAGGAGAATCATAGAGTCAATGGGTAAGTAACAAAACAGAAATACTATAGATCAAGGTATATTGATATTTAAAATCGATTGATAGCACAGTAACCAAATAAGGTGCACGATATGTAAAAAGAGTATTTTCTTTTTTATAAAATAATAATTCATGATATAATATTACTAATATAAATATATTGCAATGAGGGGCCATAAACTACCATAAACCCATGATCTCATATCAGAGTATGCCCTCTATAGGCGTACCCACGGTCGCGGTACTTTGGGCACACCTCAGCCGCTGTGTCCTTACTTCTTATGTTCCAGGTTCCAGAGGATTCAAGGTTTAGGTCGGTAAGTCATTCTGATTGTGTTTCCTCCTCAGGTCATTCATTCACGGCTCTTCGAGCCACGGCCACAAATAAATATATTGCAATGAGGGGCATAATGAATATAAATATATTACAATGAGAGGCATTATAAATAGGGGCATAATAAATAGTGATAAATACAAAAAAGACACATATGTACTAAAGTGCCATGGCGATAACATCAGAGACTAAATTCTATAAATAAATATAAATAGATAAAATGGGCAGCCCATGGACAATAGCAACACATAGAATGCCAGCATACAGTACCATCAGTTAAGCAACATTATTAGGCAGAAAAATAAAACTAAATTCATTGGATGGCCATATTAGTTAGTAGGATAAAAGGAGCCAGCAGCAAAAATGGCAAACAATAACTAGCAGCATATAGATGAGTGTTAGCCAATAGATAGGTAGCACCAACATAGCAGCATGAGACATTGACTGAGCAACATATATATAAATGTATAATCAATAGTAAACAGTTGGCAATATATAGATGATAATAGCCAGTAGATAAATGGCAGCGTAGCCAGTTAAATAAAATTATTAACTATAAATATAAAAAATTATTATAAAAGGAAAGAAGGTACCGTCACAAGGTGCTATATTGCAGGGTTATATATGAATACTCATACAGTAATCAGCAAACAGTGATACCTGTAGTAAGACAATAGTAGGAAGAGTAAAAATGTAATTGACAAATGGAACATACAGTATGAGGGCAGATCCTTATAATCATATAGGGGGAGATTTATCAAAACCTGTGCAAAGGAAAAGTTGCCCAATTGCCCATAGCAACCAATCAGATCACTTCTTTCATTTTGCAGAGGCCTTGATAAAAATGAAAGAAGCGAGCTGATTGGTTGCTATGGGCAACTGGCAACTTTTCCTTTGCACAGGTTTTGATAAATATCCAGTAGTTTTCACGCCTTCTCAGAAGTAAGAAGCCAAGGTTCGTATTGCTCCTATGTTTATTGATCCTATCTCTTAAACACTGGATGGTCCAACCTATATATTGGAGCCCACAAGGACATTGAAGGAGATGAATAACAAATTTAGAACTACATGTCAGGAAAGATTGAATAGGAAAAGTTTCTTGAGAAACTCTAGAGGTGAAGGACTTGGTTTTATTGCAAATCTGGGCGAAGGAGGTGCCCCTCGATGCAAATGCTGCGCCCAGATTTGCAATAAAACCAAGTCCTTCACCTCTAGAGTTTCTCAAGAAACTTTTCCTATTCAATCTTTCCTGACATGTAGTTCTAAATTTGTTATTTATCTCCTTCAATGTCCTTGTGGGCTCCAATATATAGGTCGGACCATCTAGTGTTTAAGAGATAGGATCAATAAACATAGAAGCAATATGAACCGTGGCTTCTTACTACACAGTGTATCTAGACATTTGGTAGAGGTACACAACTCTGATTTGGGAGTCATTTCAGTATTACCCATTGAAAATATATCAAGAGAGACTTCTCAACGCTTCTCGGTGTTGAGAAGGCGTGAAAACTACTGGATATTTAAGTTTCGGACTTTAATGCCTTCTGGGCTTAATGAACTAATAGAAAGCTCTATGGGTGAGATTTATTAAAACTTGTGGAGAGGCAAAGTTGCCCAGTTGCCCATAGCAACCAATCAGCTCGCTTCTTACATTCTTAACAAGGCCTCTGAAAAATGAAAGAAGCGATCTGATTGGTTGCTATGGGCATCTGGGCAACTTTGCCTCTCCACAGGTTTTAATAAATCTCCCCCTATATGATTATAAGGATCTGCCCTCATACTGTATGTTCCATTTGTCAATTACATTTTTACTCTTCCAACTATTGTCTTACTACAGGTACCACTGTTTGCTGATTACTGTATGAGTATTCATATATAACCCTGCAATATAGCACCTTGTAACGGTACCTTCTTTCCTTTTATAATAATTTTTTTATATTTATAGTGAACTAGCTGAGTACCCGGCTTTGCCCGGTTTTTCCTTCCTAATCCTTGTTGGGAAGGAAAATAAACAAAGGAGGAAGCTTTTGACTTCATATCCCGTCCTCATATATTGTTGTCATATCCCGACCTCCCATCCCGACCTTCTATCCTGTCATCATATCCCGACCTTCTATCCCGACCTCCTATCCCGTCCTCCTATCTCGACCTCCTTTCCCGTCCTCCTATCCCATCCTCCTATCCCGTCCATCTATCCCATCCATCTATCCCATCCATCTATCCCGTCCTCCTATCCCGTCCTCCTATCCAGACCATCTATCCCGTCCTCCTATCCCATCCTCCTATCCAGAGAGAGGGAGGAAGGCGCCTCATGTGCAGGATCAGTAGATCTTGTTGGTGGGGGTAGGGGATGGTAATTCCCAAGCCGTTTACCAAAGTTGGTTGTGCGCCCACACACAACAAGGTAAAATGCAGAAGAAGTAAAGAAGAAGGTCCACTGCAGCCCTCCTGGGTAAGAGTAAAATCATGATTTTATCCTCCTATCCAGACCAACTATCCCGTCCTCCTATCCTGTCCTCCTATACCGTCCTCCTATCCCAACCTCCTATCCCGTCCTCCTATCCCGTCTTCCTATCCCGTCCTCCTATCCCGACCTCCTATCCCGTCCTCCTATCCTATCCTCCTATCCCGTCCTCCTATCCCGTCCTCCTATTCCGACCTCCTATCCCGACCTCCTATGTCGACCTCCTATCCCGACCCGTAATATGTGTACCAGTTATTGAAATATCTCCAGCCGTACGGAAGTTATGTGGGACCATACATTTCCCATTGATTTGCATGGGCCTTTAAACAAAAACCCTGACCCTCACAAATGGGGGTAGTTAAGGGTTAAATTAACTATCCCATATTTTAAGTGGACATATAAGTAACATGTGACCAAGTATTATCGAAATATCTCAAGCCGTTTGGAAGTTATGAAGTAACATATATTTCCCATTGACTTGTATGGGACTTTAAACATAAACCCCACCCCTGGCAAATGGGGGTGAGTAAGGGTTAAATCACCTATCCTATGTTTGTTGTTGACATATAAGTAACATGTGTGCCAAGTTTAATGTTAATATCTTTAGCCGTTTGGACGTGATGCTGGAACATACACACATATATACATACGTACACACACACCCATACACACACACACATTGAGTTTTCTATATATAGATAATTTTATTTAACTGGCTTTGCTGCCATTTATCTACTGGCTATTATCCAACTATATACTGCCAACTGTTTACTATCGATTATATATTTTTATATATATATACTAGTCGTCAAAGATACACACGCCCCTACCTGTGGGAGAGGTGTGGTTTTATACCCCACGCAACTCACACAAATGCAGCCAATTAGGCTTTCAACTTGTGGTCGTGGCTCGAAGAGCCGTGAATGAATGACCTGAAGAGGAAACACAATTAGAATGACTTACCGACCTAAACCTTGAATCCTCTAGAACCTGGAACATAAGAAGTAAGGAAACAGCGGTTGAGGTGTGCCCAAAGTACCGCGACCATGGGTACGCCTATAGAGGGCAAAGAGTCAGAAATAGGGTGCAACTTGATTTTATTTGGGGTTACAGAGCCAATATCTTAAACACATTTGCCATTTCCATTGAAGGGTCCGGCACATAACGGTCAAAGCAAGCAGAATTCCAACGACCCAGCTTCTTGATCACGAGAGCTGGAACGTTGTGTCTAGAAGCAGCCGAGGCCGCGCTAATTCTGAATGAGTGACCTGTGATGCCTGCAGGGTCTCTACCCAACATGGTGATGAGCGACCGGACGTGTTTGATGAACTGTGACGACGATAAAGCCTGGCCACGCCTCTCTCGGTGTTGAGAAGGCGTGAAAACTACTGGATATTTAAGTTTCGGACTTTAATGCCTTCTGGGCTTAATGAACTAATAGAAAGCTCTATGGGTGAGATTTATTAAAACTTGTGGAGAGGCAAAGTTGCCCAGTTGCCCATAGCAACCAATCAGCTCGCTTCTTACATTCTTAACAAGGCCTCTGAAAAATGAAAGAAGCGATCTGATTGGTTGCTATGGGCATCTGGGCAACTTTGCCTCTCCACAGGTTTTAATAAATCTCCCCCTATATGATTATAAGGATCTGCCCTCATACTGTATGTTCCATTTGTCAATTACATTTTTACTCTTCCAACTATTGTCTTACTACAGGTACCACTGTTTGCTGATTAC